>NC_068342.1:24770499-25988499 GCF_014633365.1 Diospyros lotus
ACGAATGCATGATGCAATAACATGAACAACATTTACCCTTAGTGTAACTTCCCTGGCACGCAAGCCCGGCTAGGAATCCTAGGAAAATCCCGAACTTCTGTAGGATAAGCCTAACGTTATTCCCTCAATGCCCTTGAGGAATTATGGCTACACTCTGGGGGCGACATCCCATTCCCATGCACAAATATCAACGTGACAATAATATCGTGCCATGTAATTATCACGACTTTTCATGTAGTATGACAAAATGAATCATATCTTTCGTAAATATTATGCATATCAAGGAAATCATATCATATATGAGTTATGGGGATAAAATCACTCACTAAATCATACTGAGGATAAAACAACTCACATTTTCCCTAAAGACCGCGATACCTCAAAAAACGTTCATCGTCTCGATATGCGTGCCCGCCTCAATTTTCTTGCCAACTTTCAAAAGTTGCACCAATCTCATCATCTCAATCACCTCAAACATAAAATAGTATTTAATTACTAAATATCCTCAATATTCCATTTATTTCCTTTTGTTTCCTATTTTCCTTCATTTTCCTTCATTTTTCCTTCTAAAAATCTCAATAATTACACCGAGACTATTTCCTCAAATCTATCTTCACAACAATTCATAATATGCTATAAACTTCAAAGGAAAAATAATGGACTTACTCGGATGGTGCATTTTCACGCAAAACGAGATTCTTTGATGCGGAAATCGAGACACCAGAAAGTCCAAATCCAAAACTAATTGCACACACTTCAAGATCTTGAATTTCTAGGATTTTACAAATTTTTTCCAGATTTTTCCACAGTCGGACGTGCCTTCACACGCTACCCAAAGCTCTGTCACGCGCCTGCTCGTGAAGCCAACGCGTGTGACGCACGCGCTTCGTCTTCTCCGGCGAGCACTTTGCCGGTCGATCACCAGAAATCGACCCCGACTCCACCACTTGATAGACCTCTTGAATTCGATCACTGGGGTACCTCTTGAGCTCTCAAAGGACGACCGGAAGGCCTCCGATTTGATGGCCAAACTCTCGGCCACGCCTCCCGCCTCTAAACTCCGGCCAAGCTCGAAACCTACTCAAACCTCGACCAAAATGCATAAAATTCTCCAGGATGCATCTACAACTCATGGGATTCAAAAGCCCCTTAAAATGGATGGCCAATTCATTCGATTTCATGACCAATTTGAAGCTCAAAGTTATGAAATTTTTGGCCTCCTTCAACGCCTATTTATAGGCATTTCCGAACCTTTAAACACCCTTGGCCGCCTTACCCATCACCTTAGGAGGCTAAACCTCCCCTAGATCAACCTTCAAGCAGCCTCAACCGACCACCATCATCACTTGCAGGCTTTGATAAAAATGACCCCATTTTCGACCGATTTTTCTTGAAATCCAGTCGCCTCTGTGGCTGTTGTCGGCCACGCCTTCACAAAAGTTGGTCCTTGGGCAACCCTTGTGCTATCCCTGTGGCCAATTTCAGTGATTTGATGGGTTGGTCGGCCATGGTTTGCTCCAATTTTCAGAAATTCCACTTTTACCCTCCAACTTTGACTTATTGCATTTTTGCCCCTTTTCTCAAGCCCTTGAACTTTATTTCATTTCCATTAGGACCCTCATGTTCCAAAACATCATTTTGACCCTTGAGAATTCCTAAAAAATTTCATTTCGGTCTCCCTCTAGCAATTTTTAAAAACTGCACTTAGGACCGAATCTTCGTTTTGGCCCTAAACCTCTTTGTTTCTTCCTGAAACCACTGAAGGGTTGTTTCTTATGAAAAACCGAAGCCCCCTCAAGCTTCCGTTGACTTTCGAGAAGTCGTCTATAACAATTCAGTATTGCAGCCAAATTGACAGCTGTTATTTTACTGTACAAAAAATTGTTCCCGATCTGATTTCTTTCTACACCATAAATCCTATCTCGGGGTGTTCGTTAATACCACATCATTTTCCTCTGGCATCTCGGCTCTAGGGAACTCCCGGCAGTCGATTTGGTCAATTTTTTGGGCTATTCAGATACCAATTTTCTCTAAAATCTCATTTCTTTAATAAATTGCTTATTTTTAATTAACCCAAATTTCTTAGGTATTACACCGGGTGCACGGTATACTTAGCTTTGTGGGCTTCATCCAAAATTTTCTGCCTCAACTCCCGAAGGTTTGGCACATACACTCTATCCCGAAACCTGAGAATGCCATTTCGCATCTCAAAATCTAAACTCTTGGGCTGGCCTTGCTCATCTACCCATAGACGTATACGTTAGTCACTTCCACTAGCCTCACGTATCTCGGTCTCCAGATCCAGCCGAACCGCCAGGCCAGCTACTAGGATAGAAGATCCTTTCGGCACTACACTCACCGTCATCAGGCTAAAAGCCTCAATCAGCAGCCACTCTTGGGCCATCAACCCAGCCATAATAGTAGGCACAATCCTACTCAAAGCATCAGCTACCACATTGACACTCCCCGGGTGATACAAGATGGTGCAGTCATAGTCCTTCAGGAACTCCATCCAGCGTTGCTGCCTCATGTTCAACTCTTTTTGCGAGAACACATACCTTAGACTTTTATGGTCTGTGAATACATCGAACGTCTCTCCATATAGGTAGTGCCTCCATAGCTTTAGAGCATATACCACCGCTGCCAGCTCTAAGTCATGCGTTGGGTATTTCACTCTGTGTCTCTTCAACTAGCGTGATCCATATGCGATCATCCGACCATGCTGCATCAATACACAGCCCAAACCAACCTTCGAGGCATCGGTGTATACAACATATCCACCGGGCTCACTAGGCATTGTCAGCACAGGTGCAGAGGTCAGTCTGTCATTGAGCTTTTGAAAGCTTTCCGCGCACTTTGCAGTCCATTCGAACTTTACCTCCTTCTGTATGAGCTTTGTCATAGGTGCAGCTATTTTCGAAAACCCTAGCATTGTATCAGATTGAGATCTTCGTTTTACTTCTTAATCTTGGGGAGCTTTGCATGACGCACTAGGATCTCAGTTGAAGTTCAGTACGACGTTTCATCTGTAGATAGATGGTTAGTTAGAAAGGACTATCAGGACTCTTGAAGAGATGTTGAGAGCTTATGTTTTAAACTTCCAAGATAGTTGGGATGAGCCTTTGCCTTTGGTAGAATTTGTCTACAATAATAGTTTCCATTCAAGTATTGGAATGTCACTGTATGAGGCTTTGTATGGGTGACCATGTCAATCGCCGATATGTTGGGAAGAGATTGGTGATAGGGCTTTATTAGGTCCTGAAATTGTTGAGCAAACGTCAGAAAAGATCCAAGTGATCAAAGCTGTTAGGTTTGTATAGCAATGGCACTAATACCCAAGAAGGGGGGTGAATTACGTTGTTTTAAAATTTTGATTGAACTTGAAAATCCTTTTGATGAAAAATGAGATTTTGTTGTAAGTAAGGATTAATGAAATGCTTGGAACAATAAATGAAACAAAAAGCAAAAGCAAATAAGAGACACAACAATATATAGTGGTTTAGCTTAAACCAAGCTTAATCCACTACCTTAGCTCCTCACTAAAGATTTTTCAATCAATCCACTAAAAATCTCCTATCTCTCTGGATAAGCCTTCTAGCAACAAGCTAGGAAGATACAACCTCTTGCTTAACCTAGCAAGCCCTCTAGCACTAAGCTAGGTATTTCAACCCCTTGCTTCAATAAGCAAGTCCTCTAGCACAATAAGTTTGGAATTTTACAAAGTAGTACAAGATAAGAAAGGATCTAAGAGTTATCACTCTTAGTTACAAATTCTCTCAATAATACAATAAGGCTTGAAGATAAATTTACAAAGATAAGCACAAAGCCTTTTGGAGAGAAATAAATCACCAATGAAGCATACAATAGAGTAAGCACTAGGAAGCTTGAAATGTAATCTGTTGGGTTAGTTTGAATCACACATTTGACTTATATTTATAGTGCCTTGAGAGCCCATTCCCGAATCTTGCCATTGGTGGTGGAAAAGCCACTTTGGGAGAGTGGAAAAACTAGCCGTTACATGCTGTCTGGGACGAACCGGTCGGCAACTTCATCTAACCGGTCGACAGGTTCATAATATCGATCAATAGGTTATGATGCAAAAGTGGTCAACAGCAAACAACTGAGAGCATGTCGAGCAACCGATCGACAAGTCCGTATAGCCGGTTGACAAGACGGAACAAACGGTCGACAGTTTTGCTAATGAAAAAATTAGTTTGTTTGATGATTCAATCCATAACATGTATACATCACAACATATTTACATAAATATAAATAAGAAAGTACCCCCATTTGAATTCAATAAAAATATCTAGAAAATCAAAATCCATAACAATAAGAAAGTAGAATTTGGGTTTTAGTACAAACTTAGGATTTTATGATTTTACCACCTCCAAGATATACACTTTCTATTTCTTGAAAAATTCGTTAAAAATCATTTTAATGCCAATGAATGTTAGCTCTTGAAATACTAGGAAATAGTTTTTCAAAATGAAAACATTTTCATCTATGTCTTCTTATAATGTACTAATCTTCCAGACTTAGAAAAAATTATAGATAATTCGATTTTCATTTTCACACAGGTACTTGAAATTGATTTTTGTTAAAAACCATAAACTTGACTCATGATTTGGGGATCAAAACCAACAAAACCAAATGTTATTTTTCATCATCAAAACTAATCACAAGAATGTAAAACATCAAAAGCAATAATGAAAACAACACAAGACAGACAAAAGAGTTATGTAAAAAAGCGACGATGAGACCTCGAGTTTGAGGTAGGCGACCATGTTTGGTTGAGAGTCATGCCTATTAAAGGAGTTCAAAGATTTAGTGTAACATGGAAGCTTAGTCCTCGTTACATTGGTCCATTTGAGATTTTGAGATAGATAGGGACTTTGGCAAATGAGTTAGCTCTGTCACCTCAATTGTCCCATGTTCATAATGTGTTTCATGTTTCGATGTTGAGAAAGTATGTGCCAGATCCTCAGCACGTAATTGATTTTCAGACTCTTGAAGTTAGAAAAGATATGTATTATGAAGAGATGTCTATCCGTATTTTAGAGTGAAAAGAGAAGATTTTAAGGAACCGATCAATTCCTCTTATAAAAGTGCAATGGCAGCAACACTCATCAGAAGAGGCGACATGAGAATTAGAAGAAGAGATGAGGTGTCTTTACCCCTCGTTGTTCTAGTAACTAGGTATGAATTTGGAGGACCAAATTCTTTTAAGGAGAGGAGAAATTGTAATGACCCATCAAGAAGGCCTAGAATTTAGTTAAGTATTTAATTAAGAGACTTTGTCAATTAAATATTTAATGTGGCAATTTAGACATTTTTAAAAGAGAAATTAGCATTTAAAGGCATTTATTTATGTGGAAATAAGTGCAAGGGCATGAAGGTAATTTTAGATGTTCTAAATAATAATTTCTTATTATTAGGAATTATTTAATTAGAATTATTGTTAATTAAGTGAGATTATGTATTTGAGGGATTAAGATGATCCATACGTGAGGAGGATTTGGATTGGAAGCCTCCTGGTTGTATAAGGAGAAGGAGATGTGGGCTTTAGGGTTGCCTCTCCATTATATATATAGTTTGATAGCCATAAGTCTCTTCATGTTGTGTGAAGAATAGAGGATAGAAGAAGTTTCAGCAGTGTCTAACATAGGAGAAGTTGCTTTACAATCATTGCAATCCAGTCAAGAAGATTAAGGCAAGCATTCTTCCTATAATCCCTTCCATTACCGATTCTTGTGAGTTCATTTTCAGATTATTCAATAGCTTTGTTAAGATTCAAATTTATTGAGTAAACAGATACGTGTATATATATATGTGCGTGTGTGTGTGCGTGTGTGTTTATAGTGAGTTCATGGCAGTTCATGCATGATTCTTCTAGCGATTTTTATAAATATGAATGTTGAATCATTCCCAAAGTTGTATCATGACGATTGGGATTCGTTTTCCCAATATTTCTTTCGGAATGGTGTAGTTTTGTTAAGAATCGAATCAAGTTTCAGTCTCTATGAGCATTCGTTTCTGGGTTTAAGAGTTGCAGATATCCGGATCTGAGCGTTCATATTCGGATGGATTTTTCCAAGTATGTGAGTGACATCTGGATAGGCTAGAGGCTATCCGGATGTGTCAAAAAGATTTATGTGAGTGATATCTGGATGGGTTATGAGATATCCGGATATCTCAGTTGTTCTTTGTGAGTGGTATCCGGATAGCTCTTGTTCATATCTATAATACCCCAGATTTTCAAACTGAAATATGAAGTAATAACTGAGATTATTAAGTTCTAATACTTGAGGAAATAGGTCATTTCAAGGGGTTATAGAAGTCTTGAGTCAAAGGTTCAGTTTTCGAACTAGAGGTAAAATCGTAAATATTAAAGTTCAGATAAAAGTGTAATTTACCCAAAACCTAGGGGTATTAGCATAATTTATCCATTTTCCAGGGACGAAAAAGTGCATTTAAAAATGGCCCGAGGACCAAGTTGCAAGGGTCTAAGTGTAAATTACCCGAAAAGTTCAGGCCAAGGTGTAGTTGAAACCTGTAGCTAGATCATTGGAATAATGAATTAGGCCAACTAACCATTTGGGAATAATGATTGCGGATTCCAAATTTATTCCAATATAGCTAAGTCATGATTACGGATCTCAAATAACATTTAATCCATCGTTGGATCATTTTGAAATCCAAGGCTTAGCCTCCAAAAGTCTCCAAACTTTATCCTCAAGGACACATGGAAATCAACCATTGGTCACTTGGAAGATAAGATAAGGTCACATGATGGCTCATAATGACCCCTTAAGGTGGCATCGCATGATTGGCCAAGAAAAGCTTACTTAGCCTCCAAATTTGCAAAAGTCTCCAAACCTTATCCCTAAGGACATGTGGAAAGCATTCATTGGCCACTTGGAGATAGGATTTGAAGTCTCATGATGACCTCACTAGGTGGCGACATGTGGTTGGTTAGAAAAGTCTATAAATAGGGGCTTAAGTTAATCACAAACTGTAAAACCCCCTTCTCCTAGAACTATTCGAGAAGAGGTGCTATGGGGAATTAAAATAAAACTAATTGATAAATTGAAATCTGATACCATAAAGGAATATTTCAATCAACTGAAATAAGAACTCTGAGTCAACATAAACTAGAACCATAAACTTTGTCTAAGGGAAAATCCCTCAACTGAAAATTAATACTAAACTGATAAATACTATAAACTAACAAACTCCCAAACATCTTTAATCTTGAGTGGCTCCACGTACACACACTACTAACCACTGCTACTAGGCCCCACATCTGGTACTCCCCCGCTAGGACCTAGAAGGGTGAAGAGTATAAGGTGAGATACAAAGCTCAGCAAGTAATAAACTGGAAAGAATAACTGAAGCTGAATTAAAGAATATCGATATTGATAAATATTTACTGAACTTGTACTGAGTATAATCACTGCCTATTTGCATTCATAAAAAATGTAATGCACATAAATTGTAAACTAAATGCAGGTATGTAACTTTTGCTCATAGGCCCACATAATCTGATAAAACATACCTGGCTTATCCGAATCCTGCATACATAAAAACTGTAAGTACATAGTGTGAGCAATACACCCCTAGCCCCCTAGTGGCCACTAGGCGAACAACTCATAAACTGAGTTGAAACTGAAACTGGTGGGATCCCCGTGAACTAAGCCGCCTAGCGCGCATAATGCAATGCAATGCTCACATACATGCTAGCACACGATATGAAATGCTCCATATAAAGTCATGCTCAATGCTCATACCAAAATGTATGCACATAATCTCACAAAATAATGTTGATCATGTCATAATAAAATAATGTTGAACATGATATGATCTTCATCTATATATCGAAATACAAAGATTCTATGAATTATGATTTATGGTATGGGCATGATTAACTTGATAAATTCTGGCATATAAGCTCATTACTGGAAGTTATTAAAAAATTTAACTTAATTAAAACTTGAATTAAACTATTCTAGAAGTTCAATTAGATTTCTAGAAAAGCCATCTAGATATCAGAAAGGATATCCGGATATGATGAAAGACATTCGGATATGAAAAAGGCTCATCTAGATACACTGAGGCTCAAATAATAAGTTGTTTGGATATGCTGGATTATATTCAGATAGAAACTAGGAGACCCTCAGCTCACCTTGGTTAAGAGACCCTCAGCTCACCTTGGTCACGAGAGTCTCAATGCGCCTTGGTCACGAGACCCTCAGCTTACCTTGGTCACGAGACCCTCAGCTCACCTTGGTCACCAGACCCTCAACGCTCCTTGGTCACGAGACCCTCAGCTCGCCTTGGCTACGAGACCCTCAGCGCGCCTTGGTCACAAGACCCTCAACGCATGTGCACGTTGGAGACGAGATTCTATTCTCATCGCACCTTGGCGACAAGACTCTCGGGACACTTGACACTTAGAACCCTCAAGACTCGCAAGTCTCTAGAAACTCTCGTAGTCAACCACGCACCTTACATTCTCCCTCGTAAAAAAAAAAAAAAAAATAGATTGTTGTATTTTGTCAACAACAAGAAGTGTGTGTACGTGAAGCCGCTCAAGACCAAAGATGTATGGGAGTTTATTAGTTTATAGTGTTCTATCAGTTTAGGTTTATTTTATATTTCAGTTTAGGGATTTTCCATTAGATGTAGTTTATGGTTTTTAGTTTTTTTGTTGACTCGGAGATTTATCTTAGTTGATTGAGATATTCATTATGGTATTATATTTCAGTTCACTAGTTAGTTTTATTTTATTTCCCGTAGCACCTCTTCTTGGGTAGTTCTAGAAGAGGGGGGTGTTACATAACTAGTGTGGAATTAAATTGAATAACCATAAATCTTATTGAATTGGTTGGTGTTTATTATTTTTATTTAAAAAAATCATAAACATTGATCAATATAATTGGTGTGACTTAGAAGAGAATATCAACTACTTTAGGGTTGTTCAACCATTCCATAGATAGTTAAAATTGGATTATCAATCAAATAAATTGAATATAATTGATTCAAGTGGATTCAAAATACCCTAGTGATAAATTAATATTGGTTCTTCTTGTTATTCTCTTATTAATTCAAATTAAATTAATTAGTTCTATTTTATTTAGGTTTAGTTTGATTTCATCTTTTCTAAATTGTTTAAATAATAATAGGGTTAACCAATTTTTATAATTAATATACAATCTCCGTGTGAACGATATCTTACTCACTACTTTATTACTTGTGCAACTCATACACTTGTGAAACATTGCTATCACTAAGCGTATGAACCTAGCATATGTATGAATCTTGTGCATGCATATACACAAGTGGGGATGACGCAGGAACATAAAATGATTAAGTATTAAAAATAGTATCCAACTTTTCTTTTCACTTAGTTATGTGTCAGTTGTGTGTTTCATTTTTCCTTAACAATGCCATATGTTGTACTTAGGTTTTGTAACACCCGGTGTAACTGGTGTTAAGAGTATAAGAAATGAAGTGTGAAATTTTCAAAAATACCCTTGAGAATGTGATGGATCCTTGAGAATGAGGGTGCCCTAAGTGAGGGGTCTTTTGATAATTTGGATAGTGAAATCCAATAAAGGGTATTTTGATAAATTGGAAATAATTCCTATGTGGAATTAGGTGAGTAAGTGAATTAAATCCCAATTTTATATTTATGTGGAGATATATGGGATTAATAATTCACAAAGGGTATTTTGGTAATTTTAGAATTTATTCCATAGAGGAATTTAATTATGAAAAATAGGGAAAATGGAGAATATGCAATTATTTGAGAAAATAATTAATTTTCCCTGAAATGATGAATTAATGTGGTAATACCACATGGAGGAAGGAGATTAGAACTTGGAAGCCAAGGTTGGTGTCTTGTAGTGACACATGGCATTTTGTGGTCCAAGTTAAATGGAAAGATTAAATTAAATGCAAAGGAAATTCTAATTAGTCTTTCAAGCATTTAATGAAGAGAATGATTATGGTGAATTAAATAAATCTAAAGGAAAATGGGAAATTAGTCACCCATTAATGATGGAAAATTGTGGGATTTATTAAATGGGAAAGAAATGTTTTATGTCTCTCAAAGTAGTCTCTCATGTGATGGTTGAAAATAGTCTCATTTAAATAAATGAGAAAAATGGCTAATTTTGGAAAATTCCAAGACTTGATCAAATGGTGGATATTTGGTTTTGAAATTGGAAATGGATCCAATGGCTAAGAATGAGTCTTGGAAGTGGGCAAAGATTGCCAAATGGGATTCAAGAATCCAAAGGAGAATGAATGAATGGTAGAGATTGTTTGGTTTAAGGAAATCAAAGGCTAGGATTAAATCCTAGCAAAGCACTTGGATTGTGCTTGTTCCAAGGGTGAGATCTTCTCTTGAAAGGTAAGTGAATAAAACCCAATGGATGAAATTAATCAAGGTAAAAGCACATGGATTGTGCTTTCTTGTGTGGTTAAGATTTTCTCTCAAAAAGCAAAAGGGAAATCAAGGGCTAAGATGAAGTCTTGAAATTGAGATTTCAAGACAAGAGAAGTATAAAAAGGAAAATAGAGCTTTTGTCTCAAATTTTTTCCATTTGAAAAGCCTTGAATAAAGAAAGAAAGAGAGAAGAAGAAAGAAAATAAAAGAAAGGGAGAAGCTTTCCAATGAAAGGGAAAGAGAAGAAGAAAGGTATGGTTTCTACCTAAAGGTGGTGTAAGTTCTTTTATTTCTCTTGTTGGTGGCTTAGTTCTTTAAATTTTTCTTTAAGGGTCTCTTGGGAAGAATGGATGGAAGGAAGCTAGGAAGGGTTTTAAGACTTCAAAGAATGCTAAGGTAAGGGATAGCCCCATGGGATGGTGGCTTTGCAAGTTGTAAGTATGTATTTAAACTTTGAGTATGTGCATTGGCATGTTGTTTGTGCTCAAGGACCTATGGCCATGAGGTTGTGTGGGGTAGGGTAGTTTAAAGCCTCAAACCAAGGTGGTTGTGAGGATGTGAAAGCCCTAACCATGTTGCATACATGCATTTGGCATCACATATTATGTTTTTATTCATACGTATGTTCATTGCACCCTTATTGAGCTTTGTGGCTCATGAGGTTTTATCCTCCCCTTGTAGGTTGTTCTTATGTCAAAAGAGAAAAGGAAGAGTTGCAAGCTTGTGGTTGGAAGCTCATGGTGTTATTTATTTTGTTGTAAAATTATGGCCTAAAGAAGCCTAGGCATGTGATTATTTCATTTGTGACCTTATGGCTTAGGAAAGCCTATTTGTTGTATTTGATCATGTATGGTATTTATATTTGGAGGTTGTTATGTGAGCAACAATAGGTTGTGTAAGGCTTATGTGTGAAATGGTAGGAAATTTTGATGTATGTTGTGTAATCATCAAAGAGGTGGTGTAAGCCTTAATTATGGAGAAATAGAGGCAAAATTTGAATGAATGTGAAGTATTTTTATTTAATTTATTTTCTGGAAAGTTTGGGTTAGGAAGGCCCAAAAGAAAAGAAAATTTTTTTTGGAAGCAACAGGCAGCAGCCTCGCTCGCGCAGGCAGGGCCGTGAGCGGCACTCGACCAGCGCATCACGGGGCCCCGCGTGGGCCCGGGCGCGCCAGCAAGTCCCACCGGCCAATTTTTTTCAAAAATTTAGAATTTTTGGGGATTTTGGGGCAATTCTTAATTGATTTTGGGCCCCGGAGGAATTTTCAAAATAAAGGGATTTTTCGGGCATTTTAGAGAATAATACCGAAATTTTGGAAAATTGAAAATGATAAGTTTTTCCTCCAAAATTGGTAATCAATCAATGGATTGATTTAAATGGTGATTTTTATGGAGCCCGGTAAAATTCTTAGATGGAAAAAAAATTAAATATAAATAAGAAAATGGCGGTTGGGCATCTTCATGAGTTTTCTTTTCAACCAAATGCGGTGTGATTAAAGCCTAATTTTGCATTATGAATCATGGGGTTGCGGGAAGGGAAGGACCAGCCTAGTTCCCACCTAGGGCATTTCGTCTTGAAACATGGCCCATCCTTCACCAAAGGCCGGACAGGTGGACAATTTAGGTAATTGTTCACGAGTAACACCCGTAAGTGGGAGCGAGGCGTCACAGGTTTTATAGTGAAATGAAATCCCCTTTTTTGAAAAATTTCTCATGGAATAAGATGTGTCCTTTCTTTCCTTTCAAATGGTGACTACGAGGCGACAAAGGAACAGCGCTCCCCTCACCCCTAACCGAGGAAACGAGGATGTTAAGATAGTGGGATTTGCCACTACAGTTTTATCGGTAGTAGTAGCATTAGGAGTAGGGATCAAGAAGTAGAGTCTGTGGACCCAGAATGGAAAGGGTCATGGAGAATCTCCTGACCTTTGCAACCAAGGAAGAACTAACTAGACTTACAGACAACGTGCTAGAGTAATACCTAAGGCAACGACTGCCTACATTCAAAGGAAGGCCTAGTGATGACCCTAGCATGGTCGAGTACTGGCTGAAGAAAACAAAAAAATTGCTTAGACAATTACAGTACAATGACCTGGATAAGGTGAACTGCACCACCTTTATGCTAGAGGAGGAAGACGAAAGATGGTGGCAGACTACGGAGTAAGCTTTGCAGCGATCCCACTCAAGGTTAGGGTCGGATAAGCTAGCAAGGCTCCGATAATGACCTATAAGGCATTCAAAGACGCCTTCAATACAAAATACTTCCCTTTAACCTAGAGGCAAGAGAAGAGTTGGGAGTTTATGAACCTCGAGCTGATTGGGGAAATGTCAATGGCCCAATACGACACCAAATTCACCCATCTTATTAAGTACGTGCCAATGTACAATGCAGATGAATGGAAAAGGGAGCAAAAGTTCATGTCGAGACTACGAGTGGAATTGCAGCAGGCCTTAAGTACCTGGTCCTTACACTCTTATGAGGAAGCTATAAATAGAGCTCTAACGACAAAAAGAAATCTCTTGCAAGTGAAGTTTATACGATCTGACGAGACGAAGGGGAGCACGGAGCAGAAGTCGGGAAATAAAAATCCCCAGAACAACAAGCGATGCCCCGAATGAAAGAAAAAACACCCGGGGAGGAAATGCTTGGCTGGAACATCTAGTTATTATTTGTGTGGAGAAAAAGAGCACATAAAGAGAAACTGTCCCAAGGGGAAATAAGCACCTCTAGTAAAAAGCCTGGGAAAGATTGTGTGCTTCCAGTGTGAGCAGCCAGGACACTTTGCGAGGAACTGTCTGAAGAGGCTAAAGGTTAGGCAGGTAGACAGGAAAGCTGAAAGGATAGGAGAAGCTCGTTAGGGACGCGTCTTCAACCTGACAAAGGAAGATGTGGGGATAGATCCAGCAGTCGTCCAAGGTACGCTTTTTATATTAGAAATCCTTGTGCATGCTGTAACGCCCCGCTCCCACCTACGGGTGTTACTCACGAATAGCCAACTTACTATTCACACGCTAGGGCAAAGATGAAGAGACGGCTACGTTTCAACGGGGAAACGACCTAGGTGGGAACTAGGCTTTGCCCTCTCTTCGCTCCGCTCGAGGGTCCGGGAATTATCAATCGACCTATTAAACCCGAAACCTCGCAATCGTCACCCCTTCTTGAGCTCTTTAATGAAGGGCTAAGGGTGACTTACCAGGATCGAAAAGGAATTAAGCTAACTCTCTAGCTTAAAATAATTTGGCATAACGCCTTAATTATAAGAAAATAGGTTTTTCCTATCTTTGCCCCAACCATTAACCCATTTATTTCATTTCCAATTCCTTTGGAAAATATTTGGATTAATCTTCCTTTAGAAAAATCTAAATAAAATTTTCCTCATTAAAGCTCCATTAATTTTCCCTTTAATTTATTTCAAAATTTCCATAATTTTCCAATCATTAGGAAAATAATTTTTGAAATACAATTCTCAAGCATCCTCATCCAATTTCAAAATTTAAGGAAAATAGCTCATTATTTAATTTCCCAAAATTTAGAAATTTTTCCCACAATTGCCTCAAATTTACATTAATTTAAAAAAATTAATTTAGAGGCTAAATACTCATTTAATTATTTATTTATTTAAATTATTTCATAATTTCATAAATGTCAGAAATAATTAAATAACCCACAAAAAAAAATAAAACAATAAAAAAAAAGAACTTCTCAGCAGCACAGGGGGGGGGGGCGCGCAGCAGCAGCCGCGCCCCCCAGCGCGCGCGCAGGCCGCGCTCGCTGGCCGCGCATGGCCGCGCGCGCGGCCCGCGCCTGCCCCGCGCGCGCACTGGCCGGCCGCGGGCGGCCGCGCCAGCCCGCCCAGGCGCGCCTTGGCTGCCCAGCCCACTGCCTGGCCATTTTTTTTCCAAAAAAAGAATATTTTTTTTTTATAAAACCATATTTTCCAGAATACATTTCCATATCAAGGGGCTTCCAAAACACTAAATTTTTCCCCCTTTTAACCACATTTACATACAATCCAAGTTTAACAAAATAATACAACACAAAAATACAAACTACATAACCATTACACATAGTTTTTCCTCTTTGCTTCAATACCTTCACCCTTGCAAAACTCCCTTTCCCTTGGATGTTTCTCCACCTACATTGAGGTCAAAGGACCTTATGAGCCAATGCTCAGTAAGGGTGCTATGCAAATGTAAATGAAGTATGAGAAACATAACATGTAATGCAATGCAATGCATATTAAGGGTAGTTCTCCATGCCTTCATAACCACTTAGGTTAAGGCACCAACCAACCCCTCACTCCCCTCACAAGTCCTCCTTATGGCCATAGGTCCACTTGGGCACAAAACATGCAAAGAACCATCACATGCAACTCATTCATACATGTACAAATGCAAGCAAAAACCCCTCCACTTGGGGCTATCCCTTACCTTGTTTCCTTGAAGCTTTACACTCTCACAAGCCAAGAATCCCTCTTAGACTTTGAAGCTTCAACACCTCCACAAGCTAATACTCACCCTTAAAGAAAAATAATAAAAGAGACTTTAGCTCTTAAACACATGCCTTAAACTATAACAAAAGAGAAAACTAGATTACCTTTTGCTAGACTTTCTCTTCCTTCTCTAGACTTCCTTGCCTTCTTACTTGCCTTCTTGCTTCTCTACTTCACAAATGGGAAAAAGCTTGGAACTAATTTCTCACTTCCCATTTATAGAGTTTTCTTCTTAATCCATGCTAATTCTCAAGATCACATCCTAGCCATTGATTTTTTTCTTATTTCAAGAGACCTAATCTCTACCTTTGAACATTAGCACAATCCTTGTGCTTCTCCCAAGTTAAATCCTAACCCTTGATTTTAGGAGAACTCTTGCCTAGATACAAAGGAAACACAAATCCAAGAGACTTATCTTGTTAAATCTCCTCCATTGATCTCTCTTTGGAGACTAAATCTCCTCCCTTGGATCAATCCCAATTTTCCATAATTCTCCATTTTTCATTTAATTAAATCATGACTAATTTCCAAGATTGACTAATTTCCCAAATTTGCATTTAATTTAAATCCACAACTTTTCAAGCATTTAATGGAGACTTAAATAATTTCTTTTTGATTTAAATTTAAAAGCTCTTGAAAGACATAATCTAATTTCTTTAGCATTTATTTAAATCCACCATTTTCCAACATTAATGCTTGACAAATTTCTTTTTATTATTGATTTTCTTTTTAATTTTCTCCATCATGGCTCTCATTAATGCTTGAGAGACTAATTTCTTTTTCCTTTTTCATTTATTAAATATCCCTCTTGGTTTATAAGATCATGCCATGTGTCACCAAATTCTCTTAATTAAATAAATCTTTATTCTCCAAATTAATTTAAATCTCTTCTATGAGAATTTGTCAAGTGTCATCAATCTAACCATACTTGGTTTTCCAATTTAATTCCTAATTATCTATGCACTTAATCAAGAATTAAATTCTCCAAAATTTATTCCCCTATATAAATAATTTCTCCAAAATAATTTATCTTCCTTTGGGATGCAATTCCAAATTACCATTTTGCCCCTCACAAGACATCCAATATTTCATGGCATTTTCTTTAATTCAAGGGCAAATTTGGAATTTTTCATAGACTAAAATCCTCTTAAATGACCAAATTTATCATGACTCTTTAAGGGTATTACACATGCATTGATAGACCCTGGGTCAATGCATTCATTTATGTCGCATACATTGGCTGGGAGTTTGGGAGTAGAAACCAAACCTATAGGTAAAAATATGAAGTTCTCAAAAATGGTAGAAGGATACGAAATTAGTCTAAGTAATGTTCAATTTTAGACTGATTTAATTTTGTTGGAAGTATATGACTTTGACATAATCTTGGGGATGGACTTACTATCCAAGTATGATGCTAATATAGATTGTCGAAGGAAAATAATGACCATAAGGAAACCCGAAGAAGGGTGGGTCAAATTTCGGGGGCAAGGTGACCCAAGGTTAGAAAAATAATTTCGGCCATGAAGGCAGTGAAGTTGTTGAGCCGAGGAGCTCATGGATACATAGCCTATGTTCAGCTGGAAAGAAAAGAAGTACCAAAGCTCAATGAGGAACGAGTGGTACAAGAATATGAGGACGTGTTTTTGGAAGAATTACCAAGACTACCTCCACCTCGAGAGATCGAGTTCTCAATTGAGCTAGTGCAAGGAACCCTACCAATAACAATAGCACCGAACTGAATGGCTCTGGCGAAGATGAAAAAGTTGAAGAGTCAACTACAAGAACTGATCGATAAGGGGTTCATTAGGCCAAGCATGTCACCGTGGGGCACGCTAATACTATTTGTAAAGAAGAAGGATGGAAGTCTAAGAATATGCATTGACTACCTTCAATTAAACAAGGCCACAATAAAGAATAAGTATCCACTTTCGAGGATAGATGAGATGTTTGATCAGCTACAGGGAGCGAAGGTGTTCTCAAAGATTGATTTAAGGTCTGGATATTACCAGGTGAAGATTAAGCCCAATGATGTTCCAAAGACAGCGTTTCGATCTCAGTACAGGCATTTTGAGTATCTAGTAATGCCATTCGGACTTACCAATGCACTAGCTACAGTTATGGACCTCATGAATCGAGTGTTTAGACGTCATCTAGATAAGTTTGTGATCGTGTTCATTGACGACATACTAGTATACTGCCCAGAAGAGAATGTACATAAGGAACACTTGGGAATAGTATTGAAGACCCTCAGAGAACATCAGTTGTACGCAAAGTTCTCTAAGTGTGAGTTTTGGTTGTCCCAAGTAGCATTTTTAGGACATGTGATATCAGCTGAAGGGATCGCGGTGGATCCAGCCAAGGTCGAAGCAATTTAAGGATGGAAGCAGCTGACTAATATGACAAAGAAACAAAGTTTTCTAGGGTTGGTAGTGTAACACCCCTTCTCCTAGAACTGCCGGAGAAGAGGTGCTACGGGGAAAATAAAATAAACTAATTGATAAACTGAAATCTGATACCATGACTGAATATCTCAATCAACTGAAATAAAAACTCTGAGTCAATACAGACTGAAAACCATAAACTCTTTCTAAGGGACAATCCCTCAACTGAAATATAAATCTAAACTGACAAAACACTATAAAAAACTCAACAGACTCCCAGACATCTTTTATCTTGAGCGGCTCCACATACACACACTACTGAATACTGCTGCTAGGCCCCACATCTGATACTCTCCTGCTAGAACCTAGAGGGGTGAAGAGTACAAGGTGAGCTACAAAAGCTCAGCAAGTAATAAGCTCAAAAGAATATTGAAGCTGAATCGAAGAATATTGATACTGATAACTTACTGAACTTGTATTGTATAATCATTGTCTGATTGCATTCATAAAAATGTAATGCACATAAACTATAAACTAAATGCAGGTATGCAAGTTTGGATCATAGGCCCACATAATCTGATAATACATACTTGTCTGATCTGAAACCTGCATACATAAAAACTGTAAGCACATACTGTGGGCAATGTGCCCCTAGCCCCCTAGTGGCCCCCAGGCGGGCAACTCATAAACTGAACTGAAACTGAAACTGATGGGATCCCCGCGGATAAGCTGCCTAGCGCGCATAATGCAATGCAATGCTCACATAAATGCTAGCACACGATATGTAGTGATCCATATAAAGTCATGCTCAATGTTCATACCAAAATGTATGCACATAATCTCACAAAATAATGCTAATCATATCATAATAAAATAATGCTGAACATGATATGATCTTCATCTATATATTGGAATACAAAGATTCAACGAATTATGATTTATGATATGGGCATGATTAACTTGTTACATTTTGGCATATAAACTCATTACTGGAAGTTATTGAATATTTTAACTTAATTAAAACTTGGATTAAACTATTCTGGAAGTTCAATTAAATTTCTGGAAAAGCCATCCGGATATGAAGGAGGCTCATCTGGATACACTGACGCTCAAATAAGAAGCTGACTGGAAGTTATTCGGATAGATAATAGGACATCCAGATATGATTCTGGTCATCCGGATACGATTCTAGTCATCCGGATACACTGGAAGCACAAAGAACGAGCTATTCGGATATGCTGGATAGTATTCGGATAAGGACTAGGACATCCGGATATGATTCTGGCCATCTGGATATCTCACTGAGGCATTCGGATGCCATAAGAGACTATTCGAACACGAATTTCAACTTTTGAGGGAGGCATCCGGATATCAGGCAAGACATCCAAATATTATTTTGACCTATCCGGATGTATAAACAAACCATCCGGATATCTTACTCGAAGAACTTTAGATACATCCGAATACGATACAAGGTATCCGGATATTACTCACAAAAAGTCTTAGACTCATCCGGATACAACACGAAGCATCCGGATATCACTTACAACAACTAGGCACATCTGGATATGACTCAAGGCATCTAGATACTATTCACAATCACTGCAGGACACATCCGGATACTACTAGGCTATCCGAATATGAACAAGAGTTATTCGAATATTACTCGCAATAGGCATTGGACTCATCCGGATGTGATACAATCCATCCGGATACATTCCTAAAGCCATCCAGATATGCCCAAGGGCCATCCGGATGTCACTCACAGAAAACTTTTTGACTCATACGGATAGACCCTATTCCATCCAGATGCTACTCACAAGCTTTGAAAAGTCCATTTGGATATGGAAGAACTCATCCGGATATCTGCAACTATTTTTGATGGACACAAATGATTACAGAGGCTATGTTCTTCATCAAAACTCAATGAAACTATGCCATTCTAAAATAAATCTTGGAAACATGAATCCCAACTGGTATGAAACAACATTAAGGATGATTCAACAATGCTATTTGGAAGAATCGCTGGAAGAATCATGCATGAACTTATTTAAACACACTGTATACGCATATATATAAATATACAACGTATCTGAATTCTGAACTGGAACTGATATAACTTGATAAACAAACTGAAATAACTAAGATCCAATGCTAATATAATCCCGTAAGAAAGGATTACAAGGAGAAGAAACTTGCCTTGATATTGCTCGGATCGCTAACGCTTGCAACCAGAAACCTCCTACACAAAGGCACTGATGAAGCCTCTTCTTTCCCTTGTTCTTCACACGGTGTGAAGAAACTAAAGCTTAATAGGCTATATATAGGTATAAAAACCCTAAATCCCACTCCCTTTATAACATGGACTCATTCTCCTAATATAACTAGGAGACTTTAAACCAAAACTATGTCACTTATGGATTATCCTAATCCCTTAATCATAATAATTCTAATTCTTAATCAAAATAATTATAATTATTTATTTCAATTCTAATAACAAATTGCTAAATGACCTTCATGTCCTAGCATTTAATTTCCACAATATAAATTCTATTTAAATGCTATTTAAATACTGTTATCTCAATTAAAAATCTAAATTGCCACCTTAGCAAATTCTTTAACTCCAAAATTAAATAGAATTAAATGCTATTCTTTTCCTTCAAAATCTCTAAATTGCCACATTAAATAATTAATTGGCAAAATCTCTTAAGCAAATACTTCAACAATTAATAAAATAACTCTTGAATAAATACTGGGCCCTCTAATGGGTCGTTACAATTTCTCCCATCCTTAAAAGAATTTGGTCCTCCAAATTCATACCTAGTTACTCAACAACAAAGGGTAAAGACGCCTCATTTCTTCTTCTTATTCTCATGTCGCCTCTTCTGATGAGTGTTGCTGCCATTGAACCTTAACAAGAGGAATTGATCGGTTCCTCTAAATCTTTTCTTTTCGCTCTAGAATACTGGTAATCATCTCTTCATAAGACACATCTTCTCAAACTTCAAGAGTCTGAAAATCAATCACATGCTGAGGATCTGGCACATACTATTGAAACGTGAATAATGAACCAATGTAAAGGGGACTAAGCTTCCCTATTACGCCAAATCTTCGCACACCTTTAATAGGCATGACTCTCAACCAAACATAGTTGCTTACCTCAAACTTAAGGTCTCGTCATCGCTTGTCTGCATAGCTCTTCTGTCTATCTTAGACTATTTTCATTCTAGCTTTCATCACTCGGATCTTTTCTGTCATCTTCATGACAATTTCAGGACCTAATAAAGCCCTATCTCCAATCTCTTCCCAACATATCGGCGATCGACATGGTTTCCCATACAAAGCCTCATATGGACATTCCAATACTTGAATGGAAACTATTATTATAGACAAATTCTACCAAAGGTGGATACTCATCCCAACTACCTTGGAAGTCTAAAACAAAAGCTCTCAACATTTTCTCGAGAGTCTTAATAGTCCTTTCTGATTGATTATCTATCTACTGATGAAATGTTGTACTGAACTTCAACTAAGATCCTAATGCATCATGCAAAGCTTCCCAAAAATGAGAAGTAAAATGAGGATCTCGATTCGATACAATACTGGATGGAACATCGTGTAATTTCACAATCTCCACAATACAAATCTTGCAAATCTATTCAATGAGTAAGTCTTCTTAATAGGCAGAAAATGGGTTGATTTAGTCAAATGACCGACGATCACCCATATAGCGTCATAGCCTCTAGTAGTCCTGAGTAAACCCATCACAAAATTGATGGCAATATTATCCCACTTCCACTCCGGAATAGGTAATGGAAGCAATAAACTTGTGGGTTTCTGATGTTCTGCTTTAACCTGTTGGCATACTGAACATTGTGAAATATCTCTGGCTACATCTTTCTTCATACCTCTCAACCAATACTATCACTTAAGGTTGTGGTACATTTTCGCAACACCTGGATGAATAGTGTAACGACTCTTGTGTGCTTCATTCAAAATCTCTTGCTTAAGATTTCCATCATCGAGTATACAAATACATCTCTGAAATAAGAGTATACCATCACTCCATAGAGTATATCCCAAAGGAGAAATTTTCTCAATATTTGCTAAAATCTGTGCCAACTTTTCATCTTCTGATTGCTGGTTCTCGAGTAAATCTAACAACTCGGGTTGTATTCTCATATAGGCATAACTCATCACTAAACTACCCTCTGGGGCTGAAATAGATGGAGCACTCAATTGTTCTAATAACTTTCATTCTTGAACCATTATTGTAGCTATAGAAGCTCCTCACCTGCTCAAGGCATCAGCTACTACGTTAGCCTTTCCTGGCTGGTATAGAATCTCACAATCGAAGTCCTTAAATAACTTGACCCAATGTCTCTACCTCATGTTCAATTCTTTCTAGGATAAAAGATAATGTAAACTTTTATGATCTGTATAAATCTCAACTTTCTCATCATATAAATAGTATCTCCGTATCTTTAATGCAAATACTATCGCTGTCAACTCTAAATCATTAGTAAGGTAATTCACCTCGTGTTTCTTTAATTGTCTGGAAGCATAAACATTAACTTGACCTTTTTACATTAACACGCAACCCAAACCTGAATGGGAAGCATTACTGTAAATGAAATATTTCTCTCTACTTCTTGGTATAGCTAAGACTCGTGCAGTAGTCAACTTCAGCTTCAATTCTTGGAAAACACGTTCACACGCGTTATTCCATTCAAACTTCTCTCCTTTTCTTGTTAGCTCAATCATAGGGGAAGATAAACGAGCAAACCCCTCAATGAATTGCCTATAATAGCCTAGAGGTCCTAAAAAACTACGTATCTCTATCACTATCGTCGGCCTTGGCCAATCTATAACTGCTTTAGTCTTGTCTAGATCTACTAAAACACCATCTCCAAACACCACATGGCCTAGAAATCCAATCTGAGTGAGCCAAAACTCACACTTGCTGAACTTGCGTACAGTCGCTCTTCTTTGAACCTCTGTTGTACCAAAGTAAGATGCTCTGTATGCCCCTCTACACTGGGTGAGTAGACTAGAATATTGTCGATGAAAACAATAATGAAGCGATCTAAGTACTCACATAAAACTTGATTCATCAAATCCATGAAAACAACTGGAGCAGTCGCTAACCCAAATGGCATCACCACAAACTCATAGTGTCTTTAGTGACTCCTGAAAGTAATCTTCTGAATATCATCATCTCTAACTTGCACCTGGTGATATCTTGGTCTCAAATCTATCTTCGAGAATACCTTAGCTCCTAGCAATTGGTCTAATAAATCATCCACTTGAGGTAATGGATACTTATTCTTCACTGTCACCTGATTTAGCTTGGCAATAATCAGTACATAATCTCAAAGATCCATCTTTCTTCCTCAAAAACAGTACTTGTGTACCCCATGGGGATGAACTGGGTCAGATAAAACCCTTTTCTATTAATTCTTCTAACTGGACCTTCAACTTCTTTAACTCATTGGGTGTCATTCGATATGGAGCCTTAGAGATAGGTTGTGTACAAAGCAATAACTCAATAGTAAACTCTGCTCCTCTCCGAGGAGGTAATCCTAGTAATTCATCAAGGAAAACATCTAAGAAATCTCATACAACTGGCACCTCAAACAACTTCCTCTTGCTTTCCTCATCTGAGGTAACAAAAACTAGGTAAACTTCACATCCATCATGCATCAGCTTCTCTACTTTCATCTCTGGAATCATAGGAATCGTAGCCATAGGCTTGACTCCTTAATATATCTAAACTGGCTGTCGAGATAGATCAAAGTCAATAATCTTCCTTCGACGATGGTCAATTCTTGCATAATGCCATGACAACCAATCCATGCCAAGGATCAAATCAAAATCCCTAACATCAAGAATTTCTAAGTCTCCAAATAACTTCTTATCATGTACCTCGATCTCGCAATTCTCAAACATTTCTCTTGATAGCATACGCTTGCTAAACTACCGTGGCAAATATCAACACGCAATCCTATATGAAATTTATAAGCCTTCTTAGCTTCAGTGGACACCAACTCTAAGGCTTATCTAATCAAGGCTGTAAACTTTGCTTCACATTGGGCCATTGTCTTGGTACCTTACACCAACTCAACAAACTCAAAAACTTTTTAGTCCTTGACCCACGCTGGGTAATAAGAGTCGTTGAATACTTGCTGAAATTCGACCCATGTGGGTTCTCGATTACCAACCTCTGGCGAGTAGTCTTCCACCATCTCTTGGAATCACCTCTGCATAAAAATGTGCTAAGTTGCACTCGACGATCGTCTGTACAACTGATAGATCGAAGATGCTTCTCTATTGATAGCATCCAATTCTCAACTACTGCTGCATCTGTGCCTCCATGACATGCTGATGGTCAGAAGGCCATGAAACCCTTTAATACCTGACTCTCTATATCTGTCTCCACAACTGGAGTTGTTAGAGCAACTGACTTATCGCTACTACTACCTCTTACTTCTTAGGGAACTTGTGATTCCCTTACCTGATTAGTAACTAGGGTATCTACCACCCTCATCAATCTTGCTAACATACCTCGCATCTCGACCATTCCCTATTGTAGATTGCGACTGACTCTCCTGGTGAGCCTGGTGTGGACACTAGAACCTCATCTTGCATAGAAGCAGCCTGACTACGAGTATGAGGTCGTCCACCTCTATTACTCATCTTTCTACATCACCACTTAGGGTTAGAATAATGCTAATTGGGGCAACATGTCTAACTGACGGACACAAGTCCTAACTGTTAGTGTAGGTGCTCTAGACCCAATCAGATTGGGCATGTTATACACTGACAATTGTAATCATGTTATTATTTGAATAAGGAGTTGTTCGAATTCACAAGAAGTCATTCTATTAGTTTCTTATTATTATTGTAATAACCGAATGAAACTAGATAGAAGTCCATATGATGTATACTGTGATTAATCTATAAAGATGAGAGATGATGCATCACAGTTTCTAGACATCATTAAACGTCCCAAGTCGTAGCAATGTCAAGAATAGACATTGACAATTGCGGTAAGACTTGTATGTGTTATGTTTTTGCTATGTGATAGCAATGGGGGTCTCACACCCATAGGCATGGGGATGCCTAGACAAGTACATAGGTGACCAATGTTGTAGAACGTGTCACTAGACATGACTCGCCATGAGAATCCATTTTGGTTATATGTTGATGGAATTCTCATACGAGATGGGTGTAACTAATCCTTGGACCTGAGGTTGTCATGATCATCTCATAAGAAGATCGGTATGCTTTGACATCATTTCGATGGGCCTAGACAAAGTCTGCACGTGGGCGATCGTTGGGTATATCGTGAGGCTTATGGAGATGGGTTCATAGCCAAGATGAGACTCGTCTATCCCTTGATAGAGGATGATGTATCTAGGCGCCTTCGGTGGATATTCACTTTAAATCCATGGCCATGGTGAAAGAAATCAGTAAGGAGTTATTGATTTACTTTCTAATTAAGTGAAGATATCCGGAATACCGAAGAAAACTCATGTGATTGTTATTAAGCAACACATCAC
Source organism: Diospyros lotus (assembly GCF_014633365.1). NCBI lineage: Eukaryota > Viridiplantae > Streptophyta > Magnoliopsida > Ericales > Ebenaceae > Diospyros > Diospyros lotus. The sequence goes on from NC_068342.1 coordinate 24,795,389, forward strand.
CATACTTGAGATCTCATAAGATACATTAACGAGAGGATCGAATTACACGGTAACCATGCTCGTGAAAGGTTATTTGCAGATTATGAATCATTCTGAATAATTGGGTAGGCATGATGCCTTGCTAGAGGCTAATCTTGTCTTACGTGTTTGTACCGACACATTGCCAACATATTCGGAAGCCTAATGAGTCATACGCAATAGGAACGGTCCCTGGCTTAAACCATGAGAGTGGACGTATGGTTAAGTGGAACACTTCGGCAAGAAGTTGTGTCGTAGGTTCTCACGAAAAAAGAACAAATAGACGTAATGAGGTCGATATGACGAGGAATCATTATAATGGAAAGAGTTTCCTAAAATGGCAATTGATTAAATTAGGAAGGAGTTTCTAATTTAATAATTTCCTATTTGTTGGACTGGCAAATAGGAAATAAAATATATTTGGACTTAAGTTAATATTAGGACTAAATTAGATTTGGGCCAAATATTAAATATTATATTTGGACTAAATTGGATTTGGGCCAAATATTAAAATAAATATTATATTTGGACCAAATTAGATTTGGGTTAAATATTAAATATTATATTTGTGCTTGAATTAGATTTGGGTCAAAATATTATATTTAAACCTATAAAAGGATTGGGCCATTTAATTATATTTCTAGTTGGACTAGAATAAGCCCACTTAAGATTCTAATTAAATTAGAATTAATGGGCTAGCCCAATCCATTAGGGTTTTAGAAACCCTAGGATATTTCACTATAAATATCCCTTTATGGGTTGCCCAAAATACAGGGGTTTTTGGTGTCATTTTTCAAGAGTTGAAAAACGTATTACCGTTCACTTTTCCCCGTTTCTTTTGGCATCAATATGAAACGAGGGCATTCTTTTTTCATCCATACACAAGTCGAGAAAATGAGAAGGAGCTAGCACTCCTATTCCACTCTCCTTGCCAACGAACGCGTGCAACGTATCACGAGTTAGAGGCTGGACACTTGGACAGCTTGAATCCGCGAATGACTCAATAATCTAAAGGTTAGATTTATTTATTTATTTGTGAATAATTTGATTTCGACGTTGATCCAATCGCTGGGATCGGGGTAAGGTTCAAAATTTTTGAACTACGCTACTTGCCCCATAGCGATCTTACTTTACTTTCACTAACTCTACCCAACATCCTATGCGTGTACGGAAGACTCCTCAAAACACTGCTCTGTTGGAAATGTATGCCCTAAAGACACGTTTTGTTTAATTTATGGTAATGATGTTTCTTTTATTCAGTTTATGGCACATATATTATTTGCATTTAATTGTTGGAAAAGTGTCCATGCTATTAAGTAAGTGATTCATGTGATGGGTCGTTCTTCACAGTTAGGCATGAATCATGGGTACTTAATAAGCAAGAAAATATTACTCTTGATCTTTTGATAGAACTGGGCATTCTATCATGATAAGATCATTGTACAATAGATCCTAATGGAGGATGGCTTGCCTTAGCCAGTAAACAGTCCGTTTACTCTAATTGTACAAGCGCATTTGGAATGCGTAGAGTGGACCTGTGATAGAAGCTAATGACAAAGTACTAATCATCATGGAGCTAGTCTATCACTGCTACTACGTAGACGCGTTCTCTAATACTTGAGTATTAGTTGGTGGTCTAGTGAACCTAGAGCTATATTCTTAGATTCATTGTAGGTGAGGTCTATCAAAGATCAATATCCTTTTGAGTTGGGAGTATGGTTTCTAATTAGCTAAGACAGATTAATGCAAGATAGTTTCTGTGATTCACTCCCTTGTGATTGTCCAAGAATAATCAAATAATCCAGGGCCCTGGGAACGTGACTTAAGAGTGTGTGCTTCTGGGTAGCTCCCAGTGATAAGCAAGTACATTCGAGTAGTCACGGATTATTGGACTAGTGATCTAAGGATGGTAGAAATCATTTAGAGAGGTGTTAGTACATTATTCCTTTCTAAATGATGGGTGTTACGCAGAGGGGTATTTTCGTCATTACACTAGTAGGTCAAAGACATGGGATGTGCAAAATTATTCGTGGGGTCAGTGTTACCATATGGTGATAGTTGGAACAGTTAGAATGACAAAATATAGCTACTAGGTAGCAGGGATATTTTGGTCATTTTAGTAGCCGTGAATAATTTGTCTTTTGGTCCCCGGGGTAGCTCGATATAACTCATGTATTATTTAATACATTTGGCTTGTTGGATGAATTACATTGAGAGAGAATTATTTTATTCAGAATGGTCCATAATTAATTGGGCTAGAATAAAATAATAGTTCATTAGTTTTTAATTAATTAATTGGGCTAACCCAATTAGAAAATTAATTAAATGGACTTGGCCCATTAGGGTTTGGCCCACTAGGGTTTTAACCCTAGGGTTCTCCCTATATATATCTCTCTTTAGTTGTTTTTCATCCAAGGTTTTTTTTACTCTTCTTCACCGAAAGAGAGGCCATGAGTTCGAGTCATACTTCGGAAGACGAAAGAGAGCCTTCAAGTACTGATGCGAAGGAGCCAAAGGATTGCAGGACAGCCGTCATCTCCACCACGCGAAGAAGCTCCCGCGCGTCCTGCTCCCATCGCTCCATTCCGTCCGATAATCCGCCGAAAAAGTAAGTCTCCTAGATTCTAGTCAATACGAGGAACGGTTTTGATTTTAAACCGCTTCCGTTGCATGCTATGTTTCCTTGTTTATGATCCTTCATGCTCTGATACCAATACTATAACACCCCCTCTCCTAGAACTGCCTGAGAAGAGGTGCTATGGGGAAAATAAAATAAACTAACTAATAAACTGAAATTTAATACCATGACTGAACATTTCAATCAACTGGAATAAAAACTCTAAGTCAATACAGACTGAAAATCATAAACTCTATCTAAGGGACAATCCCTCAACTGAAATATAAATCTAAACTGACAAAGCACTATAAAAAAACTCAACAGACTCCCAGACATCTTTTATCTTGAGCGGCTCCACATGCACACACTACTGAACACTGCTGCTAGGCCCCACATCTGATACTTTCCTGCTAGAACCTGGAGGGGTGAAGAGTACAAGGTGAGCTACAAAAGCTCAGCAAGTAATAAGCTAGAAAGAATACTGAGGCTGAATCGAAGAATATCGATACTGATAACTCATTGAACTTGTACTGTATAATCACTGTCTGATTGCATTCATAAAAATGTAATGCACATAAACTATAAACTAAATGCAGGTATGCAACTTTGGCTCATAGGCCCACATAATCTGATAATACATACCTGTCTAATTTGAAACCTGCATACATAAAAACTGTAAGCACATATTGTGGGCAATGTGCCCCTGGCCCCCAGGCGGGCAACTCATAAACTGCGCTGAAACTGAAACTGATGGGATCCCCGTAGACAAGCCGCCTAGCGAGCATAATGCAATGCAATGCTCACATAAATACTAGCATACGATATGTAGTGCTTCATATAAAGTCATGCTCAATGCTCATACCAAAATGTATGCATATAATCTCACAAAATAATGCTGATCATGTTATAATAAAATAATGCTAAACATGATATGATATTCATCTATATATTGGAATATAAAGATTCAACAGATTATGATTTATGGTATGGGCATGATTAACTTGTTACATTCTGGCATATAAACTCATTACTGGAAGTTATTGAATATTTTAACTTAATTAAAACTTGGATTAAACTATTCTGGAAGTTCAATTAAATTTCTGGAAAAGCCATCCGGATATCAGGAAGGATATCCGGATATGATGAAAGACATCTGGATATGAAGAAGGCTCATCCGGATACACTGATGCTCAAATAAGAAGCTGACTCGAAGATATTCGGATAGATACTAGGACATCCAGATATGATTCTGGTCATCTGGATACACTAGAAGCACAAAGAACGAGCTATTCGGAAATGCTGGATAGTATTCAGATAAGGACTAGGATATCCGGATATGATTCTGGCCATCCTGATATCTCACTGAGGCATTCGGATGCCATAAGAGACTATTCGAATACGAATTTCAACTTTTGAGGGAGGCATCCGAATATCAGGTGAGACATCCGGATATTATTTTGACCTATCTAGATGTATAAACAAACCATCCGGATATCATACTCGAAGAACATTAGATATATCCGGATACGATACAAGGTATCCGGATATTACTCACAAAAAGTCTTAGACTCATCCGGATACAACACGAAGCATCCGAATATCACTTACAACAACTAAGCACATCCGAATACGACTCAAGGCATCTGGATACTACTCACAATCACTGCTGGACACATCCAGATACGAAAATAAAGCATTCGGATACTATTGGGCTATCCGAATATGAACAAGAGTTATTCGGATATTACTCGCAATAGGCACTGGACTCATCCAGATGTGATACAATCCATCCGGATACATTGCTAAAGCCATCCGGATGTCACTCACATAAAACTTTTTGACTCATCCGGATAGACTGTAACACCCCACTTTTTTAATTATATAATGAAGCAAAATACAAGCTAATATCCCATAAGGGCGTTATGGAAATCCTTACCAATGGAAGCGATGGATCAAACTTGATAGCTAGCTGAAGCTAGATAAAAAGGATTTTCAATAATAAAACCTCAAATATGAGTACACCATAATGCATGACTTCCCAAAATCATCAAATATCTCTTACCAAGATCGTAGTACATAGCAATAATGACTTACAACTTAACAGTATAATAAGTAAATTCAAGCCTTACGTAACCCTTGTTTATATAATTGTGACACACAACTCTCAAAACAAACCCAAAGATTACATAAGGTCCATAGTACAGGAAATTAAACTAAGTTCGGCCTCCTCATGGCCCTTTTCTCTTTCTCATCTCCAGTACCTGACATGCTAAGATACCTGGGACGTTGAATATCCCAAGGGTATGAAACACCCGAGTTAGATTGTTACATCTAAGTTAGTGGCATAAGGAAGAAGTTACATGAATGGATATGTGAGACAAGAGACATCGTAACAGATAATTTAAGAAAAGAAACAGTTTGTGTATAAGAAAATGAGTATAAAGAACAACAAGAACATTCCCTTATCACCATTTTCTCGGCCCATCATCATGCCAAACATTTCAGCCTTACCTCTAGGCTAAGCCCCACTTCTAGGCACGGCCCCACCTCTAGGCACGGGATTGTGGCCCACCACTATTCCTGTCGGCACTTGTGTGAAACATCTTAGCCTCACCTCTAGGCTAAGCCCCACCTCTGGGCACATGATCGTGGTCCAATCCCTCAACCTCACCTCTAGGCACGGCCCCACCTCTAGGCACGGGATTGCTCCCCGATCATCGTGACGTTTCACAAACAAGCTGCCAAGTCATCACGTTCAAATTCTAGTCCCATCAACTAACCACCAATACAAACACCGAGATGGTATAAAATGGCCAAGATATGCTCAAAGAAATAAAATATGAGATGTAAGGCACCAACCATGACATGACATATGACAAAGTAGAAGGAATATGCACAAACTAAGGAATATCAACTAGGCACGGCCCCACCAGTAGGCACGGTGCACCATCAAGGAAAATATGATGTGCAAATCATAAGCTACGTGCGAGAGTAATCATGTTTAACCACGACCACAATCTCAACCGCAAACTCCAAGCTACAGACAAAATAGGAAAGAAATGCTCGAAAACAAGGAAACATGAGATGTAAGCCACCAACCCCATACAAATGAGACCAAAGACAACCAAGAAGAAGTAAGAAGCATAAGGAAACCACTCACCTTGGCTGTTTACCTTTTGGGTGTACCGATTACACGCAAATCGAGGATATTTACTGCCAAAATACGAGATTTCGTAAGGTAAATACCAAATATTTTTATACAGAAGTGTGGGCATTAAAGTAAGGGTCATTGGTACAAAATTTGAAGGAAAAAGGACGCTGGAGGCGCCCTCACGCTTCCTCGGAAAGGTCCTCACGCGCAACCCCTTCCGGCGCGTGAATCTCATGCGTCGTCCCATTGCCTCGGCCAGATTCTGCCTCCTTCACCGTTTCGGCTGTAATACCCAGGAATGATTTAAGGTCATAAATAATATTTGATAAATGGTACAAGTGGAATTATCAAAAGAATAAGGCTTTAGGACACACTATTGCAGTCTTAAAAGACCGAAGTGGCTCGAGGGAGTACCCTAGACCTTAGATAGCCAAGGAAAATGGTATAATATCGACAAGTGATTCGAATTATGATTTTTAGTGATGAAATAAATTGGATCAGGAACAGTTTTCGGTACAACTGTCGATCGGGCTGAGAAAACCGAATCGACATAAGAAACGTTCGGAGGGTCAATGAAGCGTGTCAAGGACTAATATTTAAGGTGTAGAACAACCCTTAAGCGATTTTAGGTTGAATCAAAAGGATTTAAGGTCAATTTGACCAGTCGGGCCTAAGTGCAGTTTTCTAATTTTGCCCAAGGGAGGTCAAAACGGTAATTTTTCAGGAGTTTCGAGGGCCTAATGAGATGTACTAAACTTGCGGGACATGGTGATATAATTGGATTTATTAGGGGTGCTTTGGAAGCGGGCAGAAATGTCATTTGGAAAGTCAAGGGGGTGAAAGTGCAAATTATCAAAACTTGCATAGTGTGAACACAGCAACCAGATTTCGACCGCCGCAAATCTTTGCACGTGGAGGCCGATCTCGGCAAAGGGATGGCCAAGGGCGACCTGGGGGAGGTGGTAGCCGGCGCGAGGATGCTTGGTGACCAAGCTATGGCCGGTGATTGGCCGGATTTCGACCGGTTTTTGGGTATAAAATGGGCCGAGGGTTTCGGATTTTGGAGCTCAAAATCGATCGTGTTTTTGGATGTTTTTGAGAGAGTGATTAAGGGGCTTTTGATCCTTGTATCGAGGAGAAGAGATTGGGAGTAACTTGAAGCATTTTGGTGTGAGTTTGAGGGTTGTTCGAGCTCGGCCGAGAATCGGAGGCGGTCCGCCACCGTCGACCTACAACTGGCCGTTTGGGCCATTTTCCGGTGGCCTTTCGGCCTCAAACTGGTGCCAATGGGATCGACTCTTCGAGGGCTTGAAGGGGGTGTGCTCAGATCGGTCATCGGAGGGGTCGTCGCCGGCTGGTTTTGAGGAAGAAGACGACGCGCGTGGCTGCACGCGCCAGCCTCCACGCGCAGCCACGCGCAGGGCGTGTGAAATGGGCATTTTGGGTATTTCTTCTTCCAGTATTTTTAATTAATTATTTTAGGATTTATTGTGTTGAAATATTTCGGAAAATAGTTGAATAAATAATTATTTTGGAATTATCGAGGAGAAAATTGGGAGAAAATAGAGAAAATTATGGAAAATTGAGGAAAATAGATTTTAATGCTTCCTTAATTAAATATGATGTTTAGGAAGTACCTTGGCTTGAGGTTGAGCACAAGTTCAAGTATTTGGGGTTTGGCACACAAATCGAGGCCATGCACAAGGATCGAGGCAATCCAAATTTGTTCGAGGTGAGTGGTTTGATTCCAGCTTTTCCTTGTCTTGGAAGTATTTTTAGGTGCTTGTGGTGGGTTCTAGTGAGCGATTATACCCTCCTAGACATAGATTGTTTTACAAGGCTTTTACTTACATTCGTTATATCAATATTCACTACATTGCATTAACTGTTTATTTTTAAAATATTGGTGCATGGCGTGTAAATTTTTATATCATGTGGGGTCAAGTCTAATTGCATCGTTGGGTCCATATGGGGCGGTATGGGGTCTACTTGAGATTGGGACAATGTTAATCCAGGTGAACGTGTGTCACACTGGGGCACTCGAGGGAATAATGTTAAACCAGGTGAACGGGTGTCACGACGGTGCACCCGAGGGATTAACGTTGGACCAGGTGAACGTGTGCCACAGTAGGACATTCGAGGGATTAAGTATGTCAAGGTGATATCTCGAGTTAGACGTGTCTTGCATGTTGTCGTATAGTATGTCATGTTCGTATGTCTTTCATGCATTGTATAACTGTTTTATGCCGTCACTTAGATGTTTATCATCTAACTTGGGCTATGCCCCTGGAACGTTTAATGTTCCAGCCAGGAACTGCTGCGAGGGCAAGGATGTGGCCGGTTGAGGGCCAATGGTGCTTAATTTGTTAAGTCGTAGTAACGTTCGGAGGCTTTAGTTTGTATTTCAGGTTGTAAATGAACAGTTGTATAATAGCGATTTTATCATTTGGTCTGTATTAAGTATTTTGCTTTGGAAATACTATGGTGTTTTGGTATTAGTGTATCCGCTGCGTTGTATTAAGACTCGTTTAGTTTAAGATTATTGATCTTGATAGTTAAACGGGCAAGACTGGGGTTCGCGGGGTTTTGTTTTTGCATGTGAAGATTGTTCTTGAAATACCGCGCGTGTTGAATCTAAAGGAAAAAAAAAAAAGAAATCCCGGGAATACCCTTATAGTGACATGCCCGGCGAGTCGGGGTGTTACATCGGCCATAACTCGGCCGTTTTAACTCCGATTCGACCCTTGTTTTTTCCTATACCTTCCTCTTTCAGTGATCTACAAGATTATGAAAAAAAAACCAGACTTATCTCGATGATTTATGACTATTTTGGTCCGAATTTTGATGAGGTGCAATTTCTCGTCGAACCTTCGTATCTCCTTCGTTCCTTCGCCAAATTCGCTCCCATTTCTTATAGAACCTCTCCCTCTCTTTTAAGAACAGAACCTCACTTAGAATCATCTCAAAATAGCCTCCCTTTATCTCCTTTTGAAATGGCCAAAATCTTCCCCTAATGGCCTTATTTATAGAGATGTTCGGCGAATCCCGTTTCGCCACATGTCACCCCTAATTATGACTTATCATTACTTCTTCTATCCCTATATCATGTTTTACCACAATATTTGGCCACTTATCATTGAGATTTGGGCCTCATTATGATCCCACCAAGTGTTCCAATTCTAGGGTGCCAAGTGTCCCAAACTTGGAGATTAAGTAAAGGTTAGGTGTTTCCATTCAAACTTTGCCATGTGTCCTAATCACTTTGTTCCAAGTGTCTCAAGATCATCATTACCTCCATGCTTTTCCATCCAAATTGTGCCACATGTCCATATAATCATGTCTATCCATGTGTTTCCATCTAATGGTGACATGTGTCCATGTAATCATTTCTATCCATGTGTTTCCATTCAAATGGTGACATGTGTCCATGTAATCATTTATATCCATGTGTTTCCATCCTACGGCGCCACGTGTCCCTCAAGATTGGTGCTTAATCATTACTTTTGATTTTTATTTCCAAAGAGCAAATGAACGGTTGCCATGTGTCCCAATCTTGATTTAATTTGGTTTTGAAATTGATTAATGCTAAAAAAATGCAAAATTTGTTATATTTTTATTACCTCCTAATCCATTTGATTGACTTAAAATCTTCAGAATTGCTTGTTGCAGCCCAAAAGAAGGAAAAGAGATGAAAGAATGATTTAACTCTCCAAAGGCATGATTGAAAGAGGAAGAAAAAGCCAGGAAATAAAGGTGTTTTGATAAAAGTCAAAGCCATTCGAGTGAGTCTTCAGAAGATATTCAAATATGGAGCAAATCAGAAGGAAGCTGCTGAATCATTCGAATAGATCATTTGAACATTCGAATACGCAAAATATCAGGTATGTATTCGGATAAGCTTGGCCTAATTCGAATAAGAAGTAACAAAAATCAAGGATTCTAGGTAAAACTATGCATATCCGAATAAAGGCCAAGTCATTCGAATGAGCTGAAAATGAGAAGAAATTCAGATAAACACATCGTATGGAAGCAATGAAGATATATCCAAATGAAGACCAAGTCATTCGAATGTAATTAAAGAAGAAAGAAAATCTATTCGAATGAAGGCTGAGTAATTGGAATAAGAAGCATCACAAAAACTCCAAATTCGAATACTTCCCAAGTCATCCGAATGCTATGAAGAAGTCAAGAGGAAAATTAGAAATCCATTCGAATGAAAGTACTGTTGCATTCGAATGACTGAGAAAATCATCATGTAAGGAATAGAAAAGTGTGAAATTCATTCGAATAGGATTGAAATTCATTCGAATGACCCAAGCTGCCAAAGAAATCTCAGCACGCATTCGAATATCTCTACTAGCATATTCGAATGAGCATCCGAACAAAAATCTGACATGCGCAAATAAACACAGTGGCTCTGAGGTAAATTCAACCAACTTTTTGAACAACTTTTCATCAAGTGGTCCCCACTTCCATGCGCCGTAAGCTTAAAAAGGAACCATCATTCTTTGGTATCAGAGGTTGGAGAGAACAGAGGATACTCAGAAAAAAACACAAAAAGATGAAGATCATTGGAAAGTAGAGAGTCTTTTCATTCTGTCCGTTTCTTTCGCTTTAGTTCTTGTCTGTATTTTTTAAAACGAATAGCACTTCAGTTACTTTTGTTGTTCTTGCTAGTTTTGAGCTTTTGTATTACAAGTTCATTTTAATTTCTGTTTCAAGTTGTAGTTCATTTCAGTAATCAATACAGTAGTAGTTTATCTAATTCTTATCGTTTGATCCAATTTATTTTCTTTGTGAATTTCATATTCATCCGTTGAGATTAGTTTTAGTCGTGCACTTCCTATGAAGATGTGTGGCTAATTCGATTCTTGGGTTAAGGCAAAGACGGTGCCCAAAGCCACTAATGAATCAATATAGCAGAACTCCATATGTCAAGGTAGTATGGGGGTTGCTTGACCTGGAACCATTCTCATACCCAAGCCCTGAGCAATTATTTTGTCAAAACGTTATTTATACACTGATTTATGATAGCTGCTTAACATAGAGTCTCCATGCCATGTATGGAGGTTGTTTGAACAAAGAGTTATCATCATCTCAGTAGTACATTTAATGGTTGAAAACCCAAGCTATTTGAGCTGCTAGTTACATCACAGAAAGCTATATGGTAAATCAATTGGGTTTGGCACCAGATCTGTCTTGATCCAAGACCTCTCCATATCTAGATTACAATCATATCACATTTGGTTTGATCACATTTTATTATTTTGTTAATCAAAAGAGCTGGTGTGGTTATCTCCTTCCATGAGTAATCTCCCTGTGAGTCGACCCGGTCTTGCCTGAAAAAATTACATATAAATTTTCTGCTACAATCACACTCGTGCATTGGCGAGTTTAAATGCCTCATCCTTTCTGTGAACATAAATAGTTGCTAAATCAGCTGACTTAGTGAAAGAAAAATACAAAAAGTGATAAATGCAGGGTAAGCAATGCAGCAGAAATCCATAACCACTTTTGATAACTTTTGGAATCCAAAGTTAGTTTTAAATAAACTTTGAAATCCATTGCACTTAGGTCCCCTAAAGATCCTTGAACCTCACAAATTCCCGAGTCTTTTAGAACCTAAAGAAAATCAGGAAAATGCTTCAATTAATTAATGAAAATAGCTTACAAATTTTTGGGTATTACATAGACCCTATTCCATTCGGATGCTACTCACAAGCTTTGAAAAATCCATCCGGATATGGAAGAACTCATCCGGATATCTGCAACTATTTTTGATGGACACGAATGATTACAGAGGCTATGTTCTTCATCAAAACTCAATGAAACTATGCCGTTTTAAAATAAATCTTGGAAACATGAATCCTAACTGGTATGAAACAACATTAAGGATGATTCAACAATGCTATTTGGAAGAATCATGCATGAACTGATTTAAACACCCTATATACGCATATATATAAGTATACAACGTGTCTGAATTCTGAACTGGAACTGATATAACTTGATAAACAAACTGAAATAACTGAGATCCAATGCTAATATACTCCTGTAAGAAAGGATTACAAGGAGAAGAAACTTGCCTTGATATTTCTCGGATCGCTAATGCTTGCAACCAGAAACCTCCTACACAAAGGCACTGATGAAGCTTCTTCTTTCCCTTGTTCTTCACACGGTGTGAAGAAACTAAAGATTAATGGGCTATATATAGGTATAAAAACCCTAAATCCCACTCCCTTTATAACACGAACTCCTTCTCCTAATATAACTAGGAGACTTTAAACCAAAACTATCTCACTTATGGATTATCCCAATCCCTTAATCATAATAATTCTAATTCTTAATCAAAATAATTATAATTAATTATTTCAATTCTAATAACAAATTGCTAAATGACCTTCATGTCCTAGCATTTAATTTCCACAATATAAATGCCATTTAAATGCTATTTGAATACTATTATCTCAATTAAAAATCTAAATTGCCACCTTGGAAAATTCTTTAACCCCAAAATTAAATAGAATTAAATGCTATTCTTTTCTTTCAAAATCTCTAAATTGCCACATTAAATAATTAATTGAAAAAATATCTTAATCAAATATTTTAACAATTAATAAAATAACTCTTGAATAAATACTGGGCCCTCTAATGGGTCGTTACAGGCAGTGTAACGACCCATTAGAGGGGTTAAATTTTATTAAGAATTATTAAAGGCATTTTAAATTAATTTTTTAAGGTTTTTTTCCAATTAAATATTTAATGTGGCAATTTAGAGAATTTTTAAATAAGAAAAATAGATTTTAAAGGAATTTAATTATGTGGGAATTAAATGCAAGGGCATGAAAGTAATTTTAGATTTTGAATAATAATTCCTTATTATTATTAATTAAGTGATATTATGTATTTGAGGAGAATACTTGGTTGAGAGGGTTTTGGATTGATAAGTCTCCAAGTTTCAGTAAATGATTGAGATGGGTTCTAGGGTTTGCTTTATGTGTGTATATATATATATATATATATACCACGAGCCATATTTTCTTCACGTTGCAAGAACAGAGAGCAAGAGAGGTAGCAGTGGGTTCAAGTTTTGCATAGGAGGAAATTATGTAGTGAATGGTCAAAACTAACTAGAGAGATTGCAAGGAAAGTATCTTCCCTGTAAATCCTTCCTTTACAGGTTCATATCAATGTTTTCAAATTGATCAAGAACTCTTGTGAGTTTCAATTTTTACAAATACATGTGTATATATATCTATATGCTTTTACAGTGACTTTATGGCAGTTCATGCCTGATTTCTTCCAGTGATTTTTATAAATATGATCCTTGAATCATCCTTGATATTGTTTCATGTCGAGTGGGATTTGTTTTTCCAAGATTTTATTCTGAATGGTGTAGTTTTGTTGAGTTTTAAATCAAAACGGAGTGTCTGTGGACTTTCGTTTTTGGTTTATATATATGTAGATATCCGAATGAGTCCTCTCATATCTGGATGGCTTCTTCAAAAGTTGTGAGTAGCATCCAGATATGCTCGAGCATATTCGGATGACTTGTTCAGTTTATGTGAGTGACATCGGGATGACCCTTGGGTGTATCCGGATGGCCTCAGTGATGAAGATCATATAACATGTTTAACAATTATTATGACATGTTCAGTATTATATTGTGAGATTATATGCATACATCTTGGTATGAGTATTGAGCATGACTTTCTATGGAGCACTATATATTGTGTGCTAGCATGTATGTGAGCATTGCATTATGCACGCTAGGTGGCTAGTCTGCGGGGATCCCACCAGTTTTAGTTTCAGTTTGTGTGTTGCTCGCCTGGTGAGGACTAGGGGGCTAGGGGCCTATTGCCCATAGTATATGCTTACAGTTTTTATATATGCAAGATTCAGATCAATCAGGTATGTATTATAGTTATGTGGGTGACCAGCGATTGTCGAACCGCTCCAGAATTAGAGATCTATGAATCTCTTCTCTAGTTTGCAGCAAAGTGCACCCTAGGTCATCTCTCACAAGGAGCCTCACCTTCTTCTACCAACAAAGAGAACCAATACCAATAACAGTTTGTTTAGGGGGGGGTTGTTTTGACAGAAAACTAATTGGCAAAACAAAAAGATGAAGATGGATGAAAAATCAATAAGAGGAGTGCAACCGGCTGTGTATTTGTCTCCTATGTGAAATCTTCCTTGTCCACTCTATATATCTTGGTTTGCTAGATGCTTTGATCTCCGGAAAACAAACTCAAAGCATCCCCAACAACCGTCCAAGGATTAGAATGATTGGAAATAACAAAATGAATGCAGAAATCTCTTGCAAACAAAATGCAACCATTCACTCTCTATTCAACCTATCCGGACCTATGCAAGAACAACCGTTCAAGCACACAATATTCATTTCCGAGATGTTATACCAACCGGCTATAACATTCTGTTCTCTTAAGCATTTAACAGAAAATGAAACCATGCAAGCTCACACAAACCTGCCATGAACTCCATGCATTCACAAATCTGCTCAAACTAAACCAAATAGAAATGAATAAGAAACAAACAACAAACCAGATTCTTGTAGCTCATCCGGGACTCAAATTCCACATGGATTCAAGACACACAACCGGTTACAAAATGTTCTAGCCTATCATTACAGAAAGGAAAACAAAATGGAACAAAAGATGTAAAAAAAAACAGGAAAGTGCTACAACAACAAAAACGGGCAGAATCCTCTCTATTTTCTCCTCTCTATCTATATGATGATCTTCTGAAAATTAATGCTAAGAGGCCTTAAATACATGGCCAAGAAAGGAAAGGCTAGGGAGGCTAGGGTTGGGCCTAGCCCAACAGAAAACAAGTGAGCCCAAGTCTGCTCCTTTATTGTAGGCCCAAGCTCCTTTAGTAGGCCCAAGCTCCTTTAGTTGAGCCAAAGCTCCTTTAGCCCATCCAATATTCCCTAAAGCCTGGATCCATAGAGTAGAGGTAAGATAGAAAATAGTGTAAGGACAATTTGAAGCATAATAAAATAGAAACAATGAAATATCAGCAAAAATTGCTTCAAATGGCCTAATAAGAATGAGGTGAAATGCCAAAATATGGTATAAATATGCATGCTATCAGTGGGCCTATGAGCCAAAGTTGTATACCTGCATTTAATTTATAGTTTATGTCCATTACATTTTGTGAATGCAAATAGATAGTAGTTATACTCAATACAAGTTCAATAAGTATTTACCAGTATCGATATTCTTCGATTCGGCTTTAGTTATTCTTTCCTGCTTATTACTTGCTGAGCTTTGTAGCTCACCTTGTACTCTTCACCAATTCAGGTCCTAGCAAGGGAGTACCAGATATGGGGCCTAGCAGCAGTGGTTAGTAGTGTGTGCACGTGGAGCCACTCAAGATGAAAGATGTCTAGGATTTGTTGGTGTCTTGTTAGTTAGCAGTATTTTTCAGTTGAGAGATTTTTCTTAGTCAGTGGATTATATTCTTAGTTTATGTTGACTCAGAGTTTTATTTCAGTTGATTAAAATGTTCAGTTATGGTATCAGATTTCAGTTTATCAGTGAGTTTATTTATTTTATTTATTTTCCTCATAGCTCCTATTCGCAAGAAGTTGTAGGAGAGGGGGTGTTACAGGCACGCTACTATCGAAGGTTCGTGGAGAGATTTTCAAAGTTAGCCGCACCCTAGAAAAACTTTTATAGAAAGAAGTCAATTATGAGTGGACGACTAGATGCGAGAAAAGTTTTCAAGAACTTAAAACTAAGCTGACTTCAGCACCAGTCTTAGCTACGTCGGGTGGGCCGGAGTTTTTTAAGGACTATGACTGCACCATTCATTATCGCCCGAGGTATGCCAATATGGTGGTTGATGCCTTGAGTAAGAATATGTCTACTTTTATGGCTAGGTTAATAGCCCGTGAGTGGCATATGTTGAAAGCTTTTAGCCAATTGATAGTGGGTATAGTGTTGAAAGAATCCTTCGTTCTTATTGCTGGCATGGTAGTTCAACTGAATTTGGTGAACAAAATACGAGAGGCATATGTAAACGAATAAATCTTTGGATAGATGAGCATGGCCAGGCCAAGAAATCCAATTTTGAGATACATGATGGTATACTCAAATTTTAGGAAAGAATATATGTGCCAAACCTGAAGAACTTGAGATAAAGAATTTTGGATGAGGCCCATAGAGCCTGTTATACAATACACCCAGGAGCCACAAAGATGTATAGAGACCTTCGAGAAGTCTACTAGTGGCCGAGGATGAAGATAGGTGTGGCAAGGAAGGTAACTTAGTGCGACACATGTCAAAGGGTGAAAATTGAGCACCAGAAACCAGTAGGACTAATGAAACCCTTAGACATCCCTAAGTGGAAGTGGAAGCATGTCACGATGGATTTTGTGATGGAGTTTCCCAGAAGTCATAGAGGCAACGATGAAATATAGGTCATCGTAGAGAGACCAACAAAGTTAACACACTTTTTGCCTACGCGGATGGATAGGCCGGTACAAAAGTTTGTGGAACAGTACATTGGGGAGATAATCAGACTTCATGGCACACCGATAAGCATAGTCTTTAATCGGGACCTAAGGTTTACCTTGAGATTTTAGGGAAGATAATAGGAGTGCATGGGAACAAAATTAAATCTTAGTATAGCTTATCACTAGCAGATCGATGCAGTCTAAAAAGACCATACAGACTCTTGAGAATATGTTAAGGCCCTATGCCTTAGACTTTGAGGGTAATTAGGAAGAGCACCTGCCATTGGTGGAATTTGCTTATAATAATAGTTATTACAACAGCATTGGAATGACACCTTATGAGGCTCTATATGGGAGAAAATGTGGGTTGCCTATCTGCTGGACTGAGGTAGGAGAAAGATAGATATTAGGGCTTAAACTTGTGCAACAGACTACAAAATGATCTGACAGATTCAAGAAAAGATCTGAGTCGCTCAAAGCCGACAAAAGTCTTATGCAGCTAAGAGATGATGAGATTTGGAATTTGAGGTAGGAGATCATGTTTACTTAAAAGTATCACCTCAGCATTTGACAACTTGAGGAAAGAAGAAAGGTAAGTTAAGACCTCAATTTATTTGACCCTATCCGGTTGTAGGGTGAGTTGGACCATTGGCTTACCGTCTAGAACTTCCTATTAACTTGTCTAACATCCATGACATTTTTCATGTGTCTCAACTTCGAAGGCATATACCGGACCTAACCCAAGAAATCCAGGTAGAGATGATTGAACTAAGAAACAATCTAAGTTATCCAAAGTCACTCGAACGGATCTTGGATCGTCGCGACCAAGCGTTAAGAAGTAAAGTCATTCTTTTGGTGAAGACTCAGTGGAGAAATCACACTGAGGAAGAAGCAACGTGGGAGCTCGAGGATACAATTAAGGAGAAATACCCTCATTTGTTCGAGGAAATGGTAATAGAGTAGAAAAAGTTTTGTGGTTTTCTAAGAAATGTTACCAAAAATTTTGTGGGATAAAGAGATGGTTGTGAATAGTGTATTTACTTTTGAAATGATATAGACTATTCTTGATGCATGTGATCGTTGGTAAGGAGTTACAATAAGAAATTCTGTGAAAGACACGGCATGCCTAATAGGCATCGTTCGTGTAATAGTATGAATTGGAATATTTATTAGGAATAATGTGTGGTTGAGGTATTAAAGACATTACAATTGCAAGTTTTTTTCCAAATATCGATGATTTGGTTGGTCAAATGCAAAAATTTTGACAAAATTTTCTTAAGGGGGAGAGAATGTAATACCCAGAAATTTTGGGTTATTTTGGGAATAAGTATTTTGATAGAAATATGAAATTTAGTGAAAATTGGTATCAAAATATTTCAAAAAAAGTGATTAAATTAACTACAAGGAATGCCCTGGAGCTTAGATGTCTAAGGAAATAGGTATGCCACTAACGAGCATCTCGGGGCATGATTTTTAGCATTAAAAGAAATTATATTAGAGACAATTTTCAATACAGTTGTGGTTTGGGATAAAAAATTGAATTGTCGTAAGGGACTTTTGAAAAGTCAACAGAACCTTGAATGGATTCAAGTTTTGCATAATGAACAACCCTGAAATAGTTTTGGGATGAAATAAGAGGGTTTCGTAATCAAAGCATACTTTTGGGCCTAAGTGTAATTTTTTGAAACTTAGCCAAGTGTGATGAAATGAAACTTGGGGGATAAAATGTGAAAGAGGAAAGTCAAAGGTTCATTATGGAATTTTTGGAAACTTAAGGGGTTGCTTAGAAGGGCCGAATTGTAATTTTGGAAGTTGAGGGGGTAAAAGTGTAATTTTTAAAAAATTGGCAGTGTGAACACTACCAGCCACTGGCCATCTCTCCCATCACTGATTACGGCCATTGGGGGCTCCCAAGGTAGGCTCAGAGGGTTCAGGGCTAGGGGTAGCTTCATTGGGACCTATCCACGGCCAAGGATCGACCACGTCGGTTTGAGGGCTAATGATGATTGTTTTGGGTTAATCTAAGGCAGGCTATGTCGGAGTAGGTGCTCTAGACCCAATCAGATTGGGCATGTTGTATACTGACAATTACATTCATATTTATTATTGAATAAAGAGTTATTCAAATTCATAAGAAGTCATTCTATTAATTTCTTCTTATTATTGTAATGACCGAATGAAAGTAGATAGAAGTTCATATGATATATACTGTAATTAATCTATAAAGATGTGAGATGATGCATCATAGTTTCTAGACATCATTAAATGTCCCTAGTTATAGCAATGTCAATGATAGACATTGACAATTGTGATAAGACTTGTATGTGCTATGTTTTTTGTAACACCCCATCTCCTAGAACTGCCCGAGAAAAGGTGCTACGGGAAAATAAAATAAAACTAACTGATAACTAAAATCTGATACCAATAATGAATATCTCAATCAACTGGAATAAAGCTCTGAGTCATCAAGACTAAAAACCGTAACTGCATCTAAGGGAAAATCCCTAAACTGGAAATAAAAATAAACCCAAACTAATAAACACTATAAAACTAACAATTCCCAGACATCTTTTTTCTTGAACAGCTCCACGTACACATACTACTGGACACTGCTGCTAGGCCCCACATCTGGTACTCCCCCACTAGGACCTGAAATGGTGAAGAGTACAATGTGAGCTACAAAGCTCAGTAAGTAATAAACTGGAAACTGGAAAGAATAACTGAAACTGAATCGAAAAATATCGATACTGATAAATACTTATTGAACTTGTACTGAGAGATATAATAATCACTGAATTGCATTTACAAGATATAATGCACATAAACTGTAAAACTAAATGCAGGTATGCAACTTTGGCTCATAGGCCCACATAACTGTAATACATACCTGACTGATCTGAATCATGCAAATATAAAAACTGTAAGCACATATTGTGGGCAATATGCCCCTAGACCCCTGGTCGACATCAGGCGAGCAACTCATAACTGAGATATAACTGAATTGATACTAGTGGGATCCCCGCGGACAATCTACCTGGCGCGCATAATGCAATGCTCATATAAGTGCTAGCACACGATATGTAGTGCTCCATATAAAGGCATGCTCAATACTCATACAAATGTGTATGCACATAATCTCACAAAATAATGTTGATCATGTCATAATTAACTACTAAACATGGTATATGATTTTTACTAGCCATATTAAGATACAAAGATTTTGAAATTTCTGAGTATAGGCATGGCATATTGGATTTTATCATATCTTGGCATAAAATTCAATATTTGAATAATTGAATATTTATATTAAATTTAAGACTTGCATTAAGAATTTATTGGAAGCCATTTGGATGCCATATGATACTATTCAGATGATTGATGAAGCATAAGGAGCAATTCGAATGAAATAGCAGCCCATTCGAATGAAAAAATGGACTACAGCAAGCTCATTCGAATGGCAGAAACTCATTTGAATTACAGAGCCTTATTCAAATGACAGAGGCTCATTCGAATGATAGATGATATATAACAAATGCTATTCAGATCTGATCAAGGACTCATTCGAATGACTCACAAATTCATTTGAATGAATTTGACAATTTTCCAACTTTTGAACTGGCAAAAAGTGACTCATTCGAATGCAACAGTACCCTCATTCGAATGAATTAATGGGATAGTCATGGGTCATTCGAATGACAGAGAGACTCATTCGAATGCTAGACTACACAAAGCAACAGCTTACTCAATTCTTCAAGGGCTCATTCGAATGACAAGAAAACTCATTTGAATGACAGACTCAAAACTTCAAAAAACACATACGAATGATACAATAACACATGAATTATTCGAATGAGTCCTTTGTCATTCGAATGACTGATACATTACAAGGGAAAAACTTACGTTAATACTGAGAATTCATTCGGATGCCTCAAAACTCATTCGAATGACTGGAATCTCATCAGACATAAAACTCACGATAACAGAGACGATATCTTGAATCAAAAACTTAACATTACTACACCATTCCAAAGGAAATCTTGAGAGAACAATCTCAATTGATATAGAAAAATATCAAGATGGATAAATCAATTGTTTCTGAAAGAAATCGCTGTAGAAATTATACATAGCTTAACATAACTCACTAGGTAATGGTATACTGCATGAATATATATATATATACATGAACATACCGTCTGATTATTTGGGAACCCAAAACAAAGAGTCTTGGTATTCTGAGATCACTGCTAACATGATTCGAAGATCATATTTAAAAGATTCAATATAAAGAATCCCACATAACTTCCTCATGCACTCACTGTTCTACGCATATATATATATATACACTGGAACTGATATAAATATGAGAACTCAATGAAGAATTGGAATAAACTGAGAACGAACTAACTTGAATCTGTAATGAAAGGAATTACAGATAGGATACTTCCCTTATGCTAACTCTGATCGGATCGAACGATTGCAAAGAAAAATCTCTTAAACAATCTCACTGTTGAACCTTCTTCCTTCTCCTGTTCTTCACACGGCGTGAAGAAGAACTAATGTTAATGGATTAAATATATACACATGAAGCCCTAAATCAGACTCCTTTATGACTTGGAACCCTTCTCCTACCATAACTAGGAGACTTTAACCCAATCCCCTCACGAACGGATTCATCAATCTCTTAACCACAATAACTTTACTTAATAATTAAATTCTAACAACAAATCCTTAAATGATCCTCATGTCCTTGCATTTAATTTTCACAATAAGTAAATATAATTAAATGTTATTTAAATGCTATTCTCTCAATGAAAAATCTCTAAATTGCCACATTAAAATTTAATTGGCCAATTCTCTTAATTAAACCTCAATAACTAATTAACTAATTCTAAATAAATTCTAGGCCCTCTAACGGGTCATTACATTTTTGCTATGTGATAGCAATGGGGGTCTCACACCCATAGGCATAGGGATGCCTAGACAAGTACATAGGTGACCAATGTTGGAGAACGTGTCAGTGGACATGACTCGCCATGAGAATCTATTTTGGTTATATGTTGATGGTATTCTCATACGAGATGGGTGTAACTAATCCTTGAACCTAAGGTTATCATGGTCATCTCATAAAAAGACCGGTATGCTTTGATATCGTTTCGATGGGTCTAGATAAAGGTTGCACATGGGCGATCGTTGGGCATATCGTGAGGCTTATGGAGATGGGTGCATAACCAAGATGGGACTCATCTATCTCTTGATAGAGGATGATGTATCTAAGGTGCATTCCATAAATATTCACTTTAAATCCATGGCCATGGTGAAAGAGATCAATAAGGAGTTATTGATTTACTTTCTATTAAGTGAAGATATCTGGATGACCGAAGAAAAACTCATATGATCATAATCAAGCAACACATTGTCAGACTTGAGATCACATAAGATACATTGACGATATGATCGAATTACACGGTAACCATGCTCGTGAAAGGTTATTTGCGGATTATGAATCCTTCTGAATAATTGATGTAATACCCCAAAATTTAATATAAAGGTTGGATGATGCAATAAAGTGTTTCAAATGAAAGTTTGGAATTAAAGTGTGAACATGAATGGTTCTAGGACCCAAAAAGAAAATATCATAACTTGTAAAGATAGCTTGTCTCCAACGAATGGGAATATTAGAAATGCTGAATCCTTATCCCAGAAGCTATGTGTTAGAGAGATGGGATTGGTTGAGAATTTTCCTAAAGTCTTAAAGTCTTATGATTGTAATGATGGAATTTTACACGAAAAGACTTGGAAGACTTGACTTGGAAGATTTGTATTTGGCTTGCAAAAGAAGAGAATGATAGAACTTATCCTAAAGCCACGTGAAGGAGTATTTGGAGATTGGAAGAAAGGAGAAGCTTGCTTTGGAAGATAGGATCAAAGTAGGAATATTCAAAAGTTGTAATGATGATTCTTACCCCAAAAGTCTTAAGTGGCATGAGTTGGTAAACTTTCATTGGAAGACTTATTGTCATAGTAAAGGCTTGTTGGAGAAGCCTTGAGATGGAAAGATTGTATTGGGTGATTTTATTCAAAAGTCTTAAAGATAGGAAACCATGATTACTTTTACCCCTTAATTCAAAAGTAAGTGGAATTTGGAAGCAACTTATTGGCTTTCTAAAAGGTAAGGATAAGATGGGTTGAATAAGTGGTCACGTAATAGGTAGATGGAAGGATTGGATTGGTAGAGTAAAATCTTCAAAGGAAAGATAGAATCAAGGGTAAGTTTTTCAAAGATAAGCAATCATGGCTAGGAAGAAAATAGCCAACCAAAAGAGATAAGCTTGAAGCTAAAAAGGCTATAAAAGGGGTGGAGAATTGGACCACGTAGAAGGAAAGAGGAGAAGAAAAGTAAGGGAAGAAGAAGAAGCCAAAAGAAGAAGGCAAAAGAAGCCAAGGAGATCAGGTTGGAAATCACCAAAAATGGGGAAGAAACCTAAAAGGTAAGCCATTTTTCTTTCTGTAGGATCATAATACATTGAAAGGGGAGTTCGCAGGTTCAAACGGAGAGCAAATCGGAGTTAAAATGAGTAAAATATAGCTGTTTTAATTTTGGGTTGCAAAATAGAGAAGGGCAGCGCGTGGCCACCCTTCTGGGGGCCCGTGAGGGCGCATCCGGTCTCCATTTAGCCTGAAATTATCACCATTGTTCTCCTATTTTAATTACCTACAACCCTGTATAAAAATATTCAAGGTTTGGTTCACTAAAATCGATGATTTCTGTAGAAACAACCCCTAGTGCTCGAAATCAGGTTATAAACAGTGCTATCAAAGGGAAACGGTCAAGGTGAGTGGTTCTCATGCATGCTCCTCTTGATCATTCTTGGTTTCATTTGTGAGTGGTTCTCATGCATGCTTTCTCTAGATCATTCTTGGTTTCGTTTGTGAGAGGTTCTTATGCATGCTCCTTGATTCCTATTGATCACTCTTGGTTTCCACTTGTGGATGGTTGTTGCTTACATCTCATGTTTCCCTATTTTCGAGCATTTATTTCCTATTTTGCTTGATCACGGAGTTTGTTATTGTGGTTCGTCGATGGGATTAAACATGACTACTCTTGCTCGTAGCTTATGGATTGCATATTATATTTTCCTTGGTTTGTGCACAGTGCCTACAGGTGAGGCCGTGCCTACTTGATATTCCTTAGTTTGTACATATTCCTTCTGCTTTGTCTTCAACATGTTGTTTGGTGATGGTGGATCGGGAACTTGTTGGCTACTTGTTGGGAACATCACGAGGATCGGGGTGGTAATCCCGTGCCCAGAGGTGGGGCCATGCCTAGAGGTGAGGCTGAGGGGTTGGACCACGATCCCGTGCCTACAGGTGGGGCTGACATGTTTCACACAAGTGCCGACGGGCATAGTGGTGGCTTGTAATCCCGTGCCTAGAGATGGGGCTGAGGGATTGGACCACAACCACATGCCTAAAGGTGGGGCTTAGACTGGAGGTGAGGCTGTGAGGTTTGACACAAGTGCTGGAAGGGATGATGGTGACTCGAGGAGGTTTTATTTTGATATGGTCTTGGAAGGTTTATACTTATTTCTGCTTGTTTCCTGGAAAAGCTGCATATTACTCTTGCATGCACTGTTTCTTTCTTTCTTACCACTCACTTAGATGTAATAATCTAACTTGGGTGTTTCTTATCCCTGGGGCATTCATTGTCCTAGCTTTGTCAAAGCATCAAGTGTTTCAGGTTACAAGATCAAAGCGTGGGCAAGGAGGTGGAGCTTCGCTAGCTTTGTGATTTTGATTTCATTATGTACCCTTGTAACCTAAATAATGTATTGTGAATAGCAGATAGGGTACTCAAGGTTGTAAGAAGTGTGTGTATGTGGGTGTCCTACAACTGTAGCTTTAATGGTGTGTTATGTTTTTGGCATATTGGAAGCCATGTGCATTTATTACTCTTGTAAAGGGAATCTAGTGGAAACCCCTTTATTTAGCTTTAATTAATTTTGCAGGTTCGATCCAATGCTTCCGTTGGTAAGGGTTTCCATAACGCCCGTAGGTGATATCTTTCTATATTTCCCATTGTTTTGTGTTTGGAAAAGTGGGGCGTTACAATTGAGTAGGCATGACGCCTTATTATACGCCAATCTTGTCTTATGTGTTCGTACTGACACATTGTCAACATATTCAGAAGCCTAATGAGTCATACGCAAAAGGTACGGTCATTATCTTAAACTAGGAGAGCGGACGTATGGTTAAGTAGGATACTTTGGCAAGAAGTTGTGTCGTCGTAGGTTCTCACAGAAAAGGAAAAAATAGATATAATGATGTTAATATGATGAGGCGTTGTCATATGGGAAAGAATTTTCTAAAATGAAAAATTGATTAGAAAGAAGTTTCTAATTTAATAATTTGGGCTTAATTTAATACTTGGGCTAAATAAAATATTTAGGCCAAATATTAAATCAAGTTAATATTTGGGCTAAATTAGATTTTGGTCAAATATTAAATATTTGGACTTAAATTAGATTTGGGCTAAATATTTTATAAATAGATTTAGGCCATTTAATTATATTTCTACTTGGACTAAGATAAGCCCACTTAAGATTCTAGTTGAACTTGGATTAATGGGCTAGCCCAACCCATTAAGGTTTAAGAAATTCTATGAGGTTTCTCTATAAATACCTATTTATGGGTTACCCAAATTAAGCTTTTATTTTATGGTTTTCAAGAGTTGAAAATCTGTTCTTTTCTCGTCCATTCACAAGCCTTGATAGGAGAAGGAGTTAGCACTGTCATTCCGCTCTCCTCGCCAACGGACGCATGCCGCGTATCACAAGTTAGAGGTTGGACGCTTGGACGGCTTGAATCCGCAAGTGACTCAAAAATCTAAAGGTTAGATTTATTTTATTATGTATGTGATTGTTTAATTTTGATGTTGATCCAATCGTCGAGATTGGGGTGAGGTTCAAAATTTTTGAACTACGTTGCTGGCCCCGTAGCGATCTCACTTTACTTTCAGGCTAGGGCATTAAAGACATCAGATGTGATGGCCAAGCGAATTTGAGGACTCAATTTTAGGTATAAATAGAGGTTGAGGACTGAGGGTGTTTCTTCAAGTTGGAGCTCAAATTCAAGGCTATATAGTGAGAATTGAGGGTTAAGAATAAGGGGCTTTTGTTCCTTGCATTTTGTAGAGTTTTCCTAGAGCTTTTGGTGTATTTTCATGTGAGTTTCAAAGGGTCATCAAAAACCTAGGCAAAAGCTTCGGTATATAGGATTTTTTAAACTTTTGATTGAGCCACTTTCGATGGTTGTTTCAGGTCTAAAGTGGCACTGTTGTGATCGACTTGTGGTGTAGGTCAAGGTAGAAGCAAAAACAAGTGATCTCCAGTGGCCAGAGCCGGAGAAGATGACCGGCGTGTGAGGTGAACATGCTAGTCTTCACACATAGTACAAACGCAAGACGCGTGAGGGCGCATGACCAATAGGTATTTTTTGTTTTTATTTTAATATGTTTAGAAAATTATTTTATGAAATATGGTGTTGAAAAAATTGAAAAAAAGTTTGAGGATGTATTTATTTTAGAATTTTGAGAAGAAAAAAAGGAAGAAAATAGAGAAAAATATAAAGAAATTATTAAAAAATAGGTGTTGATATTTCTTTGAATAAATATAATGGTCAGTGTACGTTAAGGCTCAAAGTTGAGAGATTGTGCAATTTTTGGAGGTCGGGAATGAAAATTGATGTCGAGCACGATATTTGAGGCGTTTCGAGCTTTTGTTCAAGGTGAGTGATTTTACCCCCGAAACTTATACGTGATATGTTTGCCTATATTATGCATGATATTCACAAAGGCTGCTAAATCATATATAATTTATGAACATTTGGTCATATTTGTGCATGTATTGTTACATCGATGGTCGTGATTTTTCACATAGCATGATATTGTTGGCATATTAATACTTGTGAATGGAATGAGATGTCGTCTTGATAGTGTAGTCGTAATTCCCTAAGGGTGTTATCAGAACAATATATAGAAGTATCTCATTACCTTGTGTGCGTGCCGGGATGACTACCTAAGGTTCCGTGCTAGGCTGGATTGCCAAGAAAGTTACACTAGGGTATTTGTTTATACATGTTCATGCACCATACATTCATGTTATTTTAACCCTCTCTAAGAAGATTCATCTTCTAATGTTGGACATTTGTTCTTGGAATATCCAGCGTTCCAGGTGAGACAAGCGGGTAAAAGGGCAAAAGGGTAATTGAAGCATGAGCGTGGTGGAAGTTGTGGTGGGTCTTATGCCAAGGCTAGGACCAATTATCCAGTTAGTTTTGTTTATTCTCATTAATGGTTATTGTAATGATATGATGTATGAACGATATGTATGAAATTACTTATGTATTGATTTATGATATTTCACAAGGTTCTAATTCTGCTTCCACTTATAAATGAGTTTGTTGTTCCTTAGTTTTGTTTTGGGAATGTTATTCTTATATGAGTATATTGAGGATTTTAGTACGAACTGTGAACGTTGTAACGCTCCGTTCCCACTTACGGGTGTTACTCGTGAACAATTACCCAACTCGTCCATCTGCCCGGCCTTTGGTGAAGGGTGGATCATGTTTCAAGATGAAACGCCCTAGGTGGGAACTAGTCTCGTCCTTCCCTTCCCTCAACCCCAAGATTCATAGCAGAATTGGGCTTCAATCACACCGCATTCGGCTAAAAGAAAACTCATGAAGATGCCCAACCACCATTTTCTTATTTATATTTAATTCTTTTTCATCCAAGAATTTTACTAGGCTCCATAAATCACCATTAAAATCAATCCATTGATTGATTACCAATTTTGGAGGAAAAACTCATCATTTTCAATTTTTCAAAATTTTGGCATTATTCTCCAAAAATGCTCGAAAAATCCCTTTATTTTGAAAATTCCTCCGAGGCCCAAAATCAATTAAGAAATGGCCCAAAATCCCCAAAAATCCAAATTTTTAAAAAAATTAGGCCGGCGGGGCTCGTGGTGCATCCCGGGGCCCCTCTAGGCGCTGGCAGCGCATGTCGCGCGCCCGCCCCCTACGACCCTGCAGCTGCTTCTTGCTACTACTGCTCCTGTTGCTCCTTCACCACTTTTTCTCTTTTTTTTTTTTCTTTGGGCTTTAAACCTCAATTTTTTCCAGAAATAACACTCCAAAAAAAATGCATTGAAAATCTCCACATTTTCAATTCCCAAGCCTAATTTCACAACAAAAATTCTTTTTCTCCAACCTCATAATTTATTCCAAATAAATTACATCCATGGTTCTAAGCCTTCACAAGCCATTGCAAACCATTAAATTACATCACAAGAAGCACTTACAATAAATAGGCTTCCCTAAGCCTTAAAGCCACAAGTTAAATACCACAAGCCTAGGCTTCTTTAAGCCATAAATTTACAACAAAACAAAGAAATATTTACCAAGAGCTTCCCATCACAAGCTTGCAACTTTCCCTTTTCTCTTTGACATAAAACAACCTACAAGGGGAGGGTAAAGCCTCATGAGCCACAAAGCTCAGTAAGGGTGTATATGCAAAGTAAATACAAACATAACAAGTTTATGTAATGGCAAATGCATGCAAGCATGGTTAGGTTATTCCATCCTCACAACCTAACATGGTTTGAGGCATCAACCTACCACTTCTTTCCCACCCCTATGGCCATAGGTCTCATGTACAAGTAAAGCATACAAAGAGATACATAAAAATTTATGCAACCTACTTACAATGCAATGCAAGGCCTCCACCACATGGGGCCATCCCTTACCTCATTATTCTCTTTGAATGTTTAAAAATCTCCTTGCTTCATTGCCTTCAACCTTTGCTCTTTCTCAAGAACCTCTTCTTTTCTTTGAAGCTTCAAGAATCACTTAGCTTCATTTTCCACTCTTCTCCTTGAGAGCTCCTTAAAACAAAAATTTAAAGAAGCTAAGCTACCAAATAAAGAAGTGGAAGAAACTTAAACAAGCCTAAGGAAGAATACTTACATTCTTCTTTTTCTTCTTTCCTTTCCTTCTTTCCTTCATTTATTTCTTCCATGAGAGACTTCTTCCTATCTCTCTTCTTTCTTCCTTCAAGACTCTTCAAATGGAAAAAAATTTGAGACTAAAGCACTCTATTCCTTTTTATACTACTCTTGTCTTGAAATCTCACTTTCAAGACTTCATCTTAGCCCTTGATTCCCATTTGCTTTATGAGAGAAAATCCCAACCACACAAGGAAACACAATCCATGCCATTTCCTCTCTTTAAATTTCAACCATTGAATTATTTTGCCTTTACAAGACTTAATCTCCACCCTTAAAAGGAAACACAATCCATGTGCCTTTCAAAGAATTCATCTTAGCCATCCAAAATTAGTCTTTAAATTAAATCATTAATATGTTGGCAATCCTTGCCAACTTTCAAGACTAAATGGTGGCCCTTAGATCATTTCCAATTCTAAGAATCAATCTCATCCTTCCAATTTTTCATTTCTTTCCCTTTTAAATTAATGGGACTATTTTCACCCCATCACATTTGAGAGACATAAATACTTTCTTATGTATTTAAATAAATCCCATAATTTTCAAAGCATTAATGCATGACTAATTTAATTTATCTTTGGATTTTCTTTTAATCCAACCCATCATGCTTCTCTTTAAATGCTTGAAAGATTAATTTCAATTCTTTTGCATTTAATTAAATCACCCCATTTATACTTGAACCACAAAATGCCAAGTATCACAACAAGACACTAACCTTGGCTTCCAAGTTTTAATCTCATCCATCCATGTGGCATTACCACATTAATTCACCAATTTAGGGAAAACATAATTATTTTATCAAATAATAGAACATCCACCATTTTCCCAATATTCCATAATTAAATCCTTTATGGAATTAAATTCCAAAATTCCCAAAATACCCTTTGTGAATTTATTAATCCCATATATCTCCACATAAATACCAAATTGGGATTTTATTCACTTACACACCTAATTCCACATAAGAATTATTTTTAATTTATCAAAATACCTTTTATTGGACTTCTCTATCCAAATTACCAAAATACCCTTCTCATGGGTACTCTCAATCTCAATGATCAATCACCTTCTCAAGGGTATTTTTGGAAGTTTTCTTACTTCATTTCCTATTCTCTTAACACCGGTTACACCGGGTGTTACAAACGTATGTGAGAAAAAAAAAATCCTAGCTTAATTAATGCCCTAAAGAGGCGAGGTTACACACGCACCCACAAAGAAAAAAGAAAGACTGAGGCAGCAGAACGAATTCGTGGAAAAGCAAGATTTGGCACATTCTGGGGAGAATTGCATTGTTATTTTTTTTTATCTTTATGGACTCCATTAAATCTATCATGAGTTAATTTTATTTACTACAATTTTTTATGAAACTTGAATCGTGGACGATTTATGTTTATTTGAATTGATTTTTTTATCTGTGTAAAGAATTTCTTATTGTTCTTAAAGCTATTAAATATTTGGCCAATATTTATTTGATTTGTTGTCATGGAATGAGACCAAAATAAGAGTTTCATGATTTGACCTAAGTAAGAAATTCCATAAAAAAATAGTTGGAGTAAGAGTAAAGACTTAACTTGTGTGGAATTAAATTGAATAACCATTGATCTTAATGAATTGGTTGGTGTTTATTATTGTTATTGAAAAATAGATAATAAATATTGATCAATATAATTGGTGTGACTTGGGAAAGAGTATCAATTGCTTTAGGGTTGTTCAACCATTACATAGTTAATTAAAATTGGATTATCAATCAAATAAATTGAATATAATTGATTTATGTGGATTCAAAATACACTAGTGATACATTAATATTGGTTCTTCTTGTTATTCTCTTATTCATTCAAATTAAATTAATTAGTTCTATTTTATTTAGGTTTAGTTTGATTTCATCTTTTCTAAATTGTTTAAATAATAATAGGGTTAACCAATTTTGATAATTAATATACAATCTCTGTGGAATATCTTATTTATTATTTTATTACTTGTGCGACTAATTAATATACAAGTCTTGGGCCAATTACTTATTCAAGAGCTAAACACTTAAACTATTTATTGAAAAGACTCCAGCCTGTTTAGAGGAGTTAGAGGAGTTGGAGTTCAAAATGAAGGAGTTAAAGTACAAATTAATCACATTACTTACTTGTTTGGAAAGTCAGTGATAAACTTATAATTTTATATTTTTAGTCTCCTTACAATTAGTATATTTAACACCTTTTATGTCTTATGATGCTCATTTATAATGATATTTTATGTATAAGACAATAGTGACAAAGTTTAATAAATTATGTTTAAAAATTAAAAAATTCCACCCTTATTATTATTATATATATATTTATCTAATTTTCTTTGTAATATTTCTCCTACTTAAAATATGTGTTTATATGAATTTTATATATTAAATATCTTTTTGTAGGAAATAAAAAAAGAAATTAATTGGTGCAGTTTGAGATGATTTGGAAGCTATAATTGAAAAATAGAATTTGGAGGCTAAAGGGCTAGGCCGGTTTATTATTAAATTAAAAGAAATTAATGGGCATGCTTGCTTTATGTATATAAATATATATAATATATGTTCAAGCAAAGGGAAGCAATTGGAAAGAAGAAGCTGTGAAGACCAAATTGGAATTGAAATTGATTTATAATATAATATATGCTTGGAGACCCACTAGAATCGGAGATGCTACGGAGAAACTGGAGGCCCACTTATATATTATAATATAAAGTGGAAAGGCTAATTAGAAGGTAGAAACTGAAGCCCAAGAGTGAAGC
The DNA here is from genome assembly GCF_014633365.1 of Diospyros lotus. Classification (NCBI taxonomy): domain Eukaryota; kingdom Viridiplantae; phylum Streptophyta; class Magnoliopsida; order Ericales; family Ebenaceae; genus Diospyros; species Diospyros lotus. The sequence continues at coordinate 24,826,486 of NC_068342.1, forward strand.
CACATGCATATAATAAATCATGGGAGGCTAATTGGAATGGCCCACTTCAATTGGCCCATGTAGAAATTGGAGGGCTAGGTGCAGCCACATGCTATATATATATATACATATATCTATATAACAAGGGAGGATGGTTTTTGAAATTGAGAGACAAATGTGAGGGGAATATTTTTTGAATGGTTCAGATGAATTTTCTAAAGATTTGATGGCTAGGATTAAAAAACTTCCTGCCCAGCGCATCATCTCACTATCTCTTTCCTTCTATTTTTCTCACCCACCCACGCACCCACCCATTCTTGTCTCCAGCCCCTTTCTTTCTCTCTCTCTCTCTCTCTCTCTCTCTCTTTCTCTTTCTCTTTCTCTCCCTCCCACCTACCATCCCCCTCTCAAGCCCCTCTCATATACATATATACACACACATACCCACCCACCCACAATGGCCGAACGGTGGCCGGTGGGGCCGATTGCAGCGGCGATGGAGCCTGAAGCAGCGAGAGGCTGGCCAGAGGTGGCGGACGATGCAGTGAGAGGGGACTGCTCGCGGTGGAGAGCCGATGCAGCGGCTGGGTGAGGCAGTCAGATGCGACGACGCTTGGCGGCCAGAAGTAGCAGAGTCGAAGTAGCAGAGGCGCGGGAGGTCACCCGCGATGGCGAACGGCTGATGGCGGTGGCCTCTCTCTCTCTCACTGACCCACCCACTCACTCCCTCAACCCACCCCTCCCTCTGCCGTTCGCTGCTGCTGCCAGATCTTAGTTGTTGTGTATATGTATGTGTGTGTTGTGTGTGTGTGTTTGTGATGTTTGCTGTGTATATGTATGCATATGTATATATACTGGTATGATTATTTAACTCTGTGTGTGATTATTTTAACTGTGTGTGTGTGTGTGATTATTTAACTATGTGTGTGTGTGTGTTAACTGTGAGTGCGTGTGTTGTGTGTGTTTATATTATGTATATGCGTGTTGTGTGTGTGTCTTTATATAATAACTGCGTGTTGTGTGTGTTTCTCTATTGTGTGGGTGTGTGTGAATATGGGTGTGTATATAAAAAGTGGGTGTGTGTGATTTGACTCAAAGTCGCTGCTCAAAATTCTTTCAAGATTCACGGTGTATGTATCCATTTGCTGTGTTTAATACAAGGGATAACCTGTGTGTATGTATATCTATTAATACAAGATTCACAGTTGTTATATCTATTACCTATGTTATATCTATTATCTTTCCTCTCATTCTTTCTCATCCCTTTTCTCTCTCTCCTCACTATGTGTATGTATATGTATATACTGTGTGTATGTATGTGTGTGTGATGTTTACTGTGTATATGTGCGTGTGTTCTACCTGTATCTGTATATATATATACACACATATATACACACCCATATATAGGTGTGTGTATACCAATTTGTCTTTCTTTGAATTTAAATTTTTTGTTGTTTTTCTTTTAGTTTCATTTTAGATTTTGTTGGTAGTTATGTAAATGAGGGAAAAGTTGAAATGAGTTGGATTTTATAATGGAGTGTGTCGAATTATCCCATGTGGTTCTAACCGAATTAAAAACAGGGATATTGTTTACATATATACATATAAACATAATACAGTAATTTTTTACTGTTTTCTTTAAAAAAAAATATTATATAATTAGTTTTGATTTTAATTTAATATAAACGTATTATATTTGTTAATAATATTAATACAAGGGATGTCACTTTTTTGTTAAAGAAAGCAGTAAAAAAACAAACCAAAGATATTTTGAAAAACAGATTTTTTGGATGTCTATTTAAAAAAATTTCTCAATTGGACTTGATTTTCTAATTTTTATATTTTGTAAATGAAATTTTTTGGGATATCTTTGTGATTGTAAAATGCATTTGAGTTGTGTGGATATAAAAAAAATGATGATTTATAGAGATGTTAAATTTTTTTATATTTAATTTATAATTTTAATATTAGATTTTATTTTTCTCCTTTATTCTATATAATATAGTTTTAGTTTTAATTAAGAATTTTTTTGTAAATTTATTTTTAATAAAAAATTAAATTTACATATTGATACTCTTAATTGTAAATAACTAAAAATAATCTTTTCATAAAATAAAAATAGAATTATTTTAAAAATAAAATTATTATGATGATTATTATTATTATATCTTAAAAACTTAAGCCCAAAACCAAACAAATCCTTTATCAAGATCCAATTTGCAACTCACCTAACCCAACATCAATGGTGAATCAAATTGGAAAAATATTCAATTTAAATAATAGAATTTTTTTTTGGCATTTTTATAAGAGAGTATAATATTCTATGTTGTATTTTAAAAAATTTTGATGAATCTTCACTTTCTATGTCTTTGTTATATGTGGACTTTTTTTTTTTTTTTTGCATAAATTTATGTTTGGATTTTCGAAATGATAATTATTCATACTAGATTTTGATTTTGGTTTTAATTTTATTTCTATAAAATTGTGCTTCAACTTTAATTTTATCATTTTAATGTGATTGTTAAAATATATCTATTCTAAACATTGGGGGGGTGCTGGCGGGTAAGTCGGCAATGAGGGGGGAGCGGAAGGGGCGATGACAGATGAGGGCAAGGCATTGTGAGGGCTGGTAAAGGGGCGATAGTGTTCTGAGATGACCCATGGGCCCTTGACTGACCACTGTCAGGGGCTCCAAGGTCCCCAGCAACAATTGATATATATGTATGGTTTGATATTTAATTTTTAATTTAATTAGTTCAGATTGTAGATAAATGTGTTTTATTATATAAATTTAGGTAATTTTTTTCTTTTTATTATAAAACGTTAACAATTATATAATAACTTGAATTTCTATTTTTTGTTCAGTGCTTATCATTTTTTTTTTACAATATTAGTGAACATTATTGCATTTTAATCTTAATATTATTTATACTATGCCTTTAGACATGTTTATATTCAATTTTTTTTATAATTTCGTGTTTAAGAACTATATTCATTGTCTTTAGATATGTGATATAAGTGAGTTTAAACTTTCAATTTAATACATATTCGAGTTCAGTGCTTCATTTTTTTGAGAATTTACAGTTTAGTACATATTCGAGTTTAGTGCTTCATTATTTCAGGTTCAAATTCAATATTCAATTCTTTTTAGTTGCACCATGTCTTTAGGCACGAGTTATTCCTAGTACATATACATATTAATAAATTAGAGGAGATTGAAAATTGGAGGAATTAAGAGAACATAGAAGCGGGGGATTTGGATGTGAGAGAAGAAGAACAAGACGCAGCGACGGATTCACGCACAGCAACGAGAACATGCAGAGTAAAGCTCACGGAACAAAGGGAAGATAATATGTTAGATTTTTGTGTTTTTTGTTCTATTAAATATGTTTGGGTAAAATTTTTAGTTGATTCAAAGAATTTAAAAATGGTTGGTAAATTTGTGATGTTCTATTTTTAATCTTTATTATTTTTGTTTTAGTCAAATATCTGTATTTTTTTATTTTATATGTTAATGATTGTATGATTTAATTAATTAAAAAGGCCGATTAGTTAATTGAATTGTGTGGTCTATAGCTAAATTGAATCCATAATCTATAATTATTATAATATTCAGTTAAATTAACAATTAAGCAAAACAATCATGATCCTAGCTTTTGTTATTTACTTAAAAGAAATATAGAATGAATTAAATAATCTAACGCTTATCGATTATTATTCATCTTTAACTCCTTCTTAGTTCGTAATGCTATCAGTAAATTCATGAGAATTGTTTAATACCAATTGTTTTATTGATAAGGATTAATTAAATTAGAGAAGATAAAACTTATCTCGTTTGTCGACAATCTTTGGTTAAATATTTGACTATAAAAAAATATATTTATTAGAAATCAGCGATCAATATGTAATTGTGAGTAATTATTTTTGAATCGATATTGTCTCCAATTAAATTTTGTTACTCAATTATATTTCTTTTAAATTATTTTTTTTTAATTAATTTATAGCATTAAACCCCCTATATTTCCTTTTATTTTTATTGATTTATTATGATATTAAATTTGATTGACTAGTTTATGTGAACGACCCTTGCATGCCATTTTTATTCAAGTAAAGTAATTTTATTATTTGGTGCATTTGTCACGTATCAGCCAGTCATGAAACTGATTAAAGGGGTAATTTTAGAACTTCATAATTTTTGAATGGCTTGGACTTATGAAGCGTTCCACATGTCAATAGAAAACTCAAGATCTCAACTACAACTTCCTATATTCATGGGCGCCTATTCGACTTTCCAATTGTATTTTATGACCGTTTGAATTTATGTCTTCCACATTTGAATTTACACTTTTTCCTTAATTATTATGTTACCCATGCTTGGAGAGAAGTTCCAAGACTAGTGTTTATAAGTGTGAAGTGATCTTGTAATATTTTGGGAATGAACATTTTTATGAAGAAAGTGTAGAGAACATTTTACACTGATTGTTATCTAAGCCATTTATTTGTTTAGTGGCGAATTTACTTGATTCTTATCACTCTTCTATCTTTTGTCTTAAAGTGTGGCAAATTAAAACTGGTATTTTCTTGTTTGTGGCCAATTTTCTTATCAAACAAAGGGTGCTAGTATTTCTTTTGTATTTTGGACACATCAATCAAAGATGTAGATCGTCCTCTTATCATCGTCCTCAAGCCATGCGTTGTCCAAAATTGTTGTAGAAACAACAAAAAGATTGTCCCAAATCGCGACATTCACTGTGGGAAACAATCGACAATTTGAATCAAATGATCGACAGATTCACAATGACCGGTCAACCAATTTCTCAATCCGTTGACTAATTTCAACCATGAGACGATCGACAGCCTCCAAGGCCTGTCGACCATTTCTATCTCTTTACACCAAGTTTTTGACAATTACATTTAGGCTCTCCATTAACTCTTAATGACCATTTCATCATCTCGTGATGAAACTGAGGCTCCCGTTAACTCTTAATGGCATGCTTATCAACTCTTGACAGTTGCTCCATTTAATATGATAATTGAACCCGATTCGTTAACTCTTAACGGTGACATCATTTACTCTTAATGATGATTACAACTTTCATCGCTTAGTCAACCACTATACTCGAAAAAAATTTGACATCGACTAAACACTGTAGTCTATAACAAAGATCTCTCCATCTGCCCGATGTACCGCTAAAGATCCTAAGTAACAACTAGCATTATGTCAAGATAATCCTACTAGTAATGAAGTCATACTTCAAAGAAAACCTATTTGGGCTTTCAATTACTATATATTATAATCCCTCCATCGACTAATATCACAATCGAGTGAGAGTCATGGACTGATCAAACTCACTAACTCGATAGCTATACCAAGATCTAGCTTGGTGTGATCGAGATGACATGTCTGAACTCTTTCTGACAATGGAAACACTTCCCAATCAAGTGTACCCTGGCTAGGGGTTTCTATAATCATAACCACTACTGATTGCATAGGATGTTCACCTCATCTGGAGGTTGACGATTGACGGATCCCACTAACAATCACCTACCTCCATATATTATTGCACAAAGACCACACAATGCATCTCCCACCCTGTAACCAGGCGATTCCTTGCAAAGGAAAATCTCAGGTACCAACATACAAGACAACTATGTTGCCTCTGGTCAAAAGACCGGTAACACAATCAAAGCCAGTGACAGATCATAGATCTTCTTAACCACGTGATCTATCACTTGTGTCACATTCAATAGATGTTCCACTAACATCTACCCATTGGTCTACTATATCCATCTCATGGATTATGGCATACGACTTACCATCCTTTATCATTAGTATCTTATACTAATCAAAGGTAGTAACTAATGTGTAGTCTGTAATTGATTAATCATAACTCACTTATTAGAAATCTAAGAACTGGGAATACCTTTAATAAATCTTTAACCCACAAGTTTTTGTCACATATTCTTAATATTTAAGAATAAGACTATTGTCATGAAATCTAAAGGCTCATTCATATAATTGATTGGAAAAGGTATGAATGGAGATATGACCTTAAAATATGAAAATATATTTTATTATATTTACAAGATATACATCATTACTCTCTTAATGCAATAGCTAGATGTCATCTAAATCTAGAATTAGGGTACTAACACTAACATTATGAAAATAGGGGCGGGTGAGTTATGGATTCCAAGTCTGGGACTCTTGTCGGAACCCTTAAATTTCCTTAAGAACGGTCTGACCCCAAATGAGTGTGGTAATATCCATCAGGCACCTTGTTTCCATAGGTTAGGAGTACCAACTCGTTGGCAGTTACATGCAGGAATGATAGATGTCGTCCCCTCCACTAGCACTTGCATGCTTATGAACATATATAAGAAAAACCCGATTCTCCGATGAAACTATTTTAGGGGAACAGGTGTGGTTGATACAAGGAATGAACATGAGAATGATGTCTTGTAGTTAGGTGCTTTACTGCAACCCTTAAGGCCAGCGGGGAGGGGGGTATCTGGTAGCAAGTGGGCAATACCATCATCATTCCAGGAGGGCACGTGCCGGATGTAAAATTCTTGGGCTCCTCGAAGATAAAAAAGATAGGGAATAGTGGTGATAACCAGCAAACGCTGACAATATCTATGAGATTAGGGAAATCTTAGAGAATAAGGTAAGTCCATCCCTCCAGTCGCAATAATGATGATGGTACTATTTGCTAGCTATGAGATAAGCACATATCCCTAGTGCAGACAACAAGATGCCTCGATGTGCTAGTATTCATGGGTAACCAGACATCTTTTTTGAAGTCTCTAGTCCTTCATATATATATATATATACGTATAGCATTCATCCTACATCTAGCTTATATCTTAGTTCCCGAGTATCAAGCACCTACATTATACTCTTCCATTTACCTTACAGCCAAAGGTGGAGTAGGGAGCTATTGTTGTGGGGTGCCCTAAGAAAATCCAAAAGTCCCAAAATTTAGAGAAGTATTTTACATAAACCCAGATGACCCCAGAGAGTCTCCCGAAAAAAAGTCCCTCAAAGCCTTCGAAGAGTGTAACACCCCGCCTTACACGAGCAGGTCACTATAAGGGAATCCCCGGGAATCTTTTTTTTTTGTTTAAGTTCATCACGCACGGTGCTTCAAGAACAATCGTCGCATGCTTTAACATGCTTGACACATACGATGGGCGGCATCCGCGATGATTTCAAGAACAATCTTCACATGCAGATAAGATCTCGAAAAAAAAATCCAAACTTGCCCTTTTAACTAACAAGATCAATAATCTTAAACTAAACAAGACACAATATTACGCATCGGATAAAATAACATCAAAATATCGTAACCTTCCACGAGGTTCATACATAGTGCTTTCCTACCAAAATACGTATTACAACATTACAAAATGATAACAACACTAACATACTAAACATCGTTGGGCCTCAACTAACCATGTCCTCACCTTCGCAGCAGTCCTTGGTTGGAATGTTGAATGTTCCAGGGGCATAACCTAGATTAGATGAAAACATCTAAGTGATGGCAAGATACAGTTTACTGAATGCATGACAAACATACGAGCATGGCATATACAGACAACGATAACATGCAACACATCTAACTTGAGAAATCTCCCTGCATACTCAACCTCCTGTGGAAAATCTATTCCACACACCTTTGGGGTTGACCTTTCCATGACATAATTAATCCCCGAGTACCCTACCATGTCACCCGATCACTAGGATTAACCTTGCCCCATTCTCAAGAAGACCCCATCCTGTCCCCCACGGACATAACAACGACACGAACATCAATATCTCAATGATATGAAAAAATCACACACCATGCACCGATTCTTTTACAAGTAAAAATAGTTGATGCAATATACCACATGTTCAATATGCATACAATGCCACAAGTACATAAGTAAAACGCCTATGCATAACATCCCAAGTTCTGGAGGGTATAACCGCTCGTTAGAACTGGTTCAAACACATGTAGTCTAAGCTCGAGAGGGTAAAACCGGTCACCTGAACCCAGTACACACACACCAACATACTTCCAAGACAAGGGTAAGACTGAAATCAAACCACTCACCTTAATTTAGAAAGAGCTAATTTTTACTCTAAAAGCGTGCAACACCTAAAAAATCGTGCAATCCTTCCCTCAAGCAGTCCAGTTGTCTCCTGTTTACCATTATAACTCTAGAAATCAATATTTCTATTTTCCCCATAATTTTCTCAATTTTCCCTATTTTTTCCTATTTTTCCAACATTTCTTTCCTTCGAAAAATCATAATAAATATCAAACACCTAATTTCTCCAAATATTTTTGCACAAACCCTCATAAAATAATTTTAAAAGAATTATAAAATAAATTTCAGGAAAAACCTGGACCTTACGCGCCCTCACGCACTGGTGCGTGGGTGAGAGTGAAGTTCGCCCGTGCACACACGCGGGCTTGTCTTCTCCGGCTGTCTTCTCCGTCAACGGTCGTCGGCGATGATTTTCGATGCCCTAAAAGAATGCAGGGACTTGAAGTACTCAACGAGGTGACCTCGATGGCACCTTTAGATGTTAGAAAATTCACCGAAAAAGGCTTTAAAAGCCAGTTGCAAGTTGCGGTCCGGCGAGGCTCAATTTTCCGGCCAAGGCACTAAAACCGTATCAAACACACACCAATCTCTCCCAAACTCTCCAAAAATGCTTCCCACAACTCAAAGAACAAAAGCCCCTTATCCCCAAAGCGCGATTCAATCAAAAACGAGAGAAATTTTACCAATTTATTTTTGAAACCCTTAGCCCTCAACCTCTTTTTAAACTCATTTCCGACGCCAACTCCCATAAAATCTTGCTTGTTCTTATCCCTTAAGCACCAAATCTAGCTTCCAAACCAATCAACAAGCCCTAAATCATGCAAAAAATCCCTCGAAAAATCTAGCCAAAAATTTGATCTCATCCGCCATTAAAACCAATCACATCATGGCGGTTCTCGGCCAATAGCCACTCCTAATGCAATCATCATCACCTGGAGGCTATCCCTAAGCCTCTAGGCTACCTTCCTGACACCTAGGGTGGCTGGCAACAGGCCATAGGGCGGCCGACCGGTTTGATATTGCTTTTTTCCAATTTTTGCATTTTAACCCCCAAGTATTTTCCAATTACATTTCCACCCTATCCTTGTTACCCCTGAACTTTTTGTTAATTCCTCTACTGCCCACAAGTTCCAAAATATTCATTTCTCTCAAGAATTTTTGAAAAGACTCGTTGATTCGACCTCCCTCAGGGAATTTACGTAATTTGTACTTTTGCTCTAAAGCCCCTAATATCGTGTTTTTGACCTCAAACCTTCGTGAATCTCTTGGTTTTGTCAAATACTACTTATTTGGGAAATTTTACCTTCCTTAACTTGCTTTAACATGGACTCTTGCCTTTCCTTCCTATTTCAGATATTACACCTTGGCCCGAAACTTTGATAAATTACATTTTAACCCCTTGATTCCAAAAATACATTTGATATTAAATATTGGGTATTACAAAGAGTCTCTAGGGCAGTCGAGCCTCAGCATGCCTAGTCTGAAGACTTAGCCAGAGTCGTCCAAGCTTGATTCATTTGGTGGCTCTAAAGAGTCTTCAGCCCCACTTGGAGGATACTTATTGGAGCTCTTTTACCTCAAAGATACCTCCAGGCTTTCTGACCTCACCTGGTGCATCTTCCCCGAAGAGTCAGGAGACTCTTGTCTGTAAACCCTACCAAGTGCCTATATATACTCACCTATTCCATGGAAAAAATTACTTATTTCAGATATTTTCTTCGGACTTTTTTGGGTTGAACCTCTTTGTGATCATAGTCTGGAAGACTTGAGACTTTGAACCCTATATGACCAATGGGGAGCCTACTCCTCCAAAGACCTACACTAGACATACTGGACATTCCACATATGTGCATACATATCCACATACATCTACATTACATCTTTAGACATCAAAGTCTGACTTAGGTAACAGAGGGCCCACGTGGAGAAGATCCCTTTGCATGCCTTCTAATTGTCTTTGAGTTGCAAATATCACCAAAAGATTATTCCTCGAAGACTCTCTAGATTGTTCCCCTAAGACCCTCAAGACAGTTCCCCAAAAACTTCATGAGGTAATATCCCCCAAAGACTTTGAAAACCCTTCAAGGGCCTCGAAGCCTCAGTCCTCCCAGGACACAATTTAGGCCCCAGTCTCTATTGACCAGCTAATAGTTTTCTTTGTTCCCCTAAAGGGCTATTCTTTTCCTATTACCATAATAAATAAATTTATTTTTTGTACTTTGCATGATAACTATTTATTGAAAGCTCTAGTCAACTCAATTTATTTTCTTACCAATTGGGTGCTCTTGACACATAGATAGATGTCAATCATGATCTATAAGTATAAATTGATTGATTGGATAATTAATAATAAATTAAAGTGTTTATTTTGGCTAATCCTAATTTTAATTATAATTACATTTTATACTTATTGTGAACTTGATAAAATCCTAATAGTCACCACAAAAGGAAATTAAGTGGAAAATTAATTCAGATATTAAGTGGGGACTTAGTGAATTTATTTAAATATGTGATATTTAAATAGTGGAACTAATTTGAGAAATTATTTATTTATTTAAATAAATTGGGTTAAAAGTGTAAATTTTACACCAAATGGGTGTTTAAGTAGTTACATTTAATTTCAAGGGTTAAATCTAGACTTAAAACTTATAAATATCCCATTATACCTTTACTAGGAGGCATATGTGTGACATTGTGAAAAGATCCCAAAATTTTCTATGCCTTCAATTTCAAGCAAAGAATTAGCATTCTTTGAGATTTGATGTACCTGGGAAAGTCAAGCGGATACCTGATCAAAAGTAGGCCCCAATACGACTGAAGAAAGAGAAGGCAAAGGATCGCGAGGAGGGAAAAGAAGGCCCACTCAGCATAACCGAGTGGGGGGCCACTCGGTAGTGCCTAGTGGGCACCCCCCAGCTATGCTGAGCAGGGATACCCCCAGCTCGGCAAAATCAAGTGGAGGCCCACTCGGTTGTGCCGAGAGGTCCCCCCTTTGAGGCATAATTAAGTGGGGTGCCACTCGGTTATATTGAGTGCCCCCCCTAGTTTGGTCATTTTCACAGTCCACTCGTTTACAACTTAGTGGACCCCCTCTCGTCATCAGACGCCTAGTCGAATGGGCTTTGAAATCCTTGGAATGGGCCGCGAGATCTCCGGAGCGGGCCGCGAGATTCTCACCGAGATTATTGAGAGGCCTCCCTCACCCTTCGCTATAAATACCAGGTCCTGTTTCCTTCACTAGGTACGCACTCTTGAGTTATTCAAGTACAATTTTGCATTTTGTCTCGAGATTTAACTTAAGCATCGGAGGGTTTGCACGGGGACCCCTACCCGTGTCCTAACGGTGCTCTCGTTTTGTAGGCCACTCGTCGCCTCAGGTCACTCGGTTATCCAAGGTCACTCGTCGCCTCAGGTCACTAGGTTATCCAAGGCCACCTGATCATCAGCCCACCAGATCTACTAGATCCACCAGATCATCAGCCCACCAGATCTACCAGATCACCAGCCCTATCTGACCATCAGCTCTATGGGATCATCAGATCTACTTGACTACCAGATTCAGTTGCTCCTAAGACTCTCATCTTTGAAGGCAAGACTCCAAAGACTTTTGCATCTGCCCATAATTAAAAATAGATTGTTATATTTTGGAAACAATAATTGGCGCCGTTTGTGGGAAACGCAAGACAAAAAGTCAAATCTAAAGAATGGAAAACACTCGTGGACACCGACGAACTCTCTCTCAAGGCGTCGAAACACGCCTACCACCGCGAAACTCTCAACAACTAGGAGCGCTCCCCATTATTTTCGGTTCTCACCCACAAGGAGAACCTCCGCCCCCTCATAATGCTCAACCCCAATGAGGTGATTGCTCTGTTTTTAGAGCCAGCATGTGGGGAACCAATCAATCCCACCTCCACTTAACATTGGCTCAGGGCCACTTTCCGCTGATCAAGCTGGGACCTCACGACAGCCACCGCGTACGGTCCCGTGAGAAGAGTATAAAGCATTGAGACAGCAACATGTTGAAGGTATGCAGGCACTTCGAGACATGGCTGGTATACTCCAAGGTATGATACCTGGTGGGACGTTGCCTGATACCTTGAAAAAGTTTATGCCATCGCCTGTGCCTCAACCCGAAATAGGAGCTGATTCCTATCGTGAGGCCACTCCCGATTCTCATTCCTGATCCTCTCCTCGACAAAAGGATAGGCCCAGATCACCACCACCAAGAAAGAACCCTCATACCGCGCCTCGAAGGAATGAAAATCCAAGAATGGAGGACAGGGTTAAGAGTCCCCAAAGGCGAAGGTATCATGAAACAGTGGCCAACATGTCAACAAGACATGACAACCAAACAGCAGCTAGCATTCGTGATGATATGAAAAGAGTAGTAGAAGAAGTGCTTGAGATGAAAAAGTTAATCCCTGCGACGGAGGAGCACCAGCGCAGAAAATGTCCTTTTATTACAAATATATTGGAGAGGCCTTTGCCCCGAAAATTCAAAATGCCACAAATCACCCTCTACTCGGGAAAAGATGACCCATATGATCATGTTCAAAATTATGAGTCACTGATGATATTGCATGGATGGGACGACGACATAATGTGCCGAGCCTTTTCCTTAACACTATCAGGACACGCTCGAACATGGTTTAATAGCCTACCGAAAGCCTCCATTTCATCATTTGGGCAGCTTAGAATAGAATTTATCAAGGCTTTTGTGATTAACAGTCGAAGGAAAAAGGACGCCACATACTTGCTCAGCATATGACAGGGGAATAAGGGATCCTTACGCCAATTTGTGGACAGATTTCACAATGCTACTCTTGAAGTCCCTGATCTGCCGGCCTAAGTAGCAGTGTCTGCTATGCTTCAAGGGACATGTCTCGCCTCTCTCAAAGAGTCGCTTTCCTTATACCCTCCAATGTCCCTAAACGATTTGTTTGTTAGGCCAAACTGGTATATTCTCCACACTAAAATCATGAGGAATGTAGGGGGGAATGAAGACAGAGAGAGAAAAAGAAAGGAGCGTGAAGGGGAAAAGAGTCTATTGGACGATAGGAAAGGATTAGGAGAGTAGATGCACCTAAACCTCAGTTTAATCACTATACTCAGCTTTTACAACCACAATTAGCTATATTAGCCGCAGTAGAGGGAGAGAGACTCCTTACTACCTCGTAGAGTTGACAGACCTATGGGAAAAAACCAAGAAGAGTATTACAGATATCATCGAACCCGAGGACATTCCATTGATCATTGCAGAGAATTAAAGAATCAGATTGAAATGCTTATTCGAGAGGGCATCTACAAAGATATGTGAGAAACGAGGGAGAAGAAAGCAAGGAACCCTAGCAAAGGGAAGACAGACGTGATGAGCATGAAAGACAAAACCCAAGGCAACAAGAGAGGGGAAGAGATCATAGGCAAGATCCTCATTTAGATAATGAGCCAACTCAACAAGCCATTCACATTATTTCAGGAGGGGAAACCCTAGGAGGGGACACATCGGCCTCCCGAAAGGCATACGCCCATCAAGCTTATCAGGTTAATTCAGTGATGGAAGTTAAAGACGATGAGGAGCTAATTACATTCACTCTTACTGACCGAGGTGATATAATACTCTCGCATGATGATCCAATGGTCATTTCAACAGTCGTGGCTAAGCACCCCATCAGTAGAATTCTGGTAGATAGTGGTAGTTCTGTCAATTTGATTTACTGAAACTATTTTGAGAAGATGCATTTATCTCATGATCGATTAAGAAAAGTGCCCTCGCCCCTGTACAGCTTCATTGGGGAAGTAATCCCAGTTGCAGGATCTATTCAGCTACCCATCACGTTAGGTGTGGACCCCCAACTTGTGACTCGTCAAGCTAATTTTATGGTGGTTAAAACCTCCTCGACGGCATATAAAATGATTTTGGGCCACCCATTTCTTAATGATCTGAAGGCTGTGGTGTCCTCATGCTACTTATTGATGAAATTCCCCACACCCGTCGAAATTGGACAGGTTCAGGGAGATCAAAAGAAGGCATGAACCTGTTATGTGTCGTCTACAAAAGGAAAAAGAACTGAAGAAACCTTATCTATTGTAGAGAAGGCTATACATAAGTCCTTGGAAGAAGGAGTCGCACGCAAACCCCAACCCGTTGAAGAATTAGAGGCAGTGCATTTGAGTGAAATGGATCCTGAGAAATTAGCATATGTTGGCTCACAACTTCCGGAACATATAAAAGAAGAGATTGTGAAGTGTCTGCGAGAAAATTTAGACGTATTTGCTTGGAAACCACAAGACATGCCAGGAATTAGTCCAAAGGTGATATGTCACCATTTGAATGTGGATCCCCATTTCAAGCCGGTCTGACAGAAAAAGCAAAACATTTCCCCTGATAGGTTACAAGCATTGGAAGAGGAAGTTGATAAATTACTAAAGGCGGGCTTCATTCGAGAAGTATTATATCCGGAGTGGTTGACCAATGTTGTTATGGTCCCAAAGCCCAATGGAAAATGGCATGTGTGTGTGGATTTCACCAACCTCAACAAAGCATGCCCCAAAGACTCATACCCGCTACCCCGGATAGACCGTCTCGTAGATGAAACTTCGGGATACTAGTTTCTGAGCTTTCTGGATGCTTTCTCGGGGTATCACCAAATAATGATGTATCCTCCAAACCAAGAGAAAACGTCGTTTATCACCGAAAAAGGGACATAATGTTACCAAGTCATGCCCTTTGGACTCAAGAAAGCTGGAGCCACTTATCAACGCATGGTGAATAAAGTCTTTAAAGAATTGCTGGGCGACACAATGGAAGCATATGTTGACGATACGATTGTGAAAAGTCGAAAGGATGAATCACATGTGGAAAAGCCAGTCCGAGTACTCAGAGTCTTTAGACAATACAAGATGTGATTAAATCCAACAAAGTGTGCTTTTGGAGTGCAGTCAGAAAAATTCTTGAGATACATGATCACACAAAAAGGAATTGAGGCGAACACCAAGAAAATTCAAGAAATACTGGATATGGAGCCGCCAACATCAACCAAGGAAGTTTAACGATAAACAGGACAGATGGTAGCTCTCGGGCATTTTCTCTCCAAGTCAGCTAAAAGAGAGCTCCCATTCTTACGAACATTGAGGGCGAGAAAAAAGTTTGAGTGGACAGAACAATGCCAGAAGTTATTTGAAGCATTAAAGGAATACTTGAAGGAAGTTCCCCTATTAACATGACCAGAAACTGGAGAAACATTATACTTATACTTGGGGATAAGTGACGAAGCAGTAAGTGTAGTATTGATCAGGAAAGAGGGACAGGTGGATCGGCCAATATACTATGTCAGCAAAGTATTACAGGGCCCAAAGACACGTTACCCCTTTGCTGAAAAAATGGCGTTAGCTCTATTGGACGCCTCCAGAAAATTGAGGCAGTACTTCCAGGCTCATTCGATCATCGTACTTATAGACCAGCCCTTACGGAGTATTTTGCAAAAGCCTAAATGTTCCAGTCGCCTTACCAAATGGTCCATTGAGTTGAGTGAATATGATATCCAGTATCAACCTCGGCAAGCTATAAAGGGGCAGGCACTGGCTAATTTTATTGTGGAATGTACACATTCCAGTAGAATGGGAGAAAATGAACAGGTAAAATGTTTATTATTTGTTGATGGAGCATCTAGCTCACAGGGAAGCGGCGCTGGGATAGTACTTATACCCCTCGAGGGAGAAACGTTAGAGTATTCGCTACGATTTGCCTTTCCAAGTACTAACAATGTGGCCGAATATGAAGCACTAATTACAAGAATAAGGTTAGCATGAAAATTGGAGGTAACACAGTTGGTTGCCCATAGTGATTCCTAATTGATTATGTAATAATTTCATGGACAGTATGAAACCAAAGAGCAGATAATGGCACAATATTGAGCAAGGTAAAAGACCTGGCACATATATTTTAGAGTTTTTAGTTAACACAAATAAACAGATCGCTCAATGGACACGCCGATGCTTTGTCTAAGCTAGCATCCACTAAAAAGACAAAAGGACGAGCAGTATTTGTGGAGGTGTGTCATTAACTGAGCATCGAGGAAAAAGAAGTATCATGTGTTGAAGTAGGAATAGATTGGAGAACACCCTTCTACCGTTATCTCACCAACAATGAATTACCAGATGATCCACAAGAAGCAAGAAGACTTAAGATACGGGCTGCAAGGTTTACCATCATAGATGGGGTATTATATAAACGAGCTTACATTTCACCCCTTCTCAAGTGTTTAGGCCCCCAAGAGGCCGAATATACTCTGGCAGAAACCCATAGCAAAATATGTGGAGAACATTTGGGAGTAAGAGCCCTGGCAACCAAAATTTTGAGAGCCGATTCTTTTGGCCCACGCTACGATCAGGCAAATTAAAGAAAGTCAAATCATGTGACAAATGCCAGCGGCATGCCCCAATCCAATCTGCCCCGATATCTCAACTATAGCCTGCATTCCAGCCTATACCATTCACTCAGTAGGGTTCGGATATTCTGGGATCGTTCCCCCAAGCACCTGGGCAAAGAAAATTTTTAATAGTAGTTACTGACTATTTTACCAAATGGATTGAAGCTGAGGCATTGGCCACCATTACAGCAAGAAAAGTAGAAACAATGGTATGGAAAGATATTGTGTGCCGATTTAGGATACCAAGAATTATCGTTACGGACCATGGGAAGCAGTTTGATTGTGACTCCTTCAGAAAATTCTGTGACAACCTAGGGATTCAACTACAAGTCGCTTCAATGGCATACCCCTAAGCCAATGGACAAGCTGAGGTCAGCAACTGAACCATACTGCATGGCCTAAAAACCCGACTTGAAGGGGCCAGAGGAACATGGGCTGATGAGCTACCCTCAATTTTATGGGCTTACCGAACGACTAGTCGAATCCCTACTGGAGAAACTCCGTTCAATCTAGTATATGGAACAAAGGCCTTAATTCCCAATGAACTTTCAGCTAAGTCCCCAAGACTGATGGCATATGAGGAAGAGAACAGTGCAAGAAATTCTGAAGCATTACGAGAAAATTTAGATCTGATTGAAGACCAGAGGGAGAACGCTGCCATGAAGATAGCTGCTTATCACAGAAGAATCACCAGTTATTTCAATTCTCGGGTAAAGAATAGGCCCATGGAAGAGGGAGATCTAGTACTTCGGAGATCTTTCATGACCAACGCGCTAAAGGATGATGGAAATTGCGAGCAAATTGGGAAGGGCCATATCGCATTCTAAAGTTGATTGGTCCCAACACTTGCATTTTACAAACCCTGTGGGGAGACACCCTTGGGAAAATGTGGACTTTGAATTATCTCAAGTTGTATATGAATGTTGTACCTGGCAAAGTATCTGCAATAATATAAGTCCTAAATGGGACCGTGGACATAGGCACATTTAGCCGAACCACGTAAAAATGCTTATGTGTGCATGGCTGTCATTTTATTTGCATTTACAGAAAGGAAACTCACACCCATTGCCCTGCTTATGGCCTAGCAACGAGGTAAAATGCGATCACACCTGTTGCCCCGCTTATGGCTCGACAACGAGGTAAAATGCAATCACACCCGTTGCCCCGCTTATGGCCCTACAACGAGGTAAAATGCGATCACACCCGTTAGCCCGCTTATGGCTTGGCAACAACGTAAAAGGCGGTCGAACCCGTTGCCCCGCTTATGGCCTGCCAACGAGGTAAAAGGCGATCGAACCCGCTGCCCCACTTATGGCCCGGCAACGAGGTAAAAGGAGATCGATACCAAACCAATTAAACAAAGTTAATTAACTCAAACCCAAATGACAAGATGTATGATACCAACTGTAACGCCCTACTATTGCATCTCCAAAGTTAATTATTTCAAACCAAAACCAAACTATATATTCTAGCTTTGATACCAACTATAACGCCCCACTTTCAATTAAACAATGAAGTAATAAGATATTCATTATATGCTAATAATGACCTTAGGCATTATTGGAAATCCTTTATCAATGGAAGCAAGGATCGAACCTGAGTATGCTAAATAGCTAGGATTTCCTCAAGTTTAAATAAAAGTCCACCACGCACTCACATATCAAAGAGTTATAGCAGCTTCACAAATACATAAATTTTACAGTACAGTCATAGAACCGCACACGATCACCATATATCCTTAAGTATCTTAACTGCTATTTACATTACAATATTGGGATTACACGGGTACACAAATAAATCTAACTCTAAATCAGCCAAGCACCACCTCTGAATCCTTGCTCGCGCTAGAACCAGGAGTACCTGATAAGCTTAACATACCTAGAACGTTGAATGTTCCAGGGGTATGAAACACTTGAATTAGATTATTACATCTAAGTGAGTGGTAAGAAAGAAAGAAACAGCGCATGCAAGAGTAATATGCAGCTTTGCCAAGAGACATGCAGAAATAAGAACTAAATCTCTCCAAGATCACGACTCACCACAAGAGCACGAGCTCTAGGCTCACTGCAAGAGCACGAGATCCCCTGAGATGTCCCGACAACTAGCCACAAATACAAATACCGAGATGTATAAAATAGGCAAGATTTGCTCAAAAGCAATAAAACATGAGATGTAACCTCTCGGCCCCCTTACACAGGCACGAGATATCCTCCTTACTTGCCATGTATGAACCCCTCGGCCCCCTTACACAAGCTTGAGGTAACCCTCTTACATAGGCCCACGTGGTCAGCCCCCTTACACAGGCCCTCGTGGTAGTTCACAAACGATAAGCCACCAACTAGTCACAGCCACCAAATGACAAGATGTATGACAAAGCAGAAGGAACATGATCACAAGCCACGCACGAGAGATGTTATGGTCAAACTCGATGCAACAAAGTAGAAAGAATATGCTCGAAACAAAGGGAACATAAGATGTAAGCAACAACCCATCCACAGGTGAAAACCAAGAGTGATCAATAGGAATCAAGGAGCATGCATAAGAACCACTCAAAAATGAAACCAAGAATGAACAAGAGGAAGCATGCACAAGAACCACTCACCTTGATCGTTTCCCTTTCGATAGCACTGTTTACAGCCTGTTTTCAAGCACTAGGGGCTATTTTTGCAAAAATTACAGATTTAAGTGAATCAAACCTTAAATATTTCTACATGGGGATTGTAGATAATTAAATTAGGAGAACAACTATGAAAATTTTAGGCTAAACGGAGACCGGATGCGTCCTCACGCGCCCCCAGGAGGTTGGCCACGCGCCTCATCCTTCCTTGTTACGGATTTTGCAACCTAAAATTAAAAATGCTATAACTTGCTCATTTTTTTATCCGATTCACTCTCTGTTTGAACCTACGGACTCCCCTTTTCATGCTCTACGATCCTACAAAAAGAAAGTTAGCTTACCTTTTCAGTTTCCTTTCTGTTTTGGCAGTTTTTCGACCAGGTCTCTCTTTCCTTTCTTCTTTGCTTTTTCTTTGGTCTTTCCTTGCACTTCCTTGTTTCCTCTCTTCTTAGCTTTGTTAGTGTAGGTGCTCTAGACCCAATCAGATTGGGCATGTTGTACACTGACAATTGTAATCATGTTTATTATTTGAATAAAGAGTTGTTCAAATTCACAAGAAGTCATTCTATTAGTTTCTTGTTATTATTGTAATAATCGAATGAAACTAGATAGAAGTCCATATGATGTATACTGTGATTAATTTATAAAGATGTGAGATGATACATCACAGTTTCTAGACATCATTAAACGTCCCAAGTCGTAGCAATGTCAAGAATGGACATTGACAATTTCGGTAAGACTTGTATGTGCTATGTTTTTGCTATGTGATAGCAATGGGGGTCTCACACCCATAGGCATAGGGATGCCTAGACAAGTACATAGGTGACCAATGTTGGAGAACGTGTCACTAGACATGACTCGCCATGAGAATCCATTTTGGTTATATGTTGATGGTATTCTCATACGAGATAGGTATAACTAATCCTTGGACCTAAGGTTGTCACGGTCATCTCATAAGAAGACCGATATGCTTTGACATCGTTTCGATGACCCTAGACAAAGGCTGCACGTGGGCGATCGTTGGGTATATCGTGAGGCTTATGGAGATGGGTGTATAACCAAGATGGGACTCGTCTATCCCTTGATAGAGGATGATGTATCTAAGGCGCCTTTGGTGGATATTCACTTTAAATCCATGGCCATGGTAAAAGAGATCAATAAGGAGTTATTAATTTACTTTCTATTAAGTGAAGATATCTAGAAGACCGAAGAAAACTCATGTGATCGTTATCAAGCAACACATCGCCATACTTGAGATCACATAAGATACATTGACGAGAGGATCGAATTACACGGTAACCATGCTCGTGAAAGGTTATTTGCGGATTATGAATCCTTCTAAATAATTGGGTAGGCATGATGCCTTGCTAGAGTCCAATCTTGTCTTATGTGTTCGTACCGACACATTGCCAACATATTTGGAAGCCTAATGAGTCATACGCAATAGGCACGGTCCCTGGCTTAAACCAGGAGAATGGACGTATGGTTAAGTGGGACACTTCGGCAAGAAGTTGTGCCATCGTAGGTTCTCACGGAAAAAGAACAAATAAACGTAATGACGTCGATATGACGAGGAGTCGTCATAATGGAAAGAGTTTCCTAAAATGGCAATTAATTAAATTAGAAAGGAGTTTCTAATTTAATAATTTTCTATTTGTTGGAGTGGCAAATAGGAAATAAAATATATTTGGGCTTAAGTTAATATTTGGACTAAATTAGATTTGAGCCAAATATTAAATTAAAAATTATATTTGGACTAAATTAGATTTGGGCCAAATATTAAAATAAATATTATATTTAGACCAAATTAGATTTGGGCTAAATATTAAATATTAGATTTGGGCTTGAATTAGATTTGGGCCAAAATATTTTATTTAAACCTATAAAAGGATTTGGGCCATTTAATTATATTTCTAGTTGGACTAGAATAAACCCACTTAATATTCTAATTAAATTAGAATTAATGGGCTAACCCAATCCATTAGGGTTTTAGAAATCCTAGGATATTTCACTATAAATATCCCTTTATGGGTTGCCCAAAGTGCAGTGATTTTTTGTGTCGTTTTTCAAGAGTTGAAAAACGTATTGCCGCTCACTCTTCCCCGTTTCATTTTTGCATCGATTTGAAACGTGAGCGTTCTTTTACCGTCCATACACAAGCTGCGCAAAGGAGAAGGAGCTAGCACTCCTATTCCGCTCTCCTTGCCAACGGACGCGTGCCGCGTATCACGAGTTAGAGGCCGGATGCTTGGACGACTCGAATCCGCGAACGACTTGATAATCTAAAGGTTAGATTTATTTATTTGTTTGTGAATGATTTAATTTCGACGTTGATCCAATCGCCGGGATCAGGGTAAGTTCAAAATTTTTGAACTACGTTGTTTGCCCCATAGCGATCTCGCTTTACTTTCAAGCTTCACATGGCCTTAACTCCTTCCCTTTATATATCCTTTAAATTCCCAAATGCTCAAGATTTCACTTGGCCTCCAAGTTACTCATTTTTCACCCTGATAATTATTACACTTTGAAATTTCTTCCAATCTTCCAATGCAAGCCTCTACTTCTTCCAATCCTAGGCTACCAAATACACCTTCAAGATAAGCCTTATCATATTCTTCCTTTGCAAGAAAATCCTAGCCAATCCTAATCCTCCAAGTTTAGACTTTAGGATAAAAATCAATCATTACAACCTTTGAATATTTTTATCTTCCTATTCAAGCTTCTCTTTTCTTCCAATCTTAAACCTCCAAATACTCCCTCACATGGCTTTAGGATAAGCTCTATTATCCTCTTCTTTTGCAAGCCAATACAAGTCTTCCAAAATAAGTCTTCCAAGTCAAGCCTTCCAAGTTAAGCCATTCCAAGACTTTTAGTGTAAGATTAATCATTACAACCATAAGACTTTAAGACTTTAGGAAAATTCTCAACCAATCCAATCTCTCCAACACATGGCTTCTAGGATAAGGATTCATTATTGCTAATATTCCCATTCGTTGGAGACAAGCTATCTTTTTTACAAGTTATGATATTTGCTTTTGGGTCCTAAACCATTTACACTTAAGCCTTAAACTTTCATAAACATTTTTTTTGCAACATTCAACCTTTACATTAAATTTTGGGATATTACATCGTCCCCCCCTTAAAATAAATTTCGTCCCCGAAATTTCTCTTCATAGCTCACTCAGAATCTATTTCTCGAAGAAAATTCCTCAATATGGTGTCTCCCGAACACTTTCTTGGCATGCCCCGATCAATATTGTTTGCCTTAATTCTTAGCCTAAGGCACATATTTTTAACTCAGAAATCAAAACATTTCGTTAGAAAATCAGTATCAAGGTTTTCGACCCTTTCCCAATTGTCAACTCATGACCATACCTTCGAGTCTTTTAGAATAGCTTGCCAGGTTTGTTCATCAGATGAGAGTGAATCGCCAGACTAGCGACGTAAATAGATGTTCCATCAGGAATCACATCCAATGCCACAGGCTAAAAAGCCTTTACCAGTCCCTACTCTAGGGTCAACAGAACATGCTCATTCTTGCATTAGCCACCACGTTCACCCAGAACAGGCTATTAGAGCAGGCTCGTTAGCCACCACGTTTATTTTCCCAAGATGGTACTGGATCACACAACCACAACCCTTCAAAAACTCTATCCACCGTTGTTACCCTGCATTCGAATCCCGCTAAAAAGAACAGGCACCTCAAGCAATCATGAAGACCTCAAACTTTTCACATAGCATTGCCATAACACGCTCACTACTGCATCAATATCCACATCAACAAGGGCATAGTTCAGGATAATCAAATTAGAGCCAATTGCTCACAATTTTTGGGGTGTACAATAATTTGCATACTAAACCAAAGGCTAGGTCAGTAACTAGAATAAGATTTCCTTCCCCAAAGGCCAAGTATGGGAACCACAATCCCTTTGCTTGCTATTATGGGAAAACACATTTCCTAAGCAAGCTCACAACACACCACATGTTTATATCGAGGAAAACACACCACCCATAGTTACGACCTACCCCGACCTACGTATGCAATTACCATTCCTTCACCCCCCTTTCCAAACCTCTGATTCCCCAAGCCCGCTTAGCACGCTATGCAGTAGTCACTCTCCTGGTACCAACACTTTCTCATGCTCGAATTCTCTCAAGGAGAACAAGTTGGATATCGGTCCATAAATACAATCACAACTCATATAAGTATGATTTGAACACCTCAATCATCAACTCACAAAGGTTACAGGTGCGTTAATCCCAAATACCACCACCAAATACTCATAATAACATGATTTAGAGCAACCTTGCCATACCTTCCTTTTAATTCCCAATTACATTCCTTAAAATAACAAACCGTACTCAAAGTTACATTTAACACACATTAACTAACAATATTCCTCGACTCAGAACTACCCAACTTACTATTTGATATCCCTTATTCTGCCAAATTATAAGTTGATACATTTACCATCACTCCTTAAGTGAATGGGCTGACTAGGGACTAACTAACACCTGCACAACTGCATTAAGGAGGATTCGAGGTACCTTGTACGATCGTCGGGTTGTCACTGGCACCTTTTCCTGCCAACTGGAACACACGACCTTACTGTAGCTCTTGGCCTCTTTGATTCGTCCCGAATTGATTAACTTACCTCCTTTGCGGGCAGTCCTTAGAGAAATGGCTAGTCCGTTGGCACCTGAAGCACCTGGGTCCTTTTGGATAGTCTCATGCAACGTGATCCCTTATCCCATAGGTATAACATCCTTGGGTTCTTTCTTCACATGGTTTCCTAGGGTGAAATTTCTGACATTTGAGGCAGTTTCTTTTGTGTTTAAAATTTTTTCTTCGAACCCCAAGATCATGTCTTTTCCCAAGTTTTCTATCGTCGGGTTCCCGAAATTCCATCCTCAGGGCATTCATTCGATGGAGGTTACTTTCCAAAGTCAGGGCTTGTGACACCACCTCCACGTAAGTACGTGCCCCTAGAGAGCTTAGTGCTAATTGGATCTCCAATTTCAATCCCCCAAGGAACTTTTGTGCCTTGGCTTTCTCATCCAGGTTGTAAACTGTCATATACTTGATTAGTCGAGTAAAACTATCCTCATACTGGGCCACAGTCATGTTCCTAGTCTGTTTTTGGTTCATAAACTCTCGGCCTTTTTCCAATTTCTTGCATAAGGGAAAATATTTGGTGTTAAAGAGTTCTTTAAATTGTGCCCATGAAATATTTGGCGTACCTTGCCCCTCGGGATCTGGAAAAGTCCTTTGTATAGTTCTCCACCAACGATCTGCCTCATCCAGAAGCATAAAAGTGGCACATGTAATCTTTTCCTCCTCTCTACACCCAATAAAATTAAATATCTTTTTGATCTGCTCCAACCAATACTCACTTTCACTTGGGTCGGCTCCTGCTTTTCCTCGAAAGATAGGCAAATTCAACCGCTGGAACCTGTCAACCGCATCAGGAGCTCAAGGGGTAACTCGATCTGTTAACTGCACCCCTTGCATATAAGTTACCATATTTTCCATGACTCGCTCCATTCGGTCCATGCGAGTTCCAACTTCCTGGTTTCCCCCTTGGAATGGGTTTTGTTGGGGGGGGGGGGTTTCCGATGTCTCCTCACGGGTGTGTTGTGACTCTTCTTCCCGGGTAACACTCCCACGATGGTTTGGAGTAACTGGTTCAAATCTTCAGGAGCGTTGGGTATTCACCATCTGAAATAGCCACACCCAAAATCATGAGGTTAATATTTATACCTTAACAGTAGAATCATCATTCATAACCATCTAGCAAAACTCAAAAATCATATATTTCCTAGCATCCTCGACCTTTGTGGACCTAGCTAAGTTTTCGACTTTCTCAACTCATGTGAACCTTGTTGGTCACCAATCCAACAAATTCTAAACATCTATATCCCCAAATTTTGTATACGGATTTCATGAACTAGGTGTCCACTAAACCGTTATCAAGTTCATAACCTTGGTTAGGATAATCTCCAAAACCCCAAATTTTTTTGTAAAACAATTAGACAACAAAATAGTTTCCCAAGAGCTTGTTATCCTCCAAAATTCTTGAAACACCTGCAAAACATTTGTTAATTCTAATGAACCTCAATTTAAGTATTTACTTGTACCATTCTCTAACCTACTTATCCCACTCACCCATCAAATCCTCTATGTTCTTCAATCTATCATCTACTTTTTTTTCCACCATAAAGCCTTCATTGTTAGTTCTTCTAATATGGTAACAAATACAACTCATTGAAAACTTTCATTATTACATATGTACATAGCCACTTCTAGTGCACCACTTTATTTACACATGCCTAAACACTATCTTGTTTCTTTCGTACATATCCACAAGTCTACATCCTCAAATAACAAAATTTGTTCCTTAAGATAAAGTTACTCTTCCTCATTTTCTGATCCTGGAGGTGGCGTAAGATCTTGTTCTTCAGGTTCCTCTTTGCCACTCTGGTTTGTCGCTTCCTCCACAGGGTCTAGGTATGCCTCTTCCTCACGTAGGTGGGTAATAAAAGTTACAAAATCATCATAGGGTCCCAAAATGTGAAGTTCATTTCTAGCGTCCTACCATTCTGAGGTTAGTAAGGAGATCAAATAGAATATTTGTAAGTCCACCATATAGGGATTCATCACATAGGTCAGAAACTGTTGTAAAGTAGGGGTAACTGAATTCAGAAAATCTCCTAACTTCTCCCCCGGATGCATATATCGTCCTCCTAGCAACGCGGTCCATCCTCCCATGATGGCACGCTGAAATTGGTTTTCTTCTATCCACCGATCCATTCCTGTCACAAACCAAAATATCTTCCAAGATTAGTCATATCATAACTCAAAATAACTCATATCACTATTGCATCTCCAAAGTTAATTAACTCAAACCCAAACCAAACTATTTATTCTAGCTCTGATACCAACTGTAACGCCCCACTTTCAATTAAACAATGAAGTAATAAGATATTCATTATATGCTAATAATGACCTTGGGTGTTATTGGAAATCCTTTATCAACGGAAGCAAGGATCGAACCTGAGTATGCTAAATAGCTAGGATTTCCTCAAGTTTAAATAAAAGTCCACCATGCACTCACATATCAGAGAGTTATAGCAGCTTCAAAAATACATAAATTTTACGGTATAGTCATAAAACCACACACGATCACCATATATCCTTAAGTATCTTAATTGCTATTTATATTACAATATTGCGATTACACGGGTACACAAATAAATCCAACTCTAAATCAGCCAAGCACCACCTCTGAATCCTTACTTGCTCTAGAACCAAGAGTGCCTGATAAGCTTAACATACCTAGAACGTTGAATGTTCCAGGGGTATGAAACACCCGAGTTAGATTATTACATCTAAGTGAGTGGTAAGAAAGAAAGAAACAACGCATGCAAGAGTAATATGCAGCTTTGACAGGAGACATGCAGAAATAAGAACGAAATCTCTCCAAGATCACGGCTCACCACAAGAGCACGAGTTCTTGGCTCACCGTAAGAGCACGAGATCCCCTGAGATGTCCCGACAACTAGCCACAAATACAAATACGAGATGCATATAAAATAGGCAAGATTTGCTCAAAAGCAATAAAACATGAGATGTAACCTCTCGGCCCCCTTACACAGGCACGAGATATCCTCCTTACTTGCCATGTATGAACCCCTCGGCCCCTTACACAAGCTCGAGGTAGCCCTCTTACATAGGCCCACGTGGTCAGCCCCCTTACACAGGCCCTCGTGGTAGTTCACAAACGATAAGCCACCAACTAGTCACAGCCACCAAATGACAAGATGTATGACAAAGCAGAAGGAACATGATCACAAGCCACGCACGAGAGATGTTATGATCAAACTCGATGCAACAAAGTAGAAAGAATATGCTCGAAACAAAGGGAACATAAGATGTAAGCAACAACCCATCCACAGGTGAAAACCAAGAGTAATCAATAGGAATCAAGGAGCATGCATAAGAACCACTCAAAAATGAAACCAAGAATGATCAAGAGGAAGCATGCACAAGAACCACTCACCTTGATCGTTTCCCTTTCGATAGCACTGTTTATAGCCTGTTTTTGAGCACTAGGGGTTGTTTCTGCAGAAATCACGCATTTAAGTGAATCAAACCTTAAATATTTCTACATGGGGATTGTAGATAATTAAATTAGGAGAACAACGGTGAAAATTTTAGGCTAAACGAAGACCGGACGCGCCCTCACTCGTCCCCGAAAGGTTGGCCACGCGCCTCCTCCTTCCTTGTTACGGATTTTGCAACCTAAAATTAAAAATGCTATAACTTGCTCATTGTTTATCCGATTCGCTCTCCATTTGAATCGACGGACTCCTATTTTCATGCTCTATGATCCTATGGAAAGAAAGTTAGCTTACCTTTTCAGTTTCCATTCTGTTTTGGCATTTTTCTGACCAAGTCTCTCTTTCCTTTCTTCTTTGCTTTTTCTTTGGTCTTTCCTTGCACTTGCTTGTTTCCTCTCTTCTTAGCTTCACGTGGCCTTAACTCATTCCCTTTATATATCCTTTAAATTCCCAAATGCTCAAGATTTCACTTGGCCTCCAAGTTACTCATTTTCCACCATAGTAATTATTACACTTTGAAATTTCTTCCAATCTTCCAATGCAAGCCTCTACTTCTTCCAATCCTAGGCTACCAAATACACCTTCAAGATAAGCTTTATCATATTCTTCCTTTGCAAGAAAATCCTAGCCAATCCTAATCCTCCAAGTTTAGACTTTAGGATAAAAATCAATCATTACAACCTTTGAATATTTTTATCTTCCTATTCAAGCTTCTCCTTTCTTCCAATCTTAAACCTCCAAATACTCCCTCACGTGGCTTTAGGATAAGCTCTATTATCCTCTTCTTTTGCAAGCCAATACAAGTCTTCCAAAATAAGTCTTCTAAGTCAAGCCTTCCAGGTTAAGCCATTCCAAGACTTTTGGTGTAAGATTAATCATTACAACCATAAGACTTCAAGACTTTAGGAAAATTCTCAACCAATCCTATCTCTCCAACACATGGCTTCTAGGATAAGGATTCATTATTGCTAATATTCCCATTCATTGGAGACAAGCTATCTTTTTTACAAGTTATGATATTTGCTTTTGGGTCCTAAACCATTTACACTTAAGCCCTAAACTTTCATAAACATTTTTTTGCAACATTCAACCTTTACATTAAATTTTGGGTTATTACAATCGTGAAGCCTCCCTCACTCTCTGCTATAAATACCAGGTCCCGTTTCCTTCACAAGGTACGCACTCTTGAGTTATTCAAGTACAATTTCACATTTTCTCTCGAGATCTGACTTAAGCATCAGAGGGTTTGCGCGGGGACCGCCACCCGCGTCCTAACAGTGCTCTCGTTTTGTAGGCCACTAGTCGCCTCAAGTCACTCAGTTATCCAAGGCCACCTGATCATCAGACCACCAGATCATCAGCCCTATCAGACCATCAACTCTATGGGATCACCAGATCTGCTTGACTACTAGATTCAGTTGCTCGTAAGACTCTCATCTTTGAAGGCACGACTCCCAAGACTTTTGCATCTGCCCAGAATTAAAAATAGATTGTTGTATTTTGGCAACAACAAGATTAATGATCCACTCTAAGATTGAAGGAGTTAAACCTTGGATATTTGTTACTATTTTTGTATGAATCACCATTAAAGGCTAGGCCTTTGTGTAATTCAATTTAACAAGATCAGGGATCAACAAAAAGTAACAAACAAGGTACCTTAATTCTTTATGCTTTTAGTTTTTAAATTAAACAATGAATATTACAATCAAAGATCCAATGAGAGGGAATAATTGATTTAAAATTTTATCTTTTTGCTACGTTACATGTATACACTACTATTCTCAAGGTACAGTTCTTGCACTTAGCCTTTTCGGTCTCTTTCCCAGCAACATCACCTCAAAAACCACAAGTCATTCAGAATTTGTTCTACCATCATAGTAAATTGAGGAGATGTTGGTCAAGCACAAACAAAAGTAGAAAAAGAAAATATAGTAAGAAAATAACCTTAAGGAGCGGTCATTCTTGAGCCTTTAAGCACTAATATGGTTTAAACGAGCCAAATTCTTTAGGGTCACTTTCTTTTCCTTGGTCAGCTTAATGGATAAAGCATTGGCCTTCTTCTTCCTCCAAAAAGTCAAGAAGGGAATTGACCTTCTTCTGGTCGAATGAATAAAAATCAATATTTCCACCCTTAATTGAAGATGTGGTGTCAACTATGAAGCGTTAATTAGCAATGACAGTGAAAGAAAAGAAATGTGTAGGGGAAGATGTAGAGGAATGTGTTTACCTATGCAATAGATGAAAAGAAAAGAAGATCATCCACTCATTAGGGACTACCTAAGAAAGGTTCATCTCTAGAATGGACAAAATCTTGATAGCTAGAAGGTGGAGGGGAATGTGAAGGCTAGCATCTAAGATACTCATGTAGATCACCAAGGAGTCCTCAGGAGCCTCATAAGCTTGGTGAAACTTCAGGTGAGTATAACAATACTTATCCTCTAACAATCCGACCCAACGTATGGGCATCTCAAATGCTTCCTTATCAAGGTGAGTAATTTCCTTCAAGGAGCATCCGAGTCTGAGTCAGAAACCTCAATATCCTTACGATGTACCCAAGAAAGAACTTGTAACGCCCCGCTCCCATTTACAAGTGCCACTCATGAACAATCATCTGAACTAGTCACATGCCCAGCCATTTGTGAAGGGCGGACTATGTTTCGACACGAAAAGCTCTAGGTGAGAACTAGGTTTTGTCCTTCCCTTCCCTCAATACCAGGATCCACTAGCAGACTTGGGCTTTAACCATACCACACTTAGCTAATTTATTTCCATTAAGTTTGTCCAGTCCTCATTTTAATATTTTAATTTTTCTTCTTTCCAAGAATTCTGCCGGGCTCCATATAATTTAAAATTCCAAACATCCCATTGGCTTTCCAACAATTCGAGGAAAATTCATAATTTTTATTTTCCCAAAAATTCAACATTTATCTCCAAAATGTCCCAAAAATCCCTTTATTTTTGAAAATTCCCCCACGAGGCCCAAAATTAACAAAGAAATGCCCCAAAAATCCCTAAATTTTTGAAATTCTTTTTAAAAATTGGGTTACGGGGCCTATTGGTGTGCCCAGGGCCAACACGGGGCCCTGCGGTGCGTTGGCTGCCGGTTGCGTGTGCTTACCACACGCTCGCGCACTGGCCGCTCTCACGCTAGGCAACACGCCCACGCACCTAACCGCTCTTGTGCCCACGCCCTCGCCCGCGCACCCCAGATCGCGCCTGCACGCTTGGACGCACCTATTGCAGCCCTTTGCGGGCCACCTGGTGGCCCTACTGTTGCCAGCTACTACCTTCTTCCTCTCTTTTTTTTTTTCTTGGGCTTTCTAACCCAAATTTTTCAGAATACAAATACAATAAATATACTTCACGTACAATTATTCAATTTTGCCTTTATTTTTCCATAAATAAGGCTTACACAAAAGTCTTGATGCTTCCACAACAAACATCAAATACCCATTTTTTTTTTTCCACAAAAGCTTACACAGCAAAAAAATAATACTCCTTACACCCACTTATGGTGCTTATTACTACATAAATCAAATACAACAAAATAGGCTTCCATAAGCTATGCAATTGTCTTGAATCTTCATTCTCATGCATTCACATGCTATCCCATCTTTGCCTTGACTTTCCTATGCCTTGACAATAAGCATAAACATGAATATAAAATGTGATGCCAATGCATGCAATGCAACAAAGTTAGGGCTTCCACATCCTCACAACCACCTTGGTTTGAGACTTTAACCTACCCCACCCTACACAACCTCATGGCTATAGGTCCTTGAACACAAACAACATGCCAATGCACATATAAAAATTCATGAACCATACTTATAACCTCGCTAGCCATCTTCCCATGGGGCTATTCCTTACCTTAACATTCTTTGAAGCTTTTAAACCCTTCCTAGATTCATTCCATCCCTTCTACCCAAGAGATCCTCACACAAAATAAATCCATATTACAAGAGAAGAAATAGAGAGAAAAGATTTAGCCTTTATGTGGCTAAAACACAAAAGATCTTACCTTCTTCTTCATCTTCCTCCATGGAAGACATTCTTCCTTTCTCTACTCTTCTTCTTCCTCTCCACAAGATGGAAGACTTTTTCCACTTCTCTCACTAAACTTTGCTAAAAAGATTAGGGTTTGCATATACTAGCCCATTTATACTAGCACCCAATCCTTCAAGAATAAATCCTAGCCATTGAATTTATTTGGTGAGAACAAATCCTCACCCTCTAAACTAACACAATCCATGGCATTAGGTCTTGCTTAATATCCACCCTTGGATCTTTTTCACTTTCCAAGATAAGATCTTAGTCACACAAGAAAGCACAATCCATGTGCTCTTCTCATTTTAAATCCAAGCCTTTGGTTTCATCAAGACAAGATTTTCACCCTTGATCAAGTCTTCCAACTCCATAAATAATTTTTTTTTTCTGTTTATTTAATTTGGACTATTTTCAAGACAAGTCTTGAAAGACATAATCACTTTCTTTTCCTTTTAAATAAATTCCACATTTTCAAAGTATTAATAGAAGACAATTTTCTATTTCATTTGGATTTTCTTTTAATCCAACACCATCATTACATGAATGACTAATTCACATTAATATTTGGATTTATTTAATCCCACCATTTTATTTGAACAAGACTTTGCCAAGTGTCACATTTAGACACAAGCCTTTGCCTCCAAGCTTCCATCACAATCATCCATTAATTATAAACATAATTTACCAATTTAAGGAAAATTAATTATTTTCTCTCATAATTGAATATTCTCTATTTTTCCCATTTTTCATAATTTAATTCCTCTATGGAATTTCACTCCAAATTACTAAAATGCCCTTTGTGAATTATTAATCACATTTATCTCCACATAAATACAAAAATGAGAAATTAATTCATTTCCATACTTAATTCCACCTAAGAATTATTTTCAATTTACCAAATTACCCTTTATTGGACTTTGTTATCCAAATTACCAAAATGCCCCTCTCATATGGCACCATTATTCTCAAAGATCCATCACCTTCTTAAGGGCATTTTTGGAAGTTCTCACTTCCTTTATCATTCTCCTAACACCAGTAACACTGGGTGTTACAAAACCACAACCTCTCCCCCTGCCCCCACAGTTTCCATGAATCCTAATAGTTTAACCTATCTTCGAAGCCCAAGGTGCTAGGGTTGGAAGAAGAACTTGAGTTGGATCTCTTAAGCTCGCCCTACTGGTTGAGTTCATTTTTTCTATATCTATCAACTTGGAAGAAGAAGGCATACCTATTGAACATAAAGGACTGGAATGAAAGTAAAGTAAGATCGCTACGAGGCAAGCAGCGTAGTTCAAAAATTTTGAATCTTGCCCCGATCTCGATGATTAGATTAATGTCGAAATCAAAATAATCACATACATAATAAAATAAATCCAACCTTTAGATTTTCGAGTAGTTTGTGGATTGGAGTCATCCAAGTGTCTGACCTCTAACTTGTGATATGCAGCACACGTCCATTGGCGAGGAGAGCAGAATGAGAGTGTTAGCTCCTTCTCCTTTTTACGACTTATGTATGGATGGAAAAGAACAATTTTTTAACTCTTGAAAAATCACAAAATAATACATTCATTTGGGCAACCCCTAAAGGGGTATTTATAGAGGAGTTCTAGGGTTTCTTAAACCCTAATGGATATGGGTCAGCTTATTTATCCTAGTCCAACTAGGAACTTAATTAAATGGGTTTATCCTACTCCCAGTAGAAACTTAATTAAGTGGCATAAATCAAATAATAATTTTAAATAAAATATTTGGTTCAAATCTAATTTAGCTCAAATATTATATTTAATTTAATATTTGGCCCAAATCTAATTTTACCCAAATATTAATTTAAACTCAAATATATTTTATTTTCTATTTGCCACTCCAACAAATAGAAAATTATTAAATTAGAAACTCTTTCATAATTTAATCAATTGTCATTTTAGGAAACTCTTTCATTTATAATGATTATCGTCATATCGACGCTATTATGTTTATTTGTTTTTTTTTCGTGAGAACCTACGATGGCACAACTTCTTGCCGAAATGTCCCATTTAACCATATGTTCACTCTTATGATTTAAAGCAGGGATCGTACCTATTGCGTATGACTTATTAGGCTTCCGAATATGTTAGCAATGTGTCGATATGAACACATAAGCCAAGATTAGCCTCTAGCAAGGCATCATGCCTACCTAATTATTTAGAAGGATTCATAATCCGTAAATAACCTTTCACGAGCATGGTTACCGTGTAATTCGATCGTCTCATCAATATATTTTCTATGATCTTAAGTTTGGCGATGTGTTGCTTGATTACCATCACAAGAGTTTTCTTCGGTTATCCGAATATCCCCATTTAATAGAAAGTGGGTCAATAACTCCTTATTGATCTATTTCACAATGGCTATGGATTTAAAGTGAATATCCACTGAATGCGCCTTAGATACATCATCCTCTATCAAGGAATATATGAGTCTTATCTTGGTTATGCACCCATCTCCATAAGCCTCACGATATGTGTAATACCCTTGGTGAGTTATAGTAAAAATTGTCAATTAAGAGAATAATGGTATATGAAAATTTCCATAATTTCCCTTGAATTAAAGAGAAGGCACATAATATATAGGATACCTTAGGAAGGGTAAAACGGTAATTTGGAGTCCCGTCCCATAAAAGGTAAATTATTTTTGGAGAAATTATTTATTTTGGAGAATTGATTTTGAGAGAATTTAATTCTTGTTTAAATGCATGGATAATTAGGAATTAAAATGGAAGCCAAGTAGGTTAGATTGGTGACACTTGGCAAGATCTCATGGAATGAGATTTAATTTAATTTGGGAATAATAAATTAGTTTGACTAAGTGTAAGTGGGACACTTGGCATGATCTTGTGAAGCAATAGTAGGATTTAAAGAAATTCAAAAAGAAAAGGAAATTGGTCTCTCAAGCATTAAATGAGAGTCATTATGGAGAGAATTAAAGAAATTCTTTATTAAATGGAAATTAGTCATGCATTTATATGGGAAAATGGTGGATTAAAATAAATGCCAAATTAAAGGGAATTATGTCTTTCAAGAGCAATTTAAATTAAATCAAAAAGAAAAAGATATTAGTCTCCATTAAATGCTTGAAAATTTATGGGATTTAAATTAAATAAAAATGGAGAAAATGGTCAATCTTGAAATTAGTCAAAATTTATTAATTTTGAAAATTGGAAAATTATGGGAATTGGAGAATTGATCCAATGGTTGAGGATTTAGCTTGAAAGTGATTAAGATCTAATGGCTATAATTGAGTCTTGAAAGTGGCATGGATTGCCAAATTGTAAATTAAATAAATATCTAATAAGCCTAATAAAAGAATAGATGATGGAGATTTAGTCTCAAATTTATCATTAATGGTGGAGATTTAAAGAGACTAGATGGCAAGGATTGTGTTTCTCTAAATCAAAGGCTAGGATTAAGTTATCCAAAAGCACAAGGATTGTGCTAGTTTCAAGGGTAGGGATTTACTCTTCAAAAGATTGATCAAGGGCTAGAAATTAGTCTTGAACTTGTGAGATGTCAAGACTTAATATATAAAGGAAGAGAAATCTCTAAGAGGAGGTTTTGCTTGGTGGAAGAAATTAGAGAGCAAGGAGAGTTCTCTTGTGAGCTTCCAAAGGAGAGAAAGGTAAGTCTTAATTTAAATCTCTTCTAGGAAGAAAGTAAGTCTACATTCTCCTTTCATTTCTCTAGTCTTCAAGACTTTTAATGCTTTAAGAATATTTTTCTTAAGGTGGTTGAAAGCCAAAGAGAGAGTCTTGGCAAGTGAAGGCTTGAAGCTTTAAGGAAAAAGAAGTAAGGGATGACCCCAAGTGGTAGGGTTTGCTTGCATTTGTAATTGTTTGTAGAGTTGCATGTAATGGTCATATTTGCATGTTTGTATTCTAGTGGACCTATGGCCATATGGAGGACTAGTGATGAGGGGGGGGTTGGTTGGTGCCTTAACCTATGTGGTTATGAGAGCATGGAGGACTACCCATTATATGCATTGCATTTGCATTACATGTTTATTTCTCATGTTACATTTACATTTGCATAACACCTTTACTGAGCATTGGCTCATAAGGTCCTTTGACCTCTATGTAGGTGGGGAATCTTCTAAAAGAAATGGAGTTTTGGAACGTTGAAGGTAATGGAGCAAGAAGAATGTATGTGTTGGTGTATGGTTTTGTGTATGATGTATTTATTTTAATTAAATATGTATGAATGCTTAATGTGGATGAATGGTGGAAAACTTGGATGTTTTGGAAGGCATTTAATGTATTTAAGCATTCTGGAAAGTTTAAGTTAAAAAGAAAAAATATATTTTTTTTATTAAAAAAAAAAAGGTTGGAGGTAGTGTGCTGGGCGCCAGGCAGCCACTGGCGCGGCTGGGAGGCCAGCGCGTGCGCGGCTGGCTGCAGCTACCCGCCCCCTACTGCTGTTTGAGATTTCTTTTTTTTTTATTTTTTTTCTTTTTCTGTTTATTTAATTATTTATGATATTCTTAGGAATTTCTAAAATAAAGTATGTTTAAATAATTAAATAAATGAGTATTTAAGCCTCCAAATTAATTATTAAATAAATATAAATTTTGAGGCAATTGTGAAAAAATTCCTATATTTTGGAAAATAAATAATGGAGTATTTTCCTTAAATTTTGAAAAATGGATGAGGATGCTTGATGTTGGTATTTCAAAATTTATTTCCTAAGGGTTGGAAATTTGAGGTATTTTGAAATAATTAAAAGGAAAAATCAATAGAGATTTGATAAGAAAAATTTTATTAAATTTTTCCAAAGAAATATTAATCCAAATATTTTCTAAAGAAATTGGAAGTGAGATAAATGGGTTAATAGTTGGGGCAAAGAAAAATTATTTTCTTATAATTAAGGCCTCATGCCATAATTTATATGAACCAAGTGAGTTAGTTTATTTTGTTGAATCCTGGGAAGTCATCCTTAGCTCTTCATTAAGAGCTTGAGAAGGAGTGACACTTTGCGAGGGTTTGAGTTTTATTTTTGCATGGTCGTTTCGATATTTTTCGGATTCTTGTGTGGAGCAAAGGGAGGGCAAAGCCTAGTTCCCACCTAGGTCATTTCTCATTGAAACGTAGCCGTCTCTTCATCTTTGCCCTAGCGTGTGAATAGTAAGCTGTTTATTCGTGAGTAACACTCATAGGTGGAAGGGGGGCGTTACAATATGCCCAACGATCGCCCACGTGTAACCTTTGTCTCGGCCCATTGAAATGATATCAAAGCATACCGGTCTTCTTATGAGATGACTGTAACAATCTCAAATCCAAGAATTATTTACACCCATCTCGTATGAGAATTTCAACAATATATAATCAAAATGGATTCTCATAGCAAGTCATATCTAGTGATACGTTCATTGGTTACCTATGTACTTGTCTAGGCATCTCCATGTCTATAGGTGTAAGACCCCATTGCTATCACATAGCAAAAACATAGCACATACAAATCTTACTACAATTGTCAATGTCCATTCTTGATATTGCTATGACTTGGGACATTTAATGATGTCTAAAAATTGTGATGCATCATCTCACATCTTTATAAATGAATTACAATATACAACATATGGACTTCTATTTAGTTTTATCCGATCATTACAATAATAATAAGAAACTAGTAAAACGATTTTTTGTGAAATTGAATAACTCCTTATTTAATAATAAATATGATTGCAATTATTAGTATACTATATGCCCAATCTAATTAGGTCTAGAGTATCTATGTAACGCCCCGCTTTCCTGGGCGTGTTATAACTTGGGACAATTCCGGGACAATAAATTTTTTTCTTTCAAACATTAATGCTACACCACATCATTCCTCGAAATCATCCCAGAATTCCCATTTATTTATCTCGAAAGAGAATCATTATACATATCAAATGCGGAAGCAAAGATCGAAACCTGATATCTTAACATTAATCATAAATAAATTCCTATTTTTCGGGATTTTCTAGGATTTTTCCTCATCATTTTCCTATTTACTTTTCTTTTCTTTCTTTTTCTTTTCTTTCTTTTTTTCTTTTTTTTCTTCCACTATTCATCATCTTCTTTGCTCCTTCTTCACTGCACCCGCACACTGCTCCCTCTTCTTTTTTTTCTCCTTTCTTCTTCTTCTTCCTTCTCTTCTTCTTCTTCTTCTTCTTCTTCTTCTTCTTCTTCTTCTTCTTCTCTTATTTCCCCTGCTTCTGCGTGCGCGAACCAACGCTTGTGCGCTGCCATGGCTGAAACCAGCCATCCCGGCCACCTCCGACAGCCCCTGCTACCGCCGCTCGAGCCTCCGGTCGCCTTCGCGCCGCCCACCATTGTGGCCTCCTCCGCCGCTTCCGCTGCCCACGGCTATGGGCGCGCCTGGCTGCTGCAACAGCAGCTTTGCGGCTACCATGGCCGCACCTTACTACTCCATCTCTCCCTACTCTCGATCTTTTTCTCTCTTCCCTTAACCCAAGCTCTCTCTCTCTCTCGCATCTTTTGGCCGAAACTCTCATGGCTCACTGCCATTTCTTGCTTCATTTGCTTCCCTCAATCTCTCCACTCTTAGTCTATTTATAGACTCACACCATAACCCTCACACCTGCCTCATCCATTCTCTATTGCGTGTAAAATCTTCCTTGCGTGCAAAATCTTCCAAATCATGTATGGCTTGGGGATTTGAAGTTGTAGGATATGGGAGAACATTGCAGAGGGTATGGGGTTTGAGTGGCATGGCTATTGCGTGCCTGAGCACGTATATATATATAATTATATATTGTATTATAAAAATTAAAAAATTATATATTTAAATTCTATTCTTAACTCTAAATTTATTGAAATAATTTTCTAATTGCAATAATATCCTCAAACACGAAATTAATTGGCATTACGATATCAAAAACACAAAATTAATAACTTGAAGCTTAGTTAAAAAGGACGATTTAGCCCCAGTATCCTCACCGGGTCGTCGTTTCATCTCAAAACCACTAAAGGGTTGATTCTTACGTAAAACCGGAGCCCCCCTAGGGTTTCGTTGATTTTTCAGGAGTTTCTTATAATGATTCGATTTTGCAACCTAAATGGTAGTTGCATTTTAGCTGTACCGAAAATCGTTCCTGATCCGATTTCTTTCAATACCATAAATCCTATCTCGATACGCTCGTCGAGACCATATAATTTTCCTTAGACAATTTCACTCCGAGGCACTCCCTGCAGTCGATTCAACAACTTAATTTATCGTTAAACTGATCTTTCAATATTCCAAACTTATCGAAATTACGTGACGACCTCATATAAATATAGGGTATTACAATCTACATTAACATGAAAAGACCAAGCTTTGAAGAAAACAAAACCAAGGACTTTGAAGTTGAGAATGAGAGGACAGAGTAAAAAAATCACATTGCAAAATGTGAGGAGGCTTGGACCAAGGCCTTTTATAAGCCCTAAGCTCATCTCTACATAGGGTGATGTGGCAACTCCTTATTCGCTCATTTGCAGGCATAAAGAGGCAAAAATAATGCCGTCACCTACCAATTGGAATCACCTAGCTGATGCTTGAGCAAGGCACTAAATGCTAAGTGTGTAGTGATCAAGAAGGGGATTTTGATTTTAAGAGAAAAATAAGAGAAAACCTTTTTCACTAGTAGCTCCCTGAGGATGACATGTGGCAAGGGATATCGTGAGCTTAAAATCAGTGGCCACCATGGATCCTAAGCCCCAAACAAAGATCTAACTTAGGGGGTTTATTAAGCCCAAACGAAAGATCTAACTAGAGAGATTGAATCTAGACCTAAACTTAGACCCATATTTACCTCACTTTCCACCAAAATTAGCTCATGGGATCAAATCCCATTGTTCATATGGTATGATTCTATCCAACCGCTTACAATTGATTGTCCGCGTGACACAATCATGGCCCTCCACCAACTACACAATACACCTATATAAAGGCACAATTTTAAGAGTTATGTGCCTAATTATTAATTACATCATCCTTGCATTATTATTGCATTACTATACCTTGGGTTTTGTAACCGACTTGATGGTAAGATGATATATTTGAGGATAGAGCCTTGCCTTTTTTTGCAAGTTGAGCGAGTCTTGAAAAACTTAGTATTGAGGATAAGTACAATTTTGAGGTAAATTTGGGTGATAAACTCCAACTCATTATTAAAAGGTTTACTTTATAATATAAAAATTTTGTATGTACAACCTACCTTTCATGTTGTATAATACTATTATATTATACAAAATACTATTTACATTATATAAGATAGGTGCCCTTGATTACAATAAGCTTATCCCTTTCCTTATTTTTACATCACACCACCCTTGGAGGTGGTTTCCACAATACTCTCTTCAAAGTATATCATATTTCCTTTAAATTATACTATATCTTTTCGTGTGTTACGTTATTTCTTTTATTTTTACCCTGTACTTCTTTGGATATCAAATTAATTTTTTATTTTTACAGAACACTACTTAATTTCTTATGAACCAATACGCGAGGTACTGTATCAATCCCATGGACAGCTAACCTTTCTGTCAAATTTCAATCCGCCTAATCATTTCACCTAGAAATTGTCAATCCTGCCGTTGCCTGTGTTACTGCCCCAACTAAACATCATGATTCATTAAAACAATATTAGTCAACCAATTAATCATTTCGGCAAAATATGCTTTCAGTTAAAAAATATTATATATAAAATAATTATTCTTATCTTGTTTTGTGTTTAAAAAATAACATCATCTGTCCAATATGCTGCTAGTTTTGCCTCATCAAACTTTTATCTCTATTTTTAAAAATATAGATAACTATAAATGTTATTATTAAAATATATAAAAAAAATCTATAATCTCATAAATTTATCATTAGATCTTGGTCACCAATGGAGTCACTATTAAAAAGAACTCTACTTTTTAGAAAATTAAAGTTACATAATCCATTAATAAGATTTTTTTTCTTTCCAACCAAACAGCATGTGTCCATAATTGTTATTATTGTAATAACCGAATGAAATTAGATAGAAGTCCATATGATGTATACTGTGATTAATCTGTAAAGATGTGAGATGATACATCACAGTTTTTAGACATCATTAAACGTCTCAAGTCGTAGCAATGCCAAGAATGGACATTGACAATTGCAGTAAGACCTGTATATGCTATGTGATAGCAACGGGGGTCTCACACCCATAGGCATGGGGATGCCTAGACAAGTACATAGGTGACCAATGTTGGAGAATGTGTCACTGGACATGACTCGCCATGAGAATCCATTTTGGTTATATGTTGATAGAATTCTCATACGAGATGGGTGTAATTAATCCTTAGACCTGAGGTTGTTACGGTCATCTCATAAGAAGACCGATATGCTTTGACATCGTTTTGATGGGCCTAGACAAAGGCTGCACGTGGGCGATCGTTGGGCATATCGTGAGGCTTATGGAGATGGGTGTATAACCAAGATGGGACTCGTCTATCCCTTGATAAATGATGATATATCTAAGGCGCCTTCGGTGGATATTCACTTTAAATCCATGGCCATGGTGAAAGAGATCAATAAGGAGTTATTGATTTACTTTCTAATTAAGTGAAGATATCTGGAAGACCGAAGAAAAAATCATGTGATCATTATCAAGCAACAAATCGCCTTACTTGAGATCACATAAGATACATTGACGAGAGGATCGAATTACACGGTAACCATGCTCGTGAATGGTTATTTGCGGATTATGAATCCTTCTGAATAATTGGGTAGGTATGATGCCTTGCTAGAGACCAATTTTGTCTTATGTGTTTGTACCGACACATTGCCAACATATTCGAAAGCCTGATGAGTTATACGCAATAGGCACGGTCCCTGGCTTAAACCATGAGAGTGGACGTATGGTTAAGTGGGACACTTTAGCAAGAAGTTTTATCGTCGTAGGTTCTCACGGAAAAAGAACAAATAGACGTAATGACGTCAATATGACGAGGAGTCGTCATAATGGAAAGAGTTTCCTAAAATGGAAATTGATTAAATTAGGAAGGAGTTTCTAATTTAATAATTTTCTATTTGTTAGAGTAGCAAATAGGAAATAAAATATATTTGGGCTTAAGTTAATATTTGGACTAAATTGGATTTGGGCCAAATATTAAAATAAATATTATATTTGGATTAAATTAGATTTGAGCCAAATATTAAATATTAAATATTATATTTGGACCAAAATATTTTATTTAAACTTATAAAAGGATTGAGCCATTTAATTATATTCCTAGTTGGACTAGAATAAACCCATTTAATTAAGTTCCTAATTGGACTAAATTAAATGGGCTGGCCCATGTCTATTAGGGTTTAAGAAACCCTAGAGCTCCTTATAAATACCCATTTATGGGTTGCCCAAAAT
Source organism: Diospyros lotus (assembly GCF_014633365.1). Lineage (NCBI taxonomy): Eukaryota > Viridiplantae > Streptophyta > Magnoliopsida > Ericales > Ebenaceae > Diospyros > Diospyros lotus. The sequence continues at coordinate 24,868,183 of NC_068342.1, forward strand.
AAAGTGGGTTTTTGGTGTTGTTTTTCAAGTGTTGAAAAACGTATTGCAGTTCACTCTTCCCGTTTCTTTTGGCATCAATACAAAACGAGGGCGTTCTTTTTCCGTCCATACACAAGCCGCGCAAAGGAGAAGGAGCTAGCACTCCTATTCCGCTCTCCTTGCCAACGGACACGTGCCGCGTATCACGAGTTAGAGGCCGTATGCTTGGACGGCTCAAATTCGTGAACGACTCGATAATCTAAAGGTTAGATTTATTTATTTGTTTCTAAATGATTTGATTTCGACGTTGATCCAATTGCCAGGATCGGGGTAAGGTTCAAAATTTTGAACTACGCTGCTTGCCCCGTAGCGATCTTGCTTTACTATCATGCTGGAGGTCGAGAATGAGATTTGGGCACAAGATTTGCAGCTAAGGAAGCAATGCCGGGTGAGCGTTTTCCCGATGTCTTCTCTAGTATTAATCGAGGTAAATTACGATTTCTTCCCAAATTATTTGCATTAAGTGAGTTAATGTAGAATAATTATTTGTTGGATTAAACCCTATGTCAGGGTTGTTTGGAAATTATTGATGGTTGGTTTATGCCATGGTTGGTGTTGTTTGGAGATAGTGTTGATGAGTGATTTTGCGGTGTAAGCAAAAGCAAAGGCATTGGTTAATGTTTGATATTGTGCGGTTTTGTGTGATTGGTATCTAGGCTCGACTGGGGAGGCGGTGATCCTAAAAGAGCTTGAAGTTCGGGCTAGCGTACGTGCCGAGGCAGAATTGAGGCTTCGAGCCAGGTAAGGGACGGCCCCATGTGGAGGTGGCCTTGCAAGTTGGTAAATGTGATTGATAATGTTTTTATGTTGCATTAGCATGTAGTGGTTAACACTTGCGTGATGCGAGATCTAGTGGACCTGTGGCCATAAGGAGGACTAGTGTTGTGAGGGCTGATAGGTTAATGCCTCAAACCTTGGAGGGTTGTGGGGATAAGTGGGCCTAGCCTCATTTGCATGCATTGGCATACATAAACATGATTATGTTCATATTTACATGCATTGCACCCTTACTGAGTCTTATGACTCATGAGGTTTTACCTCATGTGTAGATGATACAAGTGCAGAAGCAAGCAGGGATGGTGTCGGGAGGCTGTTGTGGCAATTAGCTTGTTGCCTGAGATGTGTTGTTATGTAATCTCCTGTATTCTTTTATATGTATTCATGTGTTTGAATGTAAGCGATATTGAGCACTAGATGTATTTAACTATTGTAATCATCATATTGTGATAAATGATTGTGAGATTGTTCGTTGTATATGTGGCCTTAGTGGTTGAAGCCAAGTTCGAACTGAATAAAGATCAGCGAGGTATGTTCTCATAAATCCCCAATATTCAGCGAAGTGTTTGTTATGCTAGCTTTGTGCCTGGGCCACCTCTGGCTTGTTATGAGGTGAGCTGAAGAGAGGTGAAGCTCACTCGGGTTTCGGGTCTTGGTCTGTTGAGTTTTTCTTGTTTGAGTTGGGACCGATTCCTGAGTGGAGCGAAGGGAAGGACAAAGCCTAGTTCTCACCTAGGGCATTTCCTGTTGAAACATAGTCCAACCCTTCAGTTGTGGTTCGTCGGGTGAGTAATCGGTCGATTATGTACCAGTGGCGCCCATAAGTGGGAGCGGGTCGTTACAGAAGGCCCAAAGAAAGAAAAAAAAAGGAGAGATTTTGGAAGTAGCTAGCAGCAGCCCCGCGTGCGTAGGCAGGGCCGCGCCCGCGGGCGGTAGCGGCCACGCGCGGCATGCGCGCCCAGTGCCTAGCGGGGCCCCTCGCGGGCCCCAGGCGTGCCAACGGGCCCCGTCAGCCAGATTTTTTTAAAATTTTGATTTTTTGGGGGATTAAGGGCCATTTCTTAATTGAGTTTGGGCCCCGGAGGAATTTTCAAAATAAAGGGATATTTCGGGCATTTTTGGGAATAATGCCGAAATTTTGAAAAATTGAAAATGATGAGTTTTTCCTCCAAAATTGGTAATCAATCAATGGATTGATTTAAATGGTGATTTATGGAGCCCGATAAAAATTCTTGATTGGGAAAACAATTAAAAATAATTGAGAAAATGGCGATTGGGCGTCTGAATGAGATTTTCTTTATAGCCAATGTGGTGTGGTCAAAGCTCAATTCTGCTAGTGAATCCTGGGGTTCAGGGAAGGGAAGGACGAGCCTAGTTCCCACCTAAGGCGTTTCGTCTTGAAACATGGTCCACCCTTCACCAAAGGCCAGGCAGGTGGACAATTCGAGTGATTATTCACAAGTAACACCCGTAAGTGGGAGCGGGGCGTTACAGTTTGGTATCAGAGCATGGTTGGAGCATCAAGTAGAGGATGTTTGGAGAAATGTGGTCGAAGGTTGATATGAATGCCTTGTAAGTAGGACCACAAGTGACCGAGGACCCTAGGAGTTGGGTCGAGGCATTGAGGTTTATGGTGATGGAAATGGAGTGCTCAGATATTCCTGCTATAGGAAGGGTAAAATATCATTGTTTGAGATGATATTCCATAAGAGATATACGGGTCGAGCAAAGAAGAGTCAAATGCCCAAGTGTGGGTATTGGTATCGAGAACCCGAATGTGAAAATTTGGGAGTAAATGAGGCATTTTAAGGATGAGAATTCCTTGTGATTGAATTATTGAGGCTTGTGTGGGGACACGAAGCCGAGTCATGATAAGAATCATGATGGGACAAGGAGAGCCCGAAGTACATCTAATCTGGGAAGGGATTAGCGGAGCACCCCTATGTTGGGGGAGATGATCAAGCAGGTATGAAGAAATGGGGTTGTTCCCGTATGGGTGGTGTGCTAAGGGTTGTGTGCTTGAACTAGGGTGAGCTAAGGCTAAAATTAGCTCGAAACCCAAGGAAAGAAGTCGTTAACAGGTTGTGTGACGAGCTCCTGGAAGTGAGTAAGCTAAGGTTGCTCTTAGAGAAGCTCTAGGTGGAGCGAGCATGTGAAGCATATGCTTGTCATGGCTAGCGTAGGCATGACGTTAGTGGCTTGTAGAAAGACACTGAGGGGAGTTGGGTGTGCGTTATGCATGAGGGATGCATATGGTCCGAGGTGATCATATGGTTATGGAGATCCTGGATGGGACGTGCCTAGGGTGTGAGTGGACCCTAGTTGGTTTCAAGATGAAACAAGATATATCCTAAGAAAGGATAGGTGTGTGGCAAATGGACCCTAATGGGTGTTTGTATGAGATGGAAATCCCAAGTGAGTCGAGCTGGAATCCAGGGGAAATCCAGATTTGGGATAAAGGAGTTGGGCATGCGTAGATATGCGTGTGAGAGCCATTGGGATAGAAGTCCTAATTGTGAAAGACCAAAGTAACCGTTCAGGTGAATGATGGATGAGGGGTTAATCTAAACTCTCATTGACACTTGTGGTCAGGCGGGACGCCTAAGGTCGGGAGATGAGAGGTGAATAGACCCTTATTATGATGCCTGAGGTCGAGATGACGCCTAAGGTCACGAGACCCTTAATGGGAGACGCGGAGGTCACCCAATAAAGGGTGTGAGCGGTGTGTGGGCCAAGGGTAATGAATTGTGGAAACAGGACATCCGTGGGCTATGCGTGAACAAGAAACGCCAACGTTGGATGCCAAGTGGGCAGGGGCATGATGAGTAATGTGGAGGCCCCAAATTTTATATTTCAAGTCAAGGAAGCCCGAGCGAGAAGTGTGGGAAGGCTAAGCTGGGCATTGTGACTAAATGCATACATGGGTGTGCAAGAAGAGACGAGAAGTCTCAATTTACCTAGAAGGTAATGATAGGTGCTCTATGGTTATGGGTGCTGGAGCTTGAGGTAGGCACTGTGTGTCGGTTGTGGATTGGGATAGTTGATAACCAAGCTTTTGGGATGAGCTAGGTGGTGAAATGAATCATGATGGCTTTGAATCCATTGTCATGGAAAGTTGGAGCTTTCAAATGTTGAATGAGAGCCATGAGGTATGATCTTATGGGGTAAGATCATGAGGCCTCAAGGTGTTAAATGGATTGAGAGTGTCTTAAGTGGTAAGAAATGTAGAGTCCTGAGGAGCGAGGCTCATGGTACGAGCTTGAGATTATCAAGGCAAGGATAACCAAGTGAGATGGCTTGGGTAAGATGGTGGTGGAACCATCGTAGCTCGGGAAGGCTTTAAATACCTTTGATGCTATGGGTGTAAGGCTAGGTGTGACGGATCCGATTCTATGGACCGTGTGGCAGACTAATGAGTTGGCTCATGTTAAGGGCAAGTGGCCTATGGGCCTGAGCAATTTAGTGAACTGCAGGTGACGGTCAGATCCCAAAGAGCTGGAGCAGCACCTTAGAAAAATTTGGTCAGGTGAGAATAAGAATCTCCTGTAAGGGATAGGACATTTAGAGTAGTCCTAAGGAGGAATCGCGGAACGCAGTAATGATCCGATAGATTTGTTGTCGAGTAGGACGCCTGGTAAGAATAGTGGCTGCGAGCGTGGCAAGGTAGTCATGTCGGGTTCGATATCAAAGGTGTGACTGAAAGGCTGAACGTCACACTACGGGGTGCGAAACAGATCAGAGTGGGACCTGAGCCATGCTGTTGGAAACTGTTGTTGGGCCAGTATAAGGGAGCAACACGGTAATAATGATTGGGTGTTGACTCTCCGAAGCACAGGGCAATACGATGGGGAACCAGTGTTGGGCCAGTGTATGGGAGTGACACATGATTGGGTGTTGACTCTCTGAAGCACAGGGCAACACAATGGAGAACCAGTGTTGGGCCAGTGTATGGGAGTGACACGATGATGGTGACCAGGTGTTGGCTAGCCTAAAGCATAGGGCAACACAGTGACTATGCAGATGGTCAGGGACAGAAGATCTATGAGATGTTTGAGAAAGAGACCTAGGGAAAAGAAACGGGTCTAGTGTGGGGATAACGCCACGGTTGATGCCTATCGTTGATGGGTCTAATGCTAAGGACCACTGGATACAGACAGTTAGTCCACAGGAGGGACTGCAGCCCTTTACGTGAAATAACTCATCTGTAGTGGAGACGATTAGATGCCGAAGACTTGGGGTATGCCATAGGTTATGCCTGGGGCCAAACCTAAAATTCCGTAAGGGTTGAAGTATGGTGGTAGTGCTTTTGGTGTCAAGGCAGCAAGAAGATTTGTGAATCGAGGGGGTAATATCTTGTGGTGTGATACTAAGATGTGTGGTGATGCTACTTGTTAAAGGATGCTAACGTAGTGGTGGTTAATTTGATCGAAGTTGATCGGGTAAATTGAGATGATGAACCCTGTGTGACCTTGCAGTGATGCAAGAAGATGGGTCGATTGGTGGAGTTAGTAAATGGCTCGAGAATGTTACGTAAGTGCCGTGGAGGGTGAGACTTGCGAGTTGGAAGCTAACCATGAGATGGGGATATTGAAGCGTGTGAAGGCTTCGAATAAAATGATCTCTAATCCAGTGAAGTGAGTTGTGGCAAGCTGAACGTGTGGCTAAGGCACGGTTCGAAATTCGCGAAGGCGCACAATTGCACAGTTTGGTGTTAGTCTTGATTGTGTCGATGCGAAATGAGGAAATATCCTCATGTGGCACTGGAGGGGTTTCCAATGGGTGACACATGATCAGTTGTGCAGATGGTAATAAGCCAATCACTTATGCCACGCACCGTGGGTGATGACGAGGGCCAATTAATGGTTCTACGACCTTAAGCGCAATGGTAGGATCCTAGACTTGTGGTACGGTAAATAACCAAGGTAAGGCCTAGCATGGGGACATGATTGTAAAAGCTGAAATGGGGTGAAGAATTGAAGAGGGGTTGCTCAGTGAAGAGTTCCCTTGTATGGGTAAGAGACCCCTACTAGCGTGTGATATCGGCTAGTAAGTATCCTTATGTGCTTAATGCAAAGAACTCCTGGTTGGGAGAAGGATGTGGCCCGAGCATGGTTAAGCTCGAGGTGAGATTGTAATAGTGCGTGCATCACCAAGCTCGAGTTGGACTTGGGTAATGCACGTATGGTTGAAATGTGTAATTACCTTGCATGGTGTTAGGTATATCGATTTTGTGTAATCGTCTCGACAAATGAGGGTCGGCTGGTCAAGGTAAAAGATCATGTATGAAATGGTCGAAGTTGGCAAGGTAGGCCAAATAGGTGCTTCCCATGTAGTGCTAGCACGACAAGTTGATCGATAATGAGAGGTTGCCATGAGGATCAACTTAAGCTATGCATGCGTGTGATTAATGGCGGTATGCCATGGTGAATGGGTGTCAAAGTGTCTTGTTGGCGCTTGAAGAGACATTACAGTGGATGATCAATGCTAAGACGTTGCTGGTTGGACCAGCGTAAAATCATGGCCATGTGTGATTGGCAGTGGGAAACGTTGCCGTGTGTCATCGGCATAAAACCGTAGTAGACTGATCAGTAATGCAATGTTAGTGAGAGTTTGATCGATCAATGGGAAAATGGGAAGTGGACGGCAAAGCGATGCTTTGAGGCAGAGGAAATCCATCTGGAGATGGATATTGTTGTAGTAAGCTGTTGGAAATGTATGCCCTAAAGACACGTTTTGTTTAATTTATGGTAATGATGTTTCTTTTATTCAGTTTATGGCACATATATTATTTGCATTTAATTGTTGGAAAAGTGTCCATGCTATTAAGTAAGTGATTCATGTGATGGGTCGTTCTTCACAGTTGGGCATGAATCATGGGTACTTAATAAGCAAGAAAATATTACTCTTGATCTTTTGATAGAACTGGGCATTCTATCATGATAAGATCATTGTGCAATAGATCCTAATGGAGGATGGCTTGCCTTAGCCAGTAAACAGTCCATTTACTCTAATTGTATAAGCGCATTTGGAATGCGTAGAGTGGACCTGTGATAGAAGCTAATGACAAAGTACTAATTATCATGGAGCTAGTCTATCACTGCTACTACGTGGACGAGTACTCTAATACTTGAGTATTAGTTGGTGGTCTAGTGAACCTAGAGCTATATTCTTAGATTCACTGTAGGTGAGGTCTATCAAAGATCAATAACCTTTTGAGTTGGGAGTATGGTTTCTAATTAGCTAAGACAGACTAATACAAGATAGTTTCTGTGATTCACCCCCTTGTGATTGTCCAAGAATAATCAAATAATCCAGGGCCCTAGGAACGTGACTTAAGAGTGTGTGCTTCTAGGTAGCTCCCAGTGATAAGCAAGTACATTCGAGTAGTCACGGATTATTGGACTAGTGATCTAAGGATGGTAGAAATAATTTAGAGAAGTGTTAGTACATTATTCCTTTCTAAATGATGGGTGTTACACAGAGGGGTATTTTCGTCATTACACTAGTAGGTCAAAGACATGGCATATGCAAAATTATTCGTGGGGTCAGTGTTACCATATGGTGATAGTTGGAACACTTAGAATGACAAAATATAGCTACTAGGTAGCAGCGATATTTTGGTCATTTTAGTAGCCGTGAATAATTTGTCTTTTGGTCCCCGGGGTAGCTCGATATAACTCATGTATTATTTAATACATTTGGCTTGTTGGATGAATTACATTGAGAGAGAATTATTTTATTCAGAATGGTCCATAATTAATTGAGCTAGAATAAAATAATAGTTCATTAGTTTTTAATTAATTAATTGGGCTAACCCAATTAGAAAATTAATTAAATGGACTTGGCCCATTAGGGTTTGGCCCACTAGGGTTTTAACCCTAGGGTTCTCCCTATATATATTCTCTCATTTGGTTGTTTTTCATCCAAGGTCGTTTTTACTCTTCTTCACCGGAAAGAGAGGCCATGAGTTCGAGTCATACTTCGGAAGACGGAAAGAGAACCTTCAAGTTCTGATGCGAAGGAGCCAAAGGATTGCAGGACAGCCGTCGTCTCCGCCATGCGAAGAAGCTCCCGCTCATCCTCCTCCTATCGCTTCATTCCGTCCGGTAATCCGTAGGAAAAGTAAGTTTCCTAGATTCTAATCAATACGAGGAACAATTTTGATTAAAAACCGCTTCCGTTGCATGCTATGTTTCCTCGCAAATGATCCTTCATAAGCATGATCAGCGACTAGAGGTGTGGTTTGGCAGGAGGCCAAAGCCGTGTTCGATTGTTGAATGTCCTCGAGAGTTGGAGGATCAAAAGCCTAAAGCGAAACCTTGAGGTAAGTGTAACCCGAGGTAAATGTAAGGAATGAATATGCTGTGGAATTCTCGAGCAGGAGAATTTGGCATGTAGCCCGAGAATGTGATTGTCTTGGGTAAGAGATTATGGTAAAGCGAATTTCAAGGGCGAAATTCCTTTAAGGAGGGTGGAATGTAACACCTGGTGTAACCAGTGTTAAGAGAATGAGAATGGAAGTGAGAAAGTTCCAAAAATACCCTTGGGAATGTGGAAGATTTTGAGAATGATGGTGCCCTATGAGAGATGGGTATTTTGGTAATTTGGATAGTGAAGTCCAATAAAAAGGGTATCTTGATAAATTGGAAATAATTCCTATGTGGAATTAGGTGGGTAAGTGAATTAAATCCCAATTTAGTATTTATGTGGAGATATATGGGATTAATAAATTCACAAAGGGTATTTTGGGAATTTTGGAATTTAATTCCATAGAGGAATTTAATTATGGAATATTGGGAAAATGGTGGATATTCTATTATTTATGAAAATAATTATATTTTTCCCTAAATTGCTGGATAATTGTGGTGATGCCACATGGATGATGGAGATGGAAGCTTGGAAGCCAAGTTTGTGTCTTAGAGTGACACTTGGCAAAGTCTTGTTCAAGTATAAATGGAGAGATTAAATTAAATGCAAAAGAAATTAGTTTAGTCTTGCAAGCATTTAATGTAGAGTATGATTATGGAGAATTAAATAAATCCAAAGAAAAATGGAAAATTAGTCTCCCATTAATGATGGAAAATTGTGGGATTTATTAAATGAGAAATAAATATTTTATGTCTCTCAAATGTGATGGGGTGAAAATAGTCCCATTAATTTAAATGGGAAAGAAATGAAAAATTGGAAGGATGAGATTGATTCTTGGAATTGGAAATGATCTAAGGGCCACCATTTAGTCTTGAAAGTTGGCAAGGATTGCCAACATATTAATGATTTAATTTAAAGACTAATTTTGGAGGGCTAAGATTAATTCTTTGAAAAGAACATGGATTGTGCTTCCTTTTAAGGGTGGAGATTAAGTCTTGTAAAGGCAAAATAATCCAATGGTTGAAATTTAAAAAAAGAAAATGGCATGGATTGTGTTTCTTCCAAGAGAGATGTATTTAATCCAAAGAGATGGATGGTTGGGATTTTCTCTCAAAAAGCAATTGGAAATCAAAGGCTAAGATGAAGTCTTGAAATGGAGATTTCAAGACAAGAGTAGTATTTAAAGGGAAAGTAAACCCTTGTCTCAAATTTTTCCATTTCAAAGAGAGAAAGAAAGTGAGAGGAAGGAAAAAGAAGTCTTCCATGGAGGGAAAAGTGAAGAAAGAAAGAAGATGATGAAGAAATAAAGGCAAGTTACTTTCTTCTCTTTATTTTTTGGTATGCTTGTATGCAAAAAAAATAAGTGGTTTATTGAAATGCCATTTTAGGTGGGAGAAAAGGATGTTGGAAGCTTTCTTGAAATAAAGATTTAAAGGTTCAAGAATGAGGTAAGGGATGGCCCCATGTAGAGGAGGCCTTGCATTGCATTGTAAGTAGGTTGCATAAATTTTTATGTATCTCTTTGCATGCTTTACTTGTACATGAGACCTATGGCCATGGGGGTGGGAAAGAAGTGGTGGGTTGATGCCTCAAACCATGTTGGGTTGTAAGGATGGAATAACCTAACCATGCTTGCATGCATTTTCCATTACATAGATTTGTCATGCTTGTATTTACTTTGCATATGCACCCTTACTAAGCTTTTGAGCTCATGAGGTTTGTTGGACCTCTTTGTAGGTGTTGAAAGCCTCATGGAAAAGATGAAAAATGGGAGAGAAATGGCTACGTGTGTGGAAGGCTAAAGTTGTGTAGCCTATGTATTTTAGTTGGTAATGTAAATAAATTGTATTTTATTTTGGTTTCATGTGTATGAAGCTTCCATGTTGTGTATGGTAGCTAAGAGAGGGAAAATTTTTGATATGTTGAGGTATGTTGTAATAAATAAAAAAAAGATGAGTTTTGTTTGTGAAATGAGGCTTTAGAATGAGAAAAGTGGAGGATTTTATGCAAATTAAGGGTGATTATTTTTCTAGGAAGTTTGGGTTAGGAAGGCCCAAAGAAAGAAAAAAAAAAAAAAAAAGAGAGAGAGATTTTGGAAGCAGCCAGCAGCAGCCCTGCGTGCGCAAGCAGGGCGCGCGCGGGCGGCCGCACGCGGCATGCGCGGCCAGCGCCCAACGGGGCCCCGGGCGTGCCAAAGGGCCCCGTCGGCCAACTTTTTTTAAAATTTGGATTTTTGGGGGGATTAAGGGCCATTTCTTAATTGATTTTGGGCCCTGGAGGAATTTTCAAAATAAAGGGATATTTCGGGCATTTTTGAGAATAATGCCGAAATTTTGAAAAATTAAAATGATGAGTTTTTCCTCCAAAATTGGTAATCAATCAATGGATTGATTTAAATGGTGATTTATGGAGCCCGATAAAAATTCTTGATTGGGAAAAGAATTAAAAATAATTGAGAAAATGGGAATTGGGCGTTTGAATGAGATTTTCTTTATAGCTAATGTGGTGTGGTCAAAGCCCAATTCTGCTAGTGAATCCTGGGGTTCAGGGAAGAGAAGGACGAGTCTAGTTCCCACCTAGGGCGTTTCGTCTTGAAACATGGTCCACCCTTAACCAAAGGCCGGACATGTGGACAATTCGGGTGATTATTCACGAGTAACACCCGTAAGTGGGAGCGGGGCGTTACAGAGCAGACCCATGAAAGAAGGAGATTTAGTACTTCGAAGATCTGTTGTAACCAACACTCTAAGGGATGATGGAAAGTTACGAGCAAATTGGGAAGGACCATACCGCATTCTAAAGCTGATCGGTCCCAACACTTGCATTTTACAAACTCTTTCGGGAGACACCATGGGGAAAACATGGAATTTGAACTACCTGAAGTTGTATACGAACAATGTACCTGAGAAAATATCTGCAATAACATAAGTCCTAAATGACACCGTGGACGTAGGCACATTTAGCCGAACCACGTAAAAATGCTTATGTGCACATGGTTGTCATTTTATTTACATTTTCGGAAAGGGAACTCGCACACGATCAAGCTCGTTGCCCCGCCTATGGCCCGACAACGAGGTGAAATGCGATCGAGCCCGTTGCCCCGCCTATGACCCGGCAACGAGGGGAAATGCGATCGAGCTCGTTGCCCCACCTATGGCCCGGCAACGAGGTGAAATGCGATCCAGCCCCTTGCCCCGCCTATGGCCCGGCAACGAGGTGAAATGCGATCCAGCCCATTGCCCCGCCCATGGCCTGGCAACGAGGTGAAATGCGATCGAGCCCGTTGCCCCGCCTATGGCCCCGTAACGGGGTAAAATGCGATCAAGCCCGTTGCCCCACCTATGGCCCGACAATGAGGGGAAATGCGATCGAGCCCGTTGCCCCGCCTATAGCCCGGCAACGAGGCGAAATGCGATCGAGCCCGTTGCCCTGCCTATAGCCCGGCAACGAGGTAAAATGCGATCGAGCATGTTGCCCCACCTATGGCCCGCCAACAAGGTAAAATTCAATCGAGTCCGATGCCCCGCCTACGGCCTGGCAACGAGATGAAATGCAATCACACCCGTTGCCCCGCTCATAACCCGACAACGAGGAAAAATACGCTCAAGCTCGCCACATCGTGCATGATTCAATAGCGAAAGAAAAGTCTTTGCCATGTATCACTAAAGTCAGCAATAAAAGAATAAATCAAGCAATAAAGAACGGAGCACGTTGGGTAGGACAAAGAAAAAATATTCATTGATAAAGCAATAGCTCTCCTTAAAAAAAAAAAAAAAAAAAAAGGGAAGAGAGAGAGCAACAGTGAAAAGCAAACTACAATGAGGGTCTACTCGCGGGAGCGAGACTTACGAGAGGAACGCTTAGTAGACCCCAATGACACAACAGGAATCTCAGGAGGCCCTGTGGGAAGTTCCCCTTCTTCAACCTCGGCATTGTGAGGGATATCTTTAGCAACTGCACCAGGATCTTCTCCAATGGCTCTGGGATCGACCACCATGCCTTCTTCCCCACGATTGAAAGGAAACAGATTCTAGGGGCCCGTCAAATTTTCCAAATCATCCACTAAGTAAGAGTCCAAATAACAAGAAGGACTCATAGGCTCATCCGGCTCATACTGACGCCAATCTACTTGATGAGACTCCTCAACCTCGGGAGTAAGGAAAAGTTCAGGAAAAGTCTCTCCCGGACGCTGAGATTCTAGATGGGCACGGGCCAGATAAAATCCATATTTCAGAAAGCCAGAATCATATTTTCCCTTCCTATCTTGAAAATCGATTGAGAGACGATATTCCTTCACTACTTCAGCCCGAATAGCCCGAGCATCCTTACGACTTATCTTCAGTTCTGACAGGTGTAAAGAGTGTTCCTGCAAAAGTGCTTCATGTTGCGCCATCAACCCAACATTCTTGTGCTCTTCAGCTTTTAGCTTAGAGCGTAAATCTTTAATTTCCCCGTGAAGGCCCGAGGTACCAACAGAAGCCTCGGACAGCCGATCATGCATACGCCCAATCTCTGCCTCTGCATTCTTCTTCCCGAGCTCCGCCTGACGAGCACGACCCTTTAACTCTTCACGCTCTTCGTTCTAGGAAAATTGGCGTTTCCTCTAGTCTGACATTTGGACCTCTACTTGCTCACGATACGCCTTGTCCCTAGCATTAGAGGCAACGATTTCTTGAATCCCTTGCGCCAGGAGCTGCTCTGCTTCATCTCTAGTCTGGGCATAGTTACCGCCAATAAATCGTCGTTCCTCTCGAGGGAGGATGGTGGAATAAATGAGACGAGCACCAATCCCTGGTTCAGTAACGGAGTCTGTCTCTAATACCCCTAGGGAAACTTCAAAGTCCCGACCACTAAGTTTCGTACCATTTCCAAGAATCATAGTATGTCTCACATCGCCTGGAATGGGAAGTATAGGAGGTGGCCTCAATGATTTCTCGCCTTCAAGACGGCGACGATCCTTCCTATTGGGAATTATAGGATGGCGACATTCTTCCTCCACCCAGGTCATGTCACCAACAAACCGAGAAGACGAACTTCGCCCCCCTCGAGAATTGGGAGCAGGAGATGGGATGTCGACGGCCTCTTCATGAGAGAGAGGAATTGATGATGGACTTTCCGTATGAGAAGGAGCTTCAACACTCGAGTGGTCGCTTCTTGGACGACGTCGCCTTTCCACCCCAGTGGGAGAAACGCCAGCAGGCTTACGTGACTGAGAAGGGCAAGAGCTGGTAGATCCCTCAGCTCCATGTGTAGAAACCGCAGCCTACCCAATCCAACCATTTCTACAAAAATCAATACAAAGCATTTAATGTGGAAAAATAATGCAATAATGGAGAAAGGAAAGCAATGGTGAAAGATATTCTACCCCCAGGAGTGTTTTCCTCTTGAGGATTGAAAGAAGGATGGGAAAATGATTCAGGCATTTCCATCTCCTCCTCCCCGACTCCTTCCATTTCTTGATTGGATAGTGAAGAAGACTAAGGAGGAACAGTTGGCGTCACGACCCCCCAACCAGCGATTCTGAAATTTTCCAAAGTCAGGAGGCTCATCAACTCGACAGGACCTGGCGCCGTTAACATTCCTACTAAACGACGATATACGCCTCGAACTTCCTTGCATGGGGGAAATCCTTGGCTAGCATCCTGATAGTTCCAGTATAGAGGAGCATCCCAACTGGGCGGAGGTTCTATCACCACCCATCACTCTTCAAACCGATTGATCTTATTAGGAAGAGCACTGAACAGCTCGAAACCCGACACCTTCTGGAGTGTATAAAGGGCACGGTCTTTGCTAGCTCTTCGTAATCGATAGAAGCAACTGAAGAGCATCAAGGAAGGGACTACATTCTTCTGATGGTAAAGCACGAAGAAACCGACCATTTGGGCCCAACCATTAGGGTGAAGTTGAGCAGGAATGATCTTGTAGTGACGCAACCATGCCATGGCAAAGGGCAGAAGAGGAAAATGGAGTCCCACCTCAAATGAAGCAAAGTGAACGCCAAGGGAGCCTTCATCTACCTGGGAAGGGTCTGGCTCATCGAGACGAGGGTACCTCACCATAAATCCAAAAGGAGTGGCATCATAAACCTGCTCAAAAGCCCCATATCGAAGCCGAGAGCTTGAAGTGGCAGGAATGTGCGTGGGGCTGGGGAGTGATGCCGGTCTTCTCCTCGACATATTAGAAAGGCTCAAAGCCGTTACCTTGTTACGTTAGGAAAGGTGGACGATCACAGCAAGCAAAATACCTGCACGTAAAGGCAAAGAATATCAGTACAAAGCAAAGAAGGAGCAACCGAAGGCTGAGTCAAGCGTTTGAAGGCATTTAAAGACATCGGGAGATCGGGACCACTCGGTCATGACCGAGTGGGGCGCCACTCAGTCATGACCGAGTGGCCTCGGCCAAAAACAAGGCCACTCAATCATGACCGAGTGGCCCCCAGTCGCATATCATGGCCACTCGGTCATGACCGAGTGGCCCAATAAACACCCGCCCAATGATGAAAATGAGGATGTGGCCCGAAAACGCGCTGAGACCTGAGAGAATTTGAGTTTTAAAGACACTACAACTGATCCTTATGAGAATTTAATGAAGACTTGAAAGCCCTATTTATAGAGGCACAAAAAGCAAAAAGGTTGAAGCTATCGGACGAATACAAAAAATGAAGAGAAAATACGCATAAATGGTCTTCCAAAGATAAGAAAAATAGGGAAAAAGCTACACCAAAATTTCCCGGGACCTTATACTCTTTTATCCAACCTCTCAGCTAAAAAAGTAGGGAGCAATTGATGTACCCAGGAAGATGGAGTGGATATCTAATCAAGCATGGGTCCCAATTCGAGGGGATGCAACGAAAGCAGAGGGTCAAGGAAGACCCACTCGGCATAGCCGAGTGGGTGACCACTCGATTGAGTCGAGTGCCTCCCCCAACTCGGCAATACCGAGTGGGGTACCACTCGGTTGCCCGAGTGGCTGATCCCCCGCTCGATGCAACCGAGTGACCGAGTGGAGAGGGCCACTCGGTTTGGCCGAGGGATCCCACACGGGAAGCAACCGAGTGGGGGGTCACTCGGTCATGCCGAGTAACCCTCCGGGATTGCTATCTCTTCGACGATTTGCCCGATTCGACCGAGTGGCCCCCCCTCGTGTCAGCCACATGGGCCCCGAAATTCCTAGAATGGGCCATGAGATTGTTGCCGAAAATATCACGAGGCCTTTCTGTCTCCTCCACTATAAATAAGAGACTCAGCCTTCATCACAAGGTATGCAATTTTGAGTAATTGAAGTACAATTTTCTCATTTTCTCTTGAGATCTGACTTAAGCATCGGAGGGTTTGCATAGGGACCCCACCCGCGTCATAACGGTGCTCTCGTTTTGTAGGCCACTCGTCATCAAGGCCACTCGTCACCAAGGCCACTCGTCATCTTCAGCCCACTCATCATCAAGGCCACTCGTCATCAAGGCCACTCGGTTACCAAGGCCACCAGATCATTTTAGGCCACCAGATCATTTTGGGCCACCAGATCATCAGCCCACCAGATCATCAACTCTATCAGATTACCAGATTTGGACCTTTACCAGATCCAATTGCTTCTCAAGATTCTCATCAGCAAAGACACGACTACGAAGACTCTTGCGTCTATCCGCAATTAAAAATAGATTATTGTATTTTGGCAACAAAGATTTAATTTGGGAATAATAAATTAGTTTGATTAAGTGTAAGTGGGACACTTGGCATGATCTTGTGAAGCAAGAGTAAGATTTAAAGAAATTCAAAAAGAAAAGGAAATTAGTCTCTCAAGCATTAAATGAGAGTTATTATGGAGAGAATTAAAGAAATTCTTTATTAAATGAAAATTAGTCATGCATTTATGTGGAAAAATGGTGGATTAAAATAAATGCCAAATTAAAGGAAATTATGTCTTTCAAGAGCAATTTAAATTAAATCAAAAAAGAAAAAGATATTAGTCTCCATTAAATGCTTGAAAATTTATGGGATTTAAATTAAATGAAAAATGGAGAAAATGGTCAATCTTGAAATTAGTCAAAATTTATTAATTTTGAAAATTGGAGAATTATGGGAATTGGAGAATTGATCAAATGGTTGAGGATTTAGCTTGAAAGGGATTAAGATCTAATGACTATAATTGAGTCTTGAAAGTGGCATGGATTGCCAAATTGTAAATTAAATAAATTTCTAATAAGCCTAATAAAAGAATAGATGATGGAGATTTAGTCTCAAGTTTATCATGAATGGTGGAGATTTAAAGAGACTAGATGGCAAGGATTGTGTTTCTTTAGAGAGTAGAGATTAGTTCTCTCTAAATAAAAGGCTAGGATTAAGTTATCCAAAAGCACAAGGATTGTGCTAGTTTCAACGGTAGGGATTTACTCTTCAAAAGATTGATCAAAGGCTAGAAATTAGTCTTGAACTTGTGAGATGTCAAGACTCAATATATAAAGGAAAAGAAATCTCTAAGAGGAGGTTTTGTTTGGTGGAAGAAATTAGAGAGTAAGGAGAGTTCTCTTGTGAGTTTCCAAAGGAAAGAAAGGTAAGTCTTTATTTAAATCTCTTCTAGGAAGAAAGTAAGTCTTCATTCTCCTTTCATTTCTCTAGTCTTCAAGATTTTTAATGCTTTAAGAATATTTTTCTTAATGTGGTTGAAAGCCAAAGAAAGAGTCTTGGCAAGTGAGGGCTTGAAGCTTCAAGGAAAAAGAGGTAAGGGATGACCCAAAGTGGTGGGGTTTGCTTGCATTTGTAATTGTTTTGTATGAGTTGCATGTAATGGTCATATTTGCATGTTTTGTGTTCTAGTGGACCTATGGCCATATGGAGGACTAGTGATGAGGGAGGGGTTGGTTGGTGCCTTAACCTATGTGGTTATGAGGGCATGGAGGATTACCCATTATATGCATTACATTTGCACTACATGTTTGTTTCTCATGTTACATTTACATTTTCATAGCACCCTTACTGAGCTTTGGCTCATAAGGTCCTTTGACCTCTATGTAGGTGGGGAATCTTCTAAAGGAAATGGAGTTTTGGAAGGTTGAAGGTAATGAAGCAAGAAGAATGTATGTGTTGGTGTATGATTTTGTGTATGATGTATTTATTTTAGTTAAATATGTATGAATGCTTAATGTGGATGAATGGTGGAAAACTTGAATGTTTAGGAAGGCATTTAATGTATTTAAGCATTCTAGAAAGTTTGAGTTAAAAAGAAAAAAAAATATTTTTTATTAAAAAAAGGTTGGAGACAGTGTGCTGGGCGCCAGGGAGCTCGATTGGGCGCGGCCGCCTGCCATGCGCTCGCGCGCACATGCTGCCCGCCCCCCTGCTGCTGTTTGAGATTTTTATTTTTTCTTTTTTGGTTTATTTAATTATTTATGATATTCTTGGAATTTCTAAAATAAAGTATGTTTAAATAATTAAATAAATGAGTATTTAAGCTTCCAAATTAATTATTAAATTAATATAAATTTTGAGGCAATTGTGGGAAAATTCCTATATTTTGGAAAATAAATAATGAAGTATTTTCCTTAAATTTTGAAAAATGGATGAGGATGCTTGATGTTTGTATTTCAAAATTTATTTCCTAAGGGTTGGAAATTTGAGGTATTTTGAAATAATTAAAAAGAAAAATCAATGGAGATTTGATAAGGAAAATTTTATTAAATTTTTTCAAAGAAATATTAATCCAAATATTTTCTAAAGGAATTGGAAGTGAGATAAATGGGTTAATAGTTGGGGCAAAGAAAAATTATTTTCTTATAATTAAGGCCTCATGCCATAATTTATATGAAGCAAGTGAGTTAGTTTATTTTGTCCAATCCTGGGAAGTCATCCTTAGCTCTTCATTAAGAGCTTGAGAAAGGGTGACACTTTGCGAGGGTTCGGGTTTTATTTTCACATAGTCGTTTTGATATTTCCCGGATCCTTGAGTGGAGCGAAGGGAGGGTAAAGCCTAGTTCCCACCTAGGTCATTTCCCATTGAAATGTAGTCGTCTCTTCATCTTTGCCCTAGCATGTGAATAGTAAGCTGTCTATTCATGGGTAACACCCATAGGTGGGAGCGAGGCGTCACAAAGCCTTCCAAGGAGAAGAAAAGAAAAAAAAAAGAAAGAAAGGGAAAGAAGATTATCAAGAAAGTAGGTATTCTTTCTTTTAGGTAGTGTATGTTCTTTTATTTCTCTTGTTGGTGGCTTAGTTCTTTAAATTTTTCTTAAAGGGTCTCTTGGGAAGAATGGATTCAAGGAAGGATTTAAAGCTTCAAAGAATGAAAAGAGGTAAGGGATGGCCCCATGGGAGGGTGGCCTTGCAATGTGTAGTAAGTATGGTTCATAAATGTATATGTTGCATTTGGCATGTTCTTTTGTGTTCATGAGACCTATGGCCATAGGGTAGTTTGGGAACATGGTTGAAATGGTGGGTTGATACCTCAAACCTTGGTGGGTTGTGAGGGCAAAGAGACCTAGCCACACTTGCATGCATTTGGCATCATATGATCTTGTTACGTTCATATTTATTTTGCATTGCACCCTTATTGAGCTTAATAGCTCATGAGGTTTTTACCCTCACATATAGGTTGTCAAGGCATGAGAAAGTCAAGGCAATGGTGGAATAGCATGGGAAAGCTTGGGAATGAAGATCCAAGAGCTTAGTATGGCTTAGGGAAGCCTATGTTATTGTGTTGATTTATGAGATGTAAATTTATTTGGTAGTAATGGTTTGTTAAAGCGTAAGTCTATGGGTGTATTTTCTTTTTTGAGTGTTTTGATTTTATTTTTAAAAATGAGATATTGGCTTATGGAATGTTGAAGCCTAAGTTGTGGTGAAAATCTCATTTTTGGTGTGTGTTGTAGGAAGTACCAAAAAAGTAAAATAATATGAATTTTTGTTGTGAAATAAGCCTTTTGGGAGGTGAAATGTGGAGATTTTTAATGCATTTATTTGGGGTGTGATTTCTGGAAAATATGGGTTTAAAAGCCCAAGGAAAAAAAAAAGAAAAGAAGTGAAGAAGTTTGCAGCAGGTGGTAGCAGCCGCGCGCGCGGCATGCGCGGCCAGCCTGCGCAGCAAGCTCACCGCGAGGCCCCGGGCACGCCAACAGGCCCCGCCGACCAATTGTTTTCAAAAAATTAGAATTTTTGGGGGATTTGGGGCATTTCCTAATTGATTTTGGGCCTCGAAGGAATTTTCAAAATAAAGGGATTTTTCGGGCATTTTTGGAGATAAATGCCGAATTTTGAAAAATAGAAATTTTCGAGTTTTTCCTCCAAAATTGGTAATCAATCAATGGATTGATTGAAATGGTAAATTTTATCGAGCCTGATGAACTTCTTGGAAAGAAGAAAAATTAAATCAAGTACGAAAATGGTGATTGGGCATCTTAATGAGATTTCTTTTAAAACAAGTGTGGTGTGGTTAAGCCCAATTCTGCTACTGAATCCTGGGGTTGAGAGAAGGGAACGACGAGCCTAGTTCTCACCTAAGGCGTTTCGTCTTGAAACATGGTCCGCCCTTCACCAAAGGCCGGGCAGGTGGACGATTCCGATAATTATTCACAAGTGGCACCCGTAAGTGGGAACGGGGCATCACAAATGACGAAGCCTAGTTCCCACCTAGGGCGTTTCCTGTAAAAACATAGTCCAACCCTTCAGTTGTGGTTCGTCGGTTGAGTAATCCTGTCGATTATTTACCGGTGGCGCCCGTAAGTAGGAGTGGGTCGTTACAATATAAAACACACGAAGTTAGATAATAACATCTAAGTGAGTGGTAAGAAAGAAAGGAAACAGTGCATGCAAGAGCAAAAATGCAATATATCAAGAAGTTCCCTCCCGTCGAGCCTCCATCATCCTTGCCAGCACTTGTGTGAAACGCCTCAGCCCCACTTGTAGGCACGTGATCGAAGTCCAACCTCTCAGCTCCACCTATAGGCATGGCCCCACCTGTAGGCAATGGATTGCCCCCCCGAGCATCGTGACGATTCCCCAACAAGCGGCCAACCATCATATACAAGTTCTCGATCCACTAATAGCCACTGTCACCAAACAACATGTTGAAGATAAAGAAGTAGGAATATGCACAAACTAAGGAATATCAACTAGGCACGACCCTACCTATAGGCACGGTGCATAAACCAAGGAAAATATGATATGCAAACCACAAGCAACGAGCGAGAGTAATCATGTTTAACCCCATCGATAAACCACAACCACAAACTCTATGATGCAGGCAAAATAGGAAAAAAATGCTCAGAAGTAAGGAAACATGAGATGTAAGCCACCAACCCCATACAAGTGAGACCCAGGATAATCAAGAAGAATCAATAAGCATGCAGAAACCACTCACCTTGGTTGTTTACCTTTCGGGTGCACCGTTAACATGCAAAGAGAGACTATTTACTGCCAAAGTATGAGTTTTCGTAAGGCAAATGCCAAATTTTTTTATATAGAGTTGTAGGGAATTAAAAGGGGAGTGTATCATAAAACTTTCATGGAAAAATAATGTTAAACGCGCCCTCACCCGTCCCAGGAAGGGGCCTCACACGCTGTCATGCCGCCCCCTATTTTTGGCCAGCATCTCGTAGTTTCCGTATTTCGGCCGTATCTCCCTCGTTTTAACTCTAATTCGACCCTCATTTTTTTCTACTTGCTCCTCTTTCATCCTTCTACCTGATTATAGAAACAAATCGGACTTACCTTATAGTTTTGCTGAAGTTTGGAATGCTTTACGGTAGAGACACGAACTTTTTGACAAGCCTCGTTTCCTCTCTAATTTTCTCCCCCAATTTGGGCAGAACCTTCCCTCTATATTTATAGCGTTTCCCCTCTCCAAAATCTCTTTCCCTCTTGAAGAATGTCCAAATGAAGGCTACAAAGGCCTTATATTTATAAAGTTTCCCGACGAATCAATATCCACCACGTGTCGTGAAGTGATAAGGTTCATCATTTCTCCCATATGCATCCAACCAAAATACGCCATGTGTCCCACTTGGAGGCTAAGCAGCTTGGGGGCTAAGCAAAAGACTTTGGAATTGGACTTTACCCAAAACTACATTTGATTTGAGTTTGAAATTCAGGATATTTTGAAGAGATATTTTAAGGTTTCAACAAAAGACGCTATGGCCCGAACTTTTCACGTAACTGCACTTAGACCCTTTGCAACTTGGTTCCTAGGCCATTTTTAATTATACTTTTTGGTCCCTGGAAAATGGACAAATTACACTGAGCACCCCAAGATTTTAGATAAATTACACTTTTACCTGACTTTAATATTTATGATTTTACCCCTGGTGTCAGAAATTGAACCTTTGTCTCAAGGCTTCTATAATCCTTTGAAATGACATATTTCCTCAAGTATTAAAACCTAATAACCTTAGGTATCACCTCATATTTGAGTTTAAAAATTCGGGGTATTACAAACAGTCACAGGCATTAAATCATATTTGATTATGAAAAATCTCGGGTATTACAGCGGATTTGGAAAGCTATTTTCTACACATCTTCCTCCCTAACACGCACTTGATGATAACCAAACTTCAAATCAATTTTTAAGAATATTGATGCCCCCCGAAGTTGGTCTAGTAAATCATCCACTCGTGGAAATGGGTAATTATTCTTTACTGTCACTTGATTCAACTAGCGATAATTGATGCACAACCTCATTGATCCATCATTTTTTCATATAAACAACACCGGGGCACCCCATGGCGACGCACCAGGACGAATGAACCCCTTATCAATCAACTCTTGCAGTTGAGTCTTTAACTCTTTCAATTCATTTGGGGTTATTCTATAAGGATTTTTTGAAATAGTTTGGGTGTCTGATACTAAATCAATAGAAAATTCAACCTCTATTCGAGGTGGTAATCCTGGTGTTGTTGCCAAAATACAACAATTAGAATTTTTAGGAGTGGGATGCTTACAGATGTCAATGATCTCGAGGGACGAGTGATGCTTGGTTACGAAGATAAAGAGGGCTTCCGAAGGAATGTTCCCGAAGGGCTTTCCGAATGACCTTCCCAAAGGCTGCTCCCAAATGGTCCTCCCGAAGTGCCTTCACAAAATGGGTTCCCATGTTAAGTGAGGCTTTCTTCGCATGGTATAAGCACTTAGGACCTATGTGCTTCCGAAGGACTCTTCGGAAGGGTGCTTCAGAGAGACCCTTTTGAAGGGTGCTTCCCAAGGGAACAAGGTTATTCGAGAGACGATCTTTCCAATGGACTGAACAAGGTCTTCCGAAGGAACTTTATCTTCTCTTATAAGTGGTCTTTCTGAAGGAAGGGGTATAATAATTTTGAAGGGACTGTGAACAGTAAACAAGGGTTAAAAGGCTCGTAGGATTTTCCTCCCGCAAAGACCCTCCGATGCTTAAGTCAGTAATAGAAAAAAAATAATCATGCGAAAAGGAAAGTAGGCTAAATTTCTGAAGGAAAGTGGAAGTGGTATACAGATGTTTAGATCCCTTTCTGAGAACTGTAGCTAGGATTTTATAGGGCTCAAGCATCGAGGATGGTCACAAGTGGACACGTGTCACTGATCCTAAGAGACACGTATCCCTTGAGGAAAATCCCTTCTGAAGCCTCCTTCCGAAGGAGTCCAGAAGCCTCTTCGGAGCTTCCTCCTGAAGCTTCCTTCTCCAGCTTCTCCTAAAGCTTCCTTTTCCAGCTTCCTCCTGAAGCTTCCTTTCAAATTTCCCTTCTCCAGCATCCTTTCGAAGAGCTTTCTCCGCTCTCTCCTTTCCTATTATTAGGGTACAACAATTGCCCCTTACTCTTTGTTTTGTTTGTTAGTTACGAAATGAAGAGTGATTTCTAAGATGGTACCAAGAATCAGAGATAAAACTTCCTTTCAAAGAACACTTCTAAAGGCAGCTTCCAAAGCCTTCTTCTTGAACACGCTTCGCTTGCCAAGGCGCTTAGTCTTCCACTCATCCACTATAAATAGGGCCAGTTGCTTCAAAAATTCTCTTACGCTTGCATCTTATCTCCTTTCAAATAACCCTCTCATTTCCTCTATGCAATCTCCTTCCAAAGGAATTCCCCTCCGAAGGAAGTGTCTATTGCCTTCTGCCATTTCTTTCCGAAATACCCCCTTCCGAAAGATTCCATTGCCTTCTAGGTAACAACTCCTCAAAACTATTCTTTTCGAAGCATCCGTAGTCCTTGGAATATCCCTTCCGGACAACCCTTTCACTTAGGCATTCCTTCCAAAGGAATTCTTATTGCCTTCTAGTTAATCACTCTTCTTCAAAACATCTAACCAATTATTATTCCAAAGCATTCCTTAAGAAACTCAAGTGTAAGCATTCTTCCTGAAGGGCTTCTAGCTTCCGAAGGAGTCTTACTTCTTTAGCAAAAATACTTGTCTAACTCTTTGAAATTTTTTTCCATTTCTTTCTTTTCTTCCACTTGCTACCATGGCCAGTGGAAAAATATATCACCACGAGACCGACTCTCATGGATTTGATCACTTTTCTTAAAAGGCAAGTGCTCTCGAATGACCGAGGGTGACATAACCCCTATCTGTCAAAATTATAATATTCCTAGGACCTACCGTACTAGGCTCTTGCACCCCGAAGAGAACTGTATAGTTGATATAGAAGAGAGGTGGATGGGCGTCCTGTTAGGAACCGGCCAACCGTGTAGCTTTGATTCTTCCTTCTTTGATCCGTAGAGTTGCAAACGCAAACTCCTCCAAGTTGGTCCACACGATCGACCCTTTTCCACGACGCCTCGAGTAGTATTAGCAAACCCTAGGTACCTCCAAGAGAGATCCGAATTTTTCCTCTTATTTTTCATCTTCTTAAGTGGCCTTTTTATAGAGTAAAAACCCTAATTATGCCTTTGAAAAACCCTAAATGATTTAGGTCTGGCCCATAATCATATTGGGCCGTATCTCTCTTTTAAATTATGGAACGGGCTCGACCTAAGTGTGTAACCCCTTCGGTCCACCATTGGGCTAGATGTAGGCCAACTGTATTGGGCTATATGAAGGCCCAACTCATTAGATTAATTAAACTCTTTAATTAAACTTATGGGCTTCTTAATTAAACTCTTTAATTAATAATTTTAGAATTAATCAAATTAATTCTAAAACCCTACATATCATGGTTAACGTCTAGCAACATGCCATGAATACGTAGCTAATGATGAAAAACACGAACCTTTTCAATTGCAAATACCGTGCAGTAAAATCCTTTCATCAATCTATGTCCCGATTGAATTTAGGGTATGGTTTTATGACGAAACCCTAATCATTCAATAACTATGTATCCATTCTAGATTTATGACTTGATAGGTGAAATCAAAACACCTTTTGATTTCCACCTCACCTTGGCCAAGGATTTCCTTGGTCATGAAATCATCGGAATACACAAGACATCTTCTCATCTTATCGATAAGTGATGAATTCTATTTCGACATCCACAAACCTTCATATGTGATAAGGTTATTGTAAGGTCCCGTTCGAGCGATAGGAAGGTCCGGAACAACTTATGCTGATGGGCCTACGCGAACTTCCCAAGGGGGTCACCCATCCCTGGATTACCCTAAGTCAAGCACGCTTAACTTGGGAGTTCTTTGCCAACATTCAACCCAAAAGGTATCCATCTAGTGTTGTTTCCTTTCTTACACTATCCTCGATATATACTAACTTCTCTGGGCTCTCGGGGTATTACATTCTCCCCCCCTTAAGCACATGACGTCCTCGTCATGCGACCATACAACCGGTCCCAGATCTCTCCCCCCTTGCATGGCCGATGTTGGATTCGCCTAAGGTGCCTACACGCACCCCCCATAGGGGCCTACACGCCCCCCTTGGGACTCAGCCTCCTCGCTGAGGTTTGCCCCACCGCGCTCAGAGGCTCGGGGGTCGGTTCTGATACCACCTGTAACGTCTCGTTCGAGCGATAGGAAGGTCTGAAACAACTTATGCTGATGGGCCTACGCGAACTTCCCAGGGGGGTCACCCATCCCTGGATTACCCTAAGTCAAGCACGCTTAACTTGGGAGTTCTTTGTCAACATTCAACCCAAAAGGTATCCAGCTAGTGTTGTTTCCTTTCTTACACTATCCTTGATATATACTAACTTCTCTGGGCTCTCGGGGTATTACATTACTGTAACGCCCCGTTCCCACTCGCGGGTGTTACCGACGATAATCTCCTGGATTCCTCGCCCCAAAGCCCGAATTTGAAGGGTAGACTATGTTTCGTGACGAAACGCCCTAGGTGGGAACTAGGCTTCGTCTGGCCCTTCGCTTACCTAGGATCCATAAACACCCTAGGACCTCGCGAGTTTCTTATGAACGAAGAAATAACCCGCTACACCGCCCAAGGGCTTCAAGATGCTTCTTAACACCAGGCTAGACTAAGGGAAAACTCAAACTCAGAAAATCCTCCAAATTTCCAACATTTCATCACTCGGGGACTCCTTCGGGGAATTTTATAAATTTTTCTATAGCCCAAAATCTCCCAAAATTGGGCCCAATTATTCCCCCTTTTATTCCCCTAATTTTAGAATTTCCCCCCCCTTTTTTTTTCCCACGCGGGCCCCACGGCCGACTGGGCCTTCCCTGGGCCCGATCGCACGCTGCCTGGGGCGGCCGCAGCCCGCAGCCCCGTGGGCTGGCCCCAGCAGCGGCCACGCGGGCCGGCCGCGCACCTGCATGGGCCCGGCCGCGCGCACTCGCGGGCGCTTGTCGCGTGCGCGCCTGCAGCACGCGCGCGCGCCCCCTGCTCCCGCCCCGGCCTGCCTGCTCCAGAAAAGTCCAGCAACCTCTTTTTTTGAATTTTACAATTTTCCAACACCCCAAAAATGCCCAAATTCTCCAGATTTTTCTTTCCATATATACACATCAAAATGTACCCTTTGGGCTTAAAGAAACCCTTACACAAGGCATATACAAATTAGGCAAAAAAATTACACCATTTGGAAAAATATACAAAATTCTTCATGCTCAAGCCTTTTTCTCTTGCCAAACCCTTCCATAGCATGCTTCAATACCTACAAGAGGTCAAAATAAACCTCATGAGCTCCAAGAGCTCAGTAAGGGTGCAATGACATAAAGTATGAAAATTAACAATATAGATGCCAATGCCATATGCAAGTGCCTAGGGTTCCAATACCTCAACCATTAAGGTTAAAGGCTTCAACATACCCACCCCAACACACAACTTCATGGCCATGAGTCTCATACACACAAGCATATGCAAAGCAAGCACAAAAATGTTAAAATGCATACAAGGGTCTTGCTAGCCACCATCCACTTGGGGCTTTCCCCTTACCTCAATACTCCATGGATCTTCAAGTTTCCAACAACTTCAAGCCTCCAAAATCACTTCCCTTAATTTCCTCAAACTCCTTCATGAAAAACAAGCCTAGGATCATAAAGAGATCCTTTAAAAAATGAGAAATACAAGAAGATTATATAACTTTTACCTCTAGGCTTCTTGGACTTCTTCTTCTTCTCCTTTTTCTTCTTCTTCCTCTCTTCTTCTTTCACTTGAATGGGAGAACTCTCCCATCCCTATACCTCTCTCATATATTTATATCTTGCACCTTTCTCCCAACCTCCAAGGTTTAATATGAACCTTTGGATCTCTCTTGAAATGGGAGAATTAATCCCCACCTCTCATTAAAATCCTTATTCTTCCATTTACATAACACACCACATATATATGTATGCATATATATCTTGAAATTCAAGCCTCCCAACACCATCATCACACTCTTTAATGGCTTGAGTGACTAAAATCACATAATATCTCTTTAAATTAATCCCTCATTTTCACTCATAAATGCTAGACCATTTTCTTTTCTTTTTGCATTTTTCTTTTAGGCAACATAATGATTGCCCTTAATAAATGCTTGAAAGACCACTTTACTTTCCTTTTTGAATTATCTTAATTCACTTTATCTTCTCCCAACATCCACATATATATGATCA
The DNA here is from genome assembly GCF_014633365.1 of Diospyros lotus. Taxonomy (NCBI): domain Eukaryota; kingdom Viridiplantae; phylum Streptophyta; class Magnoliopsida; order Ericales; family Ebenaceae; genus Diospyros; species Diospyros lotus. The sequence goes on from NC_068342.1 coordinate 24,895,313, forward strand.
TGTATGGCTCCACCCATGCACATACACATACATACATGATCTTTCTTCCCAAGACTATGCAAGTGTCATCACTAGACACCTACTTGGCCTCCAATCCTTAATCTTGGCCATTGGATCATGTCTTCCATCTCAAGACACAATTTTTCTTTTCCAATTAATTTTCTTTTCTCTTCCAACATCATAAAGGCCTTCATTAATGGTGAGAGACGTAAATATTTTCTTTTGGAATTAAAGAAAAGCCACGATCATTGCCTCATTAAATGCTTGAGTGACTAATAATCTTTTTCCTTTAAAATTTCTTTAATCACTCATATATTCTCAAAATATCTACACAATACTCATGCCCATAGATACACTTATGCACAACCCTTTACATATGCACATATATACATGCATGTCTCCCATGACCAAAACCTTGTCAAAATCACCATTAAGACTCCCTTGCTTGATTTATTTACCAAAATTAATTTCTAACCTTTCACTTCAAGGTTAGATTCATCCCGGCACCTAGCTGGGACTTCTGTCCATACTAGAGCCGCTTCCATCATGCTAGCCTCACAACACCTGACCACCCTTCAGGCTCCAGCACTTTGTCGGAGGCTATCGACAAAACCTGCGGCCCATTCGGTATTTTTTGCTGTATTATAGCGATACCGAAAACTGTCTCTAATCCAACTTCTCTTCACACCAAAAATCATATCTCGGGATGCTCACTCGTCCCATGCCTTTATTCCCGGTCATCCGAGTCCCAGGGCCTTCCTTATAGTCGATTCGGCCATTTTTATTGCTATCCCGCTGCTCACAACCACCCTTGGCTTCTCACACCATTCAGGGGCCTATTAAATGTAGCTAAAATTCTTACTCCCAGCACACTAGGCAATACCCAAGGTCTATACCCAACCTCTTATCGGGTCTCACTGCCCAAATTACCAAAATACCCCTGCCTCGGTATTATGATATCGGCCTAAGCCCTTCCATCTCAAGGGCCTTCTTGGGCTTTCCTTTCATTTTTCTAACACTGGTAACACGGGGTATTACAGTTATGCCCAGTGATAATTTGTTAATGACTTCATTGGAATCCAAAAAGAACCAAAGCGTAACCAGTCAAATATAAGACTACCATGATGTCTCAAGTCTAAGGACCAATCTGCACTATTGCAACACAGAAATTCCAATTTGATAATAAACAATTACTATTAGGAATTCTGTAGCGGGTCAATTCAGTGTACTTATTCTTGTAATAAGGACCCACATATATGCACTAGTGTCCACACACCAATGTCTATGAAACAAGACATTCTCCTAATTGAGCATGCATCATATATGTTAGTCTATCCGAGTTATTAGTGTCTAATCCTAATAACTCTATGACTAGGAACATTTAAGATCAAGGCTTATAAGGAATATGTTTCATGATCGTCATCTCTATGCACGACCATATTCCATGAGCCTATTTGATCTATGGACTTTGTCAAGAATGGAAATAATAAAGACAACCATCAATGACAAATAAAACATAATGCCTTATAATAATAATTGATTGAAGATAAAGAGTCACAATGAAAAAAATATGATCAATTACATGTAAATATAATTGGCTTGTGGGGCATAACTCTAACACGTCCACGAGGCTAGCTTTCGTTTAGGTTTCCATCTCCCTCTTCACGACTTCGGCCTCAAGTTTCTTCGTCGTAGTGGGCTAGCTCCGAGTCAATTGCATCTTGACGGTTGGGCCCAATTAGTCGATTTTTTCGTTATCTGTTGCGAGAATAACATAGACCCCACTATAAACTTCCTTTACTGCCTCTTCAATTTATGCTAAGTAAAAGAGTGTTATCATATGTACACTTTCCAATAGTCTCGAGAGGACCATCTTTTCTTCCACTCCCCTCCTAGAGAGGCTTCATTTGATTCCTGGTGGTTTTTGGTCAAACCTTCGAATGGGGTGTGGAATGCTCCACGTGAGTGGCACACCAACCCCCAAAAGGTAGCAAAATTGAGGCTAAGTGCATCAATCTATGAGCTCACGGAGCGATGCGAGGACAACCGCCATGTTATTACTCAAGGTGGTCCCAAACATCTCCTCGACCTCCTCACCGTGGATAGGTTAGTAAGGCTAGGATGGGTCCCCAAATTTGGCGAATCGTCCCATCATAAGGTGCCTAAGGCACCACGCCCACGGTCTCCAGCCCACCCAATGCATGCTGCTACAGTGAGAGAAGGGGACATCCCTCAACATGAGCAGCCTTCTTCTGAGGGTGTGGATTTAACGGCCCGAGTCTACATAGCAACGTATTGTCCAGTTCAGATCACAACCAATCCTCGATTTTGTTGGTTTGGGATTTAATCCCAAAATGAGCGTCACTATGTAGAACACCCTCCACACTTATATGCTCGGTTCCCCCCTTTGCATGACCGATGTGGGATTTTCCTAAGGTGCCTACACGCACCTCCCTTAGGGACTCAGCCTCGTCGACTCTGATACCATTTTATAATGGCCGGGGTCTACATAGCAATGTATTGTCCAGTTTAGGTCACAACCAATCCCCAGTTTTGTTAGTCTGGGATTTAATCCCAAAACGCGCATCACTATATAGAACACCCTCCACACTTATATGCCCAATTCCCCCCCTTTTCATGGTCGATGTGGGATTCGCCTAAGGTGCCTACAATGGACCCCTTAGTTGCTTGCAATCCTTCATTTTCTACTAGCCCTGCTTTGTTTGAATTTGTGCATTCAAGTTATTTTCTAGTATTTAACCACATTGTATCTTTTCCTTGTAGCCATGCATCACTTAATGAGGTCTGCTCATCAAAGGGTCACCCTAGAACTGCTCAAGCTGAAATGTCGCCCCCTCTTAACTCCCATAACGAGACTCCTTGCCTCGATACTCAAAAAATTGAGCAAGACGAGGGAGTGGGAGAGACTGCTGCTCTTTCACGTCATCACCACCGAAGCAAGAAGAGGAGTTATCCCCAGGAGGTAAAGGTTAACCCTGTGACTTTTCAGCCTGCTGAGGATCTTCTCCCTCCTGATCCACCAGCATAGCCTTTCCCCGATTTTCCCTCAGTGAAGAGAGCTGATCCAGCGCTTCACCTATGAGCGGGGTTAATCCTGAGAGGATGGGCCATGACAATAGGGGCCCTCGTCATGCAGCTTATGAGGCAGTCGGACACGGGCGGGAGCGGGCTTCTGTGGTGCTTTGGAGGGTGAGGTTACTTCTCGTTTTGACCAGGCTGCCATTGATGCAGTCTAGGCAAGCGATTGAGGATTATATCATCGTGTCGTGATCAACCCACAACGTGGCAACCGCTGCACTTTACATATGGAAGAGGGGGTTCTGCTAGGGGGTAATATAGTTGGATGGCAACTATTGGGTCCATTGGGAATGCTTTGACATCCAACCCGGGGTTCTAGATACGAACACAATAGACATGCCCAAGGTTGATGCTCACATCCTCTATTCCTCCATCCTTCCGCATAATGGAAGTCTGTATTTTTGAAATTCTCCAAAAGACATGGATAAGTGTGAGCGTTACCTCGTGATCGTAATTTTTTCTCTCCTCCTTTCTTATTTTCTTCTCTCCCACTGACCCTCTCATTTTCATCTCTCCCACTAACCTTCTCATGTTCTTCTCTCACAGGGTGCTTAGGGCACAGTAGTGACCAATGCTATGAATCGTGTGCATCTGGCCAGTCAAGAAGCATAAATTTATGACTTGACACAGAAGTCTTTCAAGTGGAAAAAAGATGAGCAAGTCTTGATGTGACACTCGTGACTTAAAACATGCTTAATAATAATAATATTCATATAAAATTCAAGGTTTAGCGTAGATAAGAAGCTTGAGAAACGATACTTTTGTAAACTATGACGCCTCGTTCCCACTTACGGGTGCCACTCATGAACAATTACCCGAATTGTCCACCTGCTCGGCCTTTGGTGAATGTGGACCATGTTTCAAGACGAAACGCCCTAGGTGGGAACTAGGCTCATCCTTCCCTTCCCTCAATCCCAGGATTCACTAGCAGAATTGGATTTTAAGCACACCGCATTGGCTAAAAAAAAAATCTCATTAAGATGCCCAATCGCCATTTTCTTATTTATTTTAATTCTTCTTCTTTCCAAGAATTTCACCGGGCTCCACAAAATTCACAAGTTCAATCAACCCATCAACTTATAACAATTTTGGAGGGAAAATTCAAAATTTTCAAATTTTCCAAAAATTCAGCATTATTCTCCAAAATGCCCGAAAAATCCCTTTATTTTGAAAATCCCTCCGGCGCCTAAAATCAATTAAGAATTACCCCAAAAATTCTCAAATTTTAGGAATTTTTTAAAAAAAATTAGCCAGCGGAGCCCGCGGCGCGCCCCAGGGCCCAGCTGCATGCTGGCCGCACGGGCTGGGCTGAGCGTCGGGCACGCTCGCCTGCGCGCACGCGGCTACTGCCTGCTTGCTGCTGCTTCCAAAAATTTCTTTTTTTTTTCCTTGCGCTTTAAAACCATATTTTCCAGAAATTACACCCCCAATAAATGCATTTAAAATATCCACTTTTCACATCCCAAAGCCTCTTTTCACAAACAAAAATCATTTTCTCCAACCTCATGATTTATTCCAAATAATTTACATCGATCGTTCTAGGCCTTCACAAGCCATTACCAACCATTAAATTACATCACATGAAGAACATACAATAAATAGGCTTCCGTAAGCCATAAAGCCACAAATTAAATAACCACATGCCTAGGCTTCTTTAAGCCATAAATTTACAACAAAAAGAATAATACACCATGAGCTTCCAACCACAAGCTTGCAACCTTTCCTTTTCTCTTTGACATAAGAACAACCTACAAGGGGAGGATAAAACCTTATGAGCCACAAAGCTAAATGTAATACCTGGCATTACATGGTGTTGAGAATAAATAATTTTTGATTATTTTGAAAGGACCTCGGGTGGTCCGGGAAGCCCAAGGGTCGGTTCTGGAGAAATTAATTAATAAAATTACCGAATTGATGGAAGGGAGTGTCTCAGGACTTGGATGTCCAGGGAAGAGGGCAAGGGATTGATGAGCGTCTCGGGATGAGGATAGTGACGCTGGAAGCGGTCCGACCGAAAATAATTTTTGGAATAAATTCTGTATAAGCCTGAGCAGGTGCCATTACCGAATAATCGAAGGGGACCTCCTAGACGCTAAGGGGACCCTAGGGGTGGTTCGGTTTTCTGAGTAAGGCAACCCTTAAATGTTTTTGGGTCGAATAAAGGTCCCGTGCAGGAGCAGGGACGAGGTCGGTATTTCTGAGTAGCGGTCGGCTATTAAATTTTGATAGATCGAGATGTGGTGTGGCTTGATGATAATTTAATTAAGCCTTGGAGGGTCAAAGTGTTATTATTAAAAGTCTCAAGTGTAATTAAAATTCCTTAAGTGGGATTAATGTGATTAATGGGGGTTAAATGTGTAATTTTAATTCACATATATATATATTTAGGCGCGTGGATCGGGCGGAAGTTTCCTGAGATTTTAAAAAATTTTAAATTGCAATGGTCAAAATCAGAGAGGGTAAATTGTGTAATTGTGTTCATATATATATAAATACACGTGTGAGCTTGGGGAGCAAGCTTGCTACAGTGCCCTTTTATTTGAAGATTAAACTCGCAGAGAGCAGGAGAGGGAGGAAGCGAACAGAGAGAGAACAGAGGAGAGTGAGAGCCTTCGTGAGGGAGAGATCAGAGAGCTGGCCGAGGCTCGCGAGATCGGAGAAGAGCAAGAGAGAAAAAGAGCAGTGCGAGATCGAGGGAGCCGAAGGCTAGCCGCGACCAGCTGCAACGCTGGAAGCTGCCATGGCCGATAGCGGCAGCAACTTCAGGGGAGCTGGAGCATCAGCGAGGGCCGACTTCAATGGCTGGTCGAGGTCGTGTCGGCATGGAGTGGCCAATGGCAGTGCTTGCGATGACCAAGAGGTGTCGAAGAAGGTTGGTTGCAGCGGCCATGGCCGACGCTGAGGTTGCAGTGCACAGGTAGTGTGCGCTCGGGAGGAGGATCCAGCTGCGGTGGCGGCGTTCGGCCAGTGGCCGCGAGCAACCGGTGGTGGCTGTGAGCGGCGGTGCTGCGAGCGGCGACGGGCGTCGGGCCAGGCGAAGGCGGCTGGAGGAGCTGGTGCAGGCGCGCGCAGGGCAGCCACGCGAGGAAGAAGAAGGAGGCATAGTGCGCGCAGGAAGAAAGGAAAAAAGAAGAAAAAAAAATCTGGAAAAATTGGGGGAAAAATCCCAAAAAATTCCAAAAAATTGGGGAAAAGTCCTGGAAATTATATTAAGGCTCATAGAGCATACCGGAAGCTCGAGAATGGGATTTCGGGCATGAGATGGCAGCTCAGGAAGCAACGTCGGCGTGGGCGATTGGCCGATTTTTCCTTCAAATTGAATGAGGTTCGACTGAAGGGACGGTGATCCTAGAAGAACTTGAAATTCGTGCCGAGGCAGAGATGAAGCTTCGAGCCAGGTAAGGGATGGCCCCATGTGGAGGTGGCTTTGCAAGTCGATAAATATGCTTGATAATGTTTTTATGTTGCATTGGCATGTAGTGGTTATATCTTGTGTGATGCAAGCTCTAGTGGACCTGTGGCCATAAGGAGGACTAGTGGTGGGGGCTAATAGGTTGATGCCTCAAACCTTGGAGGGTTGTGAGGATGAGTGGACCTAGCCTCATTTGCATGCATTAGCATACATAAACATGATTATATTCATATTTACATGCATTGCACCCTTACTGAGTCTTTATGACTCATGAGGTTTTACTTCATGTGTAGATGATGCAAGTCCAGATGCAGGCAGGGATGGCGCCGGGAGGCTGTTGTGGCAACTAGCTGTGTTGCCCGAGTTATGTATTTTTAATATTGCTTATATGTAACCAGGGGGCGTGGTGTATGTATACCCTTGTGAGTAAATATCTGTGTTATTGAGCTTAAATGTATTTAATTGTGTAATCATCATAGTGTGATAGATGATTGTGAGATTTCTTGTTGAATGTGGCATAGTCGGTAAAGCCAAGTTCCGAACTGAGTCAAGATCAACAAGGTATGTTCTCATAAATCCCCAATACTCAGCGAAGTGTTTATATGCTAGCTTTGTGCCTGGGTCACCTCTAGCTTGCTATGGGGCGAGCTGAAGAGAGGTGAAGCTCACTCGGGTTTCGGGTCTTGGTCCGCTGGATTTTTCTTATTTGAGTTGGGACCGATTCCTGAGTGGAGCGAAGGGAAGGACGAAGCCTAGTTCCCACCTAGGGCGTTTCTTGTTGAAACATAGTCCAACCCTTCAATTGTGGTTGTCGGGTGAGTAATCCGGTCGATTATTTACCGGTGACGTCCGTAAGTGGGAGCGGGTCGTTACACTCAATAAGGGTGCAATGAACATAAGTATGAACAAAAACATAATATGTGATGCCAAATGCATGCATGCAACATGGTTAGGGCTTCCACATCCTCACAACCACCTTGGTTTGAGGCTTTAAACTACCCTACCCCACACAACCTCATGGCCATAGGTCCTTGAACACAAACAACATGCCAATGCACACATTCAAAGCTTAAATACATACTTACAACTTGCAAAGCCACCATCTTATGGGGCTATCCCTTACCTCATTCTTTTCTTTGAAGCTTCAAGAACCTCCTAGCTTCATTTCCCACTCTTCCTCTTAAGAGCTCCCTAAACAAGATTTAAAGAACCTAAGCTATCATTAAAAGAAATGGAAGAAACTTACACACTAGCCTAAGGAAGAATACTTACATTCTTTTTTCTTCTTTCCTTTCCTTCTTCTCTTCATTATTTCCCTTCTTCTTCATTTCTTTCTCCAAATGGCCAAAGGAAGACAAGACTTCCTTACTTTCCATTATATACTAGTTCTCCATATTTCAAGAATGAATATAGGCCATTCACTAAAGGCACAATCCTTGTGCTTAAGGGAGACTTAATCTCAACCATCCATTTCAAATAAACCCATCCCTTCTCTTGGAAAAAACACAAGAAAGCACAATCCATGTGCTCCTTTCTTTTTAAATCCAAGCCTTTGGATTTTCAAGAACCATCCACTACCCTTGGATCAAGTCCCATAAATAGATTTATTTTCTATTTATTTAATTTGGACTAATTTTAAGACAAGCCTTGAAAGACATAATCACTTTCTTTTCCATTAAAGAAATTCTCTCCAATTTCACACCATTAATGGATGACTAATTTCTTTTATTTTCCATTTTCTTTTTAGGCAACAATATCATGGCTTGCATTTAATGCTTGAAAGACCATTAATTCACCAATTTGAATTTCATTTAAATACTTATTCTTGCTTCACAAGATTATTCCATGTGTCACTAACTACCATCTCTCAATTTCTCATTTCTTTTTTTTTTTTTGGATTTTCTTCACCTTTCAAGAGAAGATCTCAACCTTCAATTTAAAGCACAATCCAAGTGCTTTGCTAGGATTTAATCCTAGCCTTCCATCCTTTTTAACACATGATCTCCACCATTCAAAATCAATTTAAAAAAAGGATTCCTTAATGGAGTTGGCAATCCATGCCAACTTGAAGGATTTTATCTCATCCATTAGATCACTTTCATTTTTCAAGAATAATCCTCCACCCTTGGATCATCTTGAATTTCCATTCCCTTTCACATTTAATTAAATCCCATATTTTCCAAGGCATTAATGGTGACCATTTACCATTTTCTTTTGGATTTTCTTTAATCCATATAATCATGCCTCTCATTAAATGCTTAAGAGACTAATTTCAATTCTTTTGCATTTAATTAAATCTCTCCATTTATACTTGAACAAGACTTTGCCAAGTGTTATCTTTTAAACCCATACTTGGCTCCCAAGTTTCCATTTTCACCATCCATGTGGCATCACCACATTTATCCATTTATTTAGGGAAAATTAATTACTCTCTCAAATAATTGAATATTTATCATTTTTCCTATTTTCCATAATTTAATTCCTTTATGGAATTTCATTCCAAATTATCAAAATACCCTTTTTGTGAATTATTAATCCCATATATCTCCACATAAATATAAAATTGGGATTTAATTCACTTACACACTTAATTCCACTTAGGAATTATTTCCAATTTACCAAATTACCCTTTATTGGACTTCACTATCCAATTTACCAAAATACCCCTCTCATAGGGCACCAATATTCTCAAGGATCTAACACCTTCTCAAGGGCACCAATATTTTCAAGGATCTAACACCTTCTCAAGGGCACCAATATTTTCAAGGATCTAACACCTTCTCAAGGGCTTTTTTGGAAGTTTCTCACTTCCCTTCTCATTCTCTTAACACCGGTAATACCGGGTGTTACATAAACTTAAGTAATGTTTCAAACATAATAGAATTCAGAGCATGTTTTGCATAAATATAACGTTTGATATTGAAAACATGGCTTCAATATAAGAAAGAAAACTTAGCAAATATGCTTTGTAACAATAGCATCCATATTGAGAAATCTAGCCTTAAATTGAGACTCGGTCTTTTCATAAACTTATATAAGCTTTAAGGACATACGATGTAGCAATAGTGTATATATCATAAGAGTTTAATATTTAAAATCTTTCTAAAACAAAAAGAGAGAAACAAGATTCAATCATTGGAAATTCTTTTTTTTTTCAAGATGCCACCACGCTCCACGTCCACGTCCCGATCTCCTCATTTATGATTACCTTGGGAGGGGGGAAACATAAGGGGTGAGATTACTCAAATCTTAGTAAGTACAAAAGAATCATCAGGCATATTTAGAAAAGTCATGACATGAACTTGAAACATGAACGTGTAACATGAGGGGACACGATAGGTTCTACCAACATGTAGGGGTAAGAACCTCCGTGCGTAACGCTACTAAACCTCAATCCTGTAACTTGCTTGAAACATAACATGAGGGACCACATAAACATGATTCATGAACATACTTAAACATCGTAAATAGTTTATAGTGTACTTACTAGGTTTGCTTTTCTGCAGAAAATATGTATTTTTGTGAACTAAACCCCAAATAGTTTTTACATAATATTGTAGGTAATTTAATAAGGGTTGATACATGAAATTCCATGGGAAAAGGGGATGTCATGCGCCGACAGAAGGTGTCGCCCTTAATTTTCGTGACAGCTTTGTACCCTTTTGGTTGTTCAGCCATATCTCCCTTGTTTTAACACCGATTTGACCTCCATTTTTTTCTACATACTCCTATTTCGTCCCTCTACAGGAATCTCAAATTGAATGGAACTTAAATTGCTGGTTCAATCACTGGATTTTAGTGATTCAGGCCCAAACTCCGACGACGTGTAGTTTTTCCGACAAAACTCGTATCTCCTTTGTTTTTTGGCAGAGTTTTCCTCCTTTTTTGGTAATGTTTCCTCTCTTAAAATATCCTCATTTCTCTCTCATTTGGTGCCCAAAATCATTCCCCAAAGCCTTATATTAATAGGTAATTTCAACGAATCCAATCGCGCCAAGTGTCACGTTGGGATAAGGAATCATCATGAGATTTTCCATATTAAGCCACTTATTCATGGGGATTTGTGCATTCACATGGAGATTTGTCCTCCAACATTACACCCTTTATCATTAAGCCATGTATGCATAGAGATTTGTGCATTCACATGAGATTTATGCTAATCATTACACCCATAATCATTACACCCCTAACCATTATAAGATTTCTACCAATCCAATTATGACACCTAGGGGGCACACTTGGCCATTCATGATTAGCCCATGGATGATATTTTGGGCTGATATTGATGGGTGTCGAATCCAACAAATAATAAATTCTTGCTCTTAAAAATATGAATTGTGATAGTGATGAGCAAGGTCGTATCCACAGGGATTGGTTATATCTATTCCTTTGAAAAATTAGAGTAAATAAAAGAAACGATTGGAGGGTTTGTATTTTGAAATTTAAACAATTAAAAATAAAATATTATTCTAAATGAATAAGACAAATCAGAATGTAAAAGAAATTAAAGTAATTAATAGAAACGTTTCCGGTAGAAGGGATTTATCCACCAATGGTTATAACACTGATCATTGATACCAAAGTCACTAATTTTCCTTGAATACTTGGCCTTAGAAAGAACAACAAGTTCTGTTCATTCAATGTTTCCCTTACTTCTTAGTTAATTAAAATAAGCTCTTCAATTAACCCTTACCTTCAAACAACCCTAGAACAAGATCTCTAGAATTTAATTCAATGGAAGCATTAAAGTTTGTGGAAACGAGACCAAATCTGAACAATAAACACACAAGCTCGGTTTATTTAATTCAACACATGTACTCCCTAGGAATTGAATGAAAACTTGTCCATAATCATCAACCCTAGTTGCTACTTATGCAAGAAAGCCTAAACAATTACGAATTTGGTATTCAAGCTAGCAATTGATCATGCATCAAGAATTGAATAGCGGCTATCTATGCTATCAAAACACACAATCATAAATAATAAAACCAGAAGATACATGAATATTCAAGATAAAATCATATTGCAAATAAACTCAAAAAGATCTCACAGTGTTCTTCACATGGCTTCAAAATATCCTTCTACCGAAAAACCAAAGTTTAGCCACACATAATGAGAGAAAGAACACAAAAAGAAGAGAAAATATGAAAAGGATGCTTCTTCCCCCTCTTAGATGTGCTTCTCTACCTCTTTTGCTTCCTGGGCGTCCCCCCTCTCGAGCTTGGATCAAGACTTTAAATATCCCCCAACAAAGAATCCAAATCCGCCAAGGAATTAGGGCTCCTAGACTCCCGTAACTTGTGATCCTATTTTAGGTCGGATAACGAGCGTTTTGGGCTTCGGCCCCTTCTTAAGAATTGTATTTAAGATTGTTTAGATGATTTTTTGATTTTGAATCACTCGATTTGGACATCATAAGCTCAAGTTATGGCCTTTTAAAGATTTCATGTTTGTGCAGAATTCTAATCCAATTAGGATTTGGCCCAGCTTTTCGGCCCTAACTTGAAGCAATATTTGGAGGTCCAAACGAACTCGGATTTGGACAAATCATACCATTCTGGAAATCCCAAGAAGTCATCTACAAAATATCTGAAGACATTATGCATGTTCTTGAACTCTAACATGTTCGAAAATCTGCAAGAAGCCCAAAAGGTCAAAATATTAAAAAGCTGGAATTTTGTAAGTAAAAGCCCAATTTATTCTAACCTATCTAAAATTGTCTTAACCATAAAAATAAGTATAAATCAACACAATAAGGCATAAAGCTCACCCAAGAGACCATATGTAAGGGAAATAAATATATGGAATTATGCACTTATCAAATTCCCCCACACTTAGCTTTTGCTTGCCCTCAAGCAAGACTACGAGACATAACACATACACATTAATTCCCCCAATGACACGAAAAATATCACATATCATAATCAAAGACAACCCAAAGAATCAAACGCTATAACATGTCATGAACTAAAACACTCAACAAATTCAAACTAAAATAAACAAGAGATTTTCATTCAAAAAGCAATCAACAATTATGGTAGACCCTCACACGTCACTCATAATTCACTCAAGTGTTTAAGGGTTAGAAAAATTCACTCAACATTCAATTCATGCTCAATTACTACCATAAACTTGCTTGTTCATCCAATATTTGTTGCTGATGTCACATGTCATACACAAATCCAATGGTCTTTAATAAGGTTGTAATGGGGCTAAGGTAAAGGTAGGATATAAAAGGGAAAAAGGTTAAGACCTAAGAAACTAATAGAGCATTTAGAAACAAGCTGGGTTAATTAGGCATGAAGGACCCAACACCTCAACCAATAATCAAACACTCTTTGTTTCTTTCTTCCTTATTCATTTCTTTTAAAAAATATCATATATTATGTCCTTGCACTTTTTTTTTTTCCTTTCTTCTTTTTTTTTTTCAACATATATATATATATATATATTTTCTCTAAGCATTGCTTAGGGTGCATATGCATACTCATACTTTGAACCACCGTTTGACATGAAGGATGATGCAGGAGCATACTGTCAACTCCCAATTACTACTAAGTAACTCAAAACATAGGAGTAGATAAATAGCAATAACTTTTTTTTTCTTTTTCTTTTTTTTTGCTACAAGGACATAATATCATAAGCATTCCCCAAATACATTCCACTTCATCAATAATATAGCCATAACAAATCAACAATAGCATCTCCACACTCATTCAATTCACCGTCCTTTTCAATACCCATCAAATAATTTCAAATGCTCTACTAGTCCAAAGGTGGGTAAACAAAATAAGGATAACAAATGAAAATGGTTTACGGCTTATTAACAAGGGTTGTTGAACAAAGAAAAGGATAATAAGCTCAAAATAGGTATACTAAAGTCAATTTTGTAAGGTTGGCTTTTTAAGTCAAGTGGTTATAAATCCTATATGCCATTTTCATCTTTATGCATGCACATGAATCTGCAACTTTGACTAGTATTAAAAGCAAGTTTTATAGCAATCTTCCATGAATGAACATAACTCCAAAAGAAAACACAAGATTGCCATGTATGTTTCAATCTCAAAGGCTCAAAGGCTCACCCAATAATGGTTTTTTGGTCTACCAACACAAGTTAATACTCTTCAAAATCAAACTCGAGTCAATTCTAGCCTAAGTATGCAAGTATTTTGTTCAATCATGTTATAACATTCTCACCTCAAGTCAATCTAAGTTTATAACATGTGAATCCTTGAATATCATTGGGAAAACATCCTAGACATCCTAAAAAAAAAAATAATAACAATAATAATAATAAAAAAATTAACATGTTCAAAATGCACTCTCTAAACTCTTTAAATGCAATCACTCCCCCACACTTAAAACTTACATTGTCCCCAATGTAAGGCTAAATGCAAGAAAATGGAACAGAAAAAAAAATAATGCATATGAAAAGAAAAAGAAAAGGGATAGAGAAAGCAAATCTGATCATCTTGGGTTGCCTCCCAAGCAGCGCCTTTGTTTAACGTCTTTAGCTCGACATTGCCACTTCTCAATCAATTTAAGTTGGATCTCTCAATTGCACTTCATCTGCAGTTTGCTCCTGAAAACCTTCATGAAATGGCTTAAGCCTATGCCCATTGACCTTGAACACCTTATTAGTTCCTAGGCTTTGTACCTCAACTACACCATAAGAAAATACGTTAATAACTTCAAAAGGACCAATCCAATGAGAACGTAACTTACCAAGCATTAATTTGAGTCTTGAATTGTAAAGTAAAACTTTCTGTCCAAACACAAATTGCTTTCTAGCAATCATTCTGTCTTGAAATGCCTTTATTTTGTCCTTTTTCTTATCCTTTGTCCTTACCTTCGTCTTGCCCTCATGTCTCAACTCAAAAGTCTCCTGTGCAAGAACATTAACCACGTCAATAAAAAATGCAAATTTAACATCATTAGGGTACCTTATGTTATCAAATATATTAAATTTCACAATCTCCCTATCGAACTCCATGGTAAGGGTACCATCATGAACATCAATCTTTGTCCTTGCTATTTTTAGAAATGGTCTCCCTAATAAGATTGGTGCGAGATTAGATGAGTCACCTTCTTCCATGTTAAGCACATAAAAATCAACAGGAAAAACCAATTCATTAACTTGCACTAAAACATCCTCAAGAACTCCCTCAGGATACACATTAGATCTATCAGCAAGTTGAATAATCACACCTGTTTCTTTCAATGGACCATTATTCAAAGATGAATAAATAGAAAGAGGCATGACATTTATTGAAGCTCCTAGATCTAACATTGCTTTCTCAATCCTGACATTACCTACTTTGCAAGGGATAGTGAACATACCTGGGTCCTTGCATTTGGGAGGTAATTTCTTTTGAAGGACGCCTAAAACATTCTCTCCCATACTTACCTTCTCATTACCTTTCAACTTCCTCTTGTTGGTGCACAATTCCTTGAGAAATTTTGCGTACCTTGGGACTTGCTTAATGGCATCCAATAAAGGAATGTTCACTTCTACCTTTTGAAAAATCTCCAAGATATCCTTTTCTTGATCTTCCTTTTTAGATTTAGATAACCTGCTAGGAAAAGGAAGAGGATTAGGTTTATCAGAATTATGCACAATTGTTTGAGAGATTACCTTAGAAGAGATTGTCGCCTCATTTTTTGCCTCCTCTTTTTGAGTCTTCTTAGCTAAATCTGTAGGATTCTGAACAAGAATGTCAATTTCTTTTCCACTTCGCAACGTAATGGCACTTACATTTTCTTGAGGATTTACAATTGTTTGGGAAGGCAATTTCCCAGAACCTTGAGCTTCAAGCCTGCTCATTGATGTTGCTAGTTGACTAATTTGATTCTCCAATTGCTTGATGCTTGTTCTTGTCTCCTGTTGAAATTTTTGTGTGTTAGTTGTAAGTGATTTAACAATTTCTTCTAGAGACATACCTGAACTTGAGGAAGGTTGTTGTGGTGGAATATGTGGTCTAGGCTGGTAATGTTGGAATTGTGGTCTTGCTCCATAACTGAAGTTGGGATGATCCCTCCACCCTGGATTGTAGGTATTTGAATAAGCATCATACTGCTTTTGTGGTGGGCCTGGGAATCCTTCAACTGCATTGGCATGCTCTAGAGAATCTTCTTGAAGTGTAGGACACATATCCGTTGGATGACCAGTAGCAGCACAAATTCCACAAGCTTTAACTTGTTGCAAATTTCCTATAGCCAATTGTTAAACAAGAGAAGTTAGATTGGATATTTGATTTTCAAGGGAAGATATACTTACCTCATTCACCCTTCTCAAAGGGGTGTCTTGTCTGAATCCAAACTGTTATGAGCTAGCAGCCATGATGGAAATCAAATCTTTAGCGGCACTAGGGGTTTTGTTCACTATAGCACCTCCACTAGCTGCATCCATCATTTTCCTCTCCATAGGTAGTAACCCTTCATAGAAATACTGAATGAGAAGTTGTTCGGAAATTCCATGTTGAGGACAGCTGGCACACAATTGTTTAAATCTTTCCCAATACTCGTGAAGGGTTTCTGTATCTTTCTGCCTTATTCCACATATCTCCCTTCTGATGCTAGCGGCTCGTGAAGCAGGGAAAAATTTATCAAGAAACAATCTGACCATCCTGGTCCATGTAGTTATAGAACCTGGAGGTAAGTAAAACAACCAATCCTTTACTGCATCAGCCAGTGAGAATGGAAAAGCACGCAATTTAATTTGTTCTTCAGTCACTCCTTGTGGTTTCAGGCTTGAACACACCACGTGGAATTCTTTCAAATGCTTATGAGGATCCTCACCTACAAGACCACGAAAAGTAGGCAACAAATGTATGAGTCCTGATTTTAATTCAAAAGCAGCATCTAAATTAGGGTACTCAATACATAAAGACTGTTGGTTCAAATCAGGAGCAACTAACTCCTTTAATGTCCTGTCATTAATGGCCATGACTTCCTCTTCTTCTGAATCGCTAGATGGAATGGAAAGAGTGTTCGAAGCTATATTGATGCCTGATGCTATTCCCGAAGCCTGTTCTCTTGAAACTTGCTTAGCTTCTCTTCTCAACCTATGGATAGTTCTATCAATTTCCAAGTCAAATTTCAATTCACCTTGATGAGAAGATCTGGTCATAAACCTGAAAACACATAAGACTTACAAACAAACAAACAAAATCACTAAAAAAATAAAAATAAAAATAAAAACAAAAAGAATAAATCTACTTGACACCAATCCCCGGCAACGGCGCCAAGAATTTGATGGGTGTCGAATCCAACAAATAATAAATTCTTGCTCTTAAAAATATGAATTGTGATAGTGATGAGCAAGGTCGTATCCACAGGGATTGGTTAGATCTATTCCTTTGAAAAATTAGAGTAAATAGAAGAAATGATTGGAGGGTTTGTATTTTGAAATTTAAACAATTAAAAATAAAATATTATTCTAAATGAATAAGACAAATCAGAATGTAAAAGAAATTAAAGTAATTAATAGAAACGTTTCTGGTAGAAGGGATTTATCCACCAATGGTTATAACACTGATCATTGATACCAAAGTCACTAATTTTCCTTGAATACTTGGCTTTAGAAAGAACAACAAGCTCTGTTCATTCAATGTTTCCCTTACTTCTTAGTTAATTAAAACAAGCTCTTCAATTAACCCTTACCTTCAAACAACCCTAGAACAAGCTCTCTAGAATTTAATTCAATGAAAGCATTAAACTTTGTGGAAATGCGGTTTATTTAATTCAACACATGTACTCCCTAAGAATTGAATGAAAACTTGTCCATAATCATCAACCCTAGTTGCTACTTATGCAAGAAAGCCCAAACAATTACGGATTTGGTATTCAAGCTAGCAATTGATCATGCATCAAGAATTGAATAGCGGTCGTCTATGCTATCAAAACACACAATCATAAATAATAAAACCAGAAGATACATGAATATTCAAGATAAAATCATATTGCAAATAAACTCAAAAAGATCTCACAGTGTTCTTCACATAGCTTCAAAATATCCTTCTACCGAAAAAAACAAAGTTTAGCCACACATAATGAGAGAAAGAACACAAAAAGAAGAGAAGATATGAAAAGGATGCTTCTTCCCCCTCTTGGATGTGATTCTCTACCTCTTTTGCTTCCTGGGCATCCCCCCTCTCGAGCTTGGATCAAGACTTTAAATATCCCCCAACAAAGAATCCAAATCCGCCAAGGAATTAGGGCTCCTAGACTCCCGTAACTTGTGATCCCTTTTTGGGTCGGATAACGAGCGTTTTGTGAGAGTTAAGCATGATCGCAACGGGGCAAGCAGCATAGTTCAAAATTTTGAACCTTACCCTGATCCCGGCGATTGGATCAACGTCGAAATTAAATCATTCACAAACAAATAAATAAATCTAACCTTTAGATTATCGAGTCGTTCGCGGATTCGAGCCGTCCAAGCGTCCAGCCTCTAACTCGTGATACACAACACGCGTCCGTTGGCAAGGAGAGCGGAATAGGAGTGCTAGCTCCTTCTCCTTTGCGCGGCTTGTGTATAGACGGTAAAAGAACGCCCATGTTTCAAATTGATGCCAAAAAGAAACAGGAAGAGTGAACGGCAATACGTTTTTCAACTCTTGAAAAACGACACCAAAAATCACATCTTAATTTTGGGTAACCCATAAAGGGATATTTATAAGGAAATATCCTAGGGTTTCTAAAACCCTAATGGATTGGGCTAGCCCATTAATTCTAATTTAATTAGAATCTTAAGTGGGCTTATTCTAGTCCAACTAAAAATATAATTAAATGGCCCAATCCTTTTATAGGTTAAATAAAATATTATGGCCCAAATATAATTCAAGCCCAAATATATTTTATTTACTATTTGGCCCAAATCTAATTTGGTCCAAATATAATATTTAATATTTGGCCCAAATCTAATTTAGTCCAAATATAATATTTATTTTAATATTTGGCCCAAATCCAATTTAGTCCAAATATAATATTTAATTTAATATTTGGCCCACATCTAATTTAGTCCAAATATTAACTTAAGCCCAAATATATTTTATTTCTTATTTGCCACTCCACCAAATAGAAAATTATTAAATTAGAAACTCCTTCCTAATTTAATCAATTGCCATTTTTAGGAAACTCTTTCCATTATAACGACTCCTCGTCATATCGACGTCATTACGTCTATTTGTTCTTTTTCCGTGAGAACCTACGACGGCAAAACTTCTTGCCGAAGTGTCCCACTTAACCATACGTCCACTCTCCTGGTTTAAGCCAGGGATCGTGCCTATTGCGTATGACTCATTAGGCTTTCGAATATGTTGGCAATGTGTCGGTACAAACACATAAGACAAGATTGGCCTCTAGCAAGGCATCATGCCTACCCAATTATTCAGAAGGATTCATAATCCGCAAATAACCTTTCACGAGCATGGTTACCGTGTAATTCGATCCTCTCGTCAATGTATCTTATGTGATCTCAAGTATGG
The DNA here is from genome assembly GCF_014633365.1 of Diospyros lotus. NCBI lineage: Eukaryota > Viridiplantae > Streptophyta > Magnoliopsida > Ericales > Ebenaceae > Diospyros > Diospyros lotus. The sequence continues at coordinate 24,914,309 of NC_068342.1, forward strand.
CGATGTGTTGCTTGATAACGATCACATGAGTTTTCTTCGGTCTTCCGGATATCTTCACTTAATTAGAAAGTAAATCAATAACTCCTTATTGATCTCTTTCACCATGGCCATGGATTTAAAGTGAATATCCATCGAAGGCGCCTTAGATACATCATCCTCTATCAAGGGATAGACGAGTCCCATCTTGGTTATACACCCATCTCCATAAGCCTCACGATATGCCCAACGATCGCCCACGTGCAGCCTTTATCTAGGCCCATCGAAACGATGTCAAAGCATATCGATCTTCTTATGAGATGACCGTGACAACCTCAAGTCCAAAGATTAGTTACACCCATCTCGTAAGAGAATACCATCAACATATAACCAAAATAGATTCTCATGGCGAGTCATGTCCAGTGACACGTTCTCCAACATTGGTCACCTATGTACTTGTCTAGGCATCCCCATGCCTATGGGAGTGAGACCCCCATTGCTATCACATAGAAAAAACATAGCACATACAAGTCTTACCGCAATTGTCAATGTCCATTCTTGACATTGCTACGACTTGGGACATTTAATGATGTCTAGAAACTGTGATGCATCATCTCACATCTTTATAGATTATTCACAGTATACATCATATGGAGTTCTATCTAGTTTCATTCGGTTATTACAATAATAACAAGAAACTAATAGAATGACTTCTTGTGAATTTGAATAACTCTTTATTCAAATAATAACATGATTACAATTGTCAGTGTACAACATGCCCAATCTGATTGGGTCTAGAGCACCTACACTAACATTTTGGGCTTCGTCCCCTTCTTAAGAATTGTATTTAAGATTGTTTAGATGAATTTGGGATTTTGAATCACTCGATTTGGACATCCTAGGCTCAAGTTATGGCCTTTTAAAGATTTCATGTTTGTGCAGAATTCTAATCCAATTAGGATTTGGCCCAGCTTTTCGGCCCTAACTTGAAGCAATATTTGGAGGCCCAAACAAACTCGGATTTGGACAAATCATACCATTCTGGAAATCCCTAGAAGTCATCTACAAAATCTCTGAAGACATTATGCATGTTCTTGAACTCTAACATGTTCAAAAATCTGCAAGAAGCCCAAAAGGTCAAAATATTAAAAAGCTGGAATTTTGTAAGTAAAAGCCCAATTTATTCTAACCTATCTAAAATTGCCTTAACCATAAAAATAAGTATAAATCAACACAATAAGGCATAAAGATCACCCAAGAGACCATATGTAAGGGAAATAAATATATGGAATTATGCACTTATCAGATATTTTGTTACTTTTGTGGTTATAACGGTTTGGTCCCTCAAAGTTTCCATAAATTGCACTTTTACCCCTCGTAACTTTGAGAATCCCACTTTTGGCTTTTAAAATGCTATTCCTCCATTTCCAATAATTCTTACAATGCTCCTTCACTTTTGGATACCATTCTTGGCTTCGAAATAATCTCCAATTATTTTTGAGAACTTACACTTTTCCCCGAACTTAGTCATTACAATTTTGGCATTAGTTCAAAAACTAAATTTTTGTCTTAGGACTTTCGTGACCCTCTGAAAATGTCTCATTTTCTTATATATATGAACTTAAAGATCCCTGGTATATATCAAAATTTAAAGTTCTTGGATATTACATATTTGAACTGAGAAAAGAAAGAAACAAAAATCTTGGGTGTTACACTTGAATTTGACGATCCGTCACTTGGAATCAGACAAAGTCAGCCTTCAATCTTAGCTCCAAGATCTCTCCATTAGTCGCCACGTAGTAGAGGACGATGCCCACAAATGGAAAGAATGGCTAGAGGTTCAAAATCGAGCTTACAAACAAAAAGTGTCTTCCTTGGCGGAGGCTCAAGGGGAAGTGTCAAGCTTGAAAAGTGACTTGGCTAGTGTTGAGGAACGAGTGGTCGCATCGCTCTAGACGACTGTACGCACTCAGTTAGAGGTGGAAAGGATGTGGGAGAACAGGAAGTAAGAGACTGAAAAGGCGATGAAAGATGCTATGAAGCAATACCGCCTTTCCAAGGATTGTTATCGCCGCAAGGATGATTATGCTAGTTGCTCTCAAAGTTTGGTTTTTACCTCAGCCGTAGCTTCTTAAAGTCCAGGCGTCTAGGGGACTCCTTCCTAGAGATGACTTTTGATAACACCATGTCTTCTAGAACTCCTCTCGACTGGAAAAAGTACGAGCCGAACGATCCTGGAGAATGACCTCAGTAACTTGCAAGGTCCATGGATCCCCTATACCCTTGAGTTAGAGGAAGGTGAAGTGGGTGCTGACATGACTAGCACCATCTAGATGAATGAGAGGGGCTTTGATTGATGCTCAAAAATTCCAAAATTTGTTGTATTTTTATTACCTCTTAATCCATTTAATAAGTTAAAAACATCAAAGAATGTTTGTTGCAGCCCAAAGAAAGAAAAAGAGATCAAGGGTTGAATTAATCCTTCAAAGGCATGATCAAAAGAGGAAAAGAATAAGAGACTAAGAAATGACGATATTCAGATGAATGCTATTACATTCGAATGAGGAAAGCAAGGAAGAAAACATTCGAATGAAAATATGAAGGAAGGTATTGAAGGACTCATTCGAATGAAGGCTGAGTAATTTGAATGAGTATTTAGAAATTAAAAGACATTCATATGGAGATGGAACAATTAGGATGGAAGGTAGTGATAGAAAAAAAATCAAAGACATTCGAATAAACCTTATAGTCATTTGAATGAAAAGATCGCCAGGTACACATTTGAATGAGGATAAAGTCATTCAAATGAGAAGCAGCAATTCAAGAAGTCAAGGTAATTCGTATAAACCAAGATCATTCAGATAAAAATAAGCACATTCGAATGTTACCAAAGTCATTCGACTGCGTAGAAGAAATCAAAGAGCAAAATCCAAAATCCATTCGAATGGATTTACTGTTGCATTCGAATGATAGAGGAAATTGCCATGCAAATGAACAGTAAAGCATGAAATACATTCGAATGAGCTTTGAACTCATTGGATTGATCCAAGTGGCCAAGGAAAATCAAGCTCGCATTCGAATACCCCTGCTCACACATTCGAATGAAGATCCGAAAACTCTCTAACATGCACAAATAAACACGGTGGCTCTAATGTAAATTCAGTGAACTTTTTCAACAACTTTACACCAAGTGGTCCCCTCTTCCATGTGCGACAAGCTTAAAAGGAGCCAATATTCCTGGGAATTAGGTGTGGTGGATAGCCCAGAAAACACAAAAAAAGAGAGGATCATTGGAAAGTTTCAAGTCTTTTCCATTTTGTCCATTTTTAATTTCAGTTCTTGTCCATAATTTAAATATTTGCACACAAATTATTGTTCTTCATTTTTTTTTCCTAGTTCTTAGTTCCTTTCAAATACATTACAAGTTTGTTTTACAAGCTATAGTTCATTTCAATAATCAATATAACAGTCGTTGTTTCCAAAATACAACAATCTATTTTTAATTGCGGACAGACGCAAAAGTCTCAGGAGTCGTGCCTTCACTGATGAGAATCTAAACGAACAACTAGATTTGGTAGAGGTCCAGATCTAGTAAGCCAATAGAGCTGATGAACTGACAAGGTTGATGATCTGGTGGGCTGATGATCTGGTGGCCCAAGATGACCGAGTGACCTGAGGGTGACAAGTGGGCTTGGTGACCTAAGGGTGACGAGTGGGCTTGGTGATCGAGTGACCTAAGGGCGACGAGTGGCCTTGATGACCGAGTGACCTGAGGGCGACAAGTGGCCTTGGTGACCGAGTGACCTGAGGACGAGTGGGCTTAGTGATCGAGTGACCTGAGGGCGACGAGTGGCCTTGGTGACCGAGTGACCTGAGGACGAGTGGCCTTGGTGACCGAGTGACCTGAGGACGAGTGGCCTTGGTGATCAAGTGACCTGAGGATGACGAGTGGCCTTGGTGACCAAGTGACCTAAGGATGACGAGTGGCCTTGGTGACCGAGTGACCTGAGGACAATGAGTGGCCTTGGTGATCGAATGACCTAAGGACAATGAGTGGCCTACAAAACGAGAGCACCGTTAGGATGCAGGTGGGGTCCCCGCACAAACCCTCCGATGCTAAAGTCAGATCTCGAGAAAATATGAAATGATGCTTTAATCACTCAAAATTGTGTACCTCGTGAAGAAGATGAGACCTTATATTTATAGTGGAGGGTGAGGGAGGCTTCGCGATATTCTTGGCTAGAATCTCGTCGCCCATTCTGAGAATTTCGGAGCCCATTCGGCTGACGTGGGGGGTCCACTCAGTTGAAACGAGTGGATTGCCAACAAATGGCAAAGTCGGAGGGTCACTCGGCATGACCGAGTGACCCCCCACTCGGTCATGCCCTCGAGTGGGATTTCTCGGCCTAACCGAGTGGATCCCACTCGGCTAGGCCGAGCCGGGTGCTGCATCGCTCACCCTGCATTTATCACTTTTTGTATTTTTCTTTCACTAAGTCGGCTGATTTAGCAACTATTTATGTTCACAGAAAGGATGAGGCATTTAGACTCGCCAGTGCACGAGTGTGATTGTAGTAGAAAATTTATATGTAATTTTCCGAGCAAAACCCGGTCGACTCACAGGGAGATTACTCATGGAAGGAGATAACCACACCAATTCTTTTGATTAACGAAATAATAAAATGAGATCAAACCAAATGTGATATGACTATAATCTGGATATGGAGAGGTCTTGGGTCACGACAGATTTGGTGCCAAACCCAACTGATTTACCATATAGCTTTCTGTGATGTAACTAGAAGCTCAAATAGCTTAGGTTTTCAACCATTAAATGTACTATTGAGATGATGATAACTCTTTGTTCAAGCAACCTCCATACATGGTATGGAGACTCTATGTTAAGCAGCTATCATAAATCAGTGTATAAATAACGTTTTAACAAAATAATTGCTCGGGGCTTGGGTATGAGAACGTTTCCAGGTCAAGCAACCCTCATACATGGAATGGGAACTCTAAGTTAGGCGTACGAACCAATCCAAGCCTGAGGTTTTCGTTAATGACATTTCCCAAACTACCTTTGCTTTGGTTACTTTGACATATGGAGTTCTGCTATATTGATTCATCAGTGGCTTTGGGCATCATCTTTGCCTTAACCCAAGAATTGAATTAGCCACACATCTTCATAGGAAGTGCACAACTAAAACTAATCTCAACGGATGAATATGAAATTCACAAAGAAAATAAATTGGATCAAACGATAAGAATTAGATAAACTACTGTTGTATTGATTACTGAAATGAACTACAACTTGAAACAGAAATTAAAATGAACTTGTAATACAAAAGCTCAGAACTAGCAAGAACAACAAAAGTAACTGAAGTGCTATTAGTTTTAAAAAATACAGACAAGAACTAAAGCGAAAGAAATAGACAGAATGAAAAGACTCTCTACTTTCCAGTGATCTTCATCTTTTTATGTTTTTTTCTGAGTATCCTTTGTTCTCTCCAACCTCTGATTCCATAGAATGTTGGTTCCTTTTTAAGCTTACGGCGCATGGAAGTGGGGACCACTTGATGAAAAGTTGTTCAAAAAGTTGGTTGAATTTACCTCAGAGCCATCGTGTTTATTTGCCCATGTCAGATTCTTTTGTTCGGATGCTCATTCGAATATGCTAGCAGAGATATTCGAATGTGTGCTGAGATTTCTTTGGCAACTTGGGTCATTCGAATGAATTTCAATCCTATTCGAATGAATTTCACACTTTACTGTTCCTTAAACGGTGATTTTCTCAGTCATTCGAATGCAACAGTATTTTCATTCGAATGGATTTCTAATTTTCCTCTTGACTTCTTCATAGCATTCGGATGACTTGGGAAGTATTCGAATTTGGAGTTTTTGCGATGCTTCTTATTCGAATTACTCAGCCTTCATTCGAATAGATTTTCTTTCTTCTTCAATTACATTCGAATGACTTGGTCTTCATTCGGATATATCTTCATTGCTTCCATACGATGTGTTTATCCAAATTTCTTCTCATTTTCAACTCATTTGAATGACTTGGCCTTCATTCGGATATGCACAGTTTTACCTAGAGTCCTTGATTTTTGTTACTTCTTATTCGAATTAGGCCAAGCTTATCTGAATACATACCCAATATTTTGCGTATTCAAATGTTCAAATGATCTATTTGAATGATTCAGTAGCTTCCTTCTGATTTGCTCCATATTTGAATATCTTCTGAAGACTCATTCGAATGGCTTTGACTTTTATCAGAACACCTTCATTTCTTGGCTTTTTCTTCCTCTTTCAATCATGCCTTTGGAGAGTTAAATCATTCTTTCATCTCTTTTCCCTCTTTTGGGCTGCAATAAGAAATTCTGAAGATTTTAAGTCGATCAAATGGATTAGGAGGTAATAAAAATATAACAAATTTTGCATTTTTTAGCATTAATCACACCCCCCAACTTAAACACTGCTAGTCCCTTAGCAATCAAATTAAATGCACGAATACTTCATCATTCACAAATTCATTGATAGTGTAAATCTCGTATGTGAAGCAAAAATGTATGGTCAGTAGCATAGGGACTTCGGACAATCAAATGAATGTTTATTATTTGAACTTTTGTCCAGGGCATATTCAGTGAAATCAATCAGCATTTTACATTCAATTCTCGAAGCTTTGATTGCAAACCTCATTGGATATGTTTCTCTTCAATAAAATGATCACTCAGAGTTGCTCTCAAAGGATGTACCTCAATTTGGAGTGGATGTAATTCAAGTTCAAAGAGGTATCATCAATCATCATGAATGTTATTAAGGAAGGAAAGGACCTGACATAGCTTCATGATTAGAATAGCATCTCAATGAATAACATTTAAAATTAACCAAGTCTCCTTACTCTTGAAATTATATCCTGAAATTGCATGATTGATAGAACCAAGAGGGATCTTTCTGGGAAGAAATGGGGCCAAATGGTGATGCGGTATGGCAAAGGGGATGATGGAAATCAAAAGAATTTTTAGGTCTCGGGAATTTTCCACTGTGGCTAAAAACGGAATATTTTTTTTTTTTTGGATATAGAAAAATAAAATGCACATGTGATGCATTCGTGCACCAATAGCTAAAATCATATCAGGGCATCTAAATTCAGTTGGTAGTATCCGAACCTAAATCTAACTGCTATTCCAACTGATAATGAGCAAGCTTCCATTGCTTCACCCTCAATGGCTACAGGGGTGTTTTTAATGTCCTAGACCTAGAGACAACCATTTATCTTAAATGGTAAAGTGGTCTTTTAACGTCAGATTCCCAGATATTTTTTTTTTTTTTTTTGAACACTGAGCCTGCAGATTAATTCCCGGGACCTAATCAATGGATGAGAAAAATCTCATGGCTATGGCTTGGACGGAGGGAATGATGCAACCGGTCATGAAGAGTTTCAATGGGCTATAAATAGAGATTGATCAAAAAAACAATAGGTTGATTGGCTCAAGTGATAGGAAACTAATCCCTCTATAATGTTCCATAAAACAACACTATTCATTCAACTGGTTTCAAGTTTAGAGTCAGTTAAAATTAGCTAATATCATTAAAGACACTCAAGGAAAAATGTTGTTTTGAAGCTATTGAAAGATAAGAGAATCAACAAAATATTTTATTGCATGAATAGGTGTTATTTCACTCAGAATAAAATGCTATGAAGCTCTAACACTTACTTTGGTAACAAATCTCCACTTAATTTGAGAATTTGGGCAATTTGCTGATCATTTCACCATGTTTTGTATGCCATCCAAACAAATGAACAGAAATAAAGCACCCTAAGTAGACCTGGTCCTGGTTCTAAATCTCATACAGTTCTGTTTTCAAATAAAATATTATCATGCAAATAACCAGTTGTGAATCTAAAGCATCAAGCACAATAATCTGAAGCACAGAGTAAGCAAAGTCATTTTTATTTGAAAAATAAAGATGTGATTAATCTTTGTAGTTCATAGGTACAGAAGCTAAGCATGAAGAATCAAATCCTATGACTACTCAGTGCCATCAGTGGCATCATCAAAAGTGGAGTTCTCCTCAGTGGAGTTTCCAGAATGAGTCTTTGATAAGGGATCAACATGAGGAGTAGAGGAAGAAGATGGAATGGTAGGGTGAGAAGGTGCTGCATGCTCAGGCTGCGGATGTGCCCCTGATGTAGAAGGTGCACCCTCTTCCTCTCTCCATATGTCAATGGTCTTCTGTATGCAAGTCTCAGCATCGGCCAACTTGTCCTTTGAAGACTTCTGTGGAAGCTCTTCTATAGATGTGCTCAGAAGTTAACCTACTCTCTTGTCCATCGCAGTGTAACGTTCATTCATGGTCATTATTCCTGAATAGATGACTCTCTGCCTCCAATGTAGATCCTCATAAATGGCCTCCTGTCTCTCTTGGATCTTCTTCAGTGATTGCTCCACTAGGGCTTCATGTCTCAATTGCCTTTCTTGCATCTCCTTGACTAACTCATACAAGCCTCTAAGAGTATGATCTTCCTCTTGTCTCTCTTCCTGATCCTCATGCAGTGGCGGTTCTTGAGATGGTCCTTCTTATCCTTCAACCTGCCTACCTGATGCCTCTCCTTTCTCGGGTGTTGTTGCTTCAAGCCTCTTCAACTGCCCACTGCTTCTTCGTGTAAATGCTGGGATGATCCTTTCCATTGGCTTGATGACTTCAAAAGTTGCCTTCTCTTTTACCCCGTGCCTCAGTACAAAGTAGGTAATCAACCCCCCAAAGGGTAGTCCTCCACCCCCATGTGCATGCTTGCCCACTAGGTCTATGGAGTCAAAAATGTGCTTGGCCAAGTCTATGTGTACTCCCAGGATCATCTTTCCCATGAATGTGGCTTGCTTAACCGAAACACTACCAGTGAATGCGTGGGACATGAAGTGAGAATAAAGAAGTCTATGTAAGATGATGCATTTAGGGGACAAATTCTTCTTTGGGAGGGTAGGACTCAACCAAACAGCATCATCTGCCTCTGTCAACAACCTAGCCAGGTTTTCTTTTCCTAAGTCCACACTTGCCTCCTCAAGGTCCCTTGGTGATGCCTCTCTTGGGATTTGGAAGGTTTCAGCAATATCAGAGGGCTTCAACTCTATTCTCACATTTCTCACTTCAGTAATTAGGCACCTATTTCCCGAGTCATCTCTGTCACTGGTTATGTTTGAGTAAAATTCTTTGACTAAGGGAACTATGGCCTTGTGTTGAAACCTAACCCAAGTTTTCCATCCTTTGGCAGTAATCAATGACAACAAATCACACGGGGGCTCTTCAAATTATTCAAGCAATATTCCCCTCTCACAAAGCACTGGCTTGTAACACCCGAAAATTTTGTAAGTTATTGCCATTTAATAAATGAAAGACTTTTCCAATTTTTTAAAAGGACTCGAGACACATGGTACTATAGGATGGAAGGAATAATTGTGACATATCTCGAGGGACACGTGGCACTGTAGGATTAAAAGTAATAATTAGGGTGTTAATCTCAAGATCAAGGAAGCTAATTAGATGATGACAAGTGGCATGTGAATGAATTTCAAATCTAAGTAATGATGGCAAAGTTTGACTAAAACTCCTAATCTTTACTTAATCTCCAAGTATGGGAGACTTGGCACCCTAGGATTGGAACACTTGGTGGGATCATCATGAGGCACAAATCCCAAGTTAAATGGCTTCATCTTGGAGTGACATGTGGCATATCTTGATTTAGCCTTGCTCTAAGGTTGACACTTGGATGAAACTTGTAGCGAAAGCTAAAGGAGTCATCATAAGTAATAATTAAGGTGACACATGGCAAAATCTGGTTAGCCAAGCACTTCTATAAATAGGTTATTGGGGGAGATATTTTTCCATTTCAAGAGGGCGAGGAAGAGGGATTTTTGGAGAGAAATTTCTGGAGAAAAAGAGGCGAAGCGCTCCCGGAGATCAAGGAAGTAGAAGGCTTTGACGGGTTTCCGAGCCAGCCTAGTAAACTGGGAAAAATGTCTTCAAAATATTGAGGTAAGTTCCAAAAATTTTTATAATCTTGTAGAGCACTGAAAGAAGAAGGTATAGAAAAAAACGGGGGTTGAATCGGAGTTAAAACGGCCGAGTTATGGCCGAAACGGGGGAAGAGGCAGAATCTGGCCGATGCAAAGAACAGGCGCGTGAGATTCACGCGCCGGAAGAGGCTGCACGTGGAAGCGCGTGAGTCCTCTTCTATGGTGCGTGAAGGCGCGTCCAGACCCATTTTTCCTTAAAATTTTGTATTAGTTCCCATATATTCAATCCCCACCCTTTCATACAGAAATATTTATCATTGGACTTACGAAAGGTCATGATTTGATAGAAAACAGCTTCAATTTGGGTGAAATTAGCGCTTTTCGGTGAGCCCAAAGGTGAGTGGTTTCTAAAACTGTATTTCTTACATGTTGAGCATATCATTGAGCATGTTGGAGGTGATTGCAAGTGCATATCATGTTTATTTCATTTGATACGCATGTTTCTTTCCATTTGCTCATGCATCACTACGTGTGGCTTGTGACTAGTTGTGAATATCATGGGTGAAGGGAGTCTTCACTTGGTCGTGTTGTTAGGCCGTGTTACATGATAAGGTTGGAAGGGGTGATTGCAACACCCTAGCGTCACATCCACCTGGAGCATGCATCTCTGCATTTTGCATTTGCACGCATGAAGTTAGTTTTAACCCTCACTTAGATTTAACGATCTAACCCAGGTGTTCATACCCCTGGAATATTCAAATGTTCCAGATCTATTAGGCTCGAGCTCAAAGGGAGAAGGCTTGGAGGCGGTGTGAGTGTAGTTATCTTGTTTAGGCATCTCTTATGATGTTGTAGTATGTTACAAGATTTGTACTCTAACTTTGACAATATTTTGTCTTGTGGAGAATGAAGTCTACTTTCCTTGTTGTCTTGATAAATTGTGTGTATGAATGTTTATTTTATGGGAGTCCCAACATTTCAGGTTACGATCCTTACTGTAGTATATGGGATTTCCTTAACGCCCGTGTAAATATTATAGTACCTTATATACTATCTTGGGGTTGAGGCATTACACTGGCCTCTTAGCATACCCTCACTATAATTCTTTTCAGCCGCGGGGCTAATGAACCTAATATTAGAATATAGAGGGTTCAAATCAATGGTTGGGGTGGTAACGGTTTCTTTTCCTTTCTGCCTCTTTGAGGCCCTAGAGCTTTCTCCTACGGCCTTGGGGCGTTTTTGCTTTGAAGACATGTCAAATTGAGGGGTGTTAGGTCTAGGGAGTTGGTTTTGAGATTTTTCCGAATAGTTGATAGGCACAAAGTGGTTCCTCTCTTTTCTTCTTCTTTCAACTTCCCAACCAATCCTCTTTTCCTCACACTGATCTCCTGTTAGTGTAGGTGCTCTAAACCCAATCAGATTGGGCATGTTGTACAGTGACAATTGTAATCATGTTATTATTTGAATAAAGAGTTGTTCAAATTCACAAGAAGTCATTCTATTAGTTTCTTGTTATTATTGTAATAACCGAATGAAACTAAATAGAATTCCATATGATGTATACTGTGATTAATCTATAAAGATGTGAGATGATGCATCACAATTTCTAGACATCATTAAACGTCTCATGTCGTAGCAATGTCAAGAATGGACATTGACAATTGCGGTAAGACTTATATGTGCTATGTTTTTGCTATGTGATAGCAATGGGGGTCTCACACCCATAAGCATGGGGATGCCTAGACAAGTACATAGGTGACCAATGTTGGAGAACGTGTCACTGGACATGACTCGCCATGAGAATCCATTTTGGTTATATATTGATGGAATTCTCATACGAGATGGGTGTAACTAATCCTTGGACCTGAGGTTGTCACGGTCATCTCATAAGAAGACCGATATGCTTTGACATCGTTTCGATGGGCCTAAACAAAGGCTGCACGTGGGCGATCGTTGGGTATATCGTGAGGCTTATGGAGATGGGTGTATAACTAAGATGGGACTCGTCTATCCCTTGATAGAGGATGATGTATCTAAGGCGCCTTCGGTGGATATTCACTTTAAATCCATGGCCATGGTGAAGGAGATCAATAAGGAGTTATTGATTTACTTTCTAATTAAGTGAAGATATCCGGAAGACCGAAGAAAACTCATGTGATCGTTATCAAGCAACACATTGCTATACTTGAGATCACATAAGATACATTGACGAGAGGATCGAATTACACGGTAACCATGCTCGTGAAAGGTTATTTGCGGATTATGAATCCTTCTGAATAATTGGGTAGGCATGATGCCTTGCTAGAGGCCAATCTTGTCTTATGTGTTTGTACCGACACATTGCCAACATATTCGGAAGCCTAATGAGTCATACGCAGTAGGCACGGTCCCTGGCTTAAACCAAGAGAGTGGACGTATGGTTAAGTGGGACACTTCGGCAAGAAGTTTTGCCGTCGTAGGTTCTCACGAAAAAAGAACAAATAGACGTAATGATGTCGATATGACGAGGAGTCGTCATAATGGAAAGAGTTTCCTAAAAATGGCAATTAATTAAATTAGGAAGGAGTTTCTAATTTAATAATTTTCTATTTGTTGGAGTGGAAAATAGGAAATAAAATATATTTGGGCTTAAGTTAATATTTGGACTAAATTAGATTTGGACCAAATATTAAATATTATATTTGGACCAAATTAGATTTGGGCCAAATATTAAATAAAATATATTTGGGCTTGAATTAGATTTGGGCCATAATATTTTAATTAACCTATAAAAGGATTGGGCCATTTAATTATATTTCTAGTTGGACTAGAATAAGCCCACTTAAGATTCTAATTAAATTAGAATTAATGGGCTAGCCCAATCCATTAGGGTTTTAGAAACCCTAGGATATTTCACTATAAATATCCCTTTATAGGTTGCCCAAAATAGAAGTATTTTTGGTGTCGTTTTTCAAGAGTTGAAAAACATATTGCCGTTCACTCTTCCGTTTCTTTTTGCATCGATTTGAAACGTGGGTGTTATTTTACCGTCCATACACAAGTCGCGCAAAGGAGAAGGAGCTAGCACTCCTATTCCGCTCTCCTTGCCAATGAACGCGTGCCGCGTATCACGAGTTAGAGGCCGGACGCTTGGACGGCTCGAATCTGCGAACGACTCGATAATCTAAAGGTTAGATTTATTTATTTGTTTGTGAATGATTTAATTTCGACGTTGATCCAATCGTCGGGATCGGGGTAAGTTCAAAATTTTGAACTACACTGTTTACCCCGTAGCGATCTTGCTTTACTTTCATCTCCTTCACTCCCTCTTCACAACAACTCCTTCATCCAATCAATAGAATTCATATTTAAACAATGTAACAACCCTTACCTCTCAGCTGTTCTCTTCCCAGAATATTCGAATGCAGTGACCCCCTATTCGAATGCTAGCAGACTGTTCTTCCTTGTACGTAACCGGCTTGATCTTCGGATGGATGCAATGGATGATGAATGAGGGTGGTTAGAATAGGGCAACAAGATATATAGGGAGCGTTCGGGTGGATGAATGAATGATCTCACAGATTGGGGAGGGGTTTCGATCTTTAAAAGGGGGTCGTCGATTCGAATTTCAGAGATGGTTATGAGGTTAACAGGAGCATCATTCGAATGATTCTGAGGTTATACGAATGATAGAGGCAGATTCGAATGGAAACTGGGCGATTTGAATGATAGCTTGGGTCTTAAAACAACGGGTAGCAGGGGATTCAAATGAGAGAGAGAGAATACGAATGTTCGCTAAAAGCTTTTAAAGGGCCAGACGCCTCTTTCGAATGTGGAAAAATTCATTCGAATGAATTTTAAATAGTAACTTAACTTATCGAAGGATTTGAGCTACTCATTCGAATGCAACAGTACTTTCATTCGAATGAATTTCTCGGTCATTCGAATGACTATGAGGGTCATTCGAATGAATCTGGAAGAACGCTCACCAAGAAGGGCATTGAACAGAACGATCATTCGAATGCAAAAAGATTCATTCGAATAACTTTGAACATTATTTTATTTTATTTTATTTTTGTTTTAAGGAAAATTAAACAATTGAAGCCGTATTCGGATGTTAGGAATAGATTCAGATGAGGGTAGATTATTCGAATGAATTTGAGAGTATTCGAATGCTGGCTTCGATTTGTAAGGAAATAGTAGATTCATTCGAATGAAATTGGAGTATGGAGAAATTCATTCGAATGAATTTTAAACAGTAATTTCACTTGTGAACGAATTTGGCCAGCTATTCGAATGCAACAGTACTTTCATTTGAATGAATTTTGGACATATTCGAATACAACAGAGACTATTCGAATGCTTTCTTGCTTTCTTCTTTAACAGCTCACAGGTCATTCGAATGGTTTACAACACATTCGAATGATTAAGCTCATCCGGATACAGAATTCGAATAACAGCAAATTTTTTTTTTTTTTTTTACACACTTCCAAATACCTAAACACAAAATTTAAACCCAAACAGAATGTCATTAAATGTGCAAGGATCATCACAACAGTTCAAGCATACCTTTGCCCCCAACTTATTTTGAACAATTCTTAAGAAAGAGGATGTAAGAAATACCTGGAGATCTTCAAAAAAATGAACTCAAAGTTCCAGTTGCTTACTTGGATATTGCTGGTAGTCTTCGTTGCATATGTGGATCCGTGAGCTTGCTTCAATACTTAAATCAAAATCAAGAGTGAAAACAGTTCATGAAAGCAAAACACTAACTTCCTCTTCTTTTTTTTTTTTTATATTTTTTTTATATTAACTAACCACTACCCAATGGGTGGATCTGTAAGATCCATATTCTCTTCCTGTTCATTCAAGGATTCATAGTAGGGTTTTAGACGTTGTCCATTTACTTTGAGAACCTGACCAGATTGAAGATTTTCAATATCAAATACACCATGAGCTGAGATGGAACGAATTTTGAAAGGCCCAGTCCACCTTGACTTGAGTTTTCCAGGAAACAGATGGAGCCTTGAATCGTAGAGTAGCACATGTTGACCTATACAAAAACTCTTCCTGTTAATGTGCTGGTCATGCAATTTCTTCATGTGCATCTTAGAAAACTTGGCATTCTCAAATGCCTCGTTTCTAAGTTCCTCAAGCTCATTCAGTTGCAACTTTCTGTTAAGTCCTACCTCCTCTAAACTTTCATTCATCTTCCTGATGGCCCAGTAAGCTTTGTGTTCAACCTCTACTGGAAGATGACATGGTTTTCCATAAACCAGTCGATAGGGAGACATTCCCAATATGGTTTTATGTGCAGTCCTATAGGCCCAAATAGCATCAATTAACCTCAAAGACCAATCCTTTCGGTTGGAATTGACAGTTTTTTCTAAAATGCGCTTGATCTCCCTATTTGTCAATTCTGTCTGGCCATTTGTCTAAGGGTGGTATGGCGTTGAGACTTTATGAACTACCCCATACTTTTTCATTAAATCTGCCACTGGCTTGTTACAAAAATGAGAACCTCCATCACTGATGATGGCACGAGGCATTCCAAACCTACTGAAAATGTTTTCCTTCAAAAATTTTACTACTATCCTGTGTTCATTTTTCCTTGTTGGGATTGCCTCAACCCACTTGGAGACATAGTCCACAGCAAGCAGGATGTATTCATGTCCAAGTGAGTTAACAAAAGGGCCCATAAAATCTATTCCCCAACAATTGAAAATTTCAAGAACCAGAATGGGCTATAAAGGCATCATACTCTTTTTTGTCAGACTTCCTAACCTCTGGCATCTATCACATGAAAAGAAAAACTAGTGTACATCCCTAAACATGGTAGGCCAGTAAAATCCACTTTGTAGGATTTTTGCTATGGTTTTCTGGGTAGAGAAATGACCTCCATAAGCAAGGGTGTGACAGAAGTACATAACGCTATGTTGCTCATGTTCTGGAATGCACCTTCACATGATCTGATCATCACAATATTTAAACAGATATGGTTCATCCCAGAAAAATGTTCTGACCTTCCTGAAAAACTTTTGAAGGTGATTCCTACCAGATACGACCTAAACTTATCCAATGCAAATACCACAGCCAACAATTCTTTTTTCGTGGTAGTGTAATTTCTCTAGGCTTCATTTAAGGTTCTGCTAGCATAGTAAATGACATGGGGCTTCTTCTCTTTGCTCTGTCCTAACACAGCCCCTATGGCATAATCACTTGCATCACACATTAGTTCAAAAGGTAAAGTCCAGTCAGGAGGTTATATGATGGGTGCAGTGATGAGTGCATGTTTCGGCTTCTCAAAGGCACTTTGACAATTTGGAGTCCACTCGAATGGAACGTCCTGAGATAATAGACAACACAAAGGTCTTGCTATTGTGCTAAATGAGGCAAAAAATCTCCTGTAAAAGCCAGCATTACCAAGAAAAGATCTAATGTCTTTGACATTTCTAGGGGCTGGAAGCTTCTGAATGGCTTCAACTTTGGCTTTGTCTACTTCTAGACCCCTAGATGAGACTATGTGTCCTAGGACAATGCCTTGGTTAACCATGAAGTGGCATTTTTCCCAATTGAGCACAAAATGAGTCTCCTCACAACGAATCAAAACTTTCTCCAGATTCTTTAAACACAAGTCAAAACTACTTCCATAGACAGAGAAGTCATCCATAAACACCTCCATAATATGTTCAGCCATTTCACTAAAGATACTCATCTTACACCTTTGAAAGGTGGCAGGAGCATTACACAACCAGAATGACATACGTTTATATGCAAATGTCCCAAAAGGGCACATGAAGGTTGTTTTCTCTTGATCTTCCAATGCTACATCAATCTGATTATATCCTGAATATCCATCCAAAAAACAGTAGAATGCTTGACCTGCTATCCTTTCAAGTGTTTGATCTAGAAACGGGAGAGAAAAATGGTCCTTCCTAGTCATGGAGTTGAGTTTTCTATAGTTTATACACACACCCCAACCTGTTTGGAGGCGGATCGGGACAAACTCATTCTTCTCATTTTTCACCACAGAAAATCCAGACTGTTTAGAACGACCTGAGTTGGACTAACCCATTTTGAATCAGATATTGGATAAATAATACCTGTATCCAGTAATTTGAGCACTTCTTTACGAACCACTTCTTTCATATTAGGATTTAGCCTTCTCTGCATTTGCCTCACTAGTTTTGAATTTTCTTCTAAGAAAATCCTATGGGTGCAAATTAGAGGGCTAATTCCATGCAAGTCTGATATGGTCCATCCTAAAGCCTTCTTGTGTGCTCTCAGTACTTCTATCAACTGCACTTCTTGTTGGGTACTTAGGCTGGAAGAAATAACTACTGGGTATGTCTCTCCTTCTCCTAGAAAAGCATACTTCAACTCATTCGACAATGGCTTCTTTTCAGGAATGGGTGGATGACTCACAGAGGTTGATGGTTTATGCAAAGGTTCTACAGGCTCTAGCTTAGGAATCCAATGAGTCATAGGCATCTCACTTTCCTTTCTGCTATCCTCCAAGTGATTATCTCCTTTCACAGTTTGAGTGACAAATTCTTTCTCAAAATACTCTTCAGACAGAGTTTGAATCAAATCTACCTCTTCTATCTCACTTTCAGTGTTCTGTTGTTTGGAAATTCTAAAAATATTTATCTCCACAGTCATGTTTCCAAACGACAGTTTCAAAACTCCATTCCTATAATTAATGATTGCATTGGAAGTTGCTAGGAATGCTCTCCCCAAGATGACAGGAACAGGTGGTTGTGGACCATAATGGGGTTGAGTGTCTAGAATTATGAAGTCTATTGGGAAGTAGAATTTATCCACCTGAACTAAGACATCTTCCACAATACCCCTAGGAACTTTGACTGATCTGTCTGCCAATTGCAGAGTGACTCTGGTAGGCTTAAGTTCTCCCAAACCCAACTGTTGATAGACACTATAAGGCAATAGGTTGACACTTGCTCCTAAATCTAAGAGTGCCTGATCAACCTTCTGGCTTCTTATTATGCATGAGATGTTCGGACAGCCTGGGTCCTTGTATTTGGGAGGAGTCTTAAATTGCAAAATGGAACTCACTTGCTTAGTCAGAAATGCTTTTCCATGCACGTTCACTTTTCTCTTTACAGTGCAAAGATCTTTTAGGAATTTCGCATATGAGGGTGTTTGTTTGATCGCATCCAATAGTGGAATATTGATCCTTACTTGTTTAAACACCTCATATATATCAGCATTTTGTTGTTCCTTTTTTGTAACACTCAGTCTTTGAGGAAAAGGAGGTTTAGGATGATATTGACTTTCTCTTTCAATGTTCTTACCTTTTCCATCTTCTTTTTGTTTTTGCTTATTTTTTTCATTTTCATTGTTTTCAATTTTTTCTAAGGTTGGCTCCTGTCCTTCTGCTTTCTCTTCCTCATCAACAGTTTGGCTTATCCTAAGATCATCTGGTTTTTCAATTACCTTTCCACTTCTTAGGATAGTCACAGATTGGACTTGTTCATGTGCTTTACTTTCACTACTAGAAGATTCCACCTGATTTGTTTGCCTAACTGGGTTAGGGTTGGTTTGAGAAGGGAATCTTCCAGGTTCTCTCACACTTAGTGTTTGGGTCAACTTTGTTATCTGGCTTCTCATATCCTCCACGGCTCTATTTGTTTGCTCTTGATTCTTTGTAAGCTAGGCAACCTGATTGTTGATGCCTATTTGATTTTGAATGAACTGATGCAGGGTATCTTCCAAAGATCTCCTGTGAGGAGGTTGGTAAGTATTGGATGAAGAACCTTGATTTTATTGGAAGGATTGTTGATGTGCAGGGAAGGAGTTTTGAGAATGATTTCCAGAATCATGTCTCCATGAAAAATTGGGGTGATTCCCATTATTGGGATGGTATGAATTGTAGTTTTGATTATTCCCGTAATAGGTTCCACTTTGATTTGATTCTGTCTTCCCTCAAAATTGTGTGAATAATTGTTATTAGTCTGCCCATACAATACCTCCTTGAAAGCAGGTAGAGTAGGGAATTCTTCAGTCAAATGATCTATTGCTTCACACACAGCACATTTCACTTCCACTTGTTTAACAGATTGCACCTTTTTGGGTTCCATGTTTTCAATCTTTTTTGTTAAGGCAGTTAGTCTTGCATTTAGATCATCATTCTCACTCAACTGGTATCTATCTCTTGGTTGTGGATTTTCCCTTAGATCAAATGAAGATGTTGGGCCAACTTCCTAATTTCTTGTATTTTCAGCCAATGTATCAAAGAAGTGAAAAGCTTCTTCTGGAGTTTTCTCATAGAATTCTCCATTGCACATTGTAGAAACTTAAATTTTTAATTGGGGCGTGAGTGAGTCATGAAAGAAACTGACTACTCGCCATTGCTCAAAGGCATGGTGTGGACAAGTGTGGAGAAGATCTTTGAATCTCTCCCACGCTTGGGCAAAATTTTCACTTGATTTACAGGCAAAGTTTATGATTTGTCTTTGAAGAGTAGCGGTTCTATTGGCAGGAAAATATTTTTTTAAGAAAGTTGCTTGCATCTCTCTCCAAGTTCCTATAGATCTAGATGGGAGAGTGCCTAACCACATTTTTTCCTTATCTTTCAGTGAAAATGGGAAAAGTTTTAACCTTATAACATCCTCATTTACTGTGTGGTCCATGCAAGTGCTGCACACTTCCTCGAATTCTTTCATACGAGTATATGGATTTTCATAATCCATGCCATGGAACGTGGGCAACAATTGGATTGTGCCAGGTTTAAAGTTGAACCTATGGTGATTTATGGGAAGGATGATACATGAAGGTGTTGTCTGCCTTGGAGGGTGAAGGTACTCTCTAAGAGGTCTAATCAATTCCTGATCAACAGGATCAGGATCACCATGGTCACTCCCATGTTCAGACATGTTGTTTGGTTGAGCCATAAATGAGTGTGGCAATGAAAACTCAAAATCAGATGGAGTACTTTCTGGATGTAACACTTGTTCAACCACTCTATCGAATCTAAGTCTCATACACCAAACCAAACTGACAGAGAAGAGAAACTAAAGAACATAAGTAAAAGAAAAGGACTAGGGATGATTATTCGGCTTACCTCAATCTCCCCAGCAACGGCACTAAAATTTGCTGCATCGCTCACCCTGCATTTATCACTTTTTGTATTTTTCTTTCAGTAAGTCAGCTGATTTAGCAACTATTTATGTTCACAGAAAGGATGAGGCGTTTAGACTCGCCAGTGCACGAGTGTGATTGTAGCAGAAAATTTATATGTAATTTTTCTAGGCAAGACCGGGTCGACTCACAGGGAGATTACTCATGGAAGGAGATAACCACACCAGTTCTTCTGATTAACGAAATAATAAAATGAGATCAAACCAAATGTGATATGACTGTAATCTGGATATGGAGAGGTCTTGGGTCAAGACAGATCTGGTGCCAAACCCAACTGATTTACCATATAGCTTTCTGTGATGTAACTAGCAGCTCAAATAGCTTGGGTTTTCAACCATTAAATATACAACTGAGATGATGATAACTCTTTGTTCAAGCAACCTTCATACATGGCATGGAGACTCTATGTTAAGCAGCTATCATAAATCAGTGTATAAATAACGTTTTGACAAAATAATTGCTCGGGGCTTTGGTATGAGAACGTTTCCAGGTCAAGCAACCCTCATACATGGCATGGGAACTCTAAGTTAGGCGTACGAACCAATCCAAGCCTGAGGTTTTCGTTAATAACATTTCCCAAACTACCTTTGCTTTGGTTACTTTGACATATGGAGTTCTGCTATATTGATTCATCAGTGGCTTTGGGCATCGTCTTTGCCTTAACCCAAGAATCGAATTAGCCACACATCTTCATAGGAAGTGCACGACTAAAACTAATCTCAATGGATGAATACGAAATTCACAAAGAAAATAAATTGGATCAAACGATAAGAATTAGATAAACTACTACTGTATTGATTACTGAAATGAACTACAACTTGAAACAGAAATTAAAATGAACTTGTAATACAAAAGCTCAGAACTAGCAAGAACAACAAAAGTAACTGAAGTGCTATTCATTTTAAAAAATATAGACAAGAACTAAAGCGAAAGAAATAGACAATGAAAAGACTCTCTACTTTCCAATGATCTTCGTCTTTTTGTGTTTTTTTTCTGAGTATCCTCTATTCTCTCCAACCTCTGATTCCAAAGAATGTTGGTTCCTTTTTAAGCTTACGGCGCATGGAAGTGGGGACCACTTGATGAAAAGTTGTTCAAAAAGTTGGTTGAATTTACCTCAGAGCCACTGTGTTTATTTGCGCATGTCAGATTTTTTTGTTTGGATGCTCATTCAAATATGCTAGCAAAGATATTCGAATGCGTGCTGAGATTTCTTTGGCAACTTGGGTCATTCGAATGAATTTCACACTTTACTCTTCCTTACACGGTGATTTTCTCAGTCATTCGAATGGATTTCTAATTTTCCTCTTGACTTCTTTATAGCATTCCGATGACTTGGGAAGTATTCAAATTTGGAGTTTTTGCGATACTTCTTATTCGAATTACTCAGCCTTCATTCGAATAGATTTTCTTTCTTCTTTAATTACATTCGAATGACTTGGTCTTCATTCGGATATATCTTCATTGCTTCCATACGATGTGTTTATCCGAATTTCTTCTCATTTTCAGCTCATTCGAATGACTTGGCCTTCATTCGGATATGCACAATTTTACCTAGAGTCCTTGATTTTTGTTACTTCTTATTCGAATTAGGCCAAGCTTATCCGAATACATACCCGATATTTTGCATATTCGAATGTTCAAATGATCTATTCAAACTATTCAGCATCTTCCTTCTGATTTGCTCCATATTTGAATATCTTCTGAAGACTCATTCGAATGGCTTTGACTTTTATCAGAACACCTTCATTTCTTGGCTTTTTCTTCCTCTTTCAACCATGCCTTTGGAGAGTTAAATCATTCTTTCATCTATTTTCCTTCTTTTGGGCTGCAACAAGCAATTCTAAAGATTTTAAGTCGATCAAATGGATTAGGAGGTAATAAAAATATAACAAATTTTGCATTTTTTTAGCATTAATCATCCTCTTCCTCATATGCCATCAGTCTTGGGGACTTTGCTTAAAGTTCAATGGGAATTAAGGCTTCTGTTCCATATACCAGATTGAACGGAGTTTCTCCAGTAGCGACCCGACTAGTCGTTCGGTAAGCCCATAAAATTGAGGGTAGCTCATCAGCCCATGTGCCCCTAGCTCCTTCAAGTCAGGTTTTTAGACCATGCAGTATGGTTCGGTTACTGACCTCAACTTGTCCACTAACTTGGGGGTATGCCACTAAAGTGAATCGTAGTTGAATCCCAGGTTGTCACAGAATTTTCTGAAGGAATCACAATCAAACTGTTTCCCATGATCCATAACAATAATTCTCGGTATCCCAAATCGATATTCAATGTCTTTTCATACCATTGCTTCTATTTTTCTTACCGTAATGATAGCCAATGCCTCAACTTCAATCCATTTGGTGAAATAGTCGATAGCCGCTATTAAAAATTTTCTCTACCCGGGTGCTTGGGGGAACGGTCCCAGAATATCCAAACCCCACTGAGCGAATGGTATAGGCTGGAATGCAGGTTGAAGCTGAGATATTGGGGCAGATTGGATGGGGGCGTGCCGCTGACACTTGTCACATGATTTGACCTTCTTTAATGCATCTGATCGTAGTGTGGGCTAAAAGAAACCGACTCTCAAGATTTTGGTAGCCAGAGCTGTTGCTCCCAAATGTTCTCCAGATATTCTGCTACGGGTTTCTTCCAGAGTATATTCAGCCTCTTGAGGGCCTAAACATTTGAGAAGAGGTGTAGTGTAAGCTCGCTCATATAATATCTCGTCTATGATGGTAAACCTCGTGGCCCGCATCTTAAGTCTTCTTGCTTCTTATGGATCATCTGGTAATTCATTGCTAGTGAGATAACGGTAGAAGGGCGACTGCCAGTCTATCCCTGCTTCAACACATGATACTTCTTTTTCTTCGATGCTCGGTTGATGAAGCACCTCAACAAATACTGTTCGTCCTGTTGTCTCTCTAGTGGATGCTAGCTTAGACAAAGCATCAACATGTCCATTGAGCGATATGTTTATTTGTGTTAACTGGAAACTCTGAAATGTCTATGCCAGATCTTTTACTTTGCGCAAGTATTGTGCCATTATCTACTCTCTAGTTTCATACTGTCCCTGAAACTGCTGCACAATTAGCTGGGAATCACTATAGGCAGCCAATAGTGTTACTTCCAATTTCCTTGCTATCCTCATTCCTGCAATTAATGCTTCATATTCAGCCACATTGTTGGTACTTGGAAAAACAAACGCAGAGAATACTCTAACATTTCACCCTTGGGGGGTACAAGTACTATCCCAGCGCCGCTTCCTTGTGAGCTAGATGCTCCATCAACAAACAACAACCATTCTGACTGTTCATTTTCTCCCATTTTACTGGAGTGTGTACATTCCATAATAAAGTCAGCTAGTGCATGTCCTTTTATAGCTTGTCGAGGCTGATACTGGATGTCATATTCACTTAACTCAATGGACCATTTGGTAAGGCGACCGGAACATTCAGGCTTTTGCAAAATACTTCGTAAGAATTGATCTATAAGTACGATGATCGAATGAGCCTGGAAGTATGGCCTCAATTTTCTGGAGGCGTTTAATAGAGCTAACGCCATTTTTTCAGCCACGAGGTAGCGTGTCTCCGGGCCCTGTAATACCTTGCTAACATAGTATATTGGGCGATCCACTTGTCCCTCTTTCCTGATCAATACTACACTTATAGCTTCATCATTTATCCCCAAATATAAGTACAATGTCTCTCCAGTTTCTGGTCTAGTTAATAGGGAACTTTTTTCAAGTATTCATTTAATGCTTCAAATGACTTTTGGCATTGTTCTGTCCATTCAAACTTTTTTCCTGCCCTTAATGTTCGCAAGAATGGGAGCTCTCTTTCAGTTGACTTAGAGAGAAAACGTCCGAGAGCTGCCATCCGTCCTGTCAATCGTTGAACTTCCTTGATCGGTGTTGGCGGCTCCATATCTAGTATTGCTTGAATTTTCTCGGGATTTGCCTTGATTCCTCTTTGTGTGATCATGTATCCCAAGAATTTTCCAGACTGTACTCCAAAGGCACACTTCGTTGGATTTAACCACATCTTGTACCGTCTAAAGACTCCCAGCACCTGTGCTAGCTTTTTCACATGTGATTCATCTTTCTGACTTTTCACAATCATATCGTCAACATATGCTTCCATGGTGTCGCCCAGCAATTCTTTAAAGACTTTATTCACCATGCGTTGATAAGTAGCTCCAGCGTTCTTAAGTCCAAAGGGCATGAGTTGGTAACAGTACGTCCCTTTTTCGGTGATAAACGATGTTTTCTCTTGGTCTGGTGGGTACATATTATTTGGTGATACCTTGAGAAAGTGTCCAAAAAGCTCAGAAATCGATATCCAGATGTTTCATCTACGAGACGGTCGATTCGAGGTAGCGGGTATGAGTCTTTGGGGCATGCTTTGTTGAGATTGGTGAAATCCACACATACACGCCATTTTCCATTGGTCTTTGGGACCATAACAACATTGGCTAACCACTCTAGATATAATACTTCTCAAATGAAGCCTGCTTTTTGCAATTTATCAACTTCTTCTTCCAACGCTTGCAGTCTATCAGGGGCAATGTTTCGCTTCTTCTGTTGAATAGGCTTGAACTGGGGATCCACATTCAAATGGTGACATATCACTTCTGGATTGATTCCTAGCATATCTTTTGGTTTCCAAGCAAATACATTCGAATTTTCCCGTAGGCATCTTGCCATCTCTTCTTTTATACGTTCAGGAAGTTGTGAACCCACATATGCTACTTTTTCAGAATCCGCTTCACTCAGATGTACTGCCTCTAATTCTTCAACTGGTTGGGGTTTGCGTGCGACTCCTTCTTCCAAGGATTTATGTATGGCCTTCTCGGCTATGGATAAAGTTTCTTCAGCTCTTTTCCCTTTCGTAGATGACACATAACAAGTTCATGCCTTCTTTTGATCTCCTCGAACCTGTCCAACTCCGGCGGGCGTGGGGAATTTCATCAATAAATAGCATGAGGACACCACGGCCCTTAGATCATTGAGTAACGGGCGACCCAAAATCATGTTATATGTCGCCGAGGAGGTTTTAACCACCATAAAATTCACTTGTAGAGTTACGAGTTGGGGTCTACACCTAATGTGATAGGTAACTGAATAGATCCTGCAACTGGGACTACTTCTCTAGTGAAGCTATACAGAGGTGAGGACACTTTCTTTAATCAATCATAAGATAAATGCATCTACTCAAAACAGTTTCAGTAGATCAAATTGACAGAACTGCCACTATCTACCAAAATTCTACTGATGGGGTGCTTAGCTACGACTGCTGAAATAACCATTGGATCATCATGCAGGAGTATTATATCACCTCGATCAGTTGGGGTGAAGGTGATTGGCTCTTCATCATCTCTTACCTCCATCACTGAATTAACTTGGTAGGCTTGACGGGCATATGCCTTTCGGGAGGCTGATGTGTTCCCACCTATGGTTTCCCTACCTGAAATAACGTGAATGGCCTGTTGAGTTGGCTCAATGTCTAAATGAGTATCTTGTCTACGATCTCTTCCTCTCTCTTGTTGCCTCAGGTTTGGCCTTTCATACCCATCACGTCTGTCTTCCCTTTACAGGGATTCCATGTTTTCTTCTCCCTCGTTTTTCATATATCTTTGCAGGTGCCCCTCTCGAATGAGCATCTCAATCTGATTCTTTAATTCTCTACAATGATCAGTGGAATGTCCCTAAGTTTGATAATATCTGCAATACTCTTCTTGGTTTTTTCCCATAGGTCTGTCAACTCTGCGAGGTAGTTTAAGGAGTCCTTCTCCCTCTTCTGCGACTAATATAGTTGATCAGGGCTGTAAAAGCCGAGTGTAGTGATTAAAATGAGGTTTAGGTACATCCGCTCTCCTAATCCTTTTCTGTCATCGAATAGACTCTCCTTCTCCTTCATGTTCCTTTCTCTTCCTTTCTTTATCTTCATTCCCCCCCCCCCCCACATTCCTCATAATTTTAGTGTGGAGGATATACCAGTTTGCTCTAACAAATAAATTGGCCAGGGACGTTGGAGGGTCTAAAGAAAGTGACTCTTGGAGAGAGGCGAGACGTGTCCCTTGGAGCATAGCAAACACTGCCACTTGGGCGGGAAAATAAGGGACTTCAAGAGTAACATTGCAAAATCTATCCACAAATTGACGTAAGGATTCCTTACTCCCCTGTCGTATGCTGAGCAAATATGTGGCATCCTTTTTTCTTCGACTGTTAATCACAAAAGCCTTGATAAATTCTATTCTAAGCTGCCCAAATGATGAAATAGAGGCTTCTGGAAGGCTGTTAAACCATGTTCTAATGTGTCCTGATAGTGTTAAGGAAAAAGCTCAGCACATTATGTCGTCGTCCCATCCATGCAATATCATCAGTGACTCATAATTCTGAACATGATCATATGGATCATCCTTTCCTGAGTAGAGGGTGATTTGCGGCATTTTGAATTTTTAAGGCAGAGGCCTCTCCAATATATCTGTAGTAAAAGGACATTTTCTACGCTGGTGCTCTTCTATTGCAGGGATTAACTTTTTTGGCTCAAGCACCTCTTCTACTACTCTTTTCATGTCATCACACATACTAGCTATTGTTTGATTGTCATGTCTTGTTGGTGTACTGGCCACTGTTTCATGATATCTCCGCCTTTAAGGGCTTCTGGTCCTATTTTCCATTCTTGGGTTTTCATTTCTTCGGGGCACGGAATGAGGGTTCCTTCTTGGTGGTGGTGATTTGGGTTGATCCTCCCGTCGAGCAGTAGATTGGGAATGAGAATCGGGAGTGGAGTACTTTGGAGTACACCAGCCATGTCTCGAAGTGCCTGCATGCCCTCAACGTGTTGCTATCTCAATGCTTTATACTCTTCCCACGGGACTGTACGTGGTGGCTATCGTGAAGTCCCAGCTTAATCAGTAGAAAGTGATCTTGAGCCGATGTTAAGTGGAGGTGGGACTGATTGGTCCCCCACCTGCTGGTTTGGAGAAATGGAGCAATCACCTCCTTGGGGTTGAGCATTATGAGGGGGCAGAGGAGCTCCTTGTTGTTGAGAGTTCCGTGGTGGCGGGCGTGTTTCAACGCCTTGAGAGAGAGTTCATCGATGCCCATGAGTGTTTTCCATTCTTAGATTGACTTTTTATCTTGTGTTTCCCACAGACGGTGCCAATTGTTGTTGCCAAAATCAACAATCTATTTTTAATTGCGGACAGACGCAAGAGTCTCGGGAGTCGTGCCTTCACTGATGAGAATCTAGACGAACAACTGGATCTGGTAGAGGTTCATATCTGGTAAGCCAATAGAGCTAATGGTTTGACAAGGCTGATGATCTGGTGGCCCAAGATGACCGAGTGACCTAAGGGTGACGAGTGACCTTGGTGACCAAGTGACCTGAGGGCGACGAGTGGCCTTAATGACCGAGTAACCTGAGGGCGACGAGTGGCCTTGGTGACCGAGTGACCTAAGGGCGACAAGTGGCCTTGGTGATTGAGTGACCTGAGGACGAGTGGCCTTGGTGATCGAGTTACCTGAGGACGAGTGGCCTTGGTGATCGAGTGACCTGAGGGTGACGAGTGGCCTTGGTGACCAAGTGACCTGAGGGCGACGAGTGGCCTTGGTGACCGAGTGACCTGAGGACGAGTGGCCTCGGTGATCGAGTGACCTGAGGACGACGAGTGGCCTTGGTGACCAAGTGACCTTAGAACGATGAGTGGCCTTGGTGACCGAGTGACCTGAGGATGACGAGTGGCCTTGGTGACCGAATGACTTGAGGACGACGAGTGGCCTACAAAATGAGAGCACCGTTAGCATGCGGGTGGGGTCCTCGCGCAAACCCTCCGATGCTTAAGTCAGATCTCGAGAAAATACGAAATGATGCTTTAATCACTCAAAATTGCGTACCTCATGAAGAAGAGGAGACCTTTTATGTATAGTTGAGGGTGAGGGAGGCTTCATGATATTCTTGGCGAGAATCTCATAGCCCATTCTGAGAATTTCGGAGCCCATTTGGCTGACGAGGGGGGGTCCACTAGGTTGAAACGAGTGGATCGCCAACAAATGGCAAAGTCGGAGGGTCACTCGGCATGATCGAGTGATCCCCCACTCGGTCGTGCCCCCGAGTGGGATTTCTCGGCCTAACCAAGTGGATCCCACTCGGCTAGGCTATGCCGGGCTAAGAGGCCACTTGGCACAACCGAGTGGACCCCCACTCGGTTGTGCCGAGCAGGGGTGTGGCCACTCGGTCAACCGAGTGGCACCCCACTCGGTTACGCCGAGTGGGTCTTCTTCTCCCCCTTGCCTTTTCTTTCTCCTATTAAATTGGGGCCCATGCTTGACCGGATATCCGTCTCACCTTCCCAGGTACATCAACAGTTGTTCCTCTTTTTCTCATTATCTGTTATCGCTTATTTACATTCTCGTCATTATCTATTGAGATTAGTTTTAGTCGTGTACTTCTCATGAAGATGTGTGGCTAATCCAAGCTTTGGGCCAAGGCAATGACAGTGTCCAAAGCCACTGATAACCCAAAATAGCAGAGCTTCAAATGCTCGAATAATAGAAATAAAAAAAAGCTTGAGAAATGTTCTTAATGAAAACCTCAGGCTTAGATTGGTTCGTATGCCTAACTTAGAGTTTCCATGCCATGTATGGGAGTTGCTCGACCTAGAAACGTTCTCATACCCAAGCCCCAAGTGATTATCTTGCTAAAACATTATTTATACACTAATTTATGATAGCTGCTTAACATAGAGTCTCCATGCCATTTATGGAGGTTTCTTAAACAAGGAGTTATCATTATCTCAGTAGTATATTTAATGATCAAACTCCAAGCTATTTGAACTTTCAGTTATATCAAAGAGAGCTATATGGGAAATCAGTTGGGTTTGGCACTAGATTTGTCTTGACCCAAGAACTCACCATATCCAGATTACAATTACACTGCATTTAGTTTAATCTCATCTGATTGTCTTATTAAAAAAGTGAACCGGTATGATTATCTCCTTCCATGAGTAATCTCCTTATGAATCGACCTGGACTTGCTCGGTAAAAAAATTAAATTTCTACTACAATCACACTTGTGCACTAGCGAGTATAAATGCCTTACCTTTTCTTTGAACATAAATAGCTACTAAATAATCTAAGCTAATCCAAAAAGAATACAAAAAGTGACAAATGTAGGGTGAGTGATGCAGCAAATTTTGGCATTGTTGCCAGGGATATTGAGGTAAGCCAATTAATCATCCCTAGTTCTTTTTTTTTTATTGTTTTCTTTCGTTTAGTTTCTCTTCTCTGTTAGCTTGGCATGGTGACTTAGATCTGGTAGAGTCGTAGAGCAAAAATCACATTCGGAAAACTCTCTGCCCGATTTTGAACTTTCATTGCTACATTTACTCATGTCTCAACACGATAATATGTCTGAACATGGTGATGAGAATGGTGGAAATGATCCTGTTAATCAGGAGATAATCAGACCTCTTAGGGATTATGTTCATCCTCCTAGACAGACAACTCCCTCATGCATCATCCTTCCCATCAACCATCATAGGTTCAATTTCAAACCTGGTACAATCCAATTGTTGCCAACTTTTCATAGCATGGATTTTGAAAATTCGTATACTCATATGAAAGAATTCGAGGAAGTATGTAGCACTTGCATGGACTATACAGCGAATGAGGATGTCATAAGATTAAAACTCTTTCTATTCTCAATCAAAGATAAAGAAAAAATGTGGTTAGTCACTCTCCCACCTAGATCTATAGGAACTTGGAGAGAAATGCAAGTAACTTTCTTAAAAACATACTTCCTTGCCAATAGAACTGCTACTCTTCAAAGATAAATCATGAATTTTACCTATAAATCAAATGAAAACTTTGCTCAAGCGTGGGAAAGGTTTAAAGACCTTCACACTTGTCCACACCATGCTTTTGAGCAATGGAGAGTGGTCAGCTTCTTTTATGACTCGCTCACTCTCCAATTGAAAATGCTAGTTTCTACAATGTGTAATGGAGAGTTCTATGAGAAAATTCTAGAAGAAGCCTTTCACTTCTTTGACACATTGGCTGAAAATACAAGGAACTGGGAAGTTGGTCCAGCATCTTTTACTAATCCAAGAGAAAATCCACAATCTTGAGATAGATACCAACTAAGTGAGAGTGATGATTTAAATGCAAGACTAACTGCTTTAACAAGGAAAGTTGAAAACATGGAGCCCAAAAAGGTACACTATGTTAATCAAATGGAAGTAAAATGTGTTGTGTGTGACACAATAGATCATGCAACTGATGAATGTCCTACCCTACCTGCTTTCAAGGAGGTATTGTATGGGAAGACTAATAACAACCGTTCACACTACTTTAAGGGGAGACAAAATCAAAATCAGAGTGGAACCTATTATGGGAACAATCAGAACTACAATTCATATCATCCCAATAATAGGAACCACCCCAATTTTTCTTGGAGAAATGATTCTGGGAATCACTCTCCTTTCCCTGCACAATAACAATCCTTCCAACAAAATCAAGGTTTTTCATCCAATACTTACCAACCTCCTCATAGGAGATCCTTGGAAGATTCCTTGCATCAATTCATTCAAAGTCAAACAGGCATCAACAATCAGGTTGCCAAAAATCAAGAGTAGACAAATAGAGCCATGAAAGATATGGGAAGCCAGTTAACAAAATTGACCCAAACACTGAGTGTGAGAGAGCCTGGAAGATTTCCTTTTCAAACTAATCCTAACCCAGTTAGGAAAGCAAATCAAGTGGAGTCTTCTAGTGATGAAAATAACACACATGAACAAGTATAATCAGTGACTATCCTAAGAAGTGGAAAGATAATTAAAAAATCAGTTGATCTTAGGATAAGCCAAATTGTTGAAGAGAAAGAGAAAACAGAAGGTCATGAACCAATCATACGAAAAAATGAAAAAAAATGAAAAAGAAGAAAAAAAACAAGCAACAACAAAAAGAAGATGGAAAAGGTAAGAACATTGAAAGAGAGATTCAATATCATCCCAAACCTCATTTTCTCAAAGACTGAGTATTACAAAAAGAACAACAAAATGCTGATATATAGGAGGTGTTTAAACAAGTGAGAATCAACATTCCACTTTTGGATGCAATAAAACAAACACCTTCATATGCAAAATTCTTAAAAGATCTTTGCACTGTAAAAGGAAAAATAAATGTGCATGAAAAAGCATTTTTTACTGAACAAGTGAGTTCCATTTTGCAATTTAAGACTCATCCCAAATACAAACCCCGGTGCACGGCCAACACAGCCCGCGTGTGCCCAGTGCGCACAGCCATCACTACCTACTCGCGCGGTAGGCGCGCGACTGGTGCTACTGTCGCCCTCCTTACTATTGTTTCTTTTTTTACTTATTTTATTTATTTATCTTATTTCTGAAATTAAAGTATGGTTATAAAAAATAAATAATTGAGGATTTGAGCCTCCAAAATATTTATTAAATTATTGTAAAATTTGAGACAATTCCAGAAAATTTCCTATATTTTGGAAAATAAAATGGAGTATTTTCCTTGAGTTTTGGGAAAATGGACGAGAAAACTTGATGTTTTGAATTCCAAAAATTTATGTTTGAAAGGTTGAAAATTTGGTGTATTTTGAAATAGATAAAAAGGAAAATAAATAGAGGTTTGGCTAAGGAAAAATTATTTAAATTTAAAAAAAAAAAGAGAGAGAGATTAACCCAAATATTTTCTAAGGCAATTGAGAATGAGAAAAATGGGTTAATAATTGGGCCAAAAATTTATTTTCTAATAATTAAGGCCTTCTACCATAGTTAAATTAAGCGAGTGTGGCTTACTTATTTTGTCGAATCCTGGGAAAGGTCATCCTTGGCTCTTCATTAAGAGCTAAAGAAGGGTGATGCTTCACCAAGGTTTCGGGTTTATTTTTGCGAGGTCTTTTCGATATGTCCCCAAACCCTTAAGTGAAGCGAAGGGAGGGCGAAGTTTAGTTCCCACCTAAGATGTTTCTTATTGAAACATAGCTCGTCTCTTCATTATTACTATAGCAAGTGAATGGTTAATTTAACACCCGTAAGTGGGTGCGGGGCATTACATCAAGTTTAGCTTTGGGGCCTAGCTCCAGACTCAATCGAGGGATTTGGGTGAGTCTGTAGGCATAGGCGTCAGAGCATTCGATGATCCTAAGTTGGTCTATGGTCATAGGTGTAACTCCCAGCCTCTTTAGGACATTAAATTTATGCTAGGATTTTTTTTTTTATATATACATACTCAAATCATGCTAAAATCCCCAACATAATCATATAAGAGTAACATTCCCAAATGGAATTAGGGAGCAGTAAACTTAATCATAAACTGAACCAGAATCAGAACCTAAAGATCTCACAAATTAATACATAAAAGATCAATACTTTCACATCACTTTGTCCAACATAATATTACAATAACAGTTTAAAACCAAATACAAAACCAACTGAAATAATGGTCCTAGCCTTGGCACAGGACCCATAAAAACTTCCATCATGCTCATGCCTCAATCACTCCCTTACCTTTTCGGCTGCTCATCTCGCTTAAAACGTGGAATATTCCAGGGACAGATGTTTAACATTAGAAGATGAATCTTCTAAGAGAGGGTTAAAGTAACATGTATGCATGATGCATGGACTCACATAACAGATACCCTAGTGTAACTTCCCTGGCAAACCAGCCTGGCACGGAACCCTAAGTAGTAGTCCCGATCTGCTTACGGGGTACTCCTAGCGTTGTTCTAGCAAATACCCTTGAGGAATTATAGCTACACTATCAGGGGGACATCCCATCCCATGCACAAGTATCAATATGTCAACAATATTATGCCATGAAAAGAGTCACATTTATCGATGCAACAATATATGTATGAATATGACAATATGTTTGCAAATTTCATAATACTTAGCAATTTTCGGGAATAGCACGCATAGTAAAGGAAAATATTGTCACATATAAGCCTTTGGGATAAAGCCACTCACCTTTTAAATAAGATTCAAAATACCTTAAAAAACGTGCAATGCCTCAATTTGTGTGCTAAACCTCAAAAGTTGTACAATCACTCAATCTTGAGCCATAAAGCACCATATTCATCATATTTATTCAAATAAATATTAGCCTTATTTTGTCACTATTTTTCTCCAATTTTCTTTTCTAATATTCCAAAATAATACCTACTCAAACATTTTTCCAAATATTTTTGCACCAAAATTTCTAAAAAAAATTTCTAAGAATTTAAAAAAAAAATTAGAAATTACCTGCTTAGCACGTGCCTTGCCCGTCAGCTAAGAGTGAGGATTGGCGCATGTAACCCACGCGCCGGTCGTCTTCTCTGGTGCCGGTACACTGACGATGCTGGCTGATGCTCCAAGCTTATTCTACTCCCTCAATTGATCCTAATGGAGCATCTCTTGGCCTAAAAACACCATTGGAAGGCCTTCAACTTGTCGTTTAAAGGTTTGACGTCGACGTCCACCTCGATTTTTAAGCCAGCCCTCGAACCCTACTCAAAACCTCACGAAACTTCACCAAATTTACCAAAATTGATCCTCAGTACCTCAAGAGAAAAATCCCCTTGTCTATTTCACTCAATTCCTCCCTGAACTCACGATTTTAGCCTCTAAAAATTATGAAAAACCACTCTCGGTCGAAACCTTCTATTTATACTTCAAACCAAGCCTCCAAATGCTCATGGTTGTCTATTCAAAGGTCCTTAGCACCTCTACTTGTCCTAGATTGGTCCAAAAACCTTGATCAAGGCCCCCAAAATCCGATTACAATGGCCTAAAATTCTGGCCACTTTTCGATCGAGATTTTAGCCATGTTTGCCGTCGACATGGTCAGTTGTCAGCCAAGGAATGACCTAGGCCTAGCCCTGAGGCCCCTCAGCCCACTCCCTCGACCAATCTTAGTTGAAATCAGGGATGGTTGGTAGCTTGGTCGAACATGGCTATTCCAAACTTTTAGAAATTGCAGTACAACCCCCCTTAATTTTTGAAATTACATTTGGCACCCCTCTGAGCAACCCCTTGAGTTTCCAACAATTTCATAACGACCTAAAGTTCAAAAAAATTTATTTACGTCCCAAAGATTTAGAAATAATGTCATTTTGACCCTCCTGGACAATTTTAAGAAATTACACTCAGGACCAAATGAATGATTTGATCGTAAATCCTTTCGTTTCGACCCGAAACCACATAAGGGTTGTTTTTCAGGTAAAATTTGACTCCTATAAGGGCTCCATTGACTTTTCGAAAGCCCCTTATGATAATTCAATTTTTTAGCCTGATCCAAAGTTGTACTGAAAACTGTCTCTGATCCGATTTCCTTCAACTCTAAAAGTCATTTCTTGAGATGTTTGTTAGCAATATACCTATTTCAGTAGGTATCTAAGCCCCCAGGAATTCCCTCTGATCGATTCGATCATTTTCTCGGGCTATTCTAATACCGATTCCCAAGAAATTTTGCATTTCCTTCCAATTACTTATTCTGAAAGCAACCCAAAGTTTATGGGTATTATAATAGGTGTTAGATTAGGGCTAGGCGACCAGACCTTCGAGAGTAGCATCCTTTCTTTCACTTTCTTGCCCACAATTCTGAGGTCCAGTCTTACTCAGGGGATTTGGGTTTGGCTAACGATTCGATTAGGGATTCCTTCTGGGCGTTCGAGTTTTCTGAGAGACCTAGGTGCCAGATCAACCAAGGAGTCAGGTCTAGCTTAGGGGCATAGCACCAAATCAATCGAGGGATCTAGGCGAGTCTGCAGTCATAGGCGTCGAAGCATCTGATGATCCTGACTCGGTCTTAGGTCATAGGTGTCAGATTGCAACTGGTTGACTTAAGCCTCACGCGGTGAAGGCGTCTTTCGATTTTCCATATAGTGGCTTCATCGTCTCCCATCCCTTCCAAGAGTCAGTCTGCCCCCGATGAATCTAGGTTCAACTGGAAGTCCGATTTGGGATTCCTTCCAAGCATTCGAGTTTTTTGGGAGACCTATGCGTTGGATTAACCAAGGAGTTAGGTCTAGTGTAGAGGCATAGTGCCAGACTCAATCGAGGGATCCGAGTAAGTCTAAGGGCATACGCGTCAGATCGCTCGGCAATCCCATCCCGACCCGTGGTCATATGCGCCTGATTACTATTGGGCGACCTTGACCTCTTCGGGGACCATTTTTGAGTTATTGTACCTGCATTACATTTTACCGTACATATAAATGCTCAAGACATAAGGGATTTTACATGGTTCAACTTATAGCTTTGCCTACTTCACAGGAATATAGGGGGTGTATTCTTTTATTCATGGGGGAATTATTACATGGAAAAATTAAAAAGAATTTTGGCTCACAACGGAGTCAGGTAGTGCCTCTTACAACGAACACATCTCCATGTCTTGTGCCTTGGATCCTTCATAGCCAGCCCCAACCGACAGAGTGGGGAAGTATATTTTGAGGTGCATGGTATTCCAATTCTTACCCATAATCTCTCCTTGCAATGTCTGCAGTACGCAAGTGTTGGGCCCCAGCATCCTTTGTATTCTATAGGGCCCCTCCCAATTCGGTCTGAGCTTCCCTTCTTCCCTGAGGGCCTTGGTAATGGTTGTCTTTCAAAGTACCAGATCCCCCTCTTCGAGTTTACGAGGGCGAACCATTTCGTTGTAATTACTAGAGATCCTCTTCCGATAAGTTGCTAATTGTACCACCGCTTTTTCTTTTAATTCTTCCAACAAGTCCAGATTCTCCCTTAGGCGATCTGAATTTCTCTACTCCATGAAGGCCATAACCCGAGGTGAGCCAAGATCTATTCCCACAGGGATAAGAGCGTTCGTCCCGTACACCAAGCTGAAAGGTGTTTACCTAATAGGTACCCAACTGGTAGTGTGATATGCCCACAAGATGCTCGGGAGTTCATCGACCCATCTACCTTTTGCCTTTTCCAACCAGTTTTTCTGCCCATGTAGTATGGTCTTATTGCTTGCTTCGGCTTGTTCGTTCGCCTGTGGGTATATGACAGACATTATCCTCAAACTGATCCCCCATCGGTGACAAAAAGCTCTAAATGCATCCGAGTCGAACTGTGTTCCATGATCTGTGTTGAGTATATTTGGCACACCAAAAAAACAAATGGTATCCTTCCATACCATCCCTTCCACTTTCTTTTTAATTATGGTTGCCAAAGGTTCAGCTTCCACCCACTTTGTGAAATAATTCGTAGCTACCAGCAAGAATTTCCTTTGAGAAGACGCCACTGGGAATGGGCCCACTATGTCTAGCCCCCATTGCACGAACGGTAGAGATTGAAATATCGGTTGGATGGGGGCAAGTGGCCTCGTCGTCAGAGAAGCGTGTTTTTGGCACCTATCACAAGTTTAAACTTTCCTGGCCGCATCTTCCCTCAATATGGATCAGAAAAAATCAGCTCGCAATAGGGGGATCTTTTTTCAATATTCTTTTAATTCATGCAAGACCTTCTCACACTCAAGAGTCCACTAAAAATTTCTACCCCCTTTTAAGGCCTTGAAGAAGGGAAGTGATGTGGGAATTTATTCACACATTTATTGGTTATAAGTGAGTAGTGTTTTTAGTATTTTATCTATATTTTATATAAAATTGTTTAATGTTTTGAGTGTCCTTTACATATATTTAATTTTCAGTATTTTTTTGTTGTTTTACAAGAATACTATTTGGTGTTTGAGTTAAAAAAAAACTAAAAAAAAATATAAAAAAATTAAAAAATATATATTTTAAAATTAATATTACAATTTAAATAAAAATAAACATTATAAATAATTAACATTATAATATAATTAAAGTTAATATAATTAATAGTATATTAAATATATTATATTATATATTATTATTTATATATTATATTATTATTATTATTATTAAAGTGATGTGGGCGTGAATGTGCTAGGGCTGTGCGTGAGCCTTGCATACATATATATTATATATATAATATTAAGAGATGATTTTGGTTGGATTTGGCAAGAGGGCGGTGGCCATTAAAAGGAAATTAAGGAAGGCAGAGGACTGGAGGGCAGTGACTTTGGAGGACTCGTGGGCGGCCATTAAAGGAAATAAGGGAGATTGAAGGAGCAGCGGTAGGAACAGAAGGCAGTGGCGCACGCAGGGGAAGTAGGTGGATGCAAGAAGACGCGGGCAACCTAGATTCAACACCCAGATTTGTTCCAGAACTAGGCTAGGGGATTTATTTCTTCTTTATCCTTAATTACTTAATTTTCTTATGCTTTTAATGTCACTTTGAGTTTGATTAATTCTGCCATCAACTAATCTATTAAACTAAGGCCATGTATTCGTCGAAAGTATGATGATACACTTTTTATAATTTTATGTGATTGAATAAATAGGGTTATGTTGAGTTGTGTGGTATTAGATTTAATGCTTGTGAATAATTGGCCACTATTTACATGATTTGATGCCTAATCTTGAGACCGAAAGGTGATAGTTTAGGAATTACATTATATGTACCATACACCATAAAATAAAATCGATTAGAAATAGAACTCGATTTCTTTGTGTGGCTTTTAGCAATACACTAGGAATTTCACAAATTGTAATACATTTTCATTTGATTAAACTTTCATAGAAATATAGGAAGTTATTAAATGAGAATAGACTTATTATAATCTAGAAATAGGGTAACAAATGTGTTAGGAGATTTCGTCGTCACATACTTAATTTACCAATTCATTCGCATAAAAATATATGATTTGCATTGCATAGTTAGGTTCATACATGTGCCTTACTTATTAAAATCTACTAATTTTTTTGATTCAAGTTGCCTTCCAAATCAATTTTATTTTATTAATTTAATTAATTAATTTACTCTTTTTCTTCTATTCTTTATTAAACCTTGAATTTCTTATTGTCTAAATAATAAAGAAAGTTTAAAAATTTGGTATTTGAAATCTTTCCTCGTGGGAACGTTATTCTTACTTACTATTATATTACTTGTTCGACCCATACACTTGTGGTATATTTTAGGGTGATCAGGAAGGCTGAGTTTGGCATATTTCAAGAGGAATCTGCCCAAGGCTGTCAAGCGACCTGTCAACCTCTAAACCTCCTTTACTGAGGAAAGGGACTACATGTCGATTACTGCTTGCACCTTTTTCGGGTTAGCCTCTATCCCTTGTGGGTAATCATGTATCCCAAGAATTTTCTTAATTTCACCCTGAATGTATACTTGTCAGGATTCAAGTGCATATCATTCTTTCTAAACACAACAAAAACCTTTTCAAGTTGTCTAGCGTGCGACTCACCTTGTTTGCTTTTTACTATCATGTCATCCACATAGGCCTCCATTACCTCCCCAAGCAAGTCTTTGAATACCTAAAATTCAAAAAGTTGTCTTCTAAACATCCTCTTCTTTAACTCATACCTAGTGGTAACCAGATTTCAAATCATTCTTAAAAAAGATCAAAGCTCCTCAAAGTTGATCTAATAAATCATCCATGCGCAGAAGTGGATATTTGTTCTTCATTATCACCTGATCCAGTTGCCGATAGTCACCGATGAATAATCATTCGATTACTCACCTAACAAACTGACTGATGAAGGGTTGGACTATGTTTCAATAGGAAACGCCCTAGGTGGGAACCAGGCTTCGTCTTTCCCTTCGCTTCACTCGAGGAATCAGTCCCAAATATAGACAAGGAAACACAGTGGACCGGGACCCGAAACTCGAGTGAGCTTCACCTTTCTTCAGCTCGCCTCACAACAAGCCAAAAGGTGACCCAGGCATAAAACTAGTGCAACAAACATCTGCTGAGTTCTAGGGATTTACGGGAACATACATTTTCGATCCTTACCTAATCCGAACTCGGCGTCTCAAACTAAGCCATATACAACAAGCAATCTCACAATCACCTATCACACTATGATGATTACAACAATTAGATACATCTAACCCTCAATAACACATACATTCACACACGAGGGTATATTTACATACCACCATATGAATACATAAAAGAGATAATAGAATACACAAACTTGGGCAACACCGCTAGTTGCCACAATAGCCTCCCGGCACCATCCCTGCTTACGTCTGGACTTGCAACATCTACACATGAGGTAAAAACCTCATGATTCATAAAGACTCAGTAAGGGTGCAATGCATAAGTAAATGAAGCATGAGAGTGCATGTAATGCAAAATGCAATGCAAATAGGTAGTCTTCCATGCCCTTAAACCTCCATAGGTTAAGGCATCGACCAACTCTTCCCACCACTAGTCCTCCATATGGCCATAGGTACACTAGAACACATATCATGCAAATGTGACCGCTACATGCAACTCATAATTAAACACTTACAAATGCAAGCAAACCCCACCACTTGGGGCATCCCTTACCTAGCTCGAAGCCTCATCTCTGCCTCGACGAGAATGCCTGTCCGAACTCCGAGCTCTTCTAGGATCACCGCTTCCCCGGTCGAACCTAGATACCAGTCACATAAAAACCCCACAATATCAGACATTAACCAATGCCTTCATTTCCGCCAAACACCACAAAACCACCCATCAACAAATTTCCAAACCCCGACCCAGGGTTAAGTCCAACCATCACTTCACAATTCATTATCTCCCATAACGAAAATAACTTAGGAAAGAATTAAATAAATTTACCTCAACCAATCTGGAGAATAAATTCGACCAATTGCCTACACTGGCGTAGCCTCTTTGGCTGCCATTTCGAGTCCAAAATCCCATTTTTTGAGCTTCCGGCACGCTCCTTGGGCCCCAAATTAATTTCCAGAACTTTTCCCAAGTTTTCTGGAATTTTTTCAGAATTTTTTCCTATTTTTCCAGATTTTCCATTTTTTCTTTTTTTCTTTTTTCTTTTTCTTTTTTCTTTTCTTTTCTTTTCTTTCTTCCTCCGTTCTTCTTCACCTCCCGCGCGCACCTACTCTTCTTCTTCCTCTTCCTCTGGGCGACCAGCCCACCTACAACTGTGCATAGCCGCGACTGGCCATTGCCATCCAGCCCTTCGCCGATCGCCGCGCCTACCTCCAGCCATCGTCGGCCTCCACTAACGGTCGCGCGACCACCACCAGCCATCGTTGCCTCGGTTCGCCTCCCTTACGCTACAACTGCCGGCTGCCATAGCCGACCCCCAAGCTCCTGGCCGCCACAGTCGCTTCTTCCTTCCGTCACAAGAACCTCGCCGATCAACACCGACGCCACCATGAGCCAACTCGCAAGCTTGCTAGACCAGCTCCGCCCGACGTTGCCTCCATTGCCATCGCTGCTGTCGGCCACTGCAACAACAGCGTGAGGCTACTACCGCCATGGCCGAGTTCGACCATCAAGCTCTCTCTCTCTCTCTCTCTCTCTCTCTCTCTCTCGCGAGCTCTCTCTCGATCTCTGGCGATCTCCACCCCTGCTCTCGGCTCCTCCCTCCCAAGCTCTTTCTCTTATTTCAAAACTCAAATAGGAAGCTTTAAGAAAGCTTCCTCGCTCATACACGAATATATACATATTTATATATATATATATTAAACCCCCATATATCTCATAATTCCACTTGAGGAATTAATAATTGCACTTGGGGATTTTATAATTTCACTTGGAACCTCCAAGTTTTAATTAATTATCATCAAACCACTTAGATTATTGATTTTTCCAAAAATTAATTACTGACACTTACTCGAGAATATCGATTTCGTCCATACACCTGCGTGGGACCTCTATTCGACCCGAAAATGCTTCACGGTTGCCTTAATTAGAAAACTGAACCACCCCTAGGGTCCCCTCAGCTTCCAGGAGATCCCCTACGACTGTTCGATACTAGCACCCATTCGGGCTTATACATAATTTATTTCAAAAATTATTCCCGATCGGACTGCTTCCAGCGTCATCAACCTCGCCTCGAGACACTCACCAATTTCATGCCCTCTTCCCTAGACATCTATGTCCGGGGACATTCCCTATAGTCAATTTGACGATTTTTATTAATTAATTTCTCGAAATTGAGCTTCGGCTTCCCGGACCACCCGAGGTCCTTTCAAATCACTGGAAATTATTTATTTTCCAATACCATGTAATGCCAGATATTACAATTAATTCTTGCAACTGAGTCTTCAACTCCTTTAATTCATTTAGGGTCATCCTGTAAGGAGCTTTAGAAATAGGTTGGGTACCCGACATTAGTTCAACCAAGAAGTTAATCTTTCTCTAAGGTGGTAACTCTGGCAATTCATCCAAAAACACATTAGGAACATCTCAAACCACTAGAATCTCAAATAACTCCACCTTGTTCTCCATGCCAGTTGTCACAAAAGCGAGGTAAGCCTCATAACCATGGCATATCAATCCATCTGCCTTCATCACCGAAATCATTGGAGTTGAACCCATCAGCTTGATACACCGATACTCAATGATTGACTATCGAGATAGTTCGAAATGGATCACCTTCCGTCAATAATAGACCTTAGCATAATGTCAAGACAACTAATACATACCTAGGATGAGGTTGAAGTCCTTTATATCAAGCATTACTAAATCGCTAGGCAATTCCCTATCATGCACCTTAATCTCACAATTTTTGAATACTTCTCTACCTATCAATACCATATCTCTCGATGTGACCAGTGTAGGTGCTGGAATGACCTGACCACTGCCATGGCTCTGGGTTGGTGGTCGTCCTTGGCGAGTATTCATCTTCCTACATAATCGAAATATTTAGAATATAAATCCTTATCTAAACTCACATCCACTATTAGGCATGTAACACCCAGGATTTTTTATAGGAGTGATCTCTTTTAAAGAAGATAAGATGGATTTAGGATTCAAGAAGGAACGGGTAGGTTTCAGGCAGAATATAGTATGTTTTAGGAGATTTCGGGCAAAAGCGTAATTTCTCAAAAATAATTGGAGGTCGGTTTGGAGCCAAGAATGGTACCCAACAGTACAAGGAACATTATAAGAACCCTTGGAACGCAGGAATGGCATTTTGAGGGCAAAAGTGGGATTTTCAAAGTTACATGGGCTAAAAGTGCAATTTATGGAACTGTGGGCCAAAACAGTAAAAGCCAAAAACTTAGCCATCATGAAGACAACAAAAAATCAGCAATTGGCCAATCCCAAATGGAAAAGTGTCCCTCCAAGTGGCACAATCTAATTGGCCAAAAATTCTATAAAAAAAAGCCTAAACCCAACCAAAGCAATTCATGATAATTTGAGGCAAAGTTGGGTTGTGTGAGAGAATTGACGGAAGGGGAATCTATTCTTCAGAGATAAGGGGAGATTCTGCAAAAGAAATGAGGGAAATCAGTGAGGGAATGAAGGAGATAGAGCCTCGTCGGGAAAACTGTGCGTCGCCAAAGTCTGGGCTCGAATCGCCAGAAAACAGAGAAGTAAGTTCTGTTTAATTTTATAATCTTGTAAAGGGAAGAGAGAGGTTGGTGTAGGAACAAACAGGGGTCAAATCAAAGTTAAAATGAAGGAGAAAAGCCCAAAAAATCGAGTTGTAGCATCATTTGCATCAAAGAAGACATAGCGCGTGTAATACACGCGCCGCCTACTGCTACGAGTGGGGGTGCGTGGGTCACCTTCTAGAGGCGCGTGAGAGTGCGTGTGGACCCCTCTTGACCTGAAATTTTGTAGAATTATACCTATAATTATTCCCTACAAGTCTATCTAAAAATATTTAACTTTGGTTTTACCAAATATTATGTTTTGTGCAAAAAAGCCTAACCAACAACCATGAACAGTATCGGGTCAAGTAACTTTGGTGGGTGACTCTTACTATTTTGGACTCTTGCATCTCTTACATGTTGTACTTTCATTTGAGTGGTTTGCATATCATTTAATACTGTTGGTTCGCATTTTTATACTCTTGGACATACATCACTACATTCATGGCTAGTGGCATGAGATGGGTTGCATCATGTACGTGGTCTTGGAACACACCATCCCAAGTCAAGGATGGCTATGGCTTTGTAATAACATTATGGCTCGCGAGGGTGATTGTAACACCCTGGCGTCACTACCATCGGGTTACTTTATGACACACTACATAATGCATTTGCATGCACCACTAATACTGAGTCATTCATTTAGATATCAATATCTAACTTGAGTGTTTTATACCCCTGGAATATTCCACGTTCCACGTGCAACAAGTGTTTCAGGTACTCCGGGAGCAAGCAAAGGTAAAGAGGAAACAACTACTTAATATTTCTCTTATTTTGTTTACGTTCCAACAAATCAAGTTGTAATCAAACTACTAAATGACCATTTAAATCTACTACAAATTTCTATTCGAATGTTTTGTAAAATTAACTATTTATACAGAGATACTAAGAATTGAAGCATGGTAAGATTTTAAGCCAATCTTGTGGTATATTTACAATCATATTCAGATTCCAAAGAAAAGCAATACTGAGTCACAAGTTTATTTGGCTTGCTTTGTAAAGAGTAAAATCAGGAGGTGGCGATACACAGAACCATTTGTATTAACTACCATTTTCTCTTTGATTTTGGAAGTTCATTTTTACGATAATATCATGTACGTATTACTTTCTTTATTCAAGTCCCTAAAAGAATATCCTTGAAATCACCACCTATGAAAGACCCGTGGTTC
Organism: Diospyros lotus; assembly: GCF_014633365.1. Lineage (NCBI taxonomy): Eukaryota > Viridiplantae > Streptophyta > Magnoliopsida > Ericales > Ebenaceae > Diospyros > Diospyros lotus. The sequence continues at coordinate 24,958,051 of NC_068342.1, forward strand.
ATAATGTTATACGTTGGACCTTTACATGTCAACCACCCAATAAATAAACGAGTGATCTCAGAAAGTAAAATCCTTCTACGTGGTGTCATTTTGACTACTCAAATACATAAAACATGAAATCACAAGAAAGACCAAGGCACAAGCTACAACGTTTCCTTCTTGAAGGTTACAAGTTTATATCTCGTATTTATCTAAACCCTTCCTAACATACTTCTTCAGACTTGAAATTTAAAGACATTTAAATACCAGAAGGAAATGGGAAAAACAATAACGAGTTAATTAACGCCTCCTATATTTAAATTTTGAAACTAATGCGTTAAAATCGATCCTGGAACTTACGAGGCATTACAAGGCATAACCCTAACTCTACCCAACATTCCTATGTGTACAAAGACTCATCCCAACCTTTGGCTTAGATACCAAACTGTAGCGACCCCGCTCCCAGAGATCAAGCCACTAGGGAATCCGAGAGGAAGCCCCAAAAAGTTTGATACATATATAAACTTAAATAAAACATCCCCAAAACATTTCTCATTCAACAGCGAAAGCAAAATAAATAATGATTAAATCACAACTCATCTAATCATTCACCTTCGGGTTTAACCACCCATCATCCTTAAAAGATTCCATAAAATATGACATAACAAAACAAAACTATTTCCTTCTACACTCATAAGTAAAAAGAAAAATAAAACGTCCCCTAAAGATCTCCTAGTCAAGAAGGCTCTATACACAAATCTACCCAATCGAGGATCAAGTTCCACTGGCCTCGCCCTTATCTATAACTTTACCCTTACCTAGAATGATGCAAAAGAAAGTATGAGCCAGAAGGCTCAGCAAGTATAATTTGAAAGGAACGTGAAGCAATAAGAATCAAGAAAACGTGAAGCAAAAAGAATCAAGGAAACATGAAGCAATAAGAATCAACACAATATAGAATTACTCATTACATCACATGCACCCATGCTTGCTTCACCACATCATATAAAGATATCTCCATGCATATATGCCCACATACCGCCCATAAGCCCACATAAGTATCTTACAATGTAGCCATTAATTTGTGGACCAAAGTCCTTCCTCTCGTTAGACTTACGTCTACTGAGCTTCCGGCATAAAAGCTAAAACATCTGAGCTGAAACTCCATCGCGTCAGGTTAATGCCTACCGAGCTTCAGGGTCCCCCCTCCCCCCCCCCCCCCGCCGGACATAATCTGCCACGCAAAATAATAATCGCACAAAATAATTATCCTGCACACATAAGTATCTCAAAGCATATTCATGATTGTATGCATATACAACCATACTCTTAAAAATATTGCCACACACTTGCTCATGCATAGCTATGAAATAAACTCATCATCATGCTCACGAATGTACATTTACCCCCAATAATGATTAACCATAACATACAAATAATTAATGATTACTTTAACACCAGCATGAACCTGCAAGATAGAGAATACGCACATGGTACAACATATGTACAAGATAAAGTCTTGCATGGAACTAATCAAGCACCATTCCTTAGAAAGGAGAAGGAGAATAGAAGAAGATGACTCATTTTCACATCAAGACTCTTAGCATGCTTCTCCTTTTTTTTTTTTATACCTTTACATATATATATATAGCATGAAATAACCCTTTTTTATTAATAAAATATATCATATATCATATATGTATATATACATACAAGGAAGCCCTTTTTCCTTCAAATCCCAATTCAATTTTGACTTTTCAACATAAATCATAATCCCATCTTACTTTGACTTTGTATTCATTATAACTTCATTTATATTTATTTATTTATTTTTTATTTTTCAAACAACACACATAATTCCTCAAAAGCATTGACCAATTAATAACAAAATGCCACACACACAATAATAATGACTAAACGACCTGGACCCGCTAACAGGTCGTTAAATCTGATGCATATAAAATTTGTTATTTTTTTACACCACCATATGTGTATTCGTTCAACCTCAGCCATCTGAAAACCTCTACATGCCCTAGCACACCTAGCTACACTTGAAACCATGCCCTCAAGCCCATGCGCACCTAGGCACAACCCAATTGCTCTTATTGCCATGCCATGCGCGCCCACATGTGCCCCCATATGCCCACTCCTGTCCTACGTCTTCCACACTAACTTTAGCTAATGCACCTGCATGCTGCCTTGCATTGTGCCACGTGCCTCACCATACCTTACATTGTAATGCCCCACTTTTTCAAATACAAAACAACGTGAAATATAGGAAGATATCTCCTATAGGCGTTATTGGAAATCCTTTATCAATGAAAGCACGGATCGAACCTGAGTATGCTAAATAGCTAGGATTTCCTCAAGTTTAAATAAAAGTCCATCACGTACCCACATATCATAAAATTATAGCAGCTTCACAAATACATCATTAAGTATCTTAACTGCTATTTACATTACAATATTGGGATTACACAGGTACACAAATAAATCCAACTCTAAATCATCCAAGCACCACCTCTGAATCCTTGCTCGCGCTGGAACCTAGAGCCTGAAACGCTTGATACTTCTGATAAAGCTGAGACGATGAATGCTCCAGGGGTAAGAAACACCCGAGTTAGATTATTACATCTAAGTGAGTGGTAAGAAAGAAAGAAACAGCGCATGCAAGAGTAATATGCAGCTTTGCCAGGAGACATGCAGAAATAAGAACCAAATCTCCCAAGATCACAGCTCACCGCAAGAGCACGAGATCCCCTGTGATACCCCAACCAATAGCCACAAATACAAATACCGAGATGCATGTGCAATAGGCAAGATTTACTAAAATGCAACAAACACATAAGATACAACCTCTCGACCCCCTTACACAGGCACGAGATATCCTTCTTACTTGTCATGTATGAACCCCTCGACCCCCTTACACAAGCTCGAGGTAGCCCCCTTACATAGACCCACGTGGTCAGCCCCCTTACACAGGCCCCCATGGTAGTTCACACACGACAAGCCACCAACTAGCCATAGCCACCAAATGACAAGATCTATGACAAAGCAGAAGGAATATGATCACAAGCCACCGAGTCACCATCATCCTTGCCAGCACTTGTGTGAAACATCTCAGCCTCACCTCTAGGCTAAGCCCCACCTCTAGGCACGTGATCATGGTCCAATCCCTCAGCCTCACCTCTAGGCACGGCCCCACCTCTAAGCACAGCCCCACCTCTGGGCACGGGATTGCCCCCCCCTGATCATCGTGATGTTCCCAACAAGCGGGAAGCCTCTTCTCTCCCAATCCACTCCTTCCATTTGCCCCTTATGTGCCTAGCCATTCAACCCATCTTATCCTTACTTTTAGAAAGCCAATAGGATGCTTCCAACTCCATTTACTTTTGAATTAAGGATAAAGGTAATCATGTTATAAGACTTTTGTGTACAAATCCAATACCATTTTACCACTTTAAGGCTTCTTCAATAAGCCTTTATTATGTCAATAAGTCTTCCAAATTAAGTCTTCCAAGTCAAGTCTTCCAAATTATGTCATTCCAAGACTTTTGGGTAAAAATCTATCATTACAACCTTTGAATATTTTTATCTTCCTATTCAAGCTTTTCCTTTCTTCCAATCTTAAACTTCCAAATACTCATTCATGTGGCTTTAGGATAAGCTCTATCATTCTCTTCTTTTGCAAGACAATGTAAACCTTCCAAGTTTCAAGATCACACTTAGCCTTTAAGTTATCTACTTTTCTTCCCTAGTAATGATGGCTTATCTTTGAAATTCTTTCCACTTGATTCTTCCTTCCTTTAGAAGCCTTTCATTCTTCCAATCTCATGCCTCCAATTGCTCCTAACATGGCCTCCAAGACAACCCTTCTTATCCATTTGCTTTGGTGAGCCAATAGAATTCTTTCAAGTTTTCTTCACTTTGACTTTAAGGGTGAAAGTAAGTATTATCATCATAAGCTTTAGGACTTTTAAGTTAACCCTCCAATCCAATTTCTCCAACTCAAAGCTTCTTAAATAAGCATTTATCATTGCAATATTCTTATTGTTGGAGAAGTTATCCTTTGATATTTGCATTTAGGTCCTTAAAACCATTTCCATTTATACTTAAGCCCAAAACTTCCATTAAAACACTTTATTACATCATCCAACTTTTACATAAAATTTTGGGGTATTACATACATCATACCACGAGCTTCTCCTTCACAAGCACTCGCATATGACCCTCCCGGCATCCTTATTCAGTGACCTCCCGGGTCACTTGAGGACCCCTAAGATCTCACCCCTCATCATCTCATTGTGGCAAGGCTTAAGTCTCTCCTTCCTCCCAAGACCATTCTGAGGGGGGCGGGGGGTTCTCACATAGGTCCCTCCATGCATGCCTAACTCTAGGACCATCAGATGCAGTAAGAAAGTCATACACTTCCTACATCTACGTGTCATGTGCCAACCACGTGTCCCAATCATGACCGACCTTTGTAACTACCTATTGTCCACTTAGCTTTGAGCCAAGTACTCTGACCACAATCTCTCTCTCTCTCTCTATCTTTTTGTATCACTCACCCAAAGGGTCCACTTATATTGTTCACTCGTACAGCTCACTCATGCACTTCTTCACATGGCACCCTGGCATATCGCATCATACTATATCCTTATTTTTCATAACCCATATTGACTTAGGCATCGGAGGGCCCGAGAGGGAGAAATCCCTGCATGCCTTTTGACTATCTTTTATCTTGCAGATCCTCAGAAAGACTGATCTACAGATGATACAGGCACCCTCCGAATACCCATCTGAGGCAACCATGCCTCCCCGGTGTCCACGCCTTCTGCTCCTCTAGTGCTCCATCCTTCTACTCCCCCGAACAACAAGTCAATCCCCTGGCTACCAATCTCCTTCGATGACCTCTCATTTTTTCGTCTCACCAAGCCTTGCCAACTATGTGCTAAGGTTCCTGAACATAAAAAACCAATTGTTGTATTTTGTTAACAACAGTATCTCATACTAATCAAAGGCAGTATAACCCATGTGTTAGTCCATAATCAATTAATCTTAGTCCCCTTCAGAGAAATCTTAGGATTAGGAACCACTTTAAGAAATCTTATGTTATATATCTTTGTCATATATTTTTAACAGCTTAAGAATAAGATCATCAGGATATCTAGAGACTCATTCATATTACACTTGGAGAGTTATGAATGGAGATCTAACCATTTAGATAACATGCAAGATTATCATTTAATGCTAGCCACGCATACTAGATGCCATCTAAATCTAGTATTAGGGCACTAACACTAACATTAGCAACATGTGAAACAACGAGTTCTTACTACAAGGGATGAAATCTATGTGTGACATACCCAAAATATTCTCTAACCTCAAAATGGGAAACCCATATCCAATTACGAGTCTATTTGTAGCCTTGTAATTTGCACACATTTTCTTAGACTCATCTCTCTTAAGGGATAGTGTAGGTACATTAGAAGGATTGAGACCATGAGGAGAAAAACCCTCAGTCAATGGTTTATCTTCTTGCATGGTTGACTCAATTCTTTAGCAAATATTAATATTAGAATGGAGCAAGCTATGTAATGAATGCGTTGAAACAAAGTCAATAGCATGTCAAATATCTGTCATGGGGTGGGTCACTAGGAAACTTACTAGGCATATCATCTTGAAATTCCTCAACAATTTTAATCACATCATAAGTTGTCTTATGCTCATATTAGTGAAACTCAAGACAAACTCTTTTACTACAATGGTTAACTTATGCCCACTGTCATGACAATCCTTTTTAAATGTGTTATAAGGTGGGTGTGCTTCTTTTGGGGATTTCTGGTGCTTGTTTGGCCCTAGTGTCTTTACTAGAGGTTTTGATGGGTATCAATGCAAGTTTATTCCCCTTATAGTTAAAGACATAGGTATTCTTTTACCCATAATGTACTACATTCATATTACCAAGCTAAAGGCAACCTAAAAAACTATGGGTAAAATTCATTAATGATACATCACAATAAATTTCAGCCTTGTAGTTACCTAAGGCAATAAGAACAAGGCATCTCTTAGTTACAAACAAGGTTTGCTTGTTTGCCCATTATACCCAAAATGGAATAGGATGTGGCTTTACCTTAAGTTCAATCAAGTAATGGAATACATAGAAACCACATTTATGGTACTTCCTCTATCAATAACCATTTTGCAAGTTCTCTCTCCAATTTTAATGCATGTTTGAAAAACATTAGGGATCAACTTGCCTCCATACTGGAATATTCACAACATTTCTAGTGATATCCCTATGGTTATCTTGTCTAGACCTGTGTTGGAGGTGATTGCATGTATGCCCTTCTCTAGAATCCTTACCATGATATGCAATTCTTCAAGGACTGCCACCCATGGGTTCATCCAAATTTAAACGCCTTTGGTCATGTATAACTACTTGATATTGGTCCTTATTAATAATGACCCAAATGAAATATGTCTTGCATGTACATCACTAAGGGGTTTATATAGACCAAAGAATCTAGCTAATCAAGAAGCATATCAAATATCAAATCATATCTCATAGTCTACCTAAAATTACTGTAATATTAGTTAAAATGAGTAAGATAAAATTATATCAAGATAACTTATCAAAAAAGATGAGAGAAATAAATTTATCTAAAAAATTTAAGATAAAAAATCACATAATTTCTTTTTAAATAAATTTAACAAACACAATAAAAAATACTTTTATCCAAGACAATTTCCATATCTAACTTTTTCAGTTTATATCTTGATTAATAAATACTATTTTAAGAAATAAATAAGTAAAGATGTTTTAAAACAAATAATAAAATATAATAATAATATAATAAAATATCTTGTAAATATTCCTACTTTTGTTCCCATCAATAGCCCATCAGAGAATGCTGTTGTAGCCCTCAATTTACCAATTGGATGTCAGGTGTCTCTGAATTTGAACTTCTCTAATGTGGAAAAGCTGGCTACTCAACAGGCATACGTCGATTTAAACCCTTAGAAGGGGATAGGTGCACACACTGAATTACGAAAAAGTAGCTAAGTTTACAAGAAAGGAAGCACAAATGAGCAAAAGCTTAAGGAATAAAATCTTTATCCCTATAAGAAGAGAAACTCATTAATATATCTAGGGCATCTTGTATCTTCTCCGTCCCATAGATTAACAAAGCAACTGAAAATTGAAAAAGTAAAAGCTACAAACATAATGAAATATGCAGAAGCTATATAGATGGAGATTATAATTTGAGAGCAGCAACTACTTCCTCCTCACTTCAGCAGCAGGTGTAAGTCTCCAAAAGTCATGGGTCTAGAGGTCTCTCCCCGGAAATATAGAATTTCAGATACTTTTTTTTTTTTTTTTTTAAGTTCAAGATGGTTGCCATATGGGCAAGGAGAGAGCAAACTTGTCTGTAAAAGTCCTTTTGAGTCATACTAGAGAAATAGCTCACTAATGCTCTACCATCCCTGCCAAGCTGAAGATCTCCAAGCTGACTGAATCTCTTTCGCATAATTCAAGGCTTTCTTGAAGCTATCATTCATCTTATTTAATTCGGATAAACAGGATTTCGCCCTTTCTGTGTCTGCCACTGCAGGGAATACCTGATAATGAAAGCAAAAGATAGTGTTTAACTCGTACGTTAGCTCATCACCTCAGACTGGAGAAAAATTAAAAATAAAACAAAACAAAATTACTGAAATGGACATATCCATCTCACACCTTTTGAAGCATTGACAGACATGGGGACACGAGGACACAAGACGCAGGACAAAAGGACACAAGGATATGACATTTTTCAAAAAGTAGGTCGTGACACGATTGAGATACGCTAATTAATAACATAATTTTTTATATTTTTAAAACATAATAAGGTATCAAAAGATTCAAACTTATATTACAAACTCATAAATATGTATTTAAAATTTATAAGCCAAAATTCTAAATGAATAATCTAATTAACAATTAACTTACAATTCAATCATCTTCGTCCCTCGCAATCCATTCAATGTTCAAGGAGCTAAAGAATAGACATGTGAAGGGAACGAAAACTGAACAATCATGCAATCAAAACATGGAAAACAAAAAATCATACAATTACCAAATCATAAAACTAAATAGTAAAAAAGAAAACCCTTACTTTCTAGTTTTCGAAGTGTCCCCTCCTTAATCCTAATAAAAAAATTTAAGAAAGTGTCGGAGGGTTGTCAAAGTGTCCAACAAGCTGGCAACACTGGTACAACCACCCCTAGGAAGTGTCCATGCTTTATTGTCTGCCACATCTCATGCAGAAAGGACAAGTAGAAAAATAAAAATGTGTGAATAGTTGAAGAGAAATTCCATGATACAGTATAATCAGTAGCTAGGCATCATAAATCACTAGCGAAGTTTATTCAATTGGACATTTATCAGGAGGCATCCTAGGTAGCCTTTTAAAACCAAAAGAAAAAAAAAAAGTGTTCCTCATTTGAGAAACTGCAGGATGATGAAAATTCCAAGACAATCTACTTTACGCGTGAAAATGGGCATCTTTCTCTAGAGCAGACAAAGGCAGACATAAGAAGAATACCGGGCCTTTCAATGTTAATTTTTATGGTTGCAAAGTCTGAACCATGGCTCCTTACAAGTTATTTGCTACTCAAGAATCACTTCACTGGGAAATTATATGTTGTACAGCTGCAAGGTAGTCATCGTACAATGATAAAACAAAACATCAGTAAGATAGGAAAATGAAAGTTGGCCTAGAAAACTGTTAATTAATTTTCATGAGTTTCACTGCATCACATCAAAGACAGACATAACCAGGTTAAACCATTAAAGAATATTGAATACCTAACTTTCTTCATTCCTAGAAGTAAACTTTGTTGTGGCACAAGTTAGACCTAAGGATTCAATTCAATAAGAGAAGCACAAAGGTAACCTACCACATCACCCTAAATTAAAACTTAACAAAATTTGGCTCCGGAGCAAGAGGATAACTTAAACATAAGGTAAAAGAAAATGCAGCATTCACCTCTGCACGTTGGTCTTCAATCTCCTGCCGCAGTTTTAGTGCAGCCTCACTACTGGCATCCACGTTATTGAGACTCTAGCAATCTCTGTTCCAGTCTGTTGCATGCCAACATCACCTACAAATAGCTTTGCTCCAAGGTTAGGCTCCCTCATTTTCTGCTGCAATGCTTCATTATACCCATTTCTGAACAAGCTCACACACTACTCAGTACTGCAATCACAGAGCTAACGTTCCAAGTGGATATTGACCTCCTAAAGCAACTGCGCAAAACATAGAAGACTTCATCCACCTTGGAAGTGGTGAGGCTGTAAGGTACATGTTCATCAATCTTAACCTTTTTCACATTTTTCACCATGAAGAATCCCTCCAAAATCACAAAATAACCTGTGATGTCCTGCACAACTTTACTAAAATTTCAACCCTAAAAGCTTTTGTAGCTCTTGGACCTAATTCTGGATCAACTGAACTTAAATTGATCTTTAAATCATGTATTCCATGTAGCCTTCACCCAATTGTGGGAGGAATAATATTCTTTTGGGTATAACTCAATCAGTGGTCCAGTCCTTCAACTCCAACAGAGGACAAAGTACTTTTATAAGAATTATTGTCTGAGGTCATTTAGCCAATTTCATATAATCCATGTACTTCTTTATAATTAGAGAACCCATAGAATCACACTCCTCTTGAAGTTCATATACGACATACTAAATACCGTCTTCTCCACAAAGGCTCAGCAAAAGTTCATCATTTTGTTCAACAGCCAAAACAATGTCTTTGAACAAATTGGTCAAACAAGCCATGAAATTTACAATATTCTGGCATGCGGAGGGTTGTTCCATGAGTTCCACTAATTGCTCAAACTCCAGCCTAGATTTCATAGCAATGATTTTCTTTAAATAGCCCACATACACTTGCAACCCTTCTTTCTCAAGACCGAGGGGTGAATATAGCCTAATGAAGCAGAGAATCACTGGATGATCCCCCTAATCAATAGAAGTAGATAGTATAATCCCTTGGAGCTGTTTCTTGAATGCCAAGAACTGGTCCCTCTGATCAGAAGCTGAATCCTTGTATTTGGGTACTGCAAAAAGGGTGCTGAGATATATGCAAGGAACTTTAGCTTATGAAATCAAGTATGACAGTAAAAGCAAAACAAAATTAGTTGGGTTTTGTGAACGTGATTGGGCTGGTTGTGTTGATATTAAAAGTACATCAGGATATGTTTTCTCATTGGGTCCGGCCTGTGGTGATTGACAAAACAACAGTCAGTGGAACAATCCTATGGAGAAGCTGAATATGAATCAGCTGGTTTGGCAACCCAACAAGAAATTTGGTTAAAAAGAATGTTGGAAGACATTGGTGAGAAGCAAGAAGCAGTAGAAGCTATGGAGGTTTATTGTGATAACAAATCAGCCATTGCTATGGCTAAAAATCCTGTTTTTCATAGCTGAATAAAGCATATTGCAATCAACCATTATTTTATTCAGGAAGTGTAAAAAAAACATGTGATTACAATTTTGTATTTAGGTGTATAGTTATTTTTTTATCTCTAGGTGACAGTTTTTCTTTCCTTAACCAAATCAGTTTTTCCCTTCCTTAATCGCCCCATATGGGCAGTTTCTCCCTTGTATTTTCTATATATATGTATGTCCTCTCAAATGAAAAGAGAGAGAAGTTATTTCTATCCAAAAACTACATAGTATCAAAGCAGTGAGACTGAGAGTTCAGAAGAGGAGAGAGAGAGGGAAAGAGAGGCGAAGATGGTGAAGATCTTTGCCATCATTGGCCACTGCACATCTCCTTCATCTCTGGTCATCTCCTTTAACTTTGTCCACCATAGCTGCAGCCCCAGTCACAACCGTCATCGTTGCCATAGCCCACAATTGTTACCATTGAAGGGATAATGGACTGTAGTCACGACGGAGAAAGCAAAGGGTCACAAAACAGAGATCGATAGAAAAGACGAAAGGCTTTGCAGCACAAAAACCTGGACAGCCATCACCATCATCGGAGAAGATGAACGGGAGCAGCCCAAAGCTGCACTCCAACATCGAAGATGGTAGATGTTGGTCGCAGGCGGGCCCACGGAGAAGGCAGACAGTCACCCTAGAGAAGGTCGATTCGCTAGCCAGAAAGTCGTCATCATGTGGCTATTCAATGACGGCGTTCACAACCGTCCCTATGATCACTACCTCGTCGTCGGCCTCGCCAAATATCCTAAGAAGGTGATTTGCATCGACTCAAGCAAGAAAATATGCCTGCCATGGATGAGTTAAACAACAGGCATGGCAAGTTGTCTTTATTTTTCTAGAGGTTGTTGCTTTAGCGTTTATGGTGGCATCATCTTATTTTAGTTGTAAGGTTATTGCTTCAGCCCAAGTGTAAAAAGCATTGTAAGGTTTTTGCTTCAACCCAAGTGTAAAAAGCATTGTACGGTTTATTGCTTTAACCCAAGTGTAAAAAACATTGCAAGGGATATTGCTTGATCCTGTGTAAAAGCATAGATTGGTTATAGCTGAACCCGTCAAAAGCTACTATTGTAAAAGAGGATAGTGCTCGCCTCTCATAAAAGACACTTGATAGGAAATTTCATCCTCTACAAGATGGCACAAGAGAATGCCACAAAGGAGATGTATTCCAACCTTAAAGACACATCAAGTTTGAGTAAATTTCATCCTCCACAAGATGGCACAAGAAGTCTAGGATGCCACAAAGGTGACGTATTTCGACATTGAGGGCATAGCAGAGGCATTGTCAAATGAGACTTCTCAGTTACCCAATATCTTAGTCATCTAACTAGATATTGGTAACAACTCAACATGTTTAAAGTGACCAAAATAGGCAGACACTTCATAAAGAAAAATTGAAAGTGTAAAAAACATTGCAAGGGTTATTGCTTGATCCTGTGTAAAAGCATAGATTGGTTATAGCTGAACCCGTCAAAAGCTACCATTGTAAAAGAGGATAGTGCTCGCCTCTCATAAAAAACACTTGATAGGAAATTTCATCCTCTACAAGATGGCACAAGAGAATGCCACAAAGGAGATGTATTCCAACCTTAAAGACACATCAAGTTTGAGTAAATTTCATCCTCCACAAAAAGTCTAGAATGACGCAAAGGTGACGTATTTCGACATTAAGGGCATAGCAGAGGCATTGTCAAAGGAGATCTCTCAGTTACTCAATATCTTAGTCATCTAACTAGATATTGGTAACAACTCAACATGTTTAAAGTGACCTAAATAGACAGACGCTTCATAAAGAAAAATTGAAAGTGGACAAAGATCTACAGAAGACCCAGTTTGAAGATGTGAAGATCCAAGTTTGGCCTTCCTAATATTTACAACCTAACTTAAGGCAGTGTGTAGAAAAACATGTGATTACAATTTTATATTTAGGTGTATAGTTATTTTTTTATCTCTACGCGACAATTTTTCTTTCCTTAACCGAATCAGTTTTTCCCTTCCTTAACTGACTCCATATGGGTAGTTTCTCCCTTGTATTTTCTATATATGTGTATGTTCAATCAAATGAAAAGAAAGAAGTTATTTCTGTCCAAAAACTACAGGAAGCATTTGAAGAAAGAGAAGTTCAGTTGAAGCCGTGCAGATTGGCTGAGCAACCCACTGATATTTTCACCAAAGCATTGCCAATAAAGAAGTTGCAGCAACTAAGAGATGGCATGGGAATTCAAGCACAATATATTAAGGGGGAGAAGGTTAATGTGCTGAATATTAATCAGAGTGTTGGTAGTTCTCTTGAAAATATGATAACTCATTTCTGCCTATTTGAATTTTGTGCACACTAGAAGGCTCCTTTGGTGGTGGTGGTGGGGGGGGGGGGGGGGGGGTGTCAGTAAATGTTCTGTGGAAGTTACTGAAAGAAAAAAGAAATTAAAAGAATTTATTGAGCTCTGTTTTGATAGATCCAGCCAACAATCATCTCCTCTACAGAAGTGGAGCGTCCTCCATTCTGCTGCCAAGAGCTACTGAAAACTTCTCTTCAAAATTTAAACACAATAGCAGAATCATTATGACAAGAGCAATATACAAATTAAAGGTTCTCTTTCTATTATATATCCATGCATGGTGTGGGCAACAGGCTAGTAATTGCAGTATTGCAAAGTTCCTCCACTTTCGATTGTTAAGAGACACTGTAATATATTCAGGGCGAAGACTATCATGAGCATAAAAGAAAAACTGTAACAACCTCAAGAAAGACCAGTCCCCATGTCACAAATCCTACATAACCCTAAGAAAGGAAGGGCTTCAGAACACATTGGCCTCACACAACATCCCAATCCTTTATTTTAACTTAAAAGAGAATGTCACAGCTAATCAGAATCTGATCTACCCTCTTACTACTACACTTTATCACCTAAATGATCTATATTGCAACATCAATATCAAATAATCTTAGTTGTGTTTCCATGTTGTAGAGGTTGTTTTACAAAATTGATTATGTGATGGAACATGACCGTGCTAGTTATCTTCATGTCACTTTCTAAATACTTTGGGGAAATACTTCGGGGGGGTGGCCACATGTGCAAGTAGTTATAGAAGTTGTTAGCTGATTCTTAAAAAGGGGCTATATGTAATTGTCATTTCAGTTTTGGCGGGATGTAAGGCGTGGGATCGAATATATAAGGACCGAATCCCATCTGCTTGAAGCATCAATAAATTTCTCTCTCTCTCTCTCTCTCTCTCTCTCTCATTTCTCTCTCTATTCTCCTTCTCGGTTTCTCTCAATCCCCTTACTGAATATCAGAGGGAAGTTTGGCATCAGATCAGTGATCTGACAACTTGGTATTAAAGCATGACCAGGCCAAAGGAGTTTTGATGGCAGAGGGGACGTGGATTAAGAATTTGGAGTCGTAATTATAACAGTTCAATTCCACTGTTTCTAGTCTACAAGCCCAGGTGGAATTGATGGAGATCGGATCAACAAGGAACCATGAAGCGATCGTGGCAATGGATAGGAAGATGGATAATGCCATGGAAGGCTTAGGGAGAAGGTTGGATGAAGTGATCTCACAAATTAGAGAGAAGGTTGGGACTCAAATCCGAGATCAGCTCCAAAGTTACATGGTGATGTTTACCTAGCAGAATCAAGTAAGAATCTCCCCCAACTTCCCTTCTAGAGAAATGATAGAACTGGTCATGGAGTAGGAAATATGAATGTAGGGCCCTCAGAAATTGAGGTGGCTCCAACAAAGGTAGAGGAGAATGTGATGGAGCGATAGCAAGAGGGACCGACTATCCCAAAACCAGCTGAGGTTCCCGATGCCTAAATTGGAGATACGTATGTTTGAAGGGGTTAATCCATGGTGGTGAGTGAAGAGATGTGAACAGATGTTCAACTGGTATAATGTACCAGAAAGGCACAGGGTGGATTTGGCAGCTGCCTATTTCAATGATGTTAGGGATGCCTAGTATCAAGGGTGGTCGTGGTCGAAGGTAAGGAGAGAATGTCCATGGGAAGAATTTGCAGATAAGTTGTGTGAACGATTCGGTGATAGAAATAGAATGGATGTGGTAGAAGAGTTCAACAAACTTAAACAAGAAGGAGGAGTGCAGTCATACCAAGCTTGGTTTGAAGAGTTGAAGTCCGTCATGTTCAATCTCAACCCACACCTCTCTGAAGCATACTTTGTTCCCAGCTTCATGAGGAGCTTAGACCCATGGTGAAAATGTTACAACTAGGAATGGTGGAACAAGCAATCAAGAGCACTAGGCTGTAAGAGATAATGGTGGAAGCCATAATGAAGAAATAGAGACAACAGTCAAGGGGGATTGTCATTGGAACTATGTCACAAGCACGTAAGGGTATGGCAAGGAATTGGCTAGGGTGAACCAAGGATCAAAGGGGGTGATGATTCCTACCCCTATAACTCTACAACAATGCGAGGTGGGAGGATGATCGAACAAAGGAGGTAGGCAAAAGACTGTGCTTCAAATATGGAGACAAATATTTTCCGGGACACCAATGCAAAAGGCAACTACTCTCACTCGAAGGGGAGGATGGAATTATGGTAAAAGAGGAGGAAACAAAGGAACCGATGGAACTGGAAGGGGAGGACAATGGGGAGATCTCATTACATGCCCTCAAGGGGCTAGCCAATTATAAGATTATTAAAGTTGAGGGTAAGGTGCAGGAGTGTAGCCTTATGATTTTATTTAACAGCGGGAGTACCCATAGTTTCTTGAATGAAAATATGACTAAGAAGCTAAATTGTAGACTCACAGGGACCAAGGCATTGATCGTCACTGTTGCTAATGGCAATAAGATGTTGAGTAAATCAGCTTGTGCAGGGTTTTGCTAGGAGATGCAAGGGGAATTGTTTGAGGCCAACCTAAGGCTTCTTAAGCTAGGGGGCTAGGGGTGGATTGGATGAAACACGTGAGTCCCATAAACTTTGATTTCAATAGGATTGTCACAACCCCGCTGAAGGATAGCAGGGTTTACTGCAATTCCGAGAGGATTGCTAGGTTGAAGAAAAGAGTGTGAGGGAGATTAGATGAGATAGCGAAGCAGGCGAGAGAGAGAGAGAGAGAGAGAGAAGACTGGAATGAATATTCTGATTGCCTTTTTGCATACCGTTACACTGCATAACAGGGTACTATATAAAGGCGATTTGGAGGTCATTCCCTGACAGTGGGGCCCTCTCCTAATCATGTACTGAATATTCTAACAACCTACTGCTCCGCTATGGCCTACTGCTCATGCTGGAGGGAATTACATTAAGGCAAAAAGAAAAATAAAAATGCTATCCAAGCAGCTCCATGCGTGACAATGCTCCCTTCTTGAGTGCTTCCTTATCCTCAAGGAAGTTTGATTAGGCTAACCGCACGAGGGAATTTCTGAAGCAATTCAGGTAGATATTCCCAAGTGTTTCCTTCCTGAGTGCTTCCCTGCCATTTGACCAAGACTTGGATTAAGGGCACTCCTCCTTGCTGAATCACTCGTCTTCCGAGTATGGCTTCTGGTTCGACCGCCTGCTCACTTTCCTTAGGTAGGAGTGGTAGCGTGGCATTTGCCGGCTGACCCCCAATTGACTTCTTCAATAGCGAAACGTGAAATACGGGATGGATGTGCGTGTCGGCCGGTAATTGCAGTCGATACGCCACCTTCCCTATCTTGTTAGTTATAGGGAAGGGTTCGAAATACCGGGGGCTGAGCTTAGTAGCTTTCCCGCGTGTCAGTGATCGCAGGTGCGGCTGTTTCAACCTTAGGTACGCTTCATCCCCGACCTCAAACTCCCTTTCCGTCCTCCTCCTGTCCGCGTACTGGTTCATACGGTGTTGAGCGGAGGCCAGCTCTTGCTTTATTTGCCGTGTCACTTCTCTCTTTTGTTGTAAGTATTCTTCTATTGTGGTTGTGTCTGATCCTCCTCCTATCGCGGGTAGCAAGGGGATTTGTACCCGAACAGAGCTTCGAAGGGAGTGGTCCTAATAGCTAAGTGTCGGGTGGTGTTATACCACCACTGCGCCAGGGACAACCACCTGTGCCATTCCTTGGGTCGTAATAGGCATACGCACCTTAGATAAGTTTCGAGGCTCTGATTTACACTCTCGGTTTGGCCGTCCGTTTGGGGGTGGTAGGCCGTGGACAGCCGTAGATTCGTTCCCAGAGACTTCATCAGTTCCTGCCAAAAGAGGCTGGTGAACATGCTATCTCTATCGGAGATTATATTATGAGGGACCCCATGCAGCTGAATCACACGGTCCAAGAAGGCTCTCGCCACCTCCTGAGCTGTGTAAGGATGGGCTAACCCGATGAAGTGGGCGAATTTCGTGAACCTATCCGCTACCACCAGGACACTGTCTTTTCCTTCTGATCTAGGTAAACCATCCACAAAATCCATCGACACACTGGACCAAGCCTGATCCGGAATGGGGAGGGGTTGTAACAGTCCAGGGTAAGGTACCCGCTCCGTTTTGCACCTTTTGCAAACATCACAACTCCTCACAAACTCCTTTACCTCAGTCTTCATTCTTGGCCAATAGAATATCCCTTTTAACTCTTACATACATGTTCTGTTCGCCAGAGTGGCCTCCCAAAGGTGACTCATGCAAGGCCTGCATGATCTTCTTTTTCAGCTCAGGCTAGTTTCCGATCACTATTCGTCCCTGATACCTCAACATTCCCCCTTTCAGGGTATATCCCTCCATGTCCCCTTGCTTCACCGTAAGTTCCTCTAGCACGGCAGTGATCCTAGGGTCGTTACCATAGCTATTGACTACTTCCTCGTACCACTGTGGAGTCACTATTGTGACTGCTGCAAGGTTTCCCTCTTCGTGGCATCGAGATAGGGCATCAGCAGCTATGTTTTCTTTCCCTTTTCGATATTGTATCGTATAATCTAGTCCCATGAACTTGGCCATTCCCTTGCGTTGTAGCTGCGTTTGAAGTCTTTGCTGTAGTAGATATTTCAGACTTTCATGGTCTGTTTTAATGATGAATCGCCCCCCTTCCAAGTAATGCCTCCATCGATCCACAGCCATGAGGACTGCCAAGAACTCCTTCTCATAAATACTTAACCCAGAATGCCGGGGTCCTAACACTTGGCTTAAGAAGGCAATTGGTCTCCCTTCTTGTGCCAGCACTGCCCCAATGCCAGTGCCACATGCATCGGTCTCCAGGGTGAAAGGCTTCTCAAAATCTGGTAACTTCAACTCTGACACTCTGCTCATTGCTTCCTTTACTTTGTTGAATGCCACCTCTGCCTTGGGTCCCCAATGAAATTCTCCCTTCTTAAGTAGCTCCGTCAATGGTCGGCTGATGACCCCATAATTCTTAACAAACCGCCTGTAATACCCTGTTAACCCAAGAAATCCCCTTAGGGCCCTCACGGTTGTAGGTCTCAGCCATGCCACCATAGTCTCGATCTTCCTAGGATCAATGCTCACCTTTCCTTCAGCGATTATGTGCCCCAAATACTCCACCTGCTCCTGACCAAACTCACATTTGGATTTCTTGATGAATAATTGGTGGTTCCGCAGAATGTCTAGGGTGGTTTGCAAGTGCACTAGGTGTTGTTCGAAAGTGGGGCTATAGATAAGGATGTCATCAAAGAAAACTAAGATGAATTTCCGCAAGTGGTCTTCGAAGATGCGGTTCATGAGGGATTGAAAAGCGGTTGGGGCATTGGTAAGCCCAAATGGCATTACCAAAAATTCAAAGTGGCCATGGTGTGTTTTGAATGCAGTCTTAGGAGTATCCTCGGGTTTCATCCTAATTTGATGATAACCCGAGCGTAAATCAAGCTTGGAAAAGAACTTGGCATTATGGAGTTCGTCTAGCAGGTCTTCTACTAAAGGAATGGGAAATTTATCCTTGATTGTGATGGAATTTAAGTGGCAGTAATCTACACAAAACCTCCATGTCCCATCCTTCTTTTTCACTAATAAAACAGGGGAAGCAAAAGGGCTTTGGCTTGGTTTGATAATGGATTGTTGTAGCATGTCCCTAACCATCCTCTCGATCTCATTCTTCTGGATAGAAGGGTATCGGTAGGCTCGGATATTAACTGGTTCGGTGTTGGGTTTGAGGTTGATAGGGTGGTTAAACAGTCGGTTAGGGGGTAGGGATCTGGGTTCTGCAAATAGGTCCGCATACTTCACCAACAATTCATCAAGTAAGGCCAAATGTGTTACCTGATCAGGGGATTCCTCCCGATTGCTGATGGTTAAGTAATACTGCCCCAGCCCTCCTGGTTCCTCGAACGTGTCCTCTGCAGCCACTATTGAGAAGAGTTGTGCCCATTAAACCAACTTCCCCTTCATGACTCTCTTCAAAACCTTCCCGGACATCAACTTGCACACCCCAGCTTCTTTCTCGCTCTTGATGGCCATTCTCTTACCCTCATTCTCAAAGGATACTTCCATGCAATTAAAATCAAAGCTAATTGGGCTTACTCCTTTCATCCAGTCCACCCCTAAGACCATATCGCAACCTCCCAACTGCAGTAACCTTAAATCGGTTACGAACTTCTCCCCTTGCATTACCCACGAAAAACCATTGCAGGCCGAGGTACTCAACACCTTCTGCCCATTGGCCACCGTTATGCTTAGGGGTGGCGTCCCTATCAGCTGGCAATTTTAGCCTTCTCGCCGTGTGCTCATCAATAAAACTGTGGGTACTCCCACTATCGATTAGGATCATTAGGGTGCTTCCCTTGGCCTGGCCTCCCACTTTGATAATTTTGTTATTGGCCACCCCTTTCAGGGCATGAATGGATATTTCTCCATTGTCTTCCACGCCCCCGTCATCCTCAACTATTCCTTCCTCCACCTCCTGGTCACCTCCTTCATCCCCTTCTAACAGCAAAATCTGCCTTTTGCAAGGCTTGCCCCAGGTGGTACTTGTCCCCGCACCGGAAGCATAGTCCTGCCAGTCTTCTTTGCTCCCTCAAGAGATCTCCAAGGAGTGCTACACCCTATCCCACAACTCCTCTTGCCCCGCCATTCCACTTACCTACTTCCCGGTTAAAATTCCTTCCTGTCCCACTTTGGGTCCCAGCCACCATGCCCCTTGTCTGTTGCCTCTGCCTCTTAAGTAGTGCTTCGACTGCTAACTCCTGTAATCGAGCATCTTCCGATGCTTGAGCTACTGTCTGTGGCCTAAGCACCTTAACCATTGGCCTTAATTCCTCGTTGAGGCCACTTAAGTAACTTGATACAAAATAGGTTTCGGTGAGGTAGGGGTTGTATTGGATCATGTAGGACCTCAGCTCCTCGAAGCGTTTTTGGTATACCTCTACACTTCCCGATTGTTTAAGCTTGTTGAAGTCTTCCACAATGTCGATCATACTTCTTTCTCCAAACCTTCCACATAGAGCCTCTGTAAACTCTCCCCATGTCTAGTTTCTCCTCAGCCGTATGATTCCTTGATACCACGCGTCGACCTCTTCGTTGAAGTATGCTGCTGCTAGAGACACCTTCTGTAGCTCCGGAATGTTATGCCACTCAAACAGCCTTTCACACTTATCCACCATCGTGGATTAACCCCTTCGAACACTGGGATGTCCATCTTAGGGAGAGGGAATCCTTGTAGATGATGGTTCGCTGGGACTACTGGCCCCCTCCCCAGTATTCCTTCTTCCCGGCCACCCTGGTTAAGCTCCTCCTCATGTATTTCCAGCTCCCATCCAGCTCTATCCCTTTGGGGAGCAGGATCCATCCCTTCTCTCGGTGGAAACTCAGGCGCTAGCCTAATCGGCTATTGTCGGCCTAACATGGCTATGTATTGCTGCATTTGTGCAGCTAGCTCCTCCCGAACCCGTGTAATGGACTCGTCCAACCTCTTTTCCATTCCATCCATGGCACTCTCCATCCGACGATCTAGTGCAAGAATAGCCTCCTGATTTCGAGTCGTTCCCAACTCCATTTGCTCCATCTTGCTTTGGCATTCCGCCACCATCACCCCGGTTTGCTGCAGCTGTGTTTCGAAATTCTTCATACGCGTTCCCTCAGCCATTACTAGACCTGCTCACCCACTCGACCAGAACAGTGCTCTGATACCAATGTGTCACAACCCCGCTGAAGGATAGCAGGGTTTACTGCAATTCCGAGAGGATTGCTAGGTTGAAGAAAAGAGTGTGAGGGAGATTAGATGAGATAGCGAAGCAGGCGAGAGAGAGAGAGAGAGAAGACTGGAATGAATATTTTGATTGCCTTTTTGCATACCGTTACACTACATAACAGGGTACTATATAAAGGCGATTTGGAGGTCATTCCCTGACAGTGGGGACCTCTCCTAATCATGTACCGAATATTCTAACAACCTACTGCTCCGCTATGGCCTACTGCTCATGCTGGAGGGAATTACATTAAGGCAAAAAGAAAAATAAAAATGCTATCCGAGCAGCTCCATGCGTGACAAGGATGGAAGTGACTTTTGAGAAGGAGAGTAAGAAGTTGACACTTACGAGTAGTAAGGAAACAAGGACTTGTAAGATAATTACAAGGAAGAAGCTTCACAAGATGTTAATGAGCAAATGGGCCCAAATTGCCCAACTATTCTCCATCCAAACTATGAAGGTGACAGAGGAAGGTAGAGAGCAGGAAGGGGAGTTATGGTTAGCCATCAACACCCCAGATCAGAGTAACTTGGAGGTACATCACTTGCACCTACTTAATATACTTTTGGCTGAATTTGAGGATCTTGCCTAATTCCCTACCACCTAAGCGATCCTTTGATCATTCCATCAACCTCAAACCCTCATAACCCATCAATGTTAGATCCTACAAATACCCCCCAAGTTAGAAAACAGAGATTGAAAAAATGGTTAAGGAAATGTTGCACAAATCCTTAATCAGACCCAACCAAAGCCCTTATGCATCCCCTATCCTACTTGTTAAGAAAAATGACGGATCATGGCATTTTTGTGTTGATTATCGTCAACTCAACGCCCTGACCGTTAAAGACAAGTTTCCTATACCTATCATTTAAGATTTGCTAGATGAATTGAGAAATGCCACAATTTTTTCTATACTAGACCTACACTCAGGGTATCATCAAATTCGCATGAAACCTGATGATATCCCCAAAACAGCTTTTAGAACCCATCATGTTGACTCACCAATGCCCCAACCACCTTTCAATCCCTAATGAACCAAGTCTTTGAACCCTTCCTACACCAATTTATTTTAGTTTTCTTTGACGACATATTGGTATACAGCCAAACTTTTAACCAACATCTAAATCACCTACGGAATACATTTGAAATTCTCAGGTTTGACCAATTGTATATTAAGAGGTCAAAATGAGCTTTCAGTCAAAGACAAGTGGAATATCTTAGGCATGTAATTTTTGGTGCAGGGGTGAGCACCGACCCAAGGAAGGTGGCAACAATGGTGGCATGGCTAAGGCCTACTAACATTAAGGCCTCGAGAGGATTTCTGGGGCTGACTAGATACTACAAGAGGTTTGTGAAACATTATGGGATCATAAGCAAGCCTATGACAAAATCGTTAAAGAATGAGGGGTTTAAGTGGGGTCCGGAAGTAGAGAAGGCTTTTGTGTAGTTGAAGTAGGCTATGAGCAAGGCACCAGTGATGGGATTACCGGATTTTGGTAAGCCCTTCATATTGGAGACCGATGATTGCAGCATTGGGGTAGGGGTAGTGCTGATGCAAAAAAGAAGGCCTTTAGCATACCTCAGCCAAGCCTTATCCCCTAGACATTTGGGGCTAAGTATCTATGAAAATGAGTTATTGGCAATTTTGATGGTAGTAGAGAAATGGAGACATTACTTGGAAGGAAGTCAATTCATAATTAACACAAATCATGAGAGCCTAAAGTTCTTGCTACAACAAAGACTCCATATGCACTTCCAAAGGAAAAGAATGGCTAAATTGATGAGTTTAGATTACATCATACAATATACGAAAGGGAGAGAGAATGTAGCAGCTGATGCATTGTCTAGATGCCACGAGGAGGGGTTCTCAACTGCTATTACAATCATAACTCTCACAACCCTAGGGGTATATCTGTAATTGATAGGAAATAATCTTGTACGAGCCGTTGAGCTAACTAAAGGGGAGTTAGGCGGTTAGGGGCATAACTAACTATACAACATCTATTTGTTTTGTTGTTATGTTAGCTGTGTGGTTTAAGTAGTTGATGAATGGTTACTAGAGACTCTATAAAGAGACCTACGATAGTAAGAAGAAGGATATCGAAGATAATAATCAAGATCCTCTCTCTCTCTCTCTCTCTCTCTCTCTCTCTCTCTCTTGCATTTTGTTTGTTCAAATTGTCATAATTGCCCAGCCCCAAGCTTAACAATTGTGGTATCAGGACCAGAAAAACCGGTTGCAGGGTTTATCAGCGGGATCATCACAGCGAGGAAGGGGTCGGAAGTGGCTGGAGACGGCTGCTCCGGTGTGATCAAGGAAGAACAACAAACCACGGGGTGTAATGCGATAATGGATCAAGGCGGTTTGGCGAAAGGTACCAGATTGAAACAATTGGAGATGAGGATGGAGGCTTTGGAGTATGGGATGTCACAAACCCAAGACGCAATGGTCCAAAGAGGGAAGACATGGAGAAATTAAGGGAAACCGTTTGAGGGGAGTGAGAGAAACATCGAGAGGCGTTGGAGAAACACCAAGAAGCGTTGGAGCAGTGCTAAGAAATGATGGATCAGTACGGGCAAAGGCTCAACAGCGTGCTTAGCATGCTGTCTTCCCTGCCCCAATTTCAGTTGTTGTCAGAATTTTTGCCAAGGCAGACCCCTGATGCAATCCTGCCACAATAGAGCAATTATCCAAGAATGCTGAGGGTTCTTAAAGTAGAGGACCAGCCTACGAATCAAGGGACACAGGTGGGGAATATACAACCTTTGACTCGTACTCATCCTCCTATGCCAAGATTGGAGATCCCAATGTTTGAAGGGATGAAACCAAGGTGGTGGACAAGGAGATGTGAAAGATTTTTTAGTTCTATAGGATCCCAAAAGAGCAGAAGATCAATTTGGCTGCGGCTTACTTGAACGATGCAGTTGATTCTTGGTATCAAGGTTGGATCCAAGATGAAGGGAATCAAGGTAGTTGGGCAAATTTTGCTAAAGGCTGTGTGAGCGATTTAGAGAAAGGAGTATGACCAATGTGATCGAGGAATTTAGTAAATTGAAGCAAGAAGGGATGGTAGTGGAGTACCAAGCCAAGTTTAAAGAACTGAGATTGATTGCGTGTATTGTACAGCCAGGATTAACCAAGCAATACTTGGTGTCCAGCTTCATTAAGGGACTGCAGGAAGAATTGCGATCAATGGTGAAGATGACGATGCCTTCATCAGTGAGGCAAGTAACGGAAAAGGCTTGACTACAAGAACTGACATTAGAAGCCATTTTCAAGAAACGCAAGGTTCCCTACAAGCAGGGTTTATTGGCAGGGCAGCAAGGAGGTGGGAATTCTAGGCCTACATTTACAAACCCTAATCAAGCGACAGCTAAGGCACCCTTCAATAGCAATGGCCCTAAGAGTAATTTGATGGAGCAGAGGAGATAATTAGGGCTTTGCTAAGTATGGAGACAAATATAGTCCCAACCATCAATGTAAGAGGCATTTGATGAATATGGAGGGCTCAGATGGGGAAAAGGAAGAAGCAACTGTAGCAAATGGGATTCAAAAGGAAATTCAAGGAGAGGAGGGAGGGGAAATATCCTTCCATGAGCTGAAAGGAAGCCCTATGGAGCAGATAGTTCAAGGTAAAGGGCCATGTGGATAAACAGAAGTTAATGGTGTTGATTGACAATGGGAGCACCCATAGTTTTCTCAGTGACGCCACAACCACAACTCTTAAGTGTGCATTGACAACAACTACTCCCCTACTAGTAACTGTAGCTAATGGGAACAGGATGTACAGCCACTATAAATGTATGGGGTTCAAATGGGTAATGCAAGAGCAAGAATTTGTGGCAAATTTGAGGATTTTGGAATTGGGTGGCTGTGATGTGGTTCTTGGTGTAGATTGGATGAGGACTGTGAGTCCTTTGACTTTTAACTTTAACAAGTTGGAAGTCACAATGGTGATTGAAAGAAGGAAGCTAACCTTAATGGGCAGCCTTGAGCAAGGAGAATGCAAGATGATAAAAGGAAAAAAGCTATGGAAGATGATGTTGAAGAAGGGGCGTAAATAGCACAGCTATATTCCATACATACTGTAGGAATGGAAGAATTAAGCACTCTAAAGGAGGCGCCTCAACCTACAGCTACCTGTATCGACTCTCAATTCTCGAATAAGGTACAATTTTCAGATGACTTGTGCTTACTTTTGATTCAATTTAAGGATCTGTTTGAGGAAAACCAAATTCTTTGCCACCCTAATGACCCTTGGACCATTCTATACATCTTAATCCAAATTCAGTCCCTGTCAATGTTAGAGCCAATAGGTATTCTCCTATTCAAAAAACGAAGATTAATAAACAAGTCAAAACTATGCTAAACTCAGCCATCATCAAACCTAGCCAAAGTCCCTATGCATCTCCAGCCTTTCTTATCAAAAAAAAAGAATGGAACACGGAGGTTTTGCGTAGATTACCAGCAACTTAACTCTAATACCATCAAAAATAAATTCGCCATACCTTTGATTGAAGACTTATTGGATGAGCTATTCGGTGCAAAAATCTTTTCTAAGCTAGATCTTAGGTCCGATTACCATCAAATTTGCACGGAACCTTTTGGTATCCCTAAAACAGCTTTTAGAACCCACCAAAGGCTATATATGAATTTACTGTTATGCCCTTTGGATTGACTAATGCATCAGCTACTTTCCAAGCACTAATGAACCAGATTTTCCTACCCTATTTAAGGAAGTTCTTCCTTGTTTTCTTTGATGACATCCTTGTTTATAGTCACAATTTTGAACAACACCTACTACACCTTTGCACCACATTTGAGATCCTTAAATCTCATCAAATGTATGTCAAGCTCTCAAAGTGTACCTTTGCTGAGAAGGAGGTACAGTATTTGGGTCATATAATTTGTGAGGAAGGTGTGAGGACTGGTCCAAAGAAAGTAGAAGCAATGGTGGAATGGCCTAGGCCTAAAACAGTGAAGGAATTAAGGGGTTTCTTGGGGTTAACTAGTTACTACCACAAATTTATTTAACATTATGGCTTGATTGGCAAGCCCCTCACGGAGTTGCCAAGAAAGAGGGATTTTAATGGAACCATAGGGCAAAAACAACTTTCCTAGCCCTAAAGAAGTCCATGACTATGGCCTCCATGTTAGCTTTACCTGATTTTCTAAACCCTTCACAGTGGAGACAGATGCGTGTGAGATTGGGATTGGAGATGTTCTTGTGCAGGAGGGTCGCCCATTAGCTTTTAGCAGTCAAGCATTGTCCCAAAACACTTGGGACTTAGTGTTTAGGACAAGGAATTGTTGGCAGAATGGGGGGTAGTTGACAAGTGGCGCCATTATTTGGAGGGCAGTCCGTTTGTGATCAAAACAGACCATGAGAGCCTACAATTCTTATCCCAACAGCGACTACATACACAGTTACAGCGGAAGGTCGTATCCAAGCTCATGGGATTGGATTACACCATTCAGTACCGAAGAGGAAAAGAAAACATGGTGGTTGATGCTCTATCAAGAAGGGAAGTAAAAGGAGACTGCCAAGCCATCACAGTTGTAATTCCCGCAAGGATGAAGGAGTTGGAGGTAAGTTATGAGCATACAAAGTGGCTTAAGGAGATAGTTGCACAATTGGCAGTGCAGCCTACTGGATCTGCAAGTTACACACTCTCTAATGGTCTGGTAAGGTATAAGGGCAAATTAGTGGTGGGGGATGACAAACCCCTAAAGGAAAGAATTCTCAAGGCGCTTCATTATTCTCCATTGGGAGGCTATTCGAGAGTACGTGCTACGTATCACAAGGTAAAACAAGTATTTTTTTGGCCTAAGCAGAAAAAGGAAGCAGTAGAATTTGTGTCGTCTTATGCAATGTGTCAACAGTGTAAGCAGGAACAAGTGGCTTGCCCAAGGTTGCTGCAGCCCTTGGCAATGCTCGAGCAGGAATGGGAGGGAATATCCATGGATTTTGTGGAAGGTTTCAAAGATGTCATATTGGTGGTAGTTGACTGCCTTATCAAATTTGGGCATTTTATCAGTTTATCTCATCCATTTACAGCACAAGAAGTGGCAAAGATATTTCTGGATACATTGGCAAAGATCCATGGTATGCCTAAGACCATTGTATTGGATAGGGACAAAGTTTTTACAAGTACATTTTGGCAAGAGTTGTTCAGAAAGATGGGTGCGGGGTTATGTATGCCTACTACATACCACCCACAAACGGATGGCCAAACAGAGCATGTCAATCAATGTCTAGAAGCATACCTAAGATGTATGTGTTTCACCAACCCTAAGAGCTGGAATAAGTGGCTACCGCTAGCACAATGGTGGTATATAATTCCAACTATCATGGTGCTATAAAGCAAAGCCCTTTTGAGGCAATGTTTGGACATAAGCCTACTATTCTGCCAGCCATTTCAGATTCCTCACCTACTATGGCTGCAGTGGGACACTACTTCTAGCAAAGGCAGAAGATGTTAACAATGCTTAAGAGGGAATTGGCTACAACCCGAAACTGTATGAAACAGGTAGCGGACAGAAAAAGGAGTGAGAGGTCCTTTGAAGTTGGGAATAATGTTTACCTCAAGGTTAGATGGTTTCTACAACATCCCTATCCCTACTAGCTTATAAGCTTAGTCCGAAATATTTTGGACCTTATTATATTGTAGCCAAGGTTGGTCTAGTGGCATACCGGTTGCAGCTTCCAGAGGGAGTGACAAACCACCCAGTCTTTCATGTTTCATTGCTGAAGAAGGCTAAAGAGCTTGTTGTTTCTGCTAGCCCAGACCTGCCCCCTAATGCGGAAGAAGTGGAGGAGGTGGTTGAGAGGGTGTTGTATCAAGGAGCTCTACCCCTAACTCAAGTGTTGGTGCAGCGGTCCCATCTTCATCCAGATCACACTACTTGGGAGTACCTACCAGATCTTTTGATGCAAATTCCCCGGGTTGTTGGCCTACTCTAAATTCTTGAGGACAAGAATTGTTTGAAAGGGAAGGCATTGTCACAACCCTAGGGGTATATCTATAATTGATAGGCAATAATCTTGTATGAGCCGTTGGGCTAACTAAAGGGGGGTTAGGCAGTTAGGGGTATAACTAACTGTATAACAGCTATTTGTTTTGTTGTTATGTTAGTTGGGTGGTTGAAGTAGTTGATGAATGGTTGCTAGAGGCTCCATAAAGAGACCTATGACAGTAAGGAGGAGGATAGATAATAATCAAGATCCCCTCTCTCTCTCTCTCATTCTTGCATTCTATTTTGTTCAAATTGTCGTAATTCTCCAGCCCTAATCCAAGGGCTTGACAAACTCCTGACCGGTACCAGGAGGTGGTGGCCAGCTATGAAGGAGATGAGAAGATTGAAGAGTTATTGGAGCAACTAGTGTTGGACCCCAATGGGAAGGCCGAGGACACACTTAATCGAGGAGTGATTCAATATAATGAGAGGTTAATGATTGGGAACTGTAAGACACTCAAGAATAAGATACTACACTCACTCCATAACAATGTTCTAAAACGCGCTAGGCGCTAGTTGGGCATCAAACTAGGGCCTAGCGCCTAGGACACCTAGGCGAGGCCTAGGCGAATTGCTGGTTTTTTTTTTTTTTAAGTTTTTAAAATAATTTTATGTTATTTTTAGATAAACCAAAATTAAAAAGACAAATAAAACTTATATATGTTTATATATATATAAACATATTTATAAATATATTATATATATAAACTGGGATGGCTAGGGCAGAGAAAGAACAGCGGAGATGGAGCTTGAGTAAGTGATGACGCGCCGACCAGGATGGAGTTTGACAACGATGATGGCGTAGAGGCGGTAAGGAGGTCGCGATGGAGTTGGAGGCAGCGATGAGGTACCGGTGGCGTTGAGACAGCGATGGTGCAGAGGCGGTGAGGAGGGCAGCGGTCACGATGGAGCTGGAGGCAGCGATGAGGTACCGGCAGCGACGGCCTCCTTGGGCTAAAGAAGGGGGAGACAGCTGAGAGATAAGCAAAAAATTACGCCTCCCAGGCGACTAGGCGTTGCCTGGGCTGCCTAGGCGCCGCTGATCGGGCCGACTTGGCCAAATTTGCGGCTGCTAGCAACCGCCTAGTGCCTCGTCGGCGTCTAGGTGGCCGCCTAAGCCGATTTTTAGAACAGTGCTCCATGAATCCCCCTTGAGGGGACACTCAAGAATCTAGAATACATACTATAAGGTGAAAGAACTTTTCTATTAGCCCCAACTCAAGAGATTTGTGACAAAATTTGTGATAGCTTGTGACACAAGTAGAAGATGCAAATATAAGACAGTGGCTCAACCGGGCTTGTTATAGCCTCTACCTATACCTACACAAGCGTGGGATAGTGTGACAATGGACTTTATAGAGGGGTTACCTAAATTCGAAAGAAAGGACTGCACTGTGGTGGTGGTGGATCGATTCACAAAGTTTGCACATTTTTTAGGCCTTACTCACCCTTATACTACATAGGAAGTGCTTAGAAATTTTCTGGATCAAGTAGTGAAATTGCATGAGGTTCCCAGATCAATAATCTCCGACAAGGATAAAATATTTACCAACTTGTTTTGGCAGGAGTTAATGCGATCATCGGGGGTAAAACTCAAAATGTCTACGACTTATCATCCTCAAACGGATGGCCAGATCAAGAGAGTGAATCAATTGTCACGACCCTAGGGTTTGGCTAGGGTTTAGAAAGGCTCTTGATAAGAATGTAGGAAAGAAAGAGCAAAAAAGGAGAGAGAGAAAGAACATAATAGATAGAATTGAGGGAGAAGAGAGGGACAACCGAGGGAGAGAGAGGAGAATTAAGAGAGAGAAGTGGAATTTAAATTTACTCGTTCATCAACCTAACATCCATCCTCCTACAAGTAGCCTTTTATAAGCATCAACTAGCAACTAACACATTCTAAAAACAATACCCATGGGCACTTCAACAGAATTATTAGCATCTCCTAACAAACTATTGTAACTAATGATAGCATTACCCCTCTAATTCCTCTCAGGTCGTGACAAGCCCCCCTCCTTGAAAGGTTTCTTGTCCCCAAGAAACTTACAGTTGCTGGCCCTATTCTTCATCCGATTCCAACCTTAACAATCTAATTTCTTCTTCGCCTTTTCTTGTTATTTTCTCCTACTTGCTCTGGCCTCTTTTTCTTTCTCCTTCTTAGCTTTATCTAATGAATGAAAGAGGAAACAGTGCCATGACCCAAGGAGCAATAAAGGAGTAATATGATAATAGTCTTATGATAGTTGTTAGGAGATATTTTACAAGTTGTTAGAAGCACATGGGTGCTGTTAGGAAATTAGTTAGTAGCCAGATATGCCTATATAAAGGGCTACTGTAAACTGAGGGACATTATGCTTAAATGAAAAATGAATATTCTCATTTCTTTCTAGAATTCTCTCACAATCTCCCTCACGTACCTTTTTTGTTTCTCCTCCCCCCCCCCCCTCCCCCCTCTCTCTCTCTCTCAATATCCCTCCCTCAATTCTATATGTTATCTTCCCCCATTTCTGTCCAAATTCCCCTCTAAACATTATGTTCTTAATCCTAAGCCTCTCGGATCCTTTCGAATTCCAATCTAATCCTAGCTAAACCCTAAGTTCGTGACAAATAGCATCTTTGTTCAGCAAGTATTTCAAACTCTATTGAAGTGCCTCCTTTATTTTCCTCAATTAAAATCAGCACCAACTCCTCTGCATGTTCAGCAGCTAAGAAATATCCAACACTATCAGCTATTGTGATTTCCTTGGTGGTGCCTAAAAGACCAACAATATCTTTTGCCACTCTTTTAACATTTTTTAACTTATTTTTCCTTCTTCCCACTGGCACTATTCTGTAGATTCTCAAAAATTGGTTGGGTATTGTCATCAGGTAGTGGAGGAGTACCCTTTTCTTTAAGAGAAACAGACTTGAAGTCTTTAAAATCCCAAATTGCTATGATCATATACTTTCTTGAGTTCTCAGCATCTTTGACTTCCTCATCTGCCTTAGAAATCTCAGCAATTAAAGTATCTTTTACTTCCTGAATTTTCTCATCCATTACAGGAAAGTTCATCAACTTTCTGTTGAAAGTTGAGCCTCAATTGCCTCTTCAGATCCATAGATAGGGCCTTAGCTGTGGTTGGGGCAGTTAAACTTTTCACTGTCAGACCATTCCTCTACCATGATTGATTGTTTCCCTTAGTCATTACCCCACTATTACCATAAGAATTCTCCTCTTTGTTTCCATTTTGCTTCAATTTATTAAATTCTTCAATAACATTAGTTTTGGTCCTTTCTCCATACCGAGTACACAAGTCGCTTACAAACTCTGGCCAACTCCATTCTACCCTTCCTCAGCTCCAATTCTGAAACCAAGCGTTTGCAACATCATCCAAATAAGTTGTAGCCATCTTCACTTTCTCCCTTTCAGCTACTCGGTATTGGTAGAACACTCTCTCACATCGCCTAATCCACCAGTGAGGTCTATCTCCTTAAAATAGGGGAATGTTCGTTTGTGGCCCTGGGATAGTGGAGTGATTACCACCAACACCTCAATTCAAATTACCCTCCTTTGCCTCCGTCCTCTCCCTTGCTTCCATAGGATCGTTAGGCCTCTGCCTAGATCTTGGCGTCGTTAGAATTGGCGCTAATGAAGCCCTAGAAGGGAAATCTGTTGAAAGGCTGGCATTAGGCTATTGAGCAAATATGCTCATGGCAACACTTAATTGCTAGTTTAATTGTTGGCTGAATTTAGCAAATTCCTCCCTAATTCCGCTAACAGCCTAATCCAAATTGGTTGTATATCCAGCAAATTCCTCCCTGATTCCACTAACGGCCCGATCCAAATTGGCCATATACTATGATTGGCTACGGCTTATCTCTTCTTGAGTGTTTCTAATGCCTAATTCCAAAATCTCTAAGGGATCCTCCACTTGCTCCTAGTTCTGTCGCATCCCCACTTCAATGGGCATCCAATCTGGATTCCATTTGCTTCGCTCATCTCCTTTCAGCCATATCCGCTGCTCCGGCAAGTCGATGGCTCTGCTTCAATTCGCCCCAAGCATGTGTCCCTTCTTACCCAATTACTGACCAAAGGCTCCGTAATCACCGGAATTCCTTATCTCTGCCCTGGCTCAAAATCGCACAACTCTACTTCAGGGGAACCGATTCGATCTGGTACGCGATCAAGGACACTTGAGTTTATCCCCGCTTCCATATTGCAGCTAGGATCAAGATCGGTTGCATTAGATTCCTCTTTGAGGATCGTCGCCTCCAAAATTCAAGTCGAATCAGATTACAGAATCTACTCCGCCTACTATTTTCGAACCTAAATCAACTCCAAATTTGCCTTTGATAATCGCCTAATCCAGCAGCTCAGAATTCATTGAGATCTGAGTCGTCTTCCTTAAAATCAAAATTAGCAATCCTAAGTTCGTCTCAATCAATTGCACATGACTGCCTATTTCCGCAGTCATCAATGATCAACATGCTCAAGGACCTACTTCCAACACTCGCCTTCCTTCTCGATATCTACTCACGAACAGAACCAATGATCGCAATGGATAAACACCAGCTGGACTTGCTCACAATCGCTATAGATTCAGCGATCACCCCCAGCCGCTTCTCTTTCTCCACAACCAAGGTCACCTTCACTGCCTTGGCCACATGCACACCTTCCTTGATCGAACAATACTTCCTGGATTTCTCAAGCATAAAGCCAATCCTCCGACAGAATCACTCGCTCCACTTGAACCTCCACTTTTTGTAATTGATTGACTCAGTTGTTCGATCAATTCTACCACCGCTTCTAGAAATGCCTACTGCACTCAAATTACGTAGTCACCTTGGTTGATTGCTAACACTTCCGAATCACAGCCGAGAATCGTAGGCTCTGATACCAAATGTCACAACCCTAGGGTTTGGCTAGGGTTTACAAAGGTAATTGGTAAGAAGCGAGAAAGAAAAAGCAAAAAGGGAGGGAGAGAAAGAACATAACAAATAAAATTGAGGGAGAAGAGAGGGACAACCAAGGGAGAGATAGGAGAATTAAGAGAGAGAAGTGGAATTCAAATTCACTCATTCATCAACCTATCATCCATCATCCTACAAGTAGCCTTTTATAAGAATCAACTAGCAACTAACATACTCTAGAAACAGCACCCATGGGCACTTCAACATAATTATTAGCATCTCCTAACAAACTATTGTAACTAATGAAGCCTTGCCCCTCTAATTCCTCTTGGGTCGTGACATCAGTGTGTAAAGAGTTACCTACGCCCCAAGGGCTAGCACAAGTGGATATCACTTGCACCGTGGTGGTACAATTCCAGCCACCATAGCTCGCTCAAACGATCCCCGTTTGAGACTTTGTTTGGCTACAAACCCCTACTAGTTCCAGTAGTGGGGGAGCATACCATATTGGCTACAGTGGAGGCTTACTTAGAGAAAAGGCAAAGGGTTTTACAACAACTTAAGGAAAAGCTGGCAATGGCTCAAAATCACATGAAACAACTTGCAGATCGAAGGAGAAGTGAAAGGGAGTTCAATGTAGGGGAGGAAGTGTACCTGAAACTCATACCAGCTCATCTTAAGGCCATTGCTCAAGGGTAGGTGACCAAGTTGAGTCCAAGGTATTACTGGTCGTATCCCATATTGGCTAAGATAGGGAATGTGGCTATAAACAACAGTTGCCAAAAAAGTCGCGAATTCACCTTGTCTTCCATGTCTCTTTACTCAAGAGATCAGTGGTGTAACACCCCAAATTTTTCAAGCGTGTTATTACTTAGAATTTCAGGAATTTCTTTTTTTTTCACACCACATCCACTAATGTACAACATACGATTCCTAAAAATCTCAATCTCATCTTCTCAGCCTAACAAGTCCAATAAACAAATAGTTAAGACAAGTGATATAATTATAAATACGGAAGCTAAATCGAACATGATATGGTACACAACCATAACGCTTTATATATCATATAGGAAACTGTTCAAGACATCTACAAAATAGATTACATGAATATCATCTCTCGAAAGCGATAACCGAACGCCTCAAACATAACCAAAACGTACTAAGGTTCGCATCAATTGAATTTCTCATACATACTTAAAAATATGCTAAAACATGCTACAAACAGCAAAACGAGCTTATTCTTTAGCTATCTCTTTTCTCTTAGAGCCGCTTGTCGAACCTAGAACCTTTGAATATTCCAGGAACATAGTCCAATTAGAAGATGAACCTTCTAGTGAGAACTCCAAAACAGTTTATACGCATGCATGAATGGCATAAAACGTATGAAGAAATAACGAGGATTATTCCGAAGTACCTCATGAACATGTCAGCCTCTTCCGACGAGAGTTTTCTCAACGGCGCACGCGTAGTGCCTCTCGAGAGGTCTCTAACCATGTCACATCGGCCTGACCTCATATAACTCATGCAAAACCCAGATTTATTGTCCCTTAGACTCACAATCTTCCCCACAAGAGCTTTATCGATGGCGCACACATAGTGCCTCTCGGGGGATATCTAGACTTTTGCCTTTGGATAACAACAGATAGGTACAACAGTATGGCCACACAGATTTTCATAAATGCAACAGCTGAAAACCAACGACATATTTTTCAAGGAAACACATTTCATATATGCAACATGATTTCACGTAAGAGAACAGGAGTTTGCATACAAGAACGTTACATAAAACACGTTTCATGCAATAGGAGCCTTACACAAAAATAGGAGTTTGAGTACCGGAGTTTCACTTGACTTAGCCTCTCAAGCTTCCTCGATATGTGTGTCTTGACCTCGAAACACGTGCCCAAACAATTTCCTGACTTCGATAAACTCCTCTAACCCCAAATTAATTCCTAGATTTTTCTAGAATTTTTCATAAACTTTTTCCTATTTTTCTCCATTTTTCCTCGTTTTCTTTTGTTTTCTTTTTCCTTTTTTTTCTTTTCTTTCCTTTTCCTTTTCTTTCCTTTTTTTTCTTCCTTCTTCCTTCTTCCTTCTTACTCCCTGCCTCCTGCGCGTGAACAGCCATGCGCGCACAACTGTCGCACGCTAGCTGCTGCCGTCCTCGCCGGCCGCCATTGCACGCCGCCAACTGCTGGAAGGTTGCGGCAATGGCTGCCGCTTGCTGATGCGGCCAACTCCGGCCACCATTACAGCTGCCTCCGGCCATCTTCGTGTGCTTCCCAGCTCCACTGCCCAGCTATTGCAAGCTCGCGGCCACTCTCTCTCTACAACTCTTTGCTTCTCCTTCTCTACCCAAGCTCTCCTTCCCCTTTTCATTTCTCTCATTTGCTCTCAATTTGCTCCCCTATTTATAGGCTCTCCACCGACTTAAGTGCCTTGGCCATCACTCTAGCATTTGAATAATACCACTTGCAACAAAATGAAGCTTCGTGAAAGCTGGTATCACACGCACACACACACATATATATATTATACATCAATCTTGTCTCTACTCTCTAATCTTTTAACTCAACTACTCTAGATTTCTTACAGATCTTCTTCCTCAAATCTTACTGCCAATTGCTTTCCAATCTTGCAGCAAATCTCGACTATGAAGATTTCACAGAAGCTTGGACATGCGCATAGATATATATATAACATATTATATATTACACTATGCTATAAGGAAAATTACACGTTAGAACCCAAATTTCATCCTTCTTTCATTTGGGTAATTCTCTAATTGCAATTATATCCTCAAACATTAATTTGCATTACGATACTTAAAATACAAAATTAATAACTCCAAGGCTTATTCGATAAGGACAATTCAGCCTCAGCACGCTCATAGGACTTTTGTTTCATCCCGAAACCACCTCAGAGTTCATCCTTACATAAAATCGGAGCCCCCTCAAGGTTTCGTTAACTTCCCGAAGGTCCCTTACGATCATTCAATTTTTCAACTTGAATCACAGTTGTACCGAAAACTATCTCGAATTTGATTTCTTTCAACACCATAAATCCCACTTCGAGACACTTGTCAATGTCATACCCTTATCCTCAGGTATTTACGCTCCAGTGCGCTCCTTGCCGTCGATTTGGCAATTTATTTTACTATCAAGCCACTTTTTTAGTTTTTTAAACTTACTTAAAGTACGTAGCAACCTTACGAAAATATGGGATATTACAAGTGGGAGCACAGCTAGTGAACTCTTATCTTACCACAACTCACTAAGGAAGCTGATGTCAGTACGAAACCAAGTGTTGTATTAGACAGGAGAGTCATATACAAACATGAAGCCCCTATCATACAAGTATTGGTAAAATGGTCTAACCTTCACCATGACAATAATACTTGGGAGTTCTTACTTGATTTACTCAGACAATTTCCTCAAGCGGCCAACTTACTTAACATTTCTTTGAGGACAAGAAATTTTTCAAGCAAGGGGAAATTTTTCATGTTCTAAATACTTAGGGAGGTGGCCTACATGTGCAAGTAGTTATAAAAGTTGTTAGCAGATTCTAGAAGGGGGCTATATGTAATTGTGATTTCAGTTTTGGCAAGACGTAAGGTGCGGGATCCAATATATAAGGACCCGATCCCATCCGCTTGAAACATCAAGAAATTGAATCCAAATTCAATCTAAATTTCTCTCTCTCTCTCTCTCTCTCTCTCTCTCTCTCTCTCTCTCTCTCTCTATTCTTTTCTCTCAATCCCCTTATTGAATTCTCTTTGATCGTACTGATCGGAGATAAGTTTGGCATCAAACCAATGATCTGACAATTCACTCATCACTATCTCATGAAACTTTTTCATATGAAAATGGTGTTGAAACTTTATTTCATCATTCTCTCGCTAAAACTTAGTTGGATCCAAAACATGAACTCTAGACAAATTATGAAAAATCGTTTGGGCGTGGGCGTAACCCTTCATAGCGACGAGCTACACTGCCCCCGTGTAGTGACAAGTGAGCTAGGGCCGCTGCATCGGCGCCCGGATGTAGTGATAAATGAGCAAGGGTTCCCGCATTTGCTTGGACGGATGTGGGTAAAGAAGCTAGTCCAAAATCAAAACCAAAATCAAAATCAAAACCAAAACCAAAATCAAAATCAAATTCAAAGTCAAGGCCAAAAACAAAATCAAATCCAAAGTCAAGGCCAAAAACAAAATCATAGATTAAGGATTGGGTCATGGAACATAGGAACATTAACAGGCAAAGCTATGGAAGTGGTGGATGTGATGATTAGGAGAAAAATTAATATTATGTGCCTTCAAGAGACGAGATGGGTAGGGAAAAAAGCAAAAACTTTATTAGAAGCTAGATATAAAATATGGTACATAGGAACTAATCGAGCGAAAAATGGAGTGGGGATTATTATGGATAAAAGCTTAATAGATGAGGTAGTGGATGTAAAGAGAATAGGGGATAGGATTATTATGGTGAAAATTAGTCTAGGAAGAATGACTATGAATATCTTTAGTACATATGCACCACAAGCGGGGTTAGGTGATGAGATAAAAACAAAATTCTGGGAGGACCTAGAGGGACTCATACAAATGATACCAATAGGAGAGAAAGTGATTATAGGAGGTGACTTAAATGGGCACGTGGGTAGAGACGGAAATGGATATAGAGAGGTACACGGAGGGTATGGATTCAGGAAAATTAATAATGAGGGTAAATCTATCCTAGATTTTGCTATGGCATATGGGCTCATTATAACCAATATTAGGTTCAAAAAACGGGACGAACACTTAATCACATATAAAAATATCACCTCAAGCACCCAAATAGATTACTTCCTCATGAGACAAGAGGATCGGTTATGTTGTAGGAATTGTAAGGTGATACCGAGAGAGTGTTTGACTACTCAACATAGACTTCTAGTACTTGACGTCCAAGTAAGAAATTGGAAGAGAAAAAATCACATAAAACAAAATCCAAGAATCACGTGGTGGAATTTAAAAGGGGAGAAACAACTAATCTTCAAAGAAAAATTAAGGGGTAGAAAGGAATGGAATGGAGAAAGACAGACAAACCAAATGTGGAAAGAAATGGCTAATGCTCTAAGAAGCACGACAAAGGTAGTCCTTGGAGAGACAAATAGTAGAGCCCCTAACCTTAAGGAGTCTTGGTGGTGGAATGAAGAGGTACAATTGAAAATTAAAAATAAGAAAACTTACTATAAGGCGGTATATCAATGCAACAATGAAGAAAATCAAAAAAATTATAAAGAAGCAAAAAAGGCAGCAAAAAGAGCTGTTAGTGAAACAAGGTCAAAAGCATATGAGAATCTATATAAACGACTTGATACAAAAGATGGAGAAAGGGATATATATAAATTAGCTAAAGCAAGAGAAAGAAAAACACGGAATTTAAATCAAGTGAAATGCATAAAAGATGACAATCAAAATGTTTTAGTAAATGAGGGAGCGATTAAGGAGAGATGGAATGAGTATTTCACAAAATTATTCAATAATGGTGATGACACAAGAGTTAGGTCGGGACATCTTAGTAACTTCGAAGGGAATGTGAGCTACACATTCTATCGACGCATAAGTTCAAATGAAATAAGGCAAGCATTAAAAAAGATGAAAAATCATAAGGCAGTGGGACCAGATAATATACCAATAGAAGCATGGAAATGCATGGGAGAAGAGGGCATCTCCTGGCTAACGCAACTATTTAACGCCATCCTTAAATCAAAAAAGATGCCAGATGAGTGGAGGAATAGTACTTTGGTTCCTATATACAAGAACAAAGGAGATGTTCAAAACTGTGAAAATTATAGAGGAATTAAGTTAATGAGTCATACCATGAAACTCTGGGAGAGAGTAATAGAGCAGAGGCTCAGAAAGGAAACAAAGGTGTCAGAAAATCAGTTTGGTTTCATGCCTGGTAGGTCAACAATGGAAGCTATATATTTACTGAGGCGTCTAATGGAAAGGTATCGAGATCATCAGAAGGACCTACATATGGTGTTTATAGATCTAGAAAAGGCCTATGATAGGGTCCCTAGAGAAATATTATGGAGGGTTTTAGAGAAGAAATGAGTCAAAATAGCCAATACACAAGTCCTTAAGGACATGTATCATGGTGTAGAGACAAGGGTAAGAACATGCGGAGGGGATACTGAACCATTTACAACTACAATAGGACTGCATCAAGGTTCTGCACTAAGTCCATACTTATTTGCCCTAGTAATGGATGAACTCACTAAAGATATTCAGACAGATGTGCCATGGTGTATGTTATTTGCAGACGACATAGTATTGGTGGATGAAACAAAAGAAGGAGTGAACACTAAGCTTGAGTTGTGGAGAAACAATTTAGAATCTAAGGGATTTAAATTAAATAGAAAGAAAACAGAATATATGGAATGCAAATTTAGTAAAAATGCAAGAGTGGATGATATTATAATAAAATTAGAAGACCAAATCTTACAAAGAAAAGACCATTTTCGATATTTGGGATCAGTGATTCAAAAAGATGGAGAAATCCACGAGGATGTCGCACATAGAATTAAGGCAGGTTGGCTAAAATGGAGAAATGTATCGGGGGTGTTATGTGATGGTAAGATCCCATTAAAATTGAAAGGAAAATTTTATAGGACAGCTATAAGACCAGTTTTGCTGTATGGCTCAGAATGTTGGGCAGTCAAATACCAGCATGAGCAAAAGACGAGTGTAGTGGAGATGAGGATGTTAAGATGGATGTGCGGACATACAAGAAAGGATAAAATTAGAAATGAAGTTATTCGTAATAAGGTAGGAGTAGTATCAATCGAGGAGAAGATGAGAGAGACTAGACTAAGATGATTTGGTCATGTGAGAAGGAGACTAAGAGATGCTCATGTGAGGAGAGTTGATGAAATGGAACAATTAGTCACAAAAAGAGGTAGAGGTAGACCCAAGAAGACTTTGGGAGAGACATTAAAATTTGATATGAAATATATGGATCTAAATGAGGATATGACAAAAGACAGAAATACATGAAAGTCTAGAATTCATGTAGCCGACCCCACATAGTGGGATAAAGGCTGGATATGTTGTTGTTGTTGTATTGTCAATGTGACTTTTTGAAGTGAATTGACATTAAGAATGCCATGCCACCCATCCAAACTAGGTTAGGATAAGGTTTAGACAATAATCAATATCAAATAATAGTTCTACTCAAACTACACTACAATAAATTCATCTAAGCAAGTGATAACTAGCATGCAACAAACTAAAGGAAAAATTGAATAACCAGAGCTGCACGGAGTAGGTAGTTCAAACCTGGTATCTACCTATCTGCAACAAAGAAGAAGCTGTGTATGCACGAGACAATAAAATAGCTAAGAAGTCTTTAGGAAACCCTTGCATCTAGAGCGTATTCTCCTGATCAGATACTCCTCCAAACCAGCAACAGCATCCGCTATTCTTGTGTCAGGCGTTATATCTACCTTACAAACCTCTTCCAAGTCATTTCCGATTTTGACAGTGACATCCACGTCACAAATTCTAGGTATAATTTCCTCCCAAGTATCAATATGTGGGGTTTCGCCATTATTCAACATTTCTTCCAATAGTTCACAAGCATCGTCAATCTTACCAACTTTGCAGAAACCATTGATCAAAGCATGAAAAATGGAAAAATGTGGAGAGAACCCCTTGGAGATCATTTCCTGCGTATAATTCTTAGCCTCATGGTACATGCCCTGACTGCATAATCCAGCAACTACTGATCTGTAAGACACCAAATTCGGCAAGCACCCAATTGAGGCCATGTCCTCAAGAACCTTACAAGCATCAAGAGCACGCCCTTCCCTGCATAATCCCAAGATAACTGTGTTGTAATGAACAATGTCTGGGTTGCATCCCTTAACCTTCATCTTGCAAAGTAGCTTGTAAGCCTCCTTAAGCTTCTTTTTCCTACACAAACTGTTCAACAAGGTGGTATAACTCAAAGTGTCTGGCACGAAACCTTTGTTCAACATATCCCCCAACAAATCAACAGCTCTGTTCACCTGACTCCTCCTACACAATCCCTGCATCAGAATCCGATAGGACTCGACATCGGGAACAACATCTCTCTGAAACATTTGGTTGAACAGGTGGTAGGCAATGCTGAGACGGCCATTAAAACAGAAGGCGCGCATCAAAATGTTGTAGGACGTGGTGTTTGGCGATATTCCGTAACGTTCAGCGGATTTGAAAAGGTCGAAGGCGGGGTGGAGGTAGCCGGGATGAGCGACGAGGACTTGGAGGACGAGGTTCAAGTGCTTGGGGAGGGGCCGGGTGTTGAATTGGGGGATGGAATAGAAAATGGCGACGGCCTTGTCGGGGAGTTGGGCATCGCCGTAGATTCGAATGAGGTGGGAGAAGAGGGAAGGGGTGATGGGGGAGTCACCCGTCTTGAGACGACGGAGGAGGCCTTGCGCGAGGGAGAAGTGGCGAGCGCGGGCCAGTTTGAGAATCAGAGTGTGGAAGGCGGAGTAAGAGTGCCGGAAATTGGGCTGGCGAGAGGCCAAGTCGAAGATTTCTATGGCAAGGAGAGGGTCTTGTTGAGAAGCTATGAGCTTTTGGATTCTGGCCGGGGACCCAATTCCGATCGGAGTCTCAGCAGGAGAGGCTTTGCTATGCACGTGATTCATTTTCCGTTTATTTAGGTGGTTTTGGCAGCGTTCTTGATGGGGCAACGAAGAGAGTGTTGGTGGTGGGATTTTGGAGCAGCGAACAAAAGTCCCGTAGGAACGAAGAAGAAGAAGTTGAGAAACATGTCGGCGAGCCATCCTCTCGATCTGAGAACAGCGCTGAAGAGTTTCTGTACTGTATGGTACGGAGAGGGAAAATACTTGGTTACACGGGAAATTTGCAAAAATAGGACCTTGGTACTAAACTTTTGAAAAACAGGACACTTTAAAAATCTTTGAGGACTTTTAAATGTGTATTAATAAAAATATCTTTGCTTTTTAGTTAGCTCTTTCCTTATTTTTCTTTTTCAATGATATTTTTTCTTCTTCATTGATTAATTTGCTAAGAAGATTTTCAAAGTTTGCCACATAAAGTGACTGTGCGTCTTATTTTCTCCACTTAGACTGTTATTTTGTTCTATTTTTTTTATTCTTTTTCAATAATGTTTCTTCTTTCTCGTTGATTAATTTGCTAAGAAGATTTTTAAACTCTATCAAACACAACAACATACCAATTTTTGAAACCTAGCATTCATATCACTAATGGTCTCATTGGCTAACAATTTGAGCCCTTTATATTGGGACATCAAACAATTTATTCTAGTATCCAACTTGATCGATCATTTCATACATAACTTCTAATTTTTTTCATATTTCATGAGACGAGGAGTATAAAGAGATTTGTTCATCCTCATTGGGCAATATAGAACAAAACAAGATATGTTTGACCATATGGTCCATTTCAAGATTATTTATATCTTCTTCATTCCAATCTTTTTCTTTTTCCTTAGATAAGGTAAAACCATCCCTAACAAGTTTCCACAACATATAGCTAATTGAAAAGATGTAGATTACATCCTTATTTTTCAATAGCTATAATTTGTTCCATCAAAGAATGGGGGATGGGAGGGAGAAGTTTCCTCAATATACCAGGAGGTAGATATAAGGCCATTTTATGATCTTTTCCTAAGATTTAAGATTTGAAACACAAATATTTTAAGACCTGCTCTGATATCAATTGTTGCCCAGAAAAATACCCAAAAGGGGGTGAATTGGGTTTTTAAAAGAAATTAATAATTTTTAATTCTTTTAAAAACTCTTAAATTTGTAATTTTAATATGTGATGATTAGAATAGGATTAATAATAATAAAATCACACAATCACAAGAAGCAAGAGAAATTTATAAAGGTTTAACTCTAAAGAGCGTACTCATTTCTCTTTCTCAAGACTTTGCTTGAGGTTCCACTAAGAAGAATCAATACTAACTTTTAATTGAAACTAGAACCAACATACAATTCCTTACCTAAGCAAGAACCACTAGCATACTACTCGTAAATATAATCCCCTCACACAACAAATGAGTAAAATAATCCTCTCATATAACAAATGAGTAAAAATAACAAACTTACAATCAGAGTCAATTATAAACAAGTCACCAATGATTGAGAATTCCACCAACTAACACATTTTCAACACTTCGAACCTTCTCACTCTTATTTGAATGCTCTATCAAATTTGTTCAACACCTTGAGCCTCCATACTTACTCTATGTATATACATCTTCCAAATACACTAGTCATTAAAGAAAAGGTTAATATAAAGTTTGAAATTCAAAACATGTTTAGACTTTCTCAAACAATAAGAAAATACGTCTCACATTTAATTCAAAATAAATTTACTTTTTGCATGAGAAATCAAGATTTAAAAATTCAAATATAAGCTTTTGAAACATAAATGATTAAAATAAGAAAACATGTTTAAAAATAACTCTTTTTTAATTCAAAATAAATTTACTTTTTGCATGAGTAAGGAAAAATATGTCTAAAAATAATTCTCCTTTAATTCAAGATTTAAAAATTCAAATATAAACTTTTGAGACATAAATGATTAAAACAAGAAAACATGTATAAAAATAATTCTCCTTTAATTTAAAATAAATTTACTTTTTGCATGAGTAAGAGAAAACATGTCTTAAAATAATTCTCTTTTAATTCAAAATAAATTTATTCTATATATGAGTAAGAAATGCATTTATCAATATATGAAAATTTAAACATAAACTTTTAAGATATTAATAATCAAAACAAGGAAACATGTTTAAAGACAATCCACATTTAATTCAAAATAAATTTACTCTTTGTACCTAGTTTTAATTCAAAATAAATTTATATTTTGCATGAATAAAAAATAAATTTATATCATAAAAATATTTTTGTTATCATCAAAATCATATTTACTTACTCTTGAACTTAACATCTATTTTTCACTTAAATTCTTACTTTTGAGGAACGTTTAGTATAAGGAAAGTTTTTAGATATTTAGAAATGTCAGGTTGACAATCTAAGAATATTTGGTACAATTTAAAAGAAAATATTTTTAATATATATTTTTAATTAAATTTTTCACAAAAAAAAATTCATGCCAATTGAGAATCTTAGATTTCTATGGATTAAAGAAAGGTTTTTATCAAATAAAAAGACTAAAACATTTCTTATCCTCTTATAATCTCATAGCCATTTCACGATTATCTTCGCAATACCCCTTACCTTCTTATAATCCCATACCCTTTACCCCTCTTATAACTCAATAGACTAATATTTTATATACTAGAAAAAATTTATCATTTTTAAACAAAAAATTAAATAAAGATAATTTTTAAAAAATAACATAAATTTTTAAAAATATTACATTTAAACTAAACATAAAAATGTAAGATTCATATAAAAGAATATATAATATTTTTAAAAATATTTAAAACTAACCAAATATAAAATTATATAAATTTTGAGAATAAAAAATTTCTAAGAGCATTCTCAGGAATTATAAATTCTAAGAATTTAAAAATTTTTATTGTATCACATGTCTTGCTAGGAGGTTTTATTGATATTATTTTTCATAAAAATATTTTTAACTTTTGCTCAGGTGACCTCATTTTTCTTAAAAAGTTAGAAAATATTTTCTTATAAAAGGATAGATTTTATTTTTCAAGTAATTCTTTCTCATTCTCATGTTTTCTCCTATTCTCACCTTTCTCTCCCCCCACTAGCAAAATCTTGAATACAACCAAAATTCTCTCCCCTATCTCCCCTACAAATATTGCCCCTTCCATCTCTCTGCAAAAATCGCTTAAACAGGTAAATATTCATAAATTTTTCCTTGTTATTGTGCTTGGTGATCGGAAGAGTTCAGAGATAGAAAACACTATAAAAGCCTCTCAAGATCTTCAGCTCCATACATCTTTTTCTCCAACATCATCTCCACCATTGATTCTTTGAAGTCGCTGTACGGATTCGTCGAATTTTTCACCACATCATAGCTCTCTAAGTCACTTTCCCGCTTTGGCCCTCAGCCGAATTGCCCTCTTTCTGACTGATGTTTTCGGTTCTCCAGCGAGGCCTCCGTGGCGGTTTCTTGAGGGAAACGGTGATTTCCCGGCGAGATGAGTCGAGAGAATCGAAGCTAGATAACGCATTGCTTCCCGCGTCAACTTCGGCTTCTCTGTCATCGGTGCTAGATTGCAAAGAACTCACGTTCTTAGCAAAGAACAAGTTCCTAGTTTCGGAAGCAGCTTTTGCGTCCTCTGTTTTGGGGTTCTTGGCCATGGAAGGACGATGATGGATTCGACAGTAGTTGGAGGATTGATAATGGAGTTTTCGATTTCT
Source organism: Diospyros lotus (assembly GCF_014633365.1). Taxonomy (NCBI): domain Eukaryota; kingdom Viridiplantae; phylum Streptophyta; class Magnoliopsida; order Ericales; family Ebenaceae; genus Diospyros; species Diospyros lotus. Next base: position 25,002,932 of record NC_068342.1, read on the forward strand.
GTAGCAATATATATTTTCAATAAAATTGATTATAATGTATATAATCTTGATACCCCGGTTAACAGAGAAAGAAAAGACAGCTCTAGAGAATTCATTCAGAATCATCTTAGATGTACATCATTTTTTACATTTTGGGTTACATAAAGGAGTATTATAACCAAAATATCTCTTGCTTCCACGCGTCTCTATACTCTTCATGAGGGATATTTTTATCGTTGGTACACCTTTATATAGTCCAAGGTGTACACAAAAGTGTACTAATAGCATTTTTCATTCATAAATCCTTGTAAACTATATCTAAAGCGTGAAAAAATAAAAAAATAAATAATATCTTGTTATTTTTTGTGATGAAAGGAAAATTAGAATTGTAGCCACACGAAGCTAATGAGCAAGGAACAAGTTAAAAAAGTACAAGTTTCATGGAGAAAAGATACAAGTTCTATGGAAAAAATGGCAATTTTTATAGAAAATAATGATTATTAAACAATAAAAATTAGAAAAAAATGATTACTTTCATAAAAATAATGATTATCAAACATCAAAAGATAAAAAAGTATAATAATTTTTAAATTAAAAATTAAGTCAATCAAACACATTTAATTGATATTTTTTTTTTAAATTTAATTCTAGACAACTCAATTATTTGAAAAATAATTTCTTTTTATGTAAATTTTATATTTGTAATCAAAGGCAATTTTAGTGTATGTAAATAATTTTTCAGTCAAAGCGAGGTTTCAATGTCCATTGCATACATAATAATATGAGTGCTACAAGGGTCTATCAATATCTAGTGTGTGATGTAAAAAATGAAGGAGTGAAGTGTAAAAAATAAGGTGGTATGCTGGAAAAATAAGGGGGTGTGGTGCACTTCTCTTGAGAACTTAATTGCGGAACTCAAATGAAATATATAACGCGGAATAACTTTTCTTTAGATATTTTTACTTCTTGTCTCACCAATTTTTTAATGAAATTATCATCAGAAAGTAACCCAATTTCTACCACCCAAATGCTACTACTTGGACTCGAGAGAGAAAAAGAGCACTCAGAAAGATACCTACTTATTTTTGTTATTAATATACCCTTCAAATAACAAACAATTTGGATATAGAACAAACATAAGTGGTACATTTGGGTCAAATCTACAAATGGGTATTTGGGCCAAATGCATACCTAAATGGACCAAAAACTAATGACCCGAAAGCTAAAGGAACAATGGAAGAGGAAAACGAAGATAAAGATTAGACCAAAGCTGAGTGGAGTATCTTCCACATAGTCATTGATGGCATATATCGATTAAAGACTACCCATTGATTCATTGATAAAGCCTAAAGCAAAACTCGTTGAGCAAGGTAAAGAAAACCCAAGCAAGTAGGTGATGGAGTGATGACCTAGTGGCCACTCGATCATGAAGTACCAAGGCTAAAAATGGCTCACTCTTGAAGATCAACTAAGAAATTAAGTATAATGCAAAACAAAGAGCCAAGGGAAAGCCAAGAAAAGGGCTAAACTCGGCCATGATCGAGTTCCCACTCAGTAAAAATAACTAGGCTTTGAGAATGCCATACTAAATCCATCCATGAAGGAATATCACAAATGAGCAAGAGTGAAACGGATTGAACAAACAAGAAAGCAAGAAGAACCAGTTGAAGGTGCATTGAGTGATGACCGAGTGGTCACCACTCGGTCATATGTGACCACTCGATCACAAATACCCTTTACCCCCAGAAGCCTCTATGGTGCCCCCAGTCCAACCTCTAGGGAGCCATCGTAACCCACAATTACAATTATGACCATTTGCCAAAATTTTGAAGGTCTACTATGTCCCTACAAGTTAGGTCACCTTGGGTGGGATCTAGGTTTCTCTGCCTTCACTTCTAAAAACTCAGGCCCCAAGAGAAAATAGCAGCGGATAACACTCGAAACTCCGTTGGACTACACGCTTGGACTCTCAGAGCTTTTACAGAAACATAATGAGATCATGGAGCAAATTTACATAAAATCCATTATTTACCAGTAAATATTAAAAATTTCAATTTCTACACAGGATTCGTTTGTTTTACACATAAAATATAAACCAGGACAGTCTATACATAAAACCCATACCATAAAAAAAATCCTCTCACGACTCATCAACTGCATCTACCGGTGATGCATCCACCATTATCGCTTTCCTTTTTCTAGAACCTGAACCATATGTATGGTTAGTAATAAAGGGTGAGTCCTAAGACTTAGTAAAGAAAATATGTAAAATAGAAAATCATAAATCCATTACAAACATAGAAAAACATGGAATGAATCATGCATGTAGGCCTATCCACCTCATCCATCTCGAACTTTTAGTAACCCCATATGATTTTTCCCGGGCCCTAACATGAGATTCGTTAATCCTAAATCATAGCCTCATGTCTAGGCACTCCCCTATCATTATATGCAAGTCATGATAGAATAATTTGCACATAAAACATATTAAACCCTTACAGTATTAGTTTTTGATGCCTTGATAACCCATTTGGAAAAATTTCTCTATAGTGTTAAAATCACTGATATTACTTCTCAAAATCCTCTAATAAAAATTAAACACAATAAGATAAAAGAATCATTTAAATAAATATTACTAAAATCAACTTCTATTTAAAATTAGACATTTTGCACTTACCTTGCTATTTACGCTCACACTGCTAGGTCTTTCCTTCCAATTCCTCTCTTCTAATTTCTTTCTCAATGCCTATCTCAAACTCAACTTTTCAAATCTTCCTTGAATCCTCAATTACTCTCTCTCTCTCTCTCTCTCTCTCTCTCTCATCCAACCTCACGTTGAGGCTACCTCTTGTATTTATAGGGGATTGTTAGGCAATTGATATAATTATAATAACCAAATCCCCACCCACTAACTATTCTTTATTGCTTATTTAGTCTTTCTTATTAATTTAATTTTCCCACTTATATTAATTATTATGTGCTGGGCCCGTGCACACCTGCGCTAATAGTCTCACGTCGCGCCATCTGGCCCCGTACGTTGTTTGCCTCTACTTGGTCCCACACGACCGAGCTGCATAGGCCGCCCACCTGGGCATGTTTGCCTCCAAAAATAAATAATTTTTGGAGCCTCCACCAAGCCTCAAACCCCGTGACCTCCTTCTTCCCTGGCACACGCGTGACCGCCTGACATGCAAGTTTCCTTCTCCCCCAAGGTTCGAACCCACAACCTGCCAACTTCCTCGTGTTCGCGTAACTACCAAGCTATAAGGTTCATCATTTACATACTTTCAAAGATTAATTTTTATACTAAACTAACTCTCATAAAATCACCAATAAATCATTTCAAATACAAAAATTAATTTTTATTTTTCCCAAAATACCAGGATGTTATAGTCTCCCCTCCTTAATAAATTTCATCCTCGAAATTTTTAAACAATCATTTATATCACAAATAGACTTCTAGAATTAACCACAATTCTCGAATAAGTAAGGAAATTTTTTCGCATTCTTTCCTCAGTCTCCCATGTTGCTTCTCGTTCTAAGTGTTGACTCCATTGCACTTTCACCATGGGAATGACCTTATGCCTTAATTGACTATTTTGGCGATCCAATATTTGCACCGATTTCACTTCAAATGACAGGGTAGGTTAGAGATCAATTTCCTTAACTAACTATTCAACATCCGGGTTATAGACATGTTTCTATAGCTAAGAGACATGAAACACATCATGCAATCCAGCTAACACCTTTGGTAATTCTAGCCAGTAAGCAACATAACCAATTTGCTCTTTAATCTGGTATGGCCTTAAATATCGAGGTCCCAACTTTCCTTTTCATTTGTGTCTAAAAGCTATTTGTATTGGTGTAGCTCGAAGATACACCAAATCTCTTATTACAAATTCTAAGGGCTGGGTTCGTCGATTTGCATACTGCTTTGGTCAATCTTGGGTTATTTTCATATTTTTGTGAACCACCTCGATCTGCTGGGTAGCTTTATCCACAAGATCAGTCCTAGCAAGTTGTTTTTCTCCTACTTTCAACCAACATATTGGCGACCAACACCGTCGTCCATATAACGCTTTATAGGGTGCCATCTCTATGCTTGTTTGACAACTATTGTTATAAGCAAACTCTGCTAAACACAAGTATTCATCTCAACTGCCCCCAAAATCTTACACACAAGCCCTAAGTATGTCCTCTAAAATTTGATTGACACGTTCTGTTTCACCATTTGCCTAGGGGTGACAAGTTGTACTAAAGTTTAGTTGGGTCCCCAGTTCCTCCTGCATAGTCCTCTAAAAGTTAGACATAAATCGACTATCCCTATCAAGCACAATACTTACTGGAATTCTGTCTAACCAAATAATTTTGTGAATATAGAGTTGGGCAAGTTGTTCAGTGCCTATGATACTTTTCATGGGTAAGAAATACACTAACTTTGTTAATACATAAATAAACTCATGCATTCAAAATAAATTCATAATTTATTCTGGAGATTTCACTTTGCACAAGCATTAAGTTTTCCATCATGTATCTCATACATAAATAAACTTATGCATTTAATCAATAACATGGATTTAATCATGGACTTTTATGCTTGTTGATTAAATCTGAGTGTAACACCCGGGAAATTCCTGAGGTCTTAAGGGTAATTTCTATTGGGGCCGTAAGTGAAATTTTTAGAAGATTTGGGGGGCTATAGTGTAATTTTTACAATTTTGAGTGACTGAATAAACTGCAGGGAGTGCCCTAAAGCCTAGATGTCTAAAATATCGAATCGAAAATAGTTTTCGATATAGTTGTGATTCAGGCTAAAAAATTGAATCGTTGTAGTAGACTTTTGAAAAGTCAACAGAACCTTGAGGAGACTTTGATTTTATAAGTAGAACAATCCTTGGTTTTGGGTTAAAACAAAAGGATTAGCGATCAAATCACACAATCAGACCTAAGTGTAAATTCTTAATTTTGCCCAAGGGAGGTCGAAAAGATAAATTTTCCAAGTTTTTGGGGTGGAATGAAGAGCCTAGAACTTGCGGGTCTTAATGGGATTATTAGGTGTAATACCCAAAAATTTGTAAGCTATTTTCATGAAGCATTTTCTCGATTTTCTTTAAGTTCTCGAAGACTCGGGAATTTGTGAGGTTCAAGGATCTTTAGGGGACCTAAGTGCAATGGACTTCAAAGTTTATTTAAAACTAACTTTGGATTCCAAAAGTTATCAAAAGTGGCTATGGATTTCAAATCCAAATTAAATCAAGCTTGGGACACATGTCACCATTGGATGGAAACACATGGATAGACATGATTATATGGACACGTGGCGCCGTAGGATGGAAGCAATGATGATAGCTCATATCTCGAGGACACGTGGCGCCGTAGGATTGAAAGTAATAATTAGGGTGCTAATCTCAAGATCAAAGAAGCTAATTAGGTGGTGACAAATGGCATGAGAATAAATTCCAAATCCAAGTAATGATTATAGGACACATGGTAAAGTTTGAATGGAAACACCTAACCTTTACTTAATCTCCAAGTTTGGGACACTTGGCACCCTAGGATTAGAACACTTGGTGGGATCATAATGAGGCCCAAATCTCAAGGATAAGTGGCTAAATCTTGTGGTGACACATGGCATAGGGATAGAAGAAGTAATGATAAGTCATAATTAGGGGTGACATGTGGCAAAACGAGATTCGTCGAACATCTCTATAAATAAGGCCATTAGGGGAAGATTTTGGCCATTTCAAAAGGAGAGAAAGGGAGGCTATTTTGAGAGGATTCTAAGTGAGGTTCTGTTCTTGAAAGAGAGGGAGAGGTTCTGTAAGAAACGAGAGCGAATTTGGCGAAGGAACGAAGGAGATACGAAGGTTCGATGGGAAATCACACCTCACCGAAATTTGGGCCAAAATAGTCATAAATCAACAAGGTAAATCTTTTTTTTTTTTCATAATCTTGTAGAGCACTGAAAGAGGAAGGTATAGGAAAAAATGGGGTCAAATCGGAGTTAAAATGGCCGAGTTATTGCCGAAACAGTGAAGGAGGCAGAATCTAGCCGAAGCAAGGGGACGACACGTGAGATTCACGCGCCGGAAGGGGCTGCGCGTGAGGCCTTTTTTGGGGGCACATGAGGGCACATCCAGCCTCATTTTTCCTTTAAATTTTGTACCAATGACCCTTACTTTAATACCCACACTTCTGTATAAAAATATTTGGCATTTACCTTAGGAAATCTCGTGTTTTGGTAGTAAACATCCTTGGTTTGGGTGTAATCGGTACACCTGAAAGGTAAATAACGAAGGTGAGTGGTTTACTTATGCTTCTTGCTTTTTCTTGATTATCCTTGGTCTCATTTGTATGGGGTTGGTGGCTTACATCTCATGTTTCCTTGTTTCTGAGCATTTTTTTCATATTTTGCCTGCAACTCGGAGTTTGTGGTTGAGGTTGTGGTTGTGGTTAAACATGATTACTCTCACACGTAACTTGTTGTTTTTAAATCATATTTCCTTGGTTGTGCACCATACTTACTGGTAGGGCCGTGCCTAGTTGATATTCCTTAGTTTGAGCATATTCCTTGGTTGTGCACCGTGCTTACTGGTGGGGCCGTGCCTAGTTGATATTTCTTAGTTTGTGCATATTCCTTCTACTTTGTCATACATCATGTCATGGTTGGTGCCTTACATCTCATATTTTATTGCTTTGAGCATATCTTGGCTATTTTATACCATCTTGGTGTTTGTATTGGTGGTTAGTTGATGGGACTAGAATTTGAACTTGATGACTTGGTGGCTTGTTAGTGAAACGTCACGATGATCGGGAAGCAATCCCGTGCCCAGAGGTGGGGTCGTGCTTAGAGGTGAGGCTGAGGGATTAGACCATGATCACGTGCCTAGAGGTGGGGCTTAGCCTAGAGGTGAGGCTGAGATGTTTCACACAAGTGCCGACGAGAATAGTGGTGGGCCGCAATCCCTTGCCCAGAGGTGGGGCCGTTCCTAGAGGTGAGACTGAGGGATTGGACCACGACCACGTGCCCAGAGGTGGGGCTTAGCCTAGAGGTGAGGCTGAAATGTTTGGCATGATGACGGGCTAAGGAAATGGTGGTAAGGGAAGGTTCTTGTTGTTCTTTATACTCATTTTCTTATGCACAAACTGTTTCTTTTCTTGAAGTACCTGCTAAGATGTCTCTTGTCTCACATATGTATTCATGTATCTTCTTCCTTATGCCACTCACTTAGATGTAACAATCTAACTTGGCTGTTTCATTCCCCTAGGATATTCAACGTCCCAGGTATCTCAGCATGTCAGGTACCGGAGATGAGAAAGAGAAAAGGGATATGAGGAGGCCGAAGTTAGTTTAATTTCCTATACTATGGAGCTTATGTAATCTTTGGGTTTGTTTTGAGAGTTGTGTGTTACAATTGTATAAACAGGGGTTACGTAAGGCTTGAATTTACTTATTATACTGTTAAGTTGTAAGTCATGATTGCTATGTACTACGATCTTGGTAAGAGATATTTGATGATTTTGGGAAGTCATGCATTACAGTGTACTCATATTTGAGGTTTTATTATTGGAAATCCTTTTTATCTAGCTTCAGTTAGCTATCAGGTTTGATCCATCGCTTTCGTTGGTAAGGATTTCCATAATGCCCTTGTGGGATATTAGCTTGTATTTAGCTTCAGTATATAATTAAAAAGTGGGGCGTTACATTAGGAAAATCAGGGGCTTCAAGGAAAAGGCCAAAATGTAATTAGAAATCAAGGAAGGGCTGAAGTGTAATTAATCAAAGTTATAGTGTGAACACTGACATTGTTAGTGGCAGTCCTATCACCAATTTTGGTTGGGGAAGGTCATTTCTAGGCAAGGCGAGACTACCTAGGGCCATCAAGGCCTAGGCCGATGCTTGGAGGCCAAGTCTTAGCCAAAGAGTGGCTAGTTTTTGCCTATAAAAAGAGCCGAGGGTTTCAAGATTTTGGCACACAAATTTCTCAAGTTTTTGGAGAAATCAGAGGGATTGGATAGAGGGATTTTGTTCTTGGAGTGTTGAGGATCATTTTTGGAGTTTTTGGAGGGTTTTCGTGAAGGTTTAAAGGTGTTTCGAGAGCTTGGCCGAAAAATCAAATGGTAGTTGAAGCCAGACCTGTAACCAGCCATTTGGGACATTTTTTTGTGGTGTTTCAGGCCAAGAAGGGTGCCTTTAGGATCGACTTAAGGAGGGCTTCAAGAGGGTGTGCTCAGATCGGGCATCGAAGAAATTGCCGGCGGTCGGAGCTTGATAAGACAATCGACGCGTGCATTACATGCGCTAGACTTCATGTGCAGAGCGTGTGTATGGCACATGAAGGCGTGTGGCTAGGTATTTTCTTTTGAATTTTTTTTAAATATTTTCGTAAAATTATTTTATGAATTATGATGGAAGAAAATTTGAGGAAGTATTTATTTTGAAATTATCGAGCAAAAATTAGGAAGAAAATAAGAGGAAATTATGAAAAAAATGGAAAAAATAGATGTTTATGTTTCTTTGAGGTCTAGGGATCGTTGAGCCTTGAGGTTGAGTAAAAGTATGATTATTTGAGGTTGTGCACGAGAATCGAGGTGGTGCACAATAATTGAGGCATTTTGAGTACATTCAAAGTGAGTGTTCTTATTTAAAAACTTGGTTTATTATGAGTGGTTGTACCCTAAATACTTGGTTTTGATTCTACCTAAACTTGATTTGATTACATGCAAAGGGTTTTGGTGCATGTGAACGGTTTTAACCTGTGATGATTGGTTTCATATGGGAAGTCTGTCTCAAAATGTTTTATGCATGTGCATTGAATTTTGTGCGATAAATTATGTACATGAAATATTGTTTTATATGATGCATCGAAGCATAGTATGTGTCATTGGCATGTTTGTGTGTTGTCCATGTGGGATATCAACTTGGGATGTTGGTCGGATAGTGTAGCCGTAATTCCCTAAGGGTGTTTGTCGGAATAACACACAAGGGTATTTTGTGTCGATTGTGCTTGCCGAGATAACTACCTAGGGTTTTGTGCCAGACAGGTTTGCTAGGGAAGTTACACTAGGGTGAATGATTGTTCATATGAGATATGGCACTTGAGTGATAACACTAGGGAAGCGTTCTAAGGAAAAAATGCCCACTTGTGACGAGGGCTGAGAGTGGACACCACCCTGGTGGTTAACAAGTGGTGGGGTAGTAAGTGGACACCATCGCAGGTTCCTTTGAGCGATGGCATTATTTCCGAGGTGGACGTCGATTCCTAAGGATAATGTTGATCATCTTGTGGCTAGGGTTTGTGTTGACATGATCCGATATGCTTTAAGTGGAAACATAATCCCTGACACGATTCTGGGGTGATTTCCTCGGGTTTCTGAATTGATGTTAACCTTTCCGTGTCAGAAGTGGTAGCGATGGTTTTTTTTTTGTGTCAGGGAGAGGCATTGATGTTGCTCTCTTAAGCTAGGACTGTGTTGTGTCAATGTGGTTGTGTTTCCTTTAGAGAAATTGCATTTTCCCTTGTTAGGGTTAAGTGTTGTGTGGGATTCTCTTAGGCTGTGATATGTTGGGGATATGCCAGTTTTGTTTCATGTCTTGCATACATTTATGAAATTGTTTTGAACTCTTACTTAGATAATTCAACTTCTTATTTGGACTTTGTTCTTGGAATATTTAAACGTTCCAAGTGAAGGTAACAGTGCCAAAGGAAAAGGAATTGTCGAGGAATAACAACCATTTGTAGATGGTTCGTAGCATGTCTTTTGGTTTATGATGTATTTTGTTTTGATGATATCATGTTGAAAGATGGTACAATTTTTATGTTATGAATAAATGGTTTTGGTTATGTACTGTTTGAAGTTTTGATCTAACTTCAGCATTTATGATGATGTTACTTGTCTTAGCTTAATAATTCTAAGTTTGACATGTTGAGAAGGTATAACGGGATTATTGGGAATTGATTTATGTGTATTGAATTGGATGTATTATGTTGAAAAAAAATAATCCCAAAATCTTAAGTTATTTACACTCGGGAAAAGTGGGGTGTTACACCAAGCCTCTGGATTTAATCAATAGCATTTTTGGGATGATCAAACAACAACACCCATCTTATGGGCGAAGAATCTCTCTTAGCCTTCTTGCTTCTTGGAGTCACCAACTTTTGATGGCTTGATCTTCATTTTATATAGAATTTGTACTATACAATTTTCTACTAAAAATGAAAATAACAAAGAGAGTTATTGATGAGAATGCAAAATGTCATATTTTTATCCCTTAATGTTTAGTCTTTTATATTTATTTGGTGTCTAAATACACATTATTCTTATATTTTGATTTAGGATGCAAACAGAGGCATTAAGTGCAAAACGTAGTTAACTGTGTGATTTTGGACAATTTCAACATTGCTTCGTAATCTGGGCATAACTCACTCATCTATGCTTTGATTGAGATGATTCAAGATGTTACAAAAACTAGAGAAAAAGATCTACAACTTTCATGTTTTGAGTTTTGGGAGACACTAGCTTCATAAATGTCAAAATTGGGCTTGAAGTTGCTGTTGTACTTATTGATGTTCTGTAAGTGCAATTTAATTACGTGGAGGATGCTGATTAATTTCATATTTAGAGCAAGAAATGTTGGTCCCTTAGGGTATGGCTACTCAAGAGGGGGGTGAATTGAGTAATTAAATTTTTTCTCCCTTTTAATAAATATTCTTGGTTAATGATTTTATTTAAAAATATATATTTGATAAATATAATAAATTATGTTTGAGATTAATAATTAATACAAGCCACAAAATGTGACAAGAATAAATAATATGAGATACAACACAATTTATAGTGGTTCAGTGTTTCCACACACACTTATTCCACTCTCTTAAGGTCTAACTACCCTTGAAATTTCAATTAATCAAAATCACCAAGATTTCCACACTAGGTCACCTTGGAAAGTAGATATACACATAGATTATAACGGGTTCTAGGCAACCACTATTCTAAGGTTTTTTCTTTAACTTATCTTGGAAAATAGATACACCTAGATTTTTATGATTCTAGAAAACCTATACAATTCTTTAAATGTTTACAAATAATTTGTCCACACTTGGACACAAATAAACAATTAAACACAAAAATATACAAGACAATAATATTTAAATAAAATAAATAAATAAATTAGTGACCTCGGAAAAATTCGGAGTAGACTCAAAAATATTTTTCTTCTCTTGCCTTGTGGCTCTTTGATTGATGTACAATAATAGTTCGTGAGCCTCGGATTACTTGGATGATAGTTTGAGAGCATTTGGGGATCTTTCGGGTGATTTGGATTTGCAATGGAAACACTAGATGTCTCAAAAATGAGATTGAGATGGGGTGTTTATAAGCATTTTAGCCACTTTTTAACAATAAAAAATTTGACTGTTATAGGCAGGAAAGCTTAGCATAACTTAAATTTAACATGTGCACTCATATAATTAAGGAAACTTATAGATCAGTTGGCAATGGAAGGTTTGGGTTGGTTGGAGGTTAAGCAAGGGGCATGTGCCCAGTTGTTAAATTTTTTTTGGAGATACATATATTATAAAAATATTTTTATAAATTAATCTAAAAAATATTTAAAAATATTTTTAATAGAAAATAATATTTTTGATAATACATATGCTATAAAAATATATTTAATAAATTAATCTTAAAAATATTTTTAACAGAAAATAATATTTTTGGTAATACACATACTATGAAAAATATTTTAAAAATTAATCTAAAAATTATATAAAAAATATTTTTAATAGAAAATAATATTTTTGGTAATACATACACTAAAAACATATTTTATAAATTAATCAAAAATAATTCGGTACTACAATTAATATATTAAAGAAAATACTCTTTTTGTTAATCACCAAAAATACTATAATTTGTATATTAAAAATTTTCTTTTTGTTAATCATCAAAACTTAATTAATATGAGTAAGTTAGCTCAACATTCTCCTCCTTTTTTTATGATGACAAAAACATGATTTATGAGATTATTAATTTGATAAAATATTTTTAAACTCCCCATTAATTTTATACTATAAGCTCCCTCTTTTAAAAATACTAATAGCATAAAAGTGTTTTTGATATATCTTAATAGATAAAATAATTTTTAGGAGTTTTAAGAACCAAACTTGATTGCTAAATCTGATTGCCTCGATTACACCTGCTTTCCTTGAATGCCTAGACTGATTTCATATCTCTTAGATATATAATTTTCTCACATACAAAATCTCTCGGTCATTAAAATTTATTATACATTCTTTTCCCCCATACAAAAATATTACAACTTAAAATTACAACTCACTCTCATATATACTGATATGCCCTGCAAACTTGGAGAAGGAAAGGTTACAAAAGAGTCATGAGACTTGAAAGGATGACGAGAGTCATGGGACCTAAAAGAGTCGTGAGACATGGACATGAAGCCCAAAGGGCAAACGGGTTACAAAAGATCAAGGAAATAAGTCGAATGAACAAAAGGTTGAGTCGAGACCAAGTGGGGAACACCTACTCGATTATAAAATCGAGTGGGTGTGGCTTCGACGCTGCTTTGGTGTTTTGAGCATAACTCTCTCGTCTGAGCTCCGATTGAAGTGATTCAAAATCCTATGGAAAGACAAGAGAAATATCTACAGCTTTAATGTTTTTAGAGATACTGGATTTATCAAGGATGAAATCAGGCTTGAAGTTGATGTAGGAACACCCACTCGGTCATAAAACTGAGTGGGTGTGGCTTCGATGCTACTTTGGTTTTTTTTGGCATAACTCTCTCGTCCGAGCTCTAATTAAGGTGATTTAAAATCTTATGGAAAGACAAGAGAAATATCTAAAACTTTCATATTTTAAGTTTTGAGAGATACTAGCTGAATCAAGGCGAAAATAGGGATTGAATTTGATGTACTTGCGTTGTTGACGTTAAGGTATGGGAACTACTCAAGACTAAACAAGTGAAGACTCACTTGTTCATATGACCGAGTGGGTAGGGATCTCATCCCTCTCTCTCTCTTTTACCCTCAAAATTCATGCAGAAACAAAGTCACTCAATTAAATGACCGAGTGGGTGTCACTCATCCAGATCTCAACCCTTGGATGCACCGTCAAGGCTGCAGAACTCCCTAATGGGCCCCGAAACTCTCAGATGGGCCACGAGACTCACGGGATGGGCTACGAGACTCTTGGAGTGACCAACACCTGTCTCCTCTCTCCCTTCTCTATAAATAGGAGGCCCCACCTCTAACATCAAGTATGTTATCTCTAACATTTGGAACACATTCTTGTGCTCTCACACTCAAGAACTGACTTAAGTATCGAAGGGTTTGTGCAGGGACACCCACCCGAGCCCCTAACCGTGCATTCATCTTACAGGTATCCCAGTCATCAAGACTCACTCGTTTACCAGGTCTCCCATTCAAAAGATCACGAGAGTTTCCCGTCACTCAGTGTACCCGAGACTCTTAGCACACGTTGGTGACGACTCTCAGAACACTTTGGTGATGAGACTCTTGGGACACTTTGGTGACGAGACTCTCGAAGCAGTTTGGTGACGAGACTCTCAAGACCCTCAAGGCTCTCAAGACTCTCAAGGCTTTCAAGACCCTCAAGACTCTCAAGATCCCCGATACTCATAAGACCCTTCACTTTCGAGACTCTTGTGATTGATCACACACGTTGTATTCTCTCATAATTAAAAATAGATTGTTGTATTTTGACAACAACACATACAATCTCTCAGCTCATAAAATCTCATAATTTTCCTTTTTTTTGTCATAATTAAAAAGACATTGTTAGTGAAGAAAATAAAGATTTAAACAATATAGTCCATGAGAGAAATTTACCAAGCATAAGTAACTGGATCGTCCGGGCCTAATCTTGTCCATCTCCTTATGCCCAATCTCGACCCTCTCCTTAGGCCCAATCTTGGTCCTCCCTCTGGACCCCACCTTGGCCCAGCCCCAGCCTGCCACAGCATCATTGCAACCCTATCGGGTATCCACGCAACCGTCTTAAATCCCATCCTCATTAATGGTAGATCCCATCCACATTAATGAGGGTCCCGTCGCCACCATGCTACCACCTGAGAATCTCCACCAGTGCCGGATAATCAGTCCCATCACCTGCAAACGCATGACGCATGCATGCAGGAGGACATATCCTCCTCCTATATCAGCCAGCTTTCTTCAAAGCCAAGGTATGTTATGATCTCTGACCTACTGATACACTATCTTTCTTTACTCTCTTACTCACTCGAGCGTTGAAGTGTTTGCAGGTGCCAGCCACCCCCTCGACGGACCCATCGCTGAGCTTGCTCCCTCCTCAATCATCCTCTTTTTAGTCAGGAAGGAACATTTGGCACCCACCGTGGGGCTCTGTAAAACTTACCTACCCCACAAGTTCACTAAATCCTTTCAAACCAACCTCCCCGTTGCCGCATCATGAGACGAATTGGAAGTGCCTATACCTAAGGATCAAGTGATGACCACCACCGCCTAGCTGCCTGTACCCGTTCCCACATTGGCTCACCCCTAACTAATCGGATAGATGGGGTTGTCGACACCATTTCTAGAGGTTTTACTAACAGAGTGGCAAGCTCAGCACAAGGGCAATACCCTTATGCGGTTATGACAATAGACGATTGTAACACCCCAAATTTCTTAAGCGTGTTATAACTTAGGATTTCGGGAATCTAAAATTTTTTTATACCGCAATCGCTACCATACATCACACAAATTCCCAAAAACCCTAATTTTAATCTTCTCAGCTTAACAAACACAATATTAAATAGCTAAGACAGGTGTTAAAATTTTAGATGCGGAAGCTAGATTGAACCTGATATGGTTCACAACCATAACTCTTTATTTATCAAACATAAAATCATTCAAGACGTCTACAAAATATATTACATGGATATCATCTCTAGCAACTGATAATTGAACATCTTAAACATATCCAAAATTACATAGATTCGCACATAAATAAAAATATGCTAAACATGCTACAAGTAGTAATTTAAGCTAATTCTTCAGCTACCTCCTTTCCCTTATAGCCGCTCGTCGAACCTGGAATGTTTGAATATTCCAGGGACATAATCCAATTAGAAGATGAATCTTCTAGTGAGAAACTCCAAAAATAGTTTATATCGATGCATGATCAGGTATAAAATGTATGAGAAGACAACGAGAACTACTCTGAAGTGCCTCGTGAACACGTCAGCCTCCTCCAAGGAGAGCTTTCTCAATGGCACATGCATAGCGCCTCTCGGGAGGTCCCTAACCATGTCACTTCGGCCCGACCTCATAGAACTCAGGCAAGCACCACATCCGTTGTTCCTTAGACTCACGGTCTTCCCCACGAGAGCTTTCTTGATGGCACACGCATAGCGCCTCTCGGGGGATATCCGACTTTTGCCCTCGGCCAACAACAAAATGGGTACAACAGTATGGCCACACGAATTTTATAAATGCAACAGTTAAAAAGTAAATAGCATATAATTTTCAGAAAAATACATTTCATATATGCATTATGATTTCACGTAAGAGAATAACAAACGTTTATGTGTAAGAACTTCACGAAACACGTCTCATGCAATAGAAGTCTCTCATAAGAGAATAAAAAATAGGATTTGGAGTATAGGAGTCTCACCTTGTTGTTTTATCTCTTCGACGGTATAATTTCACAGCAAACGGCCTAGGTTTCTGCAGAAAACATGTATTTTGGTAAACCTAACCTTAAATATTTTTACATAGGGTTCAAGGGTATTAAATTAGGGGTATAATTTGAAAATTTCAAGGAAAATAGACCCCTCACGCACCCCAAGAAGGTCTGCCACGCGCCTTCACGCGCAGCCATTTTTCGGCGCGTGTAACTCATGCGCGGGCACCAGAATTCGGACAATAACGCCTCGTTTTCGTATTTCTGCCATAACTTCCTCATTTTAACTCCGATTTGACCCCCATTTGAACCTACGCGACCCTCTCTTCCCTCTCTACAAGATTATAAAAAAAGGACTTACCTCGCTTTTTTGCTGACTAATTTTTGCAAACTTCGATGAAGGCTCGTAACTCCGACAAGGCTTGTTCTCCGCCGCTTCTTCGCCGCTTTCTTCCCGCCTTCTTGCCGAACTCCCTTCTCTCTCTCTAGAGCAAGCTGCTTTTCTTAGAGTGCTTCACTCCTCAAACTTGCTTGGAATGATTTGAGAACAACCCATGGTGTCTTCTTATAGATTTCTTCAACCAATCACATTATACCACTTGTCACAATTTTAGCCATGGACCCCAAAGACTCAAGCCTATAATTGAATGGCTTTTGAAATCCAAAGCTAGAATGAATTTAACTTTTGAAATCCAAGTTAAAACCCAAACTTCTTTCAAATGACACTTTGGCCCTTATTTCAAGTCCTCAACTTCAATATTTGACCACATAAGCTCTTAATTTTATCCTTATTTCGTTTGGATAATTCTCTAATTACAATTACACCCTCAAACATCAAATTTATCTAGATACTTAAAATCCCAAAATTAATAACTCAAAATTACTCAATATATACGATTTTTCGAAAGCCCTTTACCATCATTCGGTCTTTTTAGACTACAACTTAGCTTAATTGAAAATTATTTCTGATTTGATTTCTTTCAGCGTCATAAATCTCGCCTCAAGACGCTCATCAAAAATATACCTTTAACCTTAGGTATCTAAGCTCTAGGGTACTCCCTACGACTGATTCGGTCACTTGTTGCCATTTCAAGCATATTTTTTGGTATTTTAAACTCACTTAAAATACGTGGCATCTTCACGAAAATATGGGGTATTATAACGATGCTAAGAAGAAACCAAGAAGAATGGCCTGACACCCTACAATCTGCTTCACGGACAAAGACCTCGAAGGAGCAAATCCGCACCTCGACGATCCCATGGTAATTTCGATTGTTGTCGTGGATTTTTTGATAAAAAAGGTTTTGGTAGACTAGGGAAGCTCGACCAACCTGTTGTACCTATCTACCTTGGAAAGAATGGGCATCTCCAAACGAAAGTTGGGACCCCTTAACGAAAACTTGATCGGCTTCTCAAGAGAGCAGGAAGGTATCAAGGGTTACATAGACCTGTCGACCTCATTCGAGACAGCTTCGCTGGTCAAGGCCATCACTATTCGGTACCTAGTGGTGGATTGCCGAGCACCATACAACGCGTTCCTAAGCCAACCGTCTCTGAACGCTTAGGGCATAGTAGTATCCATCTTCCATCTGGCCATGAAGTTCTCGGTATCAAACACCAAGGTCGAGGTCGTCCATGCTGACCAGAAGGAAGCACGACGATGTTACCACTACAGCCTTAAAACCTAGGGTCCCGAGCCCGACAAGGACAGGGAGAGAGGCCAGGACCCGCAACACCATGTACATATGGTCGAACTAGACCCGCGGAGTGAGCTCTTAGACAGACGTCCCCAACCCATAGAGGAGCTACGCCCTGTAAGCCTAGGCCCTTGCCCGAAACAAATCGTCTGCATAGGCTCTACATTATCAAGTGAGATGAAGGAGAGGCTCATTAGCCTACTCCGGTAGAACACCAACCTCTTCACTTGGACCCCCGCTAATATGCCCGGGATAGATCCACTTGTCATTTTCCACAAGATGGCACTGGATCCAAAGGCTAGACTGGTCGCCTAGAGGAGGAGAAGACTTGGAGAAGAAAGACGGCGTGCAGCCGCCGAGGAAACAACCAAACTTCTAAAGGCCGGATTCATCAGAGAGGTTCCATACACAACGTGGATTGCCAATGTAGTCATGGTAAAAAAAAATCCTCAGGAAAGTGGAGAATGTGTGTCGACTTCACCGACCTAAACAGAGCATACCTAAAGGATTCATACCCATTGCCTAACATCGACCGACTTATGGATGCGGCCTCCAGGTACAGGTACTTGAGTTTTATGGACGCTTACTCACGTTAAAATCAAATCCGGATGCACCCTGAGGACAAAGAAAAATGACATTCATCATGGAGAATGCCAACTTCTGTTATCAGGTCATGCCATTCGGACTAAAGAATGCAGGCGCGACATACCAGGGACGATGAATAAAGTATTCACCAAATAGATCAGCTAGAACATTGAAGTTTATGTAGATGACATGGTGACCAAGACTTCAAAAAAACAGGACCACTGCTTGGACCTAACCGAAATTTTCGCGTATCTCTGGTAGCACAGCATGAGGCTCAACCCTGAAAAATGTGTATTTGGGGTGTAAGCTGGTAAGTTTATGGGATTCATGCTAACTAGCCGAGGAATTGAAGCTAACCCTAACAAATGCGAAGCCATCCTCGCAATGCATAGTCTTGCCAGCTTGAAGGAGGTCCAGCAGCTAACAGGACGAATAACAACTTTGTCCTGCTTCCTCCCAAAGTCGGCCAATCGAGAAAAGCTATTTTTCCAATGCCTAAAAAAGTCAGCCGAGTTCTAATGGATGGACGAATGCGAAATCGCCTTTTAGGAACTAAAGGCCTTCTTAGTAGCCCTCCCCACCCTTTCGAGACTAGAGCCTGGAGAGGAACTTTCACTCTACCTCTTCGTCACCGCTAACGCCCTTAGTGTAGTACTAGTTAGGGATGAAGGCAAAACACAATGGCCGGTATACTTCATCAGTAAAACCTTTCAAGGAGCCGAACTACGATACTAGAAGATAGAAAAGCTAGCGCTAGCATTGGTGATGGTAGCCCGAAAGCTCAGGCCATATTTCCTAAATCATTAGATCACGATCCAGACTAATCAGCCGATTCGGTAAGTTCTCTAGAAGTCAAAACTTTCGGGAAGAATGATCGCATGGTTAGTTGAGCTTTTTGAATTTGGCATACAATACCAGCCACGTAAGCACATAAAATCCCAAGTACTCTTCAATTTCAGTACTGAACTTTCTCCCCTTGATTAAAGCCCAGAGCCCAACCCTTAGATATTGTTCATCGATGGAGCCTCTAACATAAATTGAAGCGGGGTTGGGGTTATTCTAGAAGGACCTAGGGGGCTGATACTTGAACAGTCGCTTCGCTTTAACTTCAGGGCAACCAATAACCAAGCCGAATATGAGGCCCTTATAGCCGGTTTAAGCCTAGCAAAGGAAATTGAAGCATCTCGGTTAATCGCTAAGAACGACTCCCAACTAGTAACCAACCAAGTTAAGGGCGAATTCCAGACAAAAGAACCACAACTTGGCCGATATCTCCACAAGGTTAGAACCCTGGCCAAATCTTTCGACTATTTCCAAATTGAATATATTCATAGGGAAAAATGTGCGAGCATATCTACTCTCAAAACTTACCAGCGCCAAGAAACCCGAAAACAACCAGTCGGTCATATAGGAGGCTTTGGATTTGCCCACCGTCGATCTTCCCAACATACAAACAATAGAAGCGGCACCCGAATTCTGGGGAATAAAAGTAAAGCAAGATCGCTACGGGGCAAGCAACGTAGTTCAAAAATTTTGAACCTTACCCCGATTCTAGTGATTGGATCAACGTCGAAATCAAATCATTCACAAACAAATAAATAAATCTAACCTTTAGATTATCGAGTCGTTCGCGGATTCGAGCCATCAAAGCTTCCGGCCTCTAACTCGTGATATGCGGTACGTGTCCGTTGGCAAGGAGAGCGGAATAGGAGTGCTAGCTCCTCCTTTTCGCAGCTTGTGTATGGACAGAAAAGAACACCCACGTTTCAAATTGATGACAAAAAGAAATGGGGAAGAGTGAACGGCAATACGTTTTTCAACTCTTGAAAAACGACACCAAAAAGTCACTCAACTTTTGGGCAACCCATAAAGGGATATTTATAGAGAAATATCCTAGGGTTTCTAAAACCCTAATAGATTGGGCTAGCCCATTAATTATAATTTAATTAGAATCTTAAGTGGGCTTTTTCTAGTCCAACTAGAAATATAATGAAATGGCCCAAATCCAATTATAGGTTTAATAAAATATTATGGCCCAAATCTAATTCAAGCCCAAAAATATTTTATTTAATATTTGGCCTAAATCTAATTTGGTCCAAATATAATATTTAATATTTGACCCAAATATAATTTAGTCCAAATATAATATTTATTTTAGTATTTGGCCCAAATCCAATTTAGTCCAAATATAATATTTAATTTAATATTTGGCCCAAATCCAATTTAGTCCAAATATAATATTTAATTTAATATTTGGCCCAAATCCAATTTAGTCCAAATATTAACTTAAGCCCAAATATATTTTATTTCCTATTTGCCACTTCAACAAATAGAAAATTATTAAATTAGAAACTCCTTCCTAATTTAATTAATTGTCATTTTAGGAAACTCTTTCCATTATGACGACCCCTTGCTATATCAACATCATTACGTCTCTTTGTTCTTTTTTCGTGAGAACCTACGACAACACAACTTCTTGCTGAAGTGTCCCACTTAACCATACATCCACTCTCCTGGTTTAAGCCAGGGACCGTGCCTATTGCATATGACTCATTAGGCTTCCAAATATGTTGGCAATGTGTCGATACAAACACATAAGACAAGATTGGCCTTTAGCAAGGCATCATGCCTACCCAATTATTCAGAAGGATTCATAATCCGCAAATAACCTTTCACGAGCATGGTTACCATGTAATACGATCCTCTCGTCAATGTATCATATGTGATCTCAAGTTGACAATGTATTGCTTGATTATGATCACATAAGTATTTCTTCAGTCATCCGGATATCTTCACTTAATAGAAAGTGAATCAATAACTCCTTACTAATCTCTTTCACCATAGCCATAGATTTAAAGTGAATATCCACTGAAGGCGTCTTAGATACATCATCCTCTATCAAGGGACAGACGAGTTCCATCTTAGGTATGCACCCATCTCCATAAGCCTCACGATATACCCAACGATCGCCCACGTGCAGCCTTTGTCTAGGCCCATTGAAACGATGTCAAAGTATACCGGTCTTCTTATGAGATGACCGTGACAACCTCAGGTCCAAGGATTAGTTACACCCATATCGTATGAGAATTCCATCAACATATAACCAAAATGGATTCTCATGCCGAGTCATGTCTAGTGACACATTCTATAACATTGGTCACATATGTACTTGTCTAGGCATCCCCATGCCTATGGGTGTGAGACCCTCATTGCTATCACATAGAAAAAACATAGCACATACAAGTCTTACCACAATTGTTAATGTTCATTCTTGACATCGCTACGACCTGGGACGTTTAATGATGTCTAGAAACTGTGATGCATCATCTCACATCTTTATAGATTAATCACAGTATACATCATATGGACTTCTATCTAGTTTCATTTGGTTATTACAATAATAACAAGAAACTAATAGAATGACTTCTTGTGAATTTGAACTACTCCTTATTCAAATAACAAACATAATTACAATTGTCAGTGTACAACATGCCCAATCTGATTGGGTCTAGAGCAGCTACACTAACAGGGAACTCCTATCATCCGATTCCTACAAAATGGGACATTCCCTGCTAATGCCGAAGAAGCCAAGAGACTCAGAAGAATAGCTTGTTACTTTACCCTACTTGGGAACTAGCTGTACTGAAGAGGTTACTCCATGCCACTTCTCAAATATGTCAACATCGACCAGTCTGTCTGCATCATGACTGAGATATATGAAAGGGGTATGTGGAGGCCACCTTGGTGAGAGATCCCTGGCAGCAAAACTATTGAGATCCAGATACTAATGGCCAACAATGAGGAGTTGCGACAAATGCCAAAAGTTCACAAACGTGCATCATTCCCCTCCAAAAAAGCTCCAGAATCTTGGTAGCCCTTGGCCATTTTACAAATGGGGGATAAATATCCTCAGACCATTTCCAACTACAGTAGGACAACTCAAGTTTATGGTAGTGGCAATCGACTACTTCACAAAATGGATCGAGGTCGAGCCCCTGGCTACAATCACTCCTGAAAGGATCCGAAAATTCATCTGGAAGAATATCATTTGTGATATGGTCTCCCTGGGGTGCTAAGCTAGGATAACGACACTTAATTCACCAACGACAGACTCCAAGACTTCTGCTAAGAGCTCGGTATCAGCCAAGTCTTTACCTCAGCCGAGCACCCCTAGACCAATGGCCAAGCTAAAGCCACCAACAAAGGTCATACTGGAAGGGATAAAGAAATGAATCGACGGTGCAAAAGGAGCCTAGCCAGACGAACTCTCCATGGTCTTGTGGTTATACCACACGACTGCTCAGACCTCAACTAGGGAAACCCCATTTTGACTCACTTACGGGTTAGAAGCTATGATTTCTATCGAGATTGAGGAACCTAGCTCTAGGCTATAGTACTTTCAGGAGGACACCAACAATGAAGAACAACAAGCCGACCTTGACCTCGTCTAGGAAATTTGAGACCAGACCCAAATTCGTGAACTGGCCACCAAACAAAAAGCAGCTCAAAAATACATCAAAGGCATTCGGCCTAGACAATTTCAAGAAGGAGACTTAGTCCTAAGGAAGATTGAAGGCCCAAGAAGATAACCCTCACAAAGGAAACTTGGTGCCAACTGGGAGGACCCTTATCGAGTCACTAATAACCTTGGTGCACGAGCTTACTGCTTAGTCGAACTCTCAGGAAGACCCTTGACCAAATCATGGAACACTGCCAGCCTGCGGAAGTATTATAGCTAATGACTATTTTCTTGTATCAGTTAGATAAATATACTCCCATCTATCACTTGTTAAAATCTTCATATGGGCCCAGACCCAAAAAGTTTATTTTCTTATCGTAGGGACCTCAAGTTACCTCGGTCTGCTACCTATGGCCTCGAGTTAGCTCGGCCTATCTACAACAAAGATTTGTAACAAACAAGCCCCGGCGGACCTCGAGTTACCCCGATCTTCTACCTTTGGCCTCGAGTTAACTTGGTTTATCTACAACAAAGCTTTGTAACAAACAAGGCTCGACAGACCTCAAGTTACCTTGGTTTGCTACCTTTGGCCTCGAGTTACCTCGGCCTATCTACAACAAAGTTTTATAACAAACAAGCCCCGACAGACTTCGAGTTACCTCGGTCTGCTGCCTTTGGCCTCGAGTTACCTAGACCTATCTAAAACAAAACTTTGTAACAAACAATCCCCGACGGACCTCGAGTTACCTCAGTCTACTGCCTTTGGTCTCGAGTTATCTCGTCTTATCTACAATAAATCTTTGTAACAAATAAGCCTTGGCGGACCTCGAGTTACCTTGGTCTGCTGCCTTTGGCCTTGAGTTACCTCGGCCTATCTACAATAATGCTTTGTAACAAATAAGCCCCGACAAACCTCGAGTTACGTCGATCTACTGCCTTTGGCCTCGAGTTACCTCGGCCTATCTACAACAAAGCTTTGTAACAAATAAGCCTCGGCAGACCTCGAGTTACCTCGGTCTGCTGCCTTTGGCCTCGAGTTACCTCGGCCTATTTACAACAAAGCTTTGTAACAAACAAGCCTTGGTAGACCTTGAGTTATCTAGGTCAGTATTTCCCTTTTTATTACTTAAACAACATGAAGCTTATTCAGAGGAAAGCAACTCAATCGCTTTGTTGGCCTCGGCAAAGCCCATTGCAAAATAAGCGGATGCGACGATCCTAAAATCATTCGATACTCATAGCAATTAGATGATTAAACCTTGCAGGAAACAAAAGCGAAAGAAAAATACAAGGTACTCACATTTGGGAAAACTTTCATTTCATTACTCCATTCCATGACCAAACATGTCCACAATACAAGACTTTTTATTACGCTTTCAGTGGTTCACTTACAATAAAAATACAACCGAGCTAGCTCAATATTCTATCCTAGTCAAATCCCAGCACAACAAGACCTACGCAGCTAATGAGACCTTAGCAGAACAAGGACGACCTAGCCTCCAAATAGCTATCCTCCATAGAGCCCCTAATGGCTTCCTAGCGCAAACTGTCAAAAAACTGACGCTAACATCATGGCCTTGCCAAAATCGATGAACCGGGGCATAAATTGCCTGGAGGCACTTCCCGGCCGCACCTCAGCTAGATGTCCCCCCGCGAGCCACATTTTAGTGATACAGACCCACACAAGTGAAGGCATGAGCAGGGACCCCAAAGTGAGGTCCAAGAAATGTGACAACACCAGCATGGCGATCACGGGCCCTAGAGAGCCTGAAATTCTAGGGAAGGCAGAAAGGCAACGGTGGCAGAGAGCAAACTCCTCAAGGCTAAGGAATAAATTAGCCCTCATACCATGACCACCGAGAACTACCAACCAGCGTACTGCGAACACCCAGAACCACAAGTTACGACTAACTTCAACTATCAGTGTATCGCTTGAATCGACCATGTCATCGTTGGAAATAGTACCGTGCACCAACAGAGTCTTGACTCGACTTGACATTACCAACCATCCGCCCCCAAGATATCTAGCTAAAAGGAGGACGCCCAAGCATTGAGTAGAGGATGTGCAAGAAGCAGTAGAAATGACCCCTTTTTATAGGCATAGTAAGGAATACTGAACATCATCAACCTTACCTATGATAACGCCGCTCATTAATGCCCTGCATTCACCAACAAGAGAGCCACCATCCAAATAGAGCCACGTGGCATCCCAAGGAAAGCCAAGGATAGAACATAGTCGTCTCACGCACATAGCCCACTAGCCCATCTGCTCCGACTAACTTCGACACCTCGAGCCTGGACTTATAACTATGACAAGGGAAAGCCAAATAAAGGAACAAAGGGAAAACTGAACCACATTTGAAAGTATCTCTTCATTTAAATAAAGCCAGGGTTATAATGTCGACTAATTACATATTGTAAAAGCAAAAAGAAGTAAGGGCCCCCATAAGGACTAATGGCAGGTTGATCCGACCGAGGTGAATCAGGGGCCCTGCTTTGATGCTCGGTATCTCCTTCTACTTGATCAGCCTTGACCACCCCCCGAGCCCTCTCCAAAGCTTCGCCTTCGACGTCTCAGTTCGTCGAGCCCAGATCCACAAATAAACCACCTACTACTTCCTTAGAAGGGTCGCACCTAGTAAAATCCACCCCCAGGCAGAGTAATGAGGCTTGCAACAACGTCGCGTCAAAACCCCCCAGATACTGCAGAAGAGCCTCCCTCATTGCACAAGCCTCCAAGAGGGCAACTTCTTGGCGGGAAGCGTCTAGTTCCACCTCCAACTCCTTAATCCTCTCGTCCTGCTTGACTAACTTCTGCTGAGCCCCGTCTCTCTGGATGAACACTCTCAGATATCCAGACGTTACCTTCCCCACCTCCTCATTAGTCGAAACAGCCCGCCCATAAAGGCTATTAGCATCAGCCTTGGCCTTAACCTTTCTTATTTTTGACTCCATGAATAACAAGTGAGTGGCACTAGTAGCTCGTAGTTGTAACATCTCCACCCATCAATACAATCCCTCATCTCCAAGAGATGTAAGCCTCTTCCGATATGCCTCCACGAGGAGCTGGCCCTAGACAAATTTCCCCAGTCGAAAGGCATGGTTCTAGAGACTCCGAAGATCCTGCTTGACATCATCACAACCCCATGAGCCTGGCCGTGGGGCATTCACTAGTCGGCGAGGTGTGGACTCACTATCAGCCTGATCTGAGCTCGATGAACTTATAGCATCAGTTAATGAATTCGAGCCTGAAGGACCCACATGTCCATAGTCGGCCCAGGACTTGAAGAGATGGGCACCTCAGCAGCTTGGTTTAGGGAGTCCAACGTGTTAGGAGCTTGACTAGAAGACCTAGTTCAGCAGTTACTCGATGTCTCTTCCATCAGAGGGGCACCTCCTTGACCTCCGGTGGAAAGGGAGTGCCGGCGACAATCGATCGGGCATGAATGAGGCTCCTTGGCTTCGCAACAGTGACTTTCGCCCTACTCCCAAGCCCCCCAGATGATATCCCTGCCCCTTTTTCCATCGTATGCCTCGCCATTTCTTCTACCGTCAAACCCAATGCCTTTTCCCCTAAAACATAAAGTCCCCATAAGAGCTGTCATTGAATCAAAGCAAAACCCAAATACATGATGACAACGTATCCATATACTCGGCCAAGGCCCGAGGGTCCTCTCCCAATTCCACGAGCTTCGTAGATTCGAGCTAGGGAGAAAATGTGAAGACATCTGCCAGGGCTTGATCCTCCAGATCGAGACTCCCATACTCCACTTCTAAAAGAGGATTTAGTTCTGATTGCTAGAATAAGGAGTATTTCTCCTTACCTTTCCTGTCTAGGAAAAAACTGAGCTCCTCCTTGCTTGAGCCCTGTTGGAAATGTATGCCCTAAAGACACGTTTTGTTTAATTTATGGTAATGATGTTTCTTTTATTCAGTTTATGGCACATATATTATTTGCATTTAATTGTTGGAAAGGTGTCCATGCTATTAAGTAAGTGATTCATGTGATGGGTCGTTCTTCACAGTTAGGCATGAATCATGGGTACTTAATAAGCAAGAAAATATAACTCTTGATCTTTTGATAGAACTGGGCATTCTATCATGATAAGATCATTGTGCAATAGATCCTAATGGAGGATGGCTTGCCTTAGCCAGTAAACAGTCCGTTTACTCTAGTTGTACAAGCGCATTTGGAATGCGTAGAGTGGACCTGTGATAGAAGCTAATGACAAAGTACTAATTATCATGGAGCTAGTCTATCACTGCTACTACGTGGACGAGTACTCTAATACTTGAGTATTAGTTGGTGGTCTGGTGAACCTAGAGCTATATTCTTAGATTCATTGTAGGTGAGGTCTATCAAAGATCAATATCCTTTTGAGTTGGGAGTATGGTTTCTAATTAGCTAAGACAGACTAACACAAGATAGTTTCTGTGATTCACCCCCTTGTGATTGTCCAAGAATAATCGAATAATCCAGGGCCCTGGGAACGTGACTTATGAGTGTGTGCTTCTGGGTAGCTCCCAATGATAAGCAAGTACATTCGAGTAGTCACGGATTATTGGACTAGTGATCTAAGGATGGTAGAAGTCATTTAGAAAGGTGTTAGTACATTATTCCTTTCTAAATGATGGGTGTTACGCAGAGGGGTATTTTCGTCATTACACTAGTAGGTCAAAGACATGGCATATGCAAAATTATTCGTGGGGTCAGTGTTACCATATGGTGATAGTTGGAACACTTAGAATGACAAAATATAGCTACTAGGTAGCAGGGATATTTTGGTCATTTTAGTAGCCGTGAATAATTTGTCTTTTGGTCCCCGGGGTAGCTCGATGTAACTCATGTATTTTTAATACATTTGGCTTGTTGGATGAATTACATTAAGAGAGAATTATTTTATTTAGAATGGTCCATTGGGCTAAAATAAAATAATAGTTCATTAGGGTTTTAATTAATTAATTGGGCTAACCCAATTAGAAAATTAATTAAAAGATCTTGGCCCATTAGGGTTTGGCCCACTAGGGTTTTAACCCTAGGGTTCTCCCTATATATATCTCTCTTTAGTTGTTTTTTCATCCAAGTCGTTTTTCATTCTTCTTCACCGAAGAAAGGCCACGAGTTCGAGTCATACTCCGGAAGATCGAAAGGGTGCGTTTGAGTTTCTGATGCGACGAAGCCGAAGGCTAGCAGGACAGCCGTCGTCTCCACAACGTGAGGAAGCTCCCATCGCTCCATTCCGTCCGGTAATCCGCCGCAAAAGTAAGTCTTCTAGATTCTTATCAATACGAGGAATGGTTTTGATTTTAAACCGCTTCCGCTGCATGCTTTATTTCCTCGTTAATGATCCTTCAAGCCCACCTTGAAGAAGCCATCTTTAAAATGCTTGAAGGACGTGGTAAAGGCCTTCAGCACCGATTTCCTGTAAGGTTAGTCAAAGAAATCCAACCACCCCGATAGGTTCATTTCTAGTGATAGCAGTGGAAGAAGATTGCCTTATTAGGTTTGCGGCCAAGGAACTTGGCCAATACCTCAAAGCTGCAGATGAAACATCAACTGTTCGGATGCAATTGCGCTGGGGCGACATTCATCGCCTCCAATACTAAACTCTAGAACTCGGTCAGAGGAAGCTGTAATCGCAGCCTCATGAATAACACCTCGTACATATATAAAAACCCGGAGTTCGGGCAGAATGACAGACACGTTCCTCCCAGCCATAGGGAAGGCAGACAAGCTTTTTCCCCTAAACCCTTGTTTCTCTGTCCTTGTTGCCTCCCTCTCCGATCTAGAAGGTGATCTTCCCCCTCACCGTGGACAAAGATGAATCCTTAGAAACTTCAATGCGATCCGAGCAACCTCCTCTAGTACCCAGTCGTACGAGCAAGCAAAGCTTGAAGTAGAGATAGACACCCACGAGTAGACTAATCGGTTAGCTAGAGTAATCGAACGTCAGAATAAGAATCCCAAGAAAGAGGATGGATTCGTGAAGTAAAGTAAGAGACGTGCATGCACAGGGCAACGCATACAAATAGGCGTCACACGAGGCATTGAACAGGAGACTCATGACCAATGAAACCCCGCCATGTGTCCCGCAATGAGTACTCTGACAGACCTGCCCCATCTTGGATGATGAACCCTTTTGTTCCTACAAATGGCACTTTACACCCTCGGATAGACGCCTCGATTCCCAAAGCCCATGGAGCCCCACACATGCAAGTGAGGCTGCCAAAACTAAAACCCAAGGTTGAGGCGCCAAACCCCTTGAGGGAACGACAACCCAGCCCCATCAAGAAAATATTTTAATTTTGAAAAACTATTTCCCGATATTTTGATAGCTAATATTCATTATTGTTAAAATGAATTTTTCAAGAAAAAAAATGTATGTATATTGGGGGTGGTAAAATCGCCAAATCCCAAATTTGTACTAAAACTAAAATTCTATTTTCTTATTGTTATGGATTTTGATTTTTTATATACTTTTATTGAATCCAAATGTGGGGTGCTTTCTTATTTACATTTATGTATTAAAGTAAATGGAAGGTAAAAATAAATTAAAGAAAATGTGGACATATTATGAATTGTATCATCTAACAAATCTAATTTTTCTGAAAATCTAGACTGAGAGTCGATTCCCAGTAAGGGACAGTCGACTATGAGTTATGCAGAGTCGAGGTAGCCAAGAGTAGTTTTTGACCAGTCGACTGGGAGTCGACTATAGGCCAATGAGAGTCAACTTTCGACTTCGAGAGTCGAGTGTGGGTATTACGGAGTCGAGTATCGATTAGAATAGTCGACTGTCAGACTCCAACGGTTAGATTTTTCTAGCTATTACAAATCCGTTGGAAGCTCAAGTATATATATCAAGAAGAGTTTTTTGGAGAAAGCTAATGCACTATAAAGATCTATCATTCTAAAACACACCTAAGCTCTCAAGCAACCATTTCAAGTAATCCAAGGCTCAAGCTTAAAGTCAAATCTTTGGAGCCCAAGGCAAAGGAGATATTCTCTCCAAGTGTGGTAAAAATTGTATTATTATATTTGTTCATTTACCTCTTATATTTTTCATTGTACTTATATCCATATTTATCCAAGATTGTTGGACTTCGGATTGCATTATAACCACTTTAATTGTAGATTGTGAGTTGCCTCTTAGAGCCCAAGTAATCTAGGTGTATTGTTAGATTAGTTTTTGAGGTGAGCTAAGGGGAAAACCTTGGTGTGGTGTGAAAGTTTCCTAGGTGAACTTGTTGGAAAACCTAGGTGTGGTTATAGTGGAATCTCAAGTGTTGGGTTGACCTTGAGAGAGTGGACATAGGTGTTGGAGACACCGAACCACTATATATCTTATGTTAATATTGTGGTTGTTTGTGTATTTATATTGCTATCACTTTCAAACAACATATATATTTATAGCAAGTATTTTCTTTGTATAAAAAAAGCTCAAGAGTTTGAAAATGGAAGAATTCGATTTAATAAGTTTTTATCACTCAATTCACCCCTTTCTTGAGTGGCCATTGTGTGTCAAGAGACCAATAGATCCAAATGAAATTGTTGTAGTTTCGCAACAACAATGATTTTGTATAAACCCTTAACTAGGGTGTACAAGATTGGAAAAGAGTTTTCAATGTCGAAAAGAGTTCCAAAGTGTCATCTCAATCACACTATGCTAGATCTTGGCATAGCTGTCGAGTTTGTGAGTTTGATCAGGTCATGACTCTCACTTGATCGGGATGTTAATCAATGAAGTGATTATAGTACACACAAATTGAAAGCCCTAATAGGATCACATGAATTATGACTTTATTACTAGTAAGATCATACTGGCATAATGCTAGTTATCACTTAAGATATCTCGGGGTACATTGGGGAGATGGAGAGATCCTCCTTGTAGATCAAAGAGTTTGATCGGCGTTAAAGTGTTTGATGTGTCCCATTTGCTACTAAGTGATGAACCTAGAAGGTCACATGCATATTGGAGTGTAATGGTTGATTAGTGATGTAATGTTGTAATTAAATGTTGATCATCATTAAGAGTTGATGATAACACCATTAAGAGTTAATGGAATAGGTTTAATTAATTGGAGTAGTTAACAGGCATGTAGTTAAGAGTTGATGGGCCCCCCGATTTCATTATGAGATAGTGAAAGGGTTATTAAAATTTAATGGCGGGCCTAGATGCAATTTATAGAAACTTGTAACGAGGGAACTGTTGGGATTACATAGATCTCATCATATGCGCAGCAGAATTAAAATTTAGTTTGCAAGTGTCCCGTTTTTCAGAAAATATAGTTTAAGAAATTGAAAGCAAAAATGAAAGGTTACCTCTCTTTGATGAAATTTGATTTCACCGTTAGGTTTCCCGCCGTATAATCCTCCAAGTGTAGGATGCCGAGTCGGTCCACCCGAAACCACTTCTATCCAAGAATATCAAAGAGAGTGATAAGTAAAAGAATTTTTTCACAAAAATTTCTAACTTACCTTTTGGATTCACACCACTTCTTCAAAAACTCTCTCAACTCAAGTGATTCAAGAGTTGGAAATGAAGGGTTAATGGAGCTATTTATAGAGTTCCATTAACCCTACTTTTTTAATGGGTTGGGCTTCTCAACCTCATTCCATTTAATGCTATTGGGTAAAGCCCAATCCAATAGTGTTTATTTGAATCCAATCCAATAGTGCCATTGGGCCAAGCCTAATGTGTTAGCAAAAGACCCAACCCAATTAATAATTAAATAATTATATTTATAATATAATTATTTAATTATTCTTATTTATCTAATAAATAAGTGTACTATTATTAGTAATTATAAAATTACTAATTTATACATCTTCTCTTTGAAAGTGATTTCTTTTGGGTAGGACTTTCTGGATTCACAAATAAATTGGCAATGAGAATAATCAATGATTAATTCCTGTAAATCATGAGTGACATCTAGCAATATATGATGATTACCCAATTTATTGTGAAACGGTATTGTGAACCTTTTACTACGTTACCATGCAATACGGTCTTTCTATCATCCTATATCCTGACAAGATATGAGATCATGGTCAGCAGATCGAATCTTTTAGTCTCATTATATGACCAAATCCAAAATCAATCTTGACTAATTATGGCACAATTCTTATGGAACAAAATCCATCATCATATTACCTCAGCCAAGGATTTATCGTCAAGTGATTATTGGATTGCATAGGATATCTTTCTCAAAAATCTCGAGGTTATAGATTCCATGTCTGATGCACACGTATCTCATGTATCATTAAATTAGGCATATAGATACGTATGATTATCCTTGATTAGAACAACCATATAATATTGCTGATATCCTAATCCACCAATACATAGATATCCATGTCATCTTAGGTCTAAGGACTAGTTGCACATCCGCAACTAACATTGAATCTTTGACCCATGAGAAATAACCCATGTGATCAATGTTAATAGTCCCATTCAGTGTACTCGTTCTTATAGCGAGCACCCACTCATCTTCCTTTTATATCTCATATAGAATGACACGAGACTCACTAACCTTACATTTTAGTATCTCATACTGAAGAAGGAGGAAGACGATGTGCTGGCCTTTATGAGTTGTTATTCTCAAGATTAGGAACTCTATGGCTAGGAACTTGTTTATAGTATAACGAATTGTGGATTATCCGTAACTTGTATTCTTAACTCTTAAGAATGGTATCCACTCCTTATTATACTAATGGATATATGTTTTATAATTTAAACCATATTGTAATTTAAATAAAAACATAAACTTGCCATTTAAATAATATTTAAAGAATTACAAGATCAAGTCCCTTTGTGTCATTAGAATCAGTCTTTAGGGATCATATCTAACAATCTTCCACTAGCACTGAGACCATTCTACGTGGTATCTCATACCCCACATATCAAGATGGAAATCTAGTTACTTCTTGTTCATGGCCTTAGTCAGTGCATCTGCTGCATTCTCTAATGTATCTATTCTCTACACATTAACATCTCCTCTACCAACAATCTCTCTAATGAGATGGAAGCATATCTCAATATGGTTGAACTTTTGATGAGACCTCGGTTCCTTAGCTTGAGCTATGGCTCCATTGTTATCGCAAAACATTGGCACGATAAACTTTATAGAAGGAACCACTCTAAGTGTTGTTGCCAAAATACAACAATCTATTTTTAATTGCAGATAGACGTAAGAGTCTTGGGAGTCGTGTCTTTGCTGATGAGAATCTTGACAAGAAATTGGATCTGGTAAAGGTCCAGATCTGATAATCTGATAGAGCTGATGATCTGGTGGGCTGATGATCTGGTGGCCCAAAATGATCTGGTGGCCTAAAATGACCGAGTGGCCTTGGTGACTGAGTGGCCTTGGTGACGAGTGGCCTTGGTGACGAGTGGCCTTGATGACGAGTGGCCTGAAGATGACGAGTGGCCTTGGTGACCGAGTGGCCTTAGTGACGAGTGGCCTTGGTGACCGAGTGGCCTTGATGATGAGTGGCCTGAAGATGACGAGTGGCCTTGGTGACCGAGTGGCCTTAGTGATGAGTGGCCTTGGTGACCGAGTGGCCTTGATGACGAGTGGCCTGAAGATGACGAGTGGCCTTGGTGACCGAGTGGCCTTAGTGACGAGTGGCCTTAGTGACCGAGTGGCCTACAAAATGAGAGCACCGTTAGGACGCGGGTGGGGGTCCCTGCGTAAACCCTCTGATGCTTGAGTCAGATCTCGAGAGAAAATGAGAAAATTGTACTTCAATTACTCAAAATTGTGTACCTTGTGATGAAGGCATGGTCTCATATTTATAGCGGAGGAGAGAGAGAAGACGTGCAAGAATTGGGGCGAGAATCTCGCGGCCAATTTCGATGATTTCACGGCCCATCCGAGAGGGAAAAGAGGAGAGATTGGCCCAATCCCACTCGACCATGACCGAGTGGGGGGCCACTCGATCATGCCTTCTTTTGCCCTTTTCCTTGGCTCGATTTTGAGTGGTTCCCATATCTCAACTTTAAGCCAGATTTACACATTTATTCAGCTCGAATCTCTCAAAACACAAAACATTAAAGTTTTATATAATTCTCTTATATTTCCATAGGACTTTGAATCAGCTCAATCGGAGCTCGTATGAGAAAGTTATGTCTGAAAAACTAAGGCAGTGTCATACCCACTCGGCATAACCGAGTGGGGTCATGAAAAGTTATGGGAAATTGATCTCCCCATGACCGAGTGAGGGGCCACTGGTCATAATCGAGTGGGGGTCCACTCGATCATGACCGAGTGGGGGCCACTCATTCATTCCTTCTTTTTGGCTTTTGTCTTGGTTCGGATCCATCTTCCTTCAATACTTGACTCCGAGCTTTGATAGTGCAGGTGTATCAACTTCATGCCCAATGTACACCTTGATTCAGCTCGAATCTCTTAAAACTTAAAACTTAAAAGTTGTATATAATTATCTTATCTTTCCATAGGAGTTTGAATCACCTCAATCGGAGCTCATATGAGAGGGTTATACTTGGGAAACCAAGGAAGTGTCATACCCACTTGGCATAACCGAGTGGGCCCTCCCCACTTGGTCTTTGCTCGACCTCTTGCTCCTTCGACTTATTTCCTTGACCTTTTACAACCCGTTGGGCCCTTGGGCTTCATTCCCATGTCTCAAAACATTTTTAGGTCTTGTAATACTCCAAGTTTGCAGGGCATATCACCAAGTTTTGTCACAAACTTTTTGACCCAGACTACTTCCTTTGCAGCATTCGATACTGCAATATACTCGGCTTCTGTAGTAGAATCCACAGTTGTATCCTGTTTGGAACTCTTCCAACTAAATACTCCTCTGTTACAAGTAAAGGCATATCTAGAGATAGACTTTGTATCATCAACATCTGTGTAAGGAACTGGTACATAGCATAAGGAATCCTAGACATGCATTCTCTCTTTTCTTGTGCCTTGGGGCACATATCACGAGAGAGGTGGATTCCATGTCTAAAAGGAAGCAGTCCTCTTTTGGAATCCTCCATGTTGAAACTTTTCAACACTCTTTCTATGTACTTATTTTGGGAGAGTCCTATCAATCTATTGGTTCTATCTTTATAGATCCGTATACCGAGAATATAGGCAGCTTCTTCCAAATCTTTCATGGAGAACTTACTTGACAACTAGACCTTTATTGTTGACAACAATCCTACATCATTTCCAATGAGTAATATATCATCTACATATAAGACAAAAAATGCTATTGCACTCCCACTAACCTTTTTATAAACACAGGGTTCATCAATGTTTTGGATGAAACTAAACAATTTGACTTCATCATTGAAACGGATGTTCCAACTTTTGGATGCTTGCTTAGGACCATAAATGGATCTCTTAAGCTTGTAAACCTTCCTTGCATTATCTTTGGGTGTGAAGTCTTTAGGTTGCTCCATATAAATATCCTAATCTATATAACCATTCAAGAAGGCTGTCTTCACATCCATCTACCAAATCTCATAATCATAATGAGTAGCAATAGCTAGCAAAATTTTGATGGATTTAAGCATAACGATTAGGAAAAAGGTTTCCTCATAGTCAATGCCTTGCCTTTGAAGATAACCTTTTGCCACAAGTCTTGCTTTATAGGTCTCTACCTTTCCATCTGAACCTATCTTCTTCTTAAAGAACCATTTACATCTAACAGGTACTATACCTTCTAGCGGATCTACAAGAGTCCAGACTTGGTTCTCATACATGGAATCCATTTCAGATTTCATAGTTTCTAGCCATCTTTTCGAGTCGATATCTGATATCGCCTCTTGGTAAGTGGTAGGATCATCTGAGCGATCATCATCTCCTATAAGGAACAACTCTCATTCATTAAGAAAACCATATCTCTCAGGTTGATGAGGTATCCTCTCACTTCTTCTAATGGGAGGTGCAACACTCGGCCTTTGGTCCTCAATTAGTACTTGGATGTCTGTTAGTACTTGAATGTCTCGACAAACCTTTTGCCAAGTTATATTTTCCTTTCATTACCTCTTTCTTGAATAAACTCTTTTTCAAGAAAAATGACATTCCTGCTAACAACTACTTATTGCAGTTCAGGAATGTAGAACTCATATCCTAAGAAATTCTTAGGATAACCTGCGAAACTACCCTTCAAAGATCGTGTCTCAAGTTTTTTTGATTTAAGTTTTTTCACAAAAGCTGTACATCCCCAAATCTTAACATGTTTAAGATTGGGTTTCCTATCAAACCATATCTCATGTGGTGTTGTAGGAACTGACTTGGAAGAAACTCTATTTAAGATATATATTGCAATAAGAAGGGCGTGCCCCCACAGGAACAAAGCTAAGTCTGTACAACTTAACATACTTCGGACCATATCTAATAGAGTCCGATTTATCCTCTCCAAAACTCCATTCAGTTGATGCGTTCCTGGTGGAGTCTGTTATGAAATAATACTTGAGACCTTAAAAAAATCTTCAAACTCGTTACTAAGATACCCGCCCACACGATCTGATTGTAAGGCCTCTATCTTTTTACCAGTTTGATTTTCTACTTCAGCTTTAAAATCTTTGAACATTTCAAAAGATTCAGATTTATGTCTCATGAGATAAACATGTCCATATCTAAACATATAATCTATAAAATTTATGAAGTATTGATAATCTCCTCTGGTTATTACATTAATAGGCCCACATACATCTGAATGTATAAGTCCTAACAATTCTGTGACTCTTATACCTTGCCTAGTAAAGGGCAATCTGGTTATCTTACCAATGATACAAGATTCACAAGTTGGAAATGGTTCAGAACCTAATGGGCCCAGAAACCCATCTCTCTCCAACTTAGTGATTATGTCATACCCTATATGACCTAATCTATGATGCCACAAAATTTTAGAATTTGGGTTATCACGTGGTCTCTCATTATTAGTTGGCATATGCAGATGTTCACTATTATCAACAGTCACATTCAAAATGTAAAGATCATTGTCAAAATTACCAATAGCAAACAATTTATTTCTAAAATAAATTTTACAAGCATTATTCTTAAAAGAAAATTCATAATTTTCTTTCACCAAAACAAAAATAGAAATAATGTTCTTAAAAGCTCCAGGTACACATAAACAATCATTCAAAACTAAATTATGTGTATTGATTAGTGGTCAATTTTGTAAAAAAATTTGTTATAATTTTACCCTTATTTTGATCATAAAATTGGTTTAAATTGAATATTAATATGCATTTTTTGATTGCGTGCATGTTTTAAAATATTAATATAAATATATATAAAATAAAAATTATAATAATAATAAAGAAATGAATATAATACATATCTATATATAATACATATAAGTCATGCTTTCCATATAAACATATATATATATATAATATATGGATTGCATGTTTCACATAGGGAGGCTCAAATCAATTGAAGCCCAGGCACATACGTGAAGCAGCACTTGAAGACCCAGCAATGGGCTTGGCCGCATATGCAATTGGAATACAAATCAAGCCCAAACAACAACAAAGTCACAAAGCCCAAATTGAATGCAGAAAATGAAGATCAAATTGAAGGCCCAAATCCAACACAAGGAAGACTCAAGCCCAAAACTAAAGGCTTAACTTGTGGAAGCTTTTTAGATATTTTGTTTATATTTGTATTATAAAATTAGATAATTGTGTGGTCTCCATTGCATCTCGTGGGCTATAAATAACTCATTTAGTTGTACTTGTAACTATCAAATTTTTCCTAAATCAAAGTATATTTGTGTTCCTAGAGTTTCTCTTTGAGAATTGCTCTTGTGTTTTCTCTTATCTTCTCTTTTGTGTTCTTTCTTGCTTTAAGTTTCAATTGATTTTAATTCTTCCTTTTCATTAATGCAACTTAATTTACAATAGTTAATTTATGTCCTTTAAATATTGTCTTTTAAATACTATTTTTTAGATTTTTACAATTTTAATTCTCGCTATTTACTTTTCGTCATTTAAATTCCTGTTAATTAATTTTCAAATGAAGATGTGTGGCTAAATCTAACTTAGGCACGACAAGGACAACGTCCAGTGCCACTGAATCCCAAAGATAGGTGAACTTCAATTTGTGTAATATCAATCTAATTTAAATTTAAATAGTGTGCATATAACGTGTCTTTAAGTTTGGATTGGGGCATACGCCTAACTTAGAGTTTCCATACCACGTATGGAGATTGCTAGACCTGGAAATGCTTTCATACCCAAGCCCAAATGATTAATCTGAATTAAATTTAAATTCTGTCTGTGAAATATAAATCAATTTATGGTAATTGCTTAACTTAGAATCTCTCATGCCATGTATTTTTAAATTAGATATTTTGTATTATTAAATTAGATAATTGTGTGGTCTTCATTATATCTTGTGGGCTATACATAACTCACTTGGGTGCACTTATAACCATCCAATTTTTCCTATAATGAAAGCATAGTTGTGTTCTTAGAAATTCTCCCTTAAATCTTCAACTTTAGTTTCTATATAGTTGTGTTCTTAGAATTTCTCTCTCAAATCTTCAACTTTAGTTTCTATATAGTTGTGTTATGTTATGTTATTCTTTTTGTTATCTTTATTATCCACCGCCTATATGGTCGGTTAAATATTATCTTTCAATTACTGTCTCTTTATTATCCACCGCTTATATGGTCGATTAAATATTGTCTTTCAATTATTGTCTCTTTATTATCCACTGCCTATATGGTCGGTTAAATATTGTCTTTCAATTACCATCTCTTTATTATCCACTGTCTATATAGTCGGTTAAATATTGTCTTTCAAATACTGTCTTTTAATTTTTGCAATTTTAATTCCAGTAATTTAAATATCCATCGCCTATATTGTTGGTTAAATATTATCTGTTAAATATTGTCTGTTAATTCTCGTCATTTAAATTCCTGCCAATTTATTTTCAAATGAAGATGAGTAGATAAATCCAATCTTGGGTTAAGGCAAGGACAGTGTCCAACGCCAATGATTTCCAAAGAAAGCTGTGCTTTAAATATATAATATTAATCTAATTTAATTTGAGCAGTGTGCGTGTAGTGTATCTTTGAGTTTGGATTGAAGTATAAGCCTAACTTAGAATTTTAATGCCACATATGGAGATTTCTAGACCTAGAAATATTTTCATACCCAAGCCCAAATTATTAATTTGTATCTATAAATTCTGTCTGTGGAATATAATTCAATTTATGGAAATTGCTTAACTTAGAATTTCCATGCCAAGTATGGAGATTGCTTAAACAAGAATTATCAATATCTTGAACTAAAATTATTGACATATTTACAAAACTTAATTCAGATGAATATTACTGATCTTTTCTATTAAATCGGGAATTAATTGTTTTTGACACTAAATTGGTCTTGACCCAAGCTGCTTAAATTTAATGTTAGTTTAGTTTTAATTCTTGCCTTTAGATCATCTTAATCACCTCCTAAAATCAAATATTATGTGATTTTTGTTTTTATCCATAAATAATCTCCCTATGAACCGACTCAGAGTCATCGAAATATAAATTTAAAATTGTACTACACGCACACTCGCACACTGGTGAGTATAATCGCCCTATACCTGCTTTAATAAGAGGATTAATATTTGATGAATTTGGTTGTTGTTTTGATAAATAAATGTGTAGGGTAGTGCAGCAGTCAATAAGGTGGGGATAAGAGCAGTCAGTGTTTGGCGCCATTGCTGGGGAGATTAAGATAAGTCATAATTACCCCCGAATAAATTTGTAACTTAGTGTGTTATTATTGTTGTTTTACTACTTTTAAAAAATAAATATTTCAAAGATATAAAAAATATATATAATATATATTTAAAAAAAAACTGTTAGGTAACTTTTAGTTATTAAACAGTGCATGAGACTTAGATTAGGTAAAGTGCTAGAACAACAAGTTCATTTACATCCTTCTATAGACTCTCTATCTGCAATTAAACAGTTAAATTTTCAATCTCTAATATCTCAACAAAACAATAATATGTCTGCTCAAGGGGGTGAACATGTTGATCAAGACCCTTTGGAGCTTAAATGCTTCAACCTTTCAGGGACTATTTACACCCTCCAGGGCAAACTACTCCCTCTTGCATCGTACTTCCAGTTAACCATCACAAATTTAACTTTAAACCAGGTACCATTCAGATGCTACCTACTTTTCACAGTATGGATTCAAAAAATCCTTACATTCACTTGAGAGAATTTGAAGAGGTCTGTAGCACTTGTGTCAATCAGAATGTGAATGAGGGTATTATGAGGCTAAAATTGTCCCTATTTTCATTAAAAGATAAACCTAAAATGTGGTTAAACACATTAGAGTCGAGATCAATAGGAACATGGAGAGAAATGAAAACCAAGTTTTTAAAGAAATACTTTCCCGCTAATAGGACAACATCCCTTCAAAGACAAATGATGAACTTTGCTTGTAAACCCATCAAGTCATTTGCTCAAGCCTGAGATCATTTTAAAGATCTACTTCTTACTTGCCCACATCATGCTTTTGAGCAGTGGCGAGTGGTGAGTTTCTTTCATGATGCCTTGACCCCCAACCTTAAGATGTTAGTGTCGACCATGTGCAATGGCAAATTTTATGAGAAGACACCCGAATAAGCTTTTCACTTTTTTGACACTTTAGCTGAGAATACTAGGAATTGGGGGTAAATCCATTATCTTTGGAAGACTCGAAAGAGTATGTCAGTCTGCAGCCTAGAGGAAAATTTTAGATAAGTGAAAGTGATAACATCAATACCTGGTTAACAACATTAACAAAGAAGATGGAAGAATTAGAGCTAAAAAAAACCCAGGTCGTCCATGAGGTGAAAGTCCTTTGCGTGGTCTGTGAGACGAATGGCCATATAACAGAAGATTTCCCTACCATTCCTGCTTTTAAAGAGGTCTTATATGGCCAAGTGTCTAGATCACAGCTAGGTCACACTGAGGGTAGGCCTTATCAGAATCAGAATCTGGGTGGGAACTACTCAGGGTACAATCCTAATTCCAATACATACCACCCCAACTCCTGTAATCACTCGAATTTTTCATGGAGAAACGATTTTGCCGCCCAACCCCATACACCATTTCCCTCACAGCCATAGTCTTACCAACCAAACCAAGGGTCATCTAGTGCATATCAGCCTCCTCATAGGAGATCTCTAGAGGATACCCTACAACAATTCATGCAAGGTCAAATAGGAACCAATACCCAATTAGCCAAGTTTCAAGAACAAACAAATAGGGCTCTAGAAGACATGAGAAGTTAGTTGACTAAGTTGACTCGGACATTGAGTGTTAGAGAACCAGGGAAGTTTCCCTCACAACCAAGTCCGAACCCCATAGGTTAAACCCATAGGGCCAAAGAGTCATCTAGTGAGAATCATGAGCAAGTCTAGTCCGTTATTATCCTTAGGAGTGGGAAATTAGTTGAGAAACCCGAGGACCCTAGGACAATGTAACCTACCACTAGTAAGAAAGACCAAGGGTGTGATGAGAAAGTGAAGAAAGGAAGTAAAGAGAGCAAGAAGAAAGCCGAGGAGGAAGAAAGAGAGCAAGAGAGAAAGCACAAGGAAAAAGGGAAGAGTGTTGAAGAGAGATCCAAATTTGAACCTCGACCACCATTCTCTTAAAAATTAGCCCAATCAAAAAGAGATAAAACAAATGCAAACATATACGAGGTGTTCAAACAGGTAAGGATAAACATTCCTTTATTAGATGCAATTAAGCAAACACCTTCGTATGCTAAGTTTTTGAAGGGTCTTTGCACAATCAAAAGAAAAATCAACGTGCAGGAAAAAGCATTCCTGATGGACCAAGTGAGTGCTATCCTTCAATTCAAGACCCCCCTAAAGTACAAGGACCCAGGATGTCCTACCATTACTTGCATAATTGGAAACCAAAAAGTTAACCAAGCATTTCTTGACCTAGGGCCTAGTGCCCACCTGTTACCTTTCAGTGTTTATCAATAGCTAGGGTTGGGAGAACTCAAGCCCACTAGGGTCACTCTTCAATTAGTCGATCGATTAGTTAAAATTCCTTGTGGGATCATGGAGGATGTCTTAATCCAAGTGGAAAAATTCTATTTCCCGGTGGACTTAATTGTCTTAGATACGTAGCCCCACCAGGGTCCTCAGTCGCCTATTCCTGTTATCCTATGGAGACCATTCCTTACTACTTCGAATGCTATCATCAACTGTAGGAATGGGATCATGAAACTATCATTTGGGAATATGTTGATTTAATCCAGGCTTTAAGTGAAAAATACTTTGAGAAGACTCTTTATGAGTAAGTTATTTATAATTTAAATGAGCAAACTTTAAAAGAGATAGAGCCTGACATTGAGTCAGCTAGGATGATCACACAATTGATACCTGGCCCAAAGCCATTGAAATTATTTGGGAATGAAACCCCACCATCTTTTGTCCGCCCAACCCAACTTGAGAGAAAACCATTGCTGAATCACCTTAAGTATGCATTCTTA
The DNA here is from genome assembly GCF_014633365.1 of Diospyros lotus. Lineage (NCBI taxonomy): Eukaryota > Viridiplantae > Streptophyta > Magnoliopsida > Ericales > Ebenaceae > Diospyros > Diospyros lotus. Next base: position 25,044,809 of record NC_068342.1, read on the forward strand.
AGTGAAAGGGGAGTCTTTGTCGATAATGATCTCATTGAGCCTAGCATTGCATCAAGAGAAAGCATTACTATATCTCACCAGAATGCAAAAACAGGCTATAAGATGGTCTATCTCTGACCTACATGGAATTAGCCCCCTCACTTGCACCCATAGGATCTTCTTAGAGGAGAATGCTAAACCCGTGTGGCAAATGCAAAGGCGTCTGAACCCAAACATGAAAGAAGTTGTTCGATGGGAGGTTCTTAAACTGTTAGATGCAGGTATCATCTACCCCATCTCGGATTCCAAATGGGTCAGGAGTCACTGTGATAGCAAATGAGAATAATGAGCTCATCCCTACACGCTTCTAGATCGGATGGCGTATGTGCATTGATTATAGGAAGCTCAACTTCGTGACGAGGAAGGATCATTTTTTGCTTCCATTTCTAGATCAGGTCTTAGAGAGAATAGTGGGACATGCCTTCTACTGCTTCTTGGACGGGTACTCTGGGTATAATCAAATTGAAATGGCGTTAGAAGATCAGGAGAAGACCACATTCATATGTCCATTCGGGACATTTTCTTATAGACAAATGCCATTCGATCTATGCAATGCCCCTATAACATTTCAAAGATGCATGATGAGCATCTTTAGTTAATTGGTTGAGAATGTGGTGGAAGTCTTCATGAATGACTTCTTAGTGTACGGAGACAACTTTGACAGCTGTCTGAAAAATTTAGAGAGAGTCCTGGAGTGGTGTAAGGAAACGCATTTAATGCTAAATTGGGAGAAGTGCCACTTCATGGTCACTCAAGGAAGTGTCTTGAGACACATTGTTTCTTCTAAGGATATTGAGGTTGATTAGTTTAAGATTAAATTAATTCAAAAATTACCCGCCCCGAAGAATGTGAGGGATATTACGTATTTTCTTGCCCATGTTGGTTTTTATAAGCGCTTTATTGCTTCATTAAGTGCCATAGCCAGACCTTTATGTCACCTCTTAGCCCTAGACATGCCCTTCGAGTGGACTAGTAAGTGTCAAATTGCTTTTGAGAAATTGAAAACTCACTCGTTTTCGCACCCATCATTTAGTCTCCTGATTGGTCCCTACCATTTGAGCTGATGTGTGACGCTAATGATTATGCGATAGGAGTCGTGTTAGGGAAAAGGAAAGACAAGAAACCTCATGTGATATATTACATAGAAAAACTCTTAATGAGGCTCAAAAGAACTACACCACTGCGGAGAAAGAGTTGCTAGTAGTTGTCTTCATCCTAGACAAAATCCGGCCTTACCTTGTGGGGTCACTGGCAATCATTTTTATTGACCATGCTGCTCTCAAATATTTGCTCACAAAGCAGGATGCAAAACCCCATCTCCTTCGATGAATCTTATTGTTACAAGAATTCCATATCGAGATTAGAGACAAAAGGGCGGTAGAAAATGTGGTGGCCAACCACTTGTCCCGTCTACCATGTCAGAATCTTAATCAATTTGAAAGCCCAATCCAAGATTCCTTTCCTGAAGAACAATTGTTTCAAACAAACAGTCAACATGAACCACCCTCCTTTCCATGATATGCTGACATAGCAAATTATCTAGTCATTGATCCCAGATTATTGGTCCAAACTAGATAAACAAATTTTTTTTAGGAAAGTGTTGACATCTTTTTGGGATGACCCGTATCTGTTCAAGTACGATCCTAACCAAATCATCCGCAGATGCATCCCCAATTATGAAGAACAAAGTGTCATTAATTTTTGTCACACTCTTGCTTGCAGAGGCCATTTTTCCATCAAAAAAATAGTTGTAAAAATTCTACAAAGTGGATTTTATTGGTCGACACTATTCAAGGATGTGTACAAATTTTGTGCAAGTTGTGATCGATGTAAAAAATTAGGCAGTCTATCCAAGAGAAACATGATGCCATTACAACCAATCCAAGTGTTAGAAGTCATTGACTACTGGGGTATAGACTTTATGGGCCCATTTGTCAGCTTGTTTGGGCATGAGTATATCTTACTTGCTGTCGATTACGTGTCGAAATGGGTCGAAGCAATCCTGACAAGGAGTAATGACCATAGGATTGTGGTGAAATTTGTAAGGGAGGACATTTTCAGCTGGTTTGTGATGCCACAAGAGATCATTAGTGATGGGGGTTTCCATTTTTGTAACAAGGTTGTGGCAGGACTCATGAAAAAATACGGTGTGCTGCACAAGATTTCCACGCCTTAACATCCCCAAACCAATGGTCAGGTCGAGCTAGCTAATAGAGAGATTAAACATATCCTAGAAAAGACCCTTGCCACTAATCGTAAAGATTGGTCTTTGAGATTAGTGGATGCTCTTTGGGCATATAAGACTGCATATAAAATGATCGTGGGAATGTCTCCATATAGATTAGTGTATGGTAAACCTTGTCATCTATCCGTGGAAATTGAACATAGAGCATATTAGGCAATTCAAAGAATCAACAAGAGTTTGACCGAAGCAGGCCTTTCTAGGAAGCTCAAATTAAACGAGCTTGAGGAAATACGAAATGATGCATTTGAAAATGCACAACTAGCCAAGCTTTGCATGAAAGAGTTGCATGACCGATGCATCATTAGGAAAAGATTTCATGTTGGGCAACAGGTATTCTTGTACGATTCTCGATTGCATTTATTTCTAGGAAAATTAAAGTTAAGATGGGTTGGCCCCTTCATAATCAAATCCATATCGGAATATGGGGCCTTCAAAATTGAAAATCAGGAGTCAAGGCAATGCCTTAAGGTCAATGGTCACAGGTTGAAACCCTATCAGTATAGTTTTGAGAAAGACGAAAGGAGTGTGGATTTGGGTGATCCACCATCAAATGAGTAAAGGAGTTTCCGTATCGTCTAGAAATCTGACGTTAAATGACCACCTTTCCATTTAGGTTAAATGGACATCTCTAGGTCCAGGACATTAAGAACCCCTATAGCCATTGAGGGTGAAGGAAACACCACATATTCATGCATTGATGATCGCTAAGTATGCCTATCCTCTATCTTTTCTATTATTGCCGATTGAGGACAATGCGCAATTCAAGTTGGGGGGTAAGGTGTACTTAGGAATTGATTTATTGGTGTTTGAAATTGATCCATTGTGTAAATAATTTTGTTTGACTTGCTAATATTGTTTTGTGTGGTATATGTGATTTTATTGGGCCTCTTAAAATAAAAAAAACTCTAAAAATATTATTAAATATATAATAAAATAATTTTTTTAAAAAAAATAAATATATATATATACAAAAAAGAAAGATAGAGAAAAGAGGGAGACAGACTTAAAGCTGATGGCAATCACTTTTCTCGGGCAGTGCAATCACACTGTTTTATAAAGAAAATGACACACTACCCTATAAAGAAAAAGAAGACACTGTCTTGTAAAGAAAAAGGAGACGCCAAGCGTTGAAAAAAGAGACACCAAACGTGACCTTGCACTTATGGCACGCCTCGAGCCAAGTGTGGTTGTTGGAATAGTGACTTTCACTGCCCTATAAGAGACCCCGTATCTAAATGAGGCAAGCCACACTTCTGTGAGCTCAGTCTTCTCTCATTTGTGTTGTTTTTCGATCAGGTACTCTCATCCCTTTTGTAAGGTTCATAGTTTTGTTTTATTTTCCCCTTACTATAGTTGTGTTTTAAAAAAAATAGATATTCAGCTCTCTAAAATTCGCAAGTACTATCCATCTCTCCCACAAAATGATTTGAAAAAAAATTATGCTACTAGGTGTGAAAGACTTAGGCTGTTGATATGTAAAAACATCCCTAAAGATATTCGTTGGTTGATTAAAGCGAAAGTTCGATTAGCTGGCGAAACTTCACCTAGTTTTAAGCACTTTTCAGGATTGGGAAAGAGTAGTTTTTTGAAAAAATGAAGAGCAAATAGATTAAATGGTTGTCACAAATGTGCTAGATGGACTTGTAACACACGATGCAAATCTATGGGGTTCGTGTCCATAAATCAAGAAGATAAAATTAGTTTCATAAAGGATGGATTGAGTAAGGAGTCTTTGGATGATATCCGATTGACTCTTGAGACGCATCCGAGTGGAATAGTGCAACGAGAACTTCTTGCTTTATGGATCTAGTTCAGAAGTGACCCTGTTTACCAATCTATAAGAAAATTGGATGGGAAGCCTATCCTCACTTCATAGAAGGTGTTTAAGCTATTTTTGGACGTAAAACCAAAGGAAGATATGAGCCACAATCACAGCTACTTGTATATACGCATGAGTTTTGTTTGTGTTTATTTCTTGTTGAATTTCTATGTAGCTACTTTTGATCGCCAAACCTCTTTAACCAGTTCTACTTTCAGGGCATTCATAAAGAACTAACATAAATAGAAGGCCGGCTAATTCGTCGAATCAATATCATATGTGTACTATGTGGCTCTCAACTCGGGAGCAATAGTTATTACACGGTTGCAGTAAACGAACTTAGTCTAAAAATGGGAGAGAAAAAAATTAATTTGGTATATGGAGGGGGAAGTCATGGATTGAATAGATGTGTTTCACAAGCTGCACATCTTAAAAAATCATATGTGGTAGGTGTAATGCAAATCCCTTTGGCTGATCCACACATTTCCAGGATTACACGCTGCCAACTTATAAGAACGATTTCTATGTTTGAGCGCATGGCTTGTAAGATTTGTCAGTCAGACGCTTTCATTGATTTACTAGGAGGTTTTGGTACACTTGAAGAAATATTTTGTATAATCTCCTAGGCCAAGATGAATCTCCATACTAAACCCATTGGACTTTTAAATGTTAACCATTTTTTCGATGGGTTGCTCTCTTTTCTTAATCAGGCTGTGGACCAAAAGTTCATTTCTCTTTCAGCAAGAAAGATTTATTTCCGCATCCACCATTAAGGAGTTGCTAGAAAAATTTCACGCTCATGTTCCATAGCACGATCCTTACGAGCCTCAAATAGACTAGCCTAAGGCAATCAAAAGGAAGCGTCAACAGAGTTTGATTAATTTAGATTTATCCCTATAAGGCAAGTCTATGATAAGATGGCTGAGTAAGGGATACTCTTTATACTCTTGAGATGCATCTCTTTCTTTTATGACTTGCATGAATTTTTTTTTTCAATGTGGAAAAAAAAAATATTTATATATAGGGTATTCTCACTTGTTTGTTGAAGTTTTAGCAGTTCACAATAAACTTATAGACTTGTGGAGTTACAGGTATTCCTAACAACCCTATTTTATTACTACAATTCAAGTTGGAGGGAAGGTATATTTATGAATTATTTGGTCCATATTTAATTGTGAATTTGCAATTGCATGCTTGTAGTTTTGTGTGAATTGTTTATTTTTATCACGTCCTATTAAAAATTAAAAAAAAAAAAATTGTGTGCATCAAATAATGTTATGAAGGATCATAAACGAGGAAACATAGCATGCAACGGAAGCGGTTTAAAATCAAAACCGTTCCTCGTATTGATTAGAATCTAGGAGACTTACTTTTTCGACGGATTACCGGACGGAATGGAGCGATGGGAGCAGGATGCGCGGGAGCTTCTTCGCGTGGTGGAGACGACGGCTGTCCTGCAATCCTTCGGCTCCTTCGTATCAGAACTTGAAGGCTCTCTTTCGATCTTCCGAAGTATGACTCGAACTCGTGGCCTCTCTTTCGGTGAAGAAGAGTAAAAGAACCTTGGATGAAAAATAACCAAAGAGAGAATATATAGGGAGAACCCTAGGGTTAAAACCCTAGGGTTAAAACCCTAGTGGGCCAAACCCTAATGGGCCAAGTCCATTTAATTAATTTTTTCTAATTGGGTTAGCCCAATTAATTAATTAAAACTAATGAACTATTATTTTATTCTAGCCCAATTAATTATGGACCATTCTGAATAAAATAATTCTCTCTCAATGTAATTCATCCAACAAGCCAAATGTATTAAATAATACATGAGTTATATCGAGCTACCCCGGGGACCAAAAGACAAATCATTCACGGCTACTAAAATGACCAAAATATCCCTGCTACCTAGTAGCTATATTTTGTCATTCTAAGTGTTCCAACTATCACCATATGGTAACACTGACCCCACGAATAATTTTTGCATATGCCATGTCTTTGACCTACTAGTGTAATGACGAAAATACCCCTCTGTGTAACACCCATCATTTAGAAAGGAATAATGTACTAACACCTCTCTAAATGATTTCTACCATCCTTAGATCACTAGTCCAATAATCCGTGACTACTCGAATGTACTTGCTTATCACTGGGAGCTACCCAGAAGCACACACTCTTAAGTCACGTTCCCAGGGCCCTGGATTATTTGATTATTCTTGGATAATCACAAGGGGGTGAATCACAGAAACTATCTTGTATTAGTCTGTCTTAGCTAATTAGAAACCATACTCCCAACTCAAAAGGATATTGATATTTGATAGACCTCACCTACAATGAATCTAAGAATATAGCTCTAGGCTAACTAGACTACCAACTAATACTCAAGTATTAGAGTACTCGTCCACGTAGTAGCAGTGATAGACTAGCTCCATGATAATTAGTACTTTGTCATTAGCTTCTATCATAGGTCCACTCTACGCATTCTGAATGCGCTTGTACAATTAGAGTAAACGGACTGTTTACTGGCTAAGACAAGCTGTAACGCCCCGCTCCCACTTACGGGTGTTACTCGTGAACAACCACTCGAATTGTCCACCTGCCCGGCCTTTGGCGAAGGGTGGACCATGTTTCAAGGCGAAATGCCCTAGGTGGGAACTAGGCTTGTCCTTCCCTTCGCTGAATCCTAGGATTCGCCAGCAGAATTGGGCTCTAGCCACACCGCTTTGGCTATAAAGAAAATCTCCTTCAGGCGCCCAATCGCCATTTTTTTTTTTTTAATTCTTTCCCATCGGAGAATTTAACCGGGCTCCAAAATCACCATTTAATCCGATCCATTGATGGGTCACCAAATTTTTGGAGGAATAACTCATCATTTCAATTTTTTTAAATTTTCGACCTTTTCTCCAAAATGCCGAAAAATCCATTTACTTTGAAAATTTCTCCGGGGCCCAAAATCGATTTAGAACTACCCCTTAATTTCCCAAAATTTCAAATTTTTAAAAAAATTTGGTCGGCAGGGCCCACTGGCACGCCCGGGGCCCGCGTGGGGCCCCGCTGGGCGCTGGCTGCGCGGGCTGGCCGCGCACAGCCGCGCGGCCGCCCGCGCTCGCCCGCACGCGGGCGCGGCCGCCTGCGCGCGCGCCTGCCCGCGCGCGCCCGCCCGCGCGCGCCCGCACGCGGGCGCGGCCGCCTGCGCGCGCGAGCGCCCGCGCAAGCCCGCCCGCGCGCGGGCGCGGCCCCTCCCCAGCAGCCTGCTGCTGCAGGCTGCCCCTTTTGCTGCTCATCCCCTTTTTTTTTTTTTCTTGGGGCCTCCTAACCCCAAATTTTCCAGAATTTAAATCAAACAAATAAACTTCACATTTATCTTGGTTTGCCTCTAATTCTCCATAATTAAGGCTTAATCCACCTCTTGATGAATACACAACATATATCAAAATCTCCTCCCATTTCACACATAAGCCTTACACAACCTATTGTTGCTCACATAACAACATCCAAACATAAACACCACACATGATTAAATACAACAATTAGGCTTCCCTAAGCCATAGGGTCACAATTAAAATAATCACATGTCTAGGCTTCTTTAAACCTTAACTTTACAACAAAAATAAATGATACACCATGAGCTTCAACCACAAGCTTCCAACACCTTCCCTTTTCTTCTTTTGGCATAAGAACAACCTACAAGGGGAGGATAAAACCTCATGAGCTCAAAAGCTCAGTAAGGGTGCATATGCAAAGTAAATACAAGCATAACAAGTCTATGTAATGCAAATGCATGCAAGCATGGTTAGGTCATTCCATCCTCACAACCCAACATGGTTTGAGGCATCAACCTACCATTTCTTTCCCACCCCCATGGCCATAGGTCTCATGAACAAATAAAGCATGCAAAGAGATACATAAAAGTCTATGCAACCTACTTACAATGCAATGCAAGACCACCTCCACATGGGGCCATCCCTTACCTTATCCTTGAACCTCCCTATCTTTATTTCAAGAGAGCTTCCAACACCATTTTTCTCCCACCTAAAATGACATTTCAACTTATCACTTACCTTGCATACATGAATACTAAATAGAGGAGAGAAGAATGGAGCATACCTTGGTTTCATCTTCATTTCTTCTCCATTCTTCCATTTTCTCCCTTTCTTCTTCTTGGAAGACAACTCTTCCTTCCTCTCCTTTTCTTTCTTTCCTTCCTTCTTCATTTCTACAAATGGCCAAAAGGGAGACAAGTCTCCCACACTTGCCTTTTTATACTATCCTTTCCCATTTTCAAGAATGGATCTCCACCATCCATTCAAAGCACAATCCATGTGCTTAAGGAGAATTAAATCTCCACCACTCATTTCAAATAAACTAGTTTCCTCTCTTGGAGAAAACACAATCCATGCTCTTCATCTTGATTAACCTCATCCATTGGATCATTTGGTCTTTTCAAGATTTAATCTCCACCATTTAAAGAAAGCACACTTTAAGGAGTTGGCAATCCATGCCAATCTCAAGCTTTCATCCACCACCATTGGATCACAATCCCTTTAAAAGATTAATCCAAACCATTGGATCATTTGGACATTTCTTTTTCTTTCTCATTTACTTTAATGAGACAATTATATATCATTTTCAAGACTTAATCCAAGCCATTGGATATATTTCACCCTTTTCAAGACTTGATCCTAACCCTTGGATCACTTGGGAGATTTCTATTTATTTCTCATTTAAATAAATTCTCCCATTTTCACTCATAAATGAGTGACTAATTTCCATTTCTTTCCCATTTAAATTAATGGGACTAATTTCACATCCATCACACTTGAGAGACATAATTCCTTTCTTTCCCATTTAAATTAATGGGACTAATTTCCAACATCACATTTGAGAGACATAAATACTTTCTTATGTATTTAAATAACTCTCATATTTTCCAAGGCATTAATGGTGACCATTTACCATTTTCTTTTTGGATTTTCTTTAATCCATATAATCATGCCTCTTATTAAATGCTTGAAAGACCATTTAATATTTCTTTTGCATTTAATTAATTCCTTCTCCAACTCATAAATCCACATATATAATTTCCATCAAATTTCCAAGATTATGCCAAGTGTCACTCTAAGACACAAACTTGGCTTCCAATTTTTGATCTTGGTCATCCATGTGGCATTACCACATTAATTCACCACTTAGGGAAAATATAATTATTCTCCTCAAATAATTTAATATCCACCATTTTCCCTATTTCAAAATTAAATTTCCTTTATGGAATCACTCCAAATCACCAAAATCCTCATTTCATGAATTGTTAATCCCATATTTCCACATAAACACAAATTTGGGATTTAATTTACTTACTCACCTAATTCCACATAGGAATTATTTCCAATTTTCCAATATACCCTTTTATTGGATTTTCCTATCCAAATTACCAAAATACCCTTCTCATGGGCATTCTCAATCTCAAGGATCATCACTTTCTCAAGGGCATTTTTGGAAGTTTACTTACTTCCTTTCCCGTTCTCTTAACACCGGTTACACCGGGTATTACACAAGCCATCCTCCATTAGGATCTATTGCACAATGATCTTATCATGATAGAATGCCCAGTTCTATCAAAAGATCAAGAGTAATATTTTCTTGCTTATTAAGTACCCATGATTCATGCCCAACTGTGAAGAACGACCCATCACATGAATCACTTACTTAATAGCATGGACACTTTTCCAACATTTAAATGCAAATAATATATGTGCCATAAACTGAATAAAAGAAACATCATTACCATAAATTAAACAAAACGTGTCTTTAGGGCATACATTTCCAACATGTTATCCCTAAAGCTTTGGAGTTATACACTGATAGGTAGTTAAGTTTGTAATAAGAAACATGAATGCATTGATTTCTTATTTCAAAATGTATATGTATGGAATTAGAATAGGTGATTTGCATTCATCGGGTATTCAAAAGTTAGAAATTGATTTATCGGTCATAAAGTCAAAGGCAACAGTAATTAGTTGATTAGCACACTACATGATTCCTCAACATAAATGGAGACTATTACCCGAGTAAGTGTTTGATCCTACTAACCGTTGATTCTGAGTAAAATAACACTTACTCTAAATGTGCTTTATTGTTTATCTCATCTTTTCAATAGCTTCAAAATATCAATTTGCTTTGAATGTCTAGTGTTGTAAGGGCCCACTCTCAAATATTCCCGCTAGTATAGGATATTCGAAAGGAGGTCATCACAGAGATGATATAGAACAAACCACAATAAAACAAACAATTCAATTCATCACTAGCAGCGAAAACTAATTTAAAGTTCAATTACACTTCCAATATCTCATAAGTTTGGGGCTCGAAGGCCATACAAAATAATTAAGAGGCTTTAATGTTAACTAACAAAATAAAAATCATTTCATCTCAAGTCTCATCAAAATACTAAATAGGATCTTCAAGTTAGGATGCGTCTCCATACACCGCTATCCCTGGGCTTTAGTCCCACTGGACTCGCCCCTGAAAGCAACCTTCCCTTTACCTGGAATGGCAAGGAAGATCAAGTGAGCCACAAGGCTCAGCAAGTTCGAGAGTAATGAATAGAAAACAAGAATCAAGAATATGGTGACACCAAAAAGAGTAATCAAGAACTCAATAGTTTTATACAAGATTCATAATTTATGACTTTATCAGTTTCAATGAAATGCATCATGTCACCATATATTACTATGCAAATGTGCATATAAAATTTAGTATTAGAATCAAATCTCGTAGGCTCGCAAGCTATCAAACAACATATGCTAAAGTGCATTCATGTAAATAAAAATTCACAAATAATATGGAGCCAACTGGGCTATGGCCACCTCGTCCCATGCCGGGTGCTCTAGGGTACCCTTCCCTTCGCGCAAAATAATAGGTGCGCAAAATTTAATAACAATAGTATAGATATCATATTTTGACATGCCATTTATGAAATCACCCAATGTTATCCACCTTGATGTCATGCTCTCAAATGCATAAATAAGTATCCACATGGTTTAATACCACGTATTGATGACAAGTACACCTCCACAAAAAGTCTCAAATTTATGATTTGAGTTCCCATGCAATTAAAAGAGCCATATCAAGTACATTGGATCTATTAATCTTTACACACAGTGGCATTTAATTTACTGGTCACATTATAATGACTATTTAAAAAAAGCAAGGAAAATTTTGATATGAATTCTCATAAATTTGGGCATATTCAAAAATTATTTAATCGATAATTAAATTATGCTCGTGGCAATATAAGATGGGTGCGTGGGTGTTAAACATGTGTATACATATATATTATTTGGGTGCTTTTAAACTTACAAAGAGTATTAAACATATATATATACATATATATATTTTAAGTGCCTTACGCTTACTTTTAACTTATAGAGAGTATTAAATATATATAACATATATATATATATTATTTAAGTGCCTTATGTTTACTTTTAACTTACATAGACTATTAAACATATATAACATATATATATATTATATATATATTATTAAGTGCCTTACGTTTACAGTGAGTGTGCAGGGAGGGATTTAAATAAAACAGAGAGGGAGATAAAGAAAGGCTGTACTGACGCGCATATATGAACATATGTATGAGTATATAAATGATGGGTTGGCTGGGACAGAAACATGGCATTCAAAGATAGTTAATCGGTTATGTATATGTGTATAGATGTATATGTGGGTCACTCGGCTGGTTCATTGCCTCCATTGAACCAAGGGTAGCCATTCACAGAAAATAAGAAGTAAATGATGCTATAGCAAGAAGAAGAAGGAGAAGAAGTTACTCAGGAGGCAGGGGTATGGATATATACATATGTGTGTGTATACATTTACAGAGGCAATGAACAATTGCCCAAGAAGAGCTGAAATACACAGAAATTACAGAACGTGAATGAGAAGGAAGAAGAAATTTGCCTGAGGTTGGATGAGTCTTCTCCTTACTAGGCTTCAACGGCAAAGAGAGAGAGATATGCAGAGAGTACCACAAGAAGGGGGAAGATGAAGCATAAGAAGGCGCTGGGGAGTGAGGAAAGAAATGAAACAGTGAAGAAAATGAGGGGCGATATGCACTTAATTTAGAAAATCTTTGCACACAGAAAGGTTATGCAAATTGCACACGAATTCTGAAATTTTACCGACATGCCCCTCTTCTCATATAATAGACAAAAATATATAGGGGTTTTATTGACAAATGCTAACTTAATTTATTTTCTTCTTTTTCTTTATTTTATTTTATTTATTATTATTATTATTTTATTTTGTTTTATTTTTATTACACCACCAATTTCATTATTTTTGAATTATTTATCACCATGGGCCTAAGCCCAAGCCACATGTACTCCATATATATATATATATATTAAGCCCACTAGGCTTAATTTCCAACCCTGGTCAAACCCGTGACCTCGTTAACTAGTTAATTGTGTCCCACTACATTATTTCTAAATTCTAAAAATTAAACCCACACACTTATCTTCCGACCACATGAACTATAAAATAAAATTGTTCAACCTAAAATTATTTGTACACCCTCAAAGAAGTTTCATTAAATATTAAAATACTTAGACCCACATCTACAATGCCCTTGAGCTAAAATTAAATATGAAAAACACCTAGACCCAGTTTAGGGTCAGTACAAGTGTGATAGCGGATGAATTTGGTTGGTTTAAAACTCTGAATTAGTTGACTGAGCAACATCATTTTGTAAAAGCATGCTAGGGTGATCATTTTTTTTTTCAATTTGGGCCTATTAACCTTTTTCTTTCTTTATATTAATCTCTATTGCTAGCCCACTTGAGCCATTTTTAACACAATTTCTTTTCTTACCCTCATCTAACCCATAACCACCTGAAATTTGTCCAACCTGGTGTGTCTTTGGGAATCAATCTATTTCGGTGTTTTCATATTTAAAAAAGAAAAAAGAAAAAAATAGAAGTTATCTTAGCTATTCAGCACAAGTGTTTCAAAATAAATGCTGAAGAAAATAATATGTCTAATTCGATATTAGTGTAAAAAAAAAAAAATCCCGACACACCATTTTCGCACTTTACTTTCTTCTTTGACAACCCGTATTAACCTCATAGCCCCATTACAACTTGATCTGGTCCCTCTTGATGCTATAAATCATGTGATCTCAGGATTCGAGTTCGGAGTAGGGAATTCTTTTTAAATTCAGAAGTTATTCATCCAGGGCATTATTCCAGTCATGAAACTATGTCAATTTTCCTATTCTTTCATGAAAATACGTTCTTTGTATTTGAGATGACATCGAGTTTGGATTTATTTTTCATTTATTCTTATACAGTGAATCCCCTTGTGTGTACACCAGAGGAATCATTTTTTTTTATTGGAGAGAAAATCTATAGTAAGGTTTGAAGTCCAAAATTTAAGGAAATAAGTTTGTGTGTTAGTCACCCTGATTGTCGTTCCTAAGATTGTATGACCTTTGATGAAAATCTGATTTAGAATATTCAACTGTATGTCAGATAACTTGTTCTATTCTATGCATTTTGGTTTTGAATTTAAAATTTTTATATTCATGCAAAAATTGTAAATAAATATTGGCCAGTGTAAAGTCTAATTACTATGGGACTAGCAATGTTTAAGTTGGGGGGGGGGTGATTAGTGGTCAATTTTGTAAAACATTTATTATAATTTCACCATTATTTTGATCTTAAAATTGATTTAAATTGAATATTAATATGCATTTTGTGATCGCGTGCATGTTTAAAAATATTAATATAAAAATATATAAAATATAAAATTATAATAATAATAAAGAAATTAATATAATACATATGTTATATAATACATATCTATATATAATCCATATAAGTCAAGCGTGCCATATAAACATACATATATATAATATATGGATTGCATACTTCACGCAAGGAGACTCAAATCAATTGAAGTCGAGCCACATACGTGAAGCAGCACTTGAAGACCCAGCAATGGGCTTGGCTGCATATGCAATTGGAATACAAATCAAGCCCAAACAGCAACCCAACCGCAAGCCCAAATTGAATGCAGAAAATAAAAATCAAATTGAAGGCCTAAGTCCAACACAAGGAAGGCCTAAGCCCATTGTGTCTATCTTTGTATTATTAAATTAGATACTTTGTTTATCTTTGTATTAAATTAGATAATTATGTGGTCTCTATTGCATCTTGTGGGATATAAATAGCTCACTTGGTTGTATTTGTAACCATCCAATTTTTCCTAAATCAAAGCATATTTGTGTTCTTAGAGTTTCTCTTTGAGAATTGCTCTTGTGTTCTCTCTTGTCTTCTCTTTTGTGTTCTTTCTTGCTTTAAGTTTTAGTTGATTTTAATTCTGTCTTTTCATTAAAGCAACTTAATTTACAGTAGTTAATTTATGTCCTTTAAATATTGTCTTTTAGATTTTTGCAATAATAATTCTCGTTATTTAATTTTCATCATTTAAATTATGCCATTTAAATTCTTGTTAATTAATTTTCAAATGAAGATGTGTGACTAAATCTAACTTGGGCAAGGCAAGGACAACATCTAGTGCCACTGAATCCCAAAGATAACCGAACTTCAATTTGTGTAATATCAATCTAATTTAAATTTAAACAGTGTGCGTATAGTGTATATTGGAGTTTGGATTGGGGCCTATGCTTAACTTAGAATTTTCATGCCACGTATGGAGATTGCTAGACTTGGAAATGCTTTCATACCCAAGCCCAAATGATTAATCTGATTTAAATTTAAATTCTGTCTGTGAAATATAAATCAATTTATGTTAATTGGTTAACTTAAAATCTCTCATGCCATGTATGGAGATTGCTTAATCAAGAATTATCACTATTTTGAATTATATTTACTAGCAAATCCTTAATTTAATTCAAATTGATATCACTATCTCGTTGTCTATTCGGGGTTCAGTCAATTTTGGCACTAGAATTGCCTTGTCCCACGATTTTCTTCCATACACGAACATTTAATTCATAAAAAAACCTCTTGCAAATAAATCTTTCCAAAACTTTTACCCATTTTACACAAACCGATCTATTCAGGTGTGATTAATTTACCATAAACAAATCTCCCAGTGAATCGACCCGCACTTATTCGAAAAATTAAACTTATGCTATACGTACACTCGTGCACTGGAGAGTACAAACGCCCCTTGAATTTTTCATTGAAAAAAAATTAAATAATATAAATTATAAGGTGGGAATAAAAGGAGTCATTTATGCGATAAAATTAAAGAAACAATGCCGATAGTTGTGGCGACAACTCTTGCCCCATTTGTCACCTTTGGCACGATCTCATCATCTGAGAGCCTTCTACTTTGCTCCAGATCCTGTATAGAGGCACAAACATGAGTTGTCGCTCCATAATCTAGAATCCATAAAGTAGAAGAATAAGCAATGGAAAAATATTCATGACCTATCATCATATATGCTGCTTCATTCTTTAAGGAACTAAGGTAATTTTTACAATTCCTCTTTCAGTGCCCATCTTTGCCACAATTGAAATATTTTCCTTTGGCGACAATTTTTCCCTTCTTCTTGTTAATCACTTTGGTTGCTTGGGTGGACTTCTTTTTCCCTTTCCCTTTCCTAGTCTTACTAGAAGAGGACATGGCCATCACAGTGCCTGTCTTCATGTTGTCCTGGGTTGTTATTAACATGTTCATAAGCTCCGCATGTGAGAACTCAATCTTGTTCATATAGAAGTTTGAAATAAAACTTCCATACGAATCTAGAAAAGATTGAAGAACCGTATCTATTTGAAGATATTAATGCATCGGAGCATGTAATTCTTTCAACTTATCCATCCAAGAGATCATTTTGAGAACATGGTCCCCAATTGATCCTCCAAGAGACATCTTTTCTCGAAAGATTGCTTTAGATATCTCATATCTTGCACTACGACTTTGCTCACCATATAACTCTTGTAAGTAACAATTGAATATGCATCCGGCATGTTATTATGTTGTCACTTCAGCTTAGTACTCATAGAACGCAGGATGTAACTCTTAATGACAAGATCATCATCCCATCCTCCCTCTCTGCTAAACCCACTCTCTACCCTCATCCCCTTCTCTCTCTCTCTCTCTCTCTCAAAGCCCCTGCATCTTCGCCCCTACTCGTCCACCGTCGTCGCCTCCCGCTAATGCCACCTGAAGCTCCACCTCCAGCTCAAAGGTATATATGTGTGTGTGTGTGTATGTTTACATACATATATTTCTGTGTATGTATGTATGTACGCTAGAAACGATGGTGTTTGTTTCTGCAAACAACGATGGTGTTCGTTGTTTACATACATATATTACAAACACCATCATTGTTTGCTGCTCATTTCTGTGTATGTATGTATTTTGTGTGTTTGCTGCTCATTTATGCATAGAAACAAACATGATTAGATGGGGAAGGAGAAGAGTTTAATTTTGTGTGTTTGCAAACAATGATTGTGTGTGTGTGTGTATGTATGTATGTGTATGTATTTAAATGAGTAGCAAAAGATGCTCCATTGTTAATTAAATGTATGTATATTTATGTAGCACGTGTGTGTGTATGTATGTACGCCAGCATTTCTGTCAAATGGCGTTCGTTTCTGTGCATAAATGAGCATTTCTGTTATATATATGCAAGATCTTAATGAGCATTTCTCTTAATCGTTTCTGTCAAATGGTGCTTGTTTGCTACTCCATTTATAAATTGAATGTATGTATGTATATTAAGATTAAATGAGCAACAAACACGGTGTAAATTGAATGTATGTATGTATGTGTATGTATTTAAATAAGCAGCAAACAATGATAATAGACAAAAGATGTTCCATTGTTAATTAAATGTATGTATATTTATGTAGCACATGTGTGTATGTATGTATGTATGTATGTATGTATTCTATGTATGTGTGTGTATGTATTCTATATATATAGCTAGATATATTTTGTGTATGTATGTATATGCACGTGCATTTGTGTGTGTAACTCCAATTCATATATTTCGTGTAACTCTTTTTTTTGTGTGTGTATATATATGTATATGTATGTATGTTAATATCTACATATATGATTAAGAGATTTTGTATGGACACATCTCAAAAAATTTAATATGAACTCATAATCTCGAGAAGCGAGCGAGTTTAAATGAATGAATTATTTCTCAATAGATTAACTACTTATTGGAAATGTTAGAACTCAAATATTGGAATATAGTGATTGTAGCAACACTTTTGTCCTTTTATTAAGCTAATCATTTCCAAAATATATAAATTACTTATTAAAAAAGAAAGTAGCAATAGATTTTACGTTTAATATCTCATATTTATGGTAGTTAGTTAATTACTTAAAAGAAAATAAACAAAGTTTATCATTAAGAGTTATTGAGTGTGATAACATTTTGGGACGGTCGGAACTAGCGGCGGTCAGGGATTTTTCAATTTTTTTAAAATTTATTTTTTTAAAAAATTAATATTTAATTTTAAATATCAATTAAGTATTCTAAATATCAATACTTAATTTTTTAAAAAAAATTATGGACTACAACATTTGAAATTTTTTAAATAAAAAAAACATCAATAGTGTAAGTTTTAATATTTTTTTTAAATATGTATAATTTAAGAATTTGACATTTAGAATTATATAATTTTTTAAATCATAAATGATTTAATTCTAAAAGAAATAAAAACTTCTTTCTTTGATGATGATCAGAGGAGATTTTTACCATCAAAGTTTAATTCAAAATTTAATATTTTTATTAAATTGAAATTAAAAATAGAAATTGGTTACTAAAAAAAAATTCATTTATTTGTATTATTTTTTTAATTTTATTTTGTATTTTATTAATTCTATTTTTTATTTTATTATAATAAAATATTTTTTAATTAAAATAACATAAAAGAAACGTGTTCCCCGACCAAGAGTTCCTGACCCATGGGGGTTGGGGAATAGAAGGGTTGCCGACCACTCATTGTCGGGAACCTAAGGTTCTCCGACCCCGAATCAGGGTTTCCTCCATTGATGGCTGGGGCTATGGCGTCCGGCAATGGGCGGCGGTTGCCATGGCCACAGCTATGTGTGTTCGTATATATATATATATATATATATATATAGACTAGTATCGTGCCTAAAAACACAGTGTAAATAATATTAACGGTGGGGGAGGCGGTTATCAACGGCGGGGGAGGCGGTTATCAACGGCGGGTGATGGGAGGTTGGTGGCGGCCATCAGCGGCTGACCGGCGGGGGGCATTGGCGACCGTCGATGACGGCAGCTGAGTTTAAGGAACGTTGATGGACGGGGGAAGGGGGTTGGTGGTGGCCATCAGCAGCCCGGGGGGCATTGGCAACCGCCCATGAGGGACGCTGGGTTAGGGGATCTAGAGTTCCTCGAACCCTGTGAGTCGGGGAACCCAGGTTCCCTGACTTTCGGTGTAAGCACCCCCGCCCGGATATCCCAACCACCTAGACTACCCGAATGGGAGAGCCTACGGAAGGAAAAAAGAATATAACACAAGACCAAAACCACCCTGGCATGCATACACAAAATAAGAACAACGGAAGCGAAGCTAAACACATGCATGCACTACGGGTACCCCGCTATCATAGCGGTCACATGATAAATAAATAAACACAGACTCCTATGCTGACATACGCGAGACTCGAGGAAAAACCTGACACAGTACAAAATAATAGAGTAAATCCTACTTAGACATCAGAGTTAACAGGGATTGACGGGACTGCCTGTACACCATACCGACTCTGCAGCTAAAAGATGACTCATTTGCCATGGCCCACACTGCCACTACCTGGAATGATGGAAAGCAAAGTGAGTCGAGAGACTCAGCAAGCATAAAGAAAGAAGGGCTGAAGGCTGTACAGATCTAGAACACTCTCCCCAGAATAAACCCCCAGGTACACACAAGCCATGAGACGCTACAACACAATAGTATAGCATAATAAAAGCACATACCAGTCCTTGGGGCCCATACAAGACACACGGCACCCAAGTCCCATACCAACCTGCCGCTGCCCTAGAAGTCAACATGTAACTCCAACAAACCTGTGCACGCTGTCCCGGGTCGGTGCTCCTGTCACCCGTATGTCCGTGTCGGTACTCCTGACACCTGAGCCATAGGCTCCCTCGGAACGGTCATCCCGTCTGAGAACTGATAATTACCAGTAACCATGCAATGCACATAAAAATGAAATAGCGTAATGAGCATCAACGTGATACACTAGTGCTCATACATCCAGGCATCAGGCCATGCTCCGCCCACATAGTAAACCACACGCGATGCATATGCCCGTGCTGGATGCAACCTGACCAAACTAGCATGTCCATGTCCAAGCATACTCAATAAATGAATATCCTAACATGCAACTCGTATCCATGTGCATATGAAATCATGAACAGTTTTACAATGTATCTAATCATGCAATAAATCATATACCGGCAGAGTTAGTCAGCAGCGCCCGGCACCGGTCAACGGTCAGTGACTAGGAGTGTCCACCCGACGGTCCACACCAGGGCCGTACAATAGTCTACCCCAACGTCATCAACAACTGACCCCTGCCTCACTGCTCGATAGCTCTAACCGAACCATAAATAAATTCGAGAAAAATCGTAAATAAACCCACACGTCTAGGAACCTAGTTCCCAAGCTGGGTTTAGCATCATTCTGAAAGGAATGAGGGCGGTACAAACCCCCGTAGGCACACAACGGATAAAATTCTAGAAGCCTTGGATTTAATTTAAATTAAAACAAATGGATAATAATTTAACAAATAAGGCTAGGTGTCGAATTAAAGTAAGAGAGGTGATAAAATACGAGAAATCATGGGGTCTTTCACGGGAATTAAAGATCACGAGGAGAGGGTTAGGAGCTTGCCTTTACACGGCCATTTCCTGCCTTTCTTGCACTCCCGCTGCGAAGTAAAATATTTAATAGCAATTAATAAAATCATGGCTCACATTAATTAAATCTAACCGTGTAATATAAATAATTTAACCGTCTAAAATCCCATGTAGGCACATGATTGATGCTCAAAAATGTAAAAAATTTGTTATATTTTATTACCTCCTAATCCATTTGATCGACTTAAAAATCTTTAGAATTGCTTGTTGCAGCCAAAAGGAGGAAAAGAGATGAGAATAATGATTTAACTCTCCAAAGGCATGATTGAAAGAGGAAGAAAAAGCCAAGAAATGAAGGTGTTCTGATGAAAGTCAAAGCCATTCGAACAAGTTTTTAGAAGATATTCAAATATGGAGCAAATCAGAAGGAAGCTGCTCAATCATTCGAATAGATCATTTGAACATTCAAATATGCAAGATATCGGGTATGTATTCGGATAAGCTTGGCCTAATTCGAATAAGAAGTAACAAAAATCAAGGACTCCAGGTGAAATTGTGCATATTCGAATGAAAGCCAAGTCATTCAAATGAGCCGAGAATGAGAAGAAATTCGGATAAACACATCGTATGGAAGCAATGAAGATATATCCGAATGAAGACCAAGTCATTCGAATGTAATTGAAGAAGAAAGAAAATCTATTCGAATGAAGGCTGAGTAATTCGAATAAGAAGCAACTCAAGGAACTCTAGATTCGAATACTTCCCAAGTCATCCGAATGCTATGAAGAAGTCAAGAGGAAAATTAGAAATTCATTCGAATGATTGAGAAAATCACCGTGTAAGGAACAGTAAAATGCAAAATTCATTCGAATGAGATTAAAACTCATTCGAATGACCCGAGCAGCCAAAAAACATTCAGGGCACATTCGAATATCTCTGCTAGCATATTCGAATGAGCATCCGAACAAAAATCTGACATGCGTAAATAAACACGGTGGCTCTGAGGTAAATTCAACCAACTTTTTGAACAACTTTTCATCAAGTGGTCCCCACTTCCATGCGCCGTAAGCTTAAAAAGGAACCAACATCCTTTGGAATCAGAAGTTGGAGAGAACAGAGGATACTCAGAAAAAAAACACAAAAAGACGAAGATCATTGGAAAGTAGGGAGTTTTTTCATTCTGTCTGTTTCTTTCGCTTTAGTTCCTGTCTGTTTTTTTTAAAACATATAGCACTTCAGTTATTCTTGTTGTTCTTGCTAGTTCTGAGCTTTTGTATTACAAGTCCATTTTAATTTCTATTTCAAGTTGTAGTTCGTTTCAGTAATCAATACAGCAATAGTTTATCCAATTCTTATCGTTTGATCTAATTTATTTTCTTTGCAAATCTCGTATTCATCCGTTGAGATTAGTTTTAGTCGTGCACTTCCTATGAAGATGTGTGGCTAATTCGATTCTTGGGTTAAGGCAAAGACGATGCCCAAAGCCACTGATGAATCAATATAGCAGAACTCCATATGTCAAAGTAACCAAAGCAAAGGTAGTTTGGGAAATGTTATTAACGAAAACCTCAGGCTTGGATTGGTTCGTACGCCTAACTTAGAGTTCCCATGCCATGTATGAGGGTTGCTTGACCTGGAAACGTTCTCATACCAAAGCCCCGAGCAATTATTTTGTCAAAACGTTATTTATACACTGATTTATGATAGTTGCTTAACACAGAGTCTCCATGCCATGTATGGAGGTTGCTCGAACAAAGAGTTATCATCATCTCAGTAGTACATTTAATGGTTGAAAACCCAAGCTATTTGAGCTGCTAGTTATATCACAGAAAGCTATATGGTAAATCAGTTGGGTTTGGCACCAGATCTGCCTTGACCCAAGACCTCACCATATCCAGATTACAGTCATATCACATTTAGTTTGATCTCATTTTATCATTTCGTTAATCAAAAGAACCGGTGTGGTTATCTCCTTTCATGAGTAATCTCCCTGTGAGTCGACCCGGTCTTGCCCGAAAAAATTACATATAAATTTTCTGCTACAATCACACTCGTGCACTAGCGAGTCTAAACGCCTCATCCTATCTGTGAACATAAATAGTTGCTAAATCAGCTGAGTTAGTGAAAGAAAAATACAAAAAGAGATAAATGCAGGGTGAGCGACGCAACAGCACACCGTAAATAAAACCCTAACGAGTTTTATATTTAATTTAAATTAAATCATACTAATAAAATTATCGGTTCATATAATTAATACGCGAAACCAAAATGAATTAAGGGAAAGCGTAAAATTCACAAAATAGAAAGAGATCTCAAGGGTAGAGGAGAGCTTGCCTGAATTTATCCATTTATAGCGTCTTTACGCTTAAATGCCACCAAAATAATACACGCTGTAAAATAGAATAACTCCCAAAATTAACAAAATAAGACCCAAAATAAAATTCCAATCGTACAGAATGTTTAATACTAACTTCTCTACTTACCTGGTTGATTAAATCGCATTTAAACCTTGATTAATCTTGAAATTTCTCCAAAAAATTGGCCTCGCTGCTGCTTCTTCTTCTCCAATTTCTTCCTCTGCTCGCTGCAAATTCCTTTGGCTGAAAGATGCTAAAATCGGCTCTTAAAAAGGAGAAGAAATGGGCCACCAGAAGCTGTCGCGTGGCAGCCAGCTGGTGCCACCGCCTAGCCCCAAAACGACGTCGTTTTGGGGTTGGGTTTGCTGAAAAATTAACAACTTTTCCTTCCCAGCGCATGCTGCCCCCTAGCCTCGAACCCGCAACCGCCTGGCTAGTCCCTCGCGCACGCGACCAGCTGGGCTGGTTGCCTCCTTCATCCATTAAGCATTCTTAATTAAATTTAAGGGATTCTCAACCAACTTTCGGGATTTACACCAACGCCCCAACACTTTGGAAAACTTCACTTGCACCCCACATTTAATTACACTAACACCCTGAACATTCCTAAAACTTCACCTAATTATTTCTTTCATTTCCATAAATATTCCTAATTAATTTAATTAATTACCCTTACTTTCCTATTTCCTCAAAACAATATAAATTATTATTTTTCCTTAACTCTCCAAATAATTTAATATTTCCTTTAAACTCCAAGACAAATAATTATTTTCTTTAAACAATAGATACTCAAAAATCACCGAAATAAAAATTAAATCAATATTTATTTCTCAATTCTGGGATATTACAATTGTAATACCCCGAGAGCCCAGAAGAGGATAGTATATATCGAGGATAAGTAAGGAAAGAAACAATACCAGCTGGATATTTTTTGGGCTGTATGTTGGCAAAGAACTCCCAAGTTAAGCGTGCTTGACCTGGGGTAATCCAAGGATGGGTGACCCCCTGGGAAGTTCGTGTAGGCCCATCAGGGTAAGTTGTTTCGATCATTCTTATCGCTCGATACGGGATGTTACAGGTGATATCAGAGCCGACCCTTGGAGAAGGCGGTCCGATGAGGGCGGGGAGTGGTGCCGGGGCACGAGGCCTGATCAAGGAGGGCTCCTGGCAGGCTTCTAGGATGGAAGCCTCCAAAGGGGAGAAGGTTTGGGACCAGTTGTAAGGTTGCATGACGAGGACGTCCTATGCTCAAGGGGGGAGAATGTAATACCCCGGGAGCCCAGAAGAGGATAGTATATATTGAGGATAAGTAAGGAAAGAAACAACACCAGCTAGATACCTTTTGGGCTGAATGTTGGCAAAGAACTCCCAAGTTAAGCATGCTTGACCTGGGGTAATCCAAGGATGGGTGACCCCCCTGGGAAGTTCGCGTAGGCCCATCAGGGTAAGTTGTTCCGGTCCTTCTTATCGCTCGATACGGGATGTTACATTCGGGTTTCAGGGAACCTCGATTCCCTAAACCCATCGGCCACCAACCCTCTCCCCCCTCTCCCCCCTCTCCCTAGCGGCCATGGCAGCTGCCAACCCCCCTTGCGGCCATGGAGCCTGCCACCCCCCTCCCCCGCCCGTTGCTGTTGATGGTCACCCCCCCAGCACCGTTGATGGCCGCTTCCCCCTTCTTTGTCATAAACACACACACATACACACGCATATATATACATACACACATTGTTAATATTATTTACATCATGCCTTTAGGCACGGGTATACGCTAGTATATAATATATCCATAATATATATTATAATACATATATAATATAATACATATCTATATAAAATACATTTACATGCATGCATGCCATATAAATATATATAATATAATATAATCTAACACATATACTTACCTCCAGTGTAACACCCCCTCTCCTAGAACTAACCGAGAAGAGGTGCTACGGGAAAAATAAAATAAAACTAACTGATAAACTGAAATCTGATACCATGACTAAACATCTCAATCAACTGGGATAAAAACTTTGAGTCAATATAGACTGAAAAGCATAAACTTTGTCTAAGGGACAATCCCTCAACTGAAATGTAAAATATCTCTAAACTGAGAAAACACTATAAACTCAACAGACTCCCAGACATCTTTTATCTTGAGCGGCTCCATGTACACACACTATAAACCACTACTGCTAGGCCCCACATCTGGTACTCCCTTGCTAGAACCTGGAGGGGTGAAGAGTACAAGGTGAGCTACAAAAGCTCAGCAAGTAATAAGCCGGAAAGAATATTGAAGCTGAATCGAAGAATATCGATACTGATAAATAACTCACTGAACTTGTACTGAATAATCACTGTCTGTTTGCATTCATAAAAATGTAATGCACATAAACTGTAAACTAAATGCAGGTATGTAACTTTGGCTCATAGGCCCACATAATCTAATAATACATACCTGTCTGATCTAAAACCTGCATACATAAAAACTGTAAGCACATACTGTGGGCAAAGCCCCTAGCCCCCTGGTGGCCCCCAGGCGGGCAACTCATAAACTGAGCTGAAACTGAAACTGATGGGATCCCTGCGGACAAGCCGCCTAGCGCATAATGCAATGCAATGCTCACATAAATGCTGGCACACGATATGTAGTGCTCCATATAAAGTCATGCTCAATGCTCATACCAAAATGTATGCACATAATCTCACAAAATAATGTTGATCATGTTATAATAATGCTAAACATCTATATATTAGAATACAAAGATTCAATGAACTATGATTTAGGGTATGGGTATGATTAACTTGTCATGTTCTGGCTTATGAATTCAATGTTGGAAGGTATTGAATACATTAATTAAATTAAACTTGAATTAGGACTCACTGGAAGCTAAATTGGATTTCTGGAAAAGTCATCCGAATATCAGGAAGGATGTCCATATATGATGAAAGAACATTTGGATATGAAGAAGGCTCATCCGGATACACTGACATTCAAAGGAAAAGCTATTCGGATATGCTGGGATGTATTTGGATATGAACTAGGACATCCGGATATGATTCTGGTCATCCGAATATCTCACTGATGCATCCGGATATAACTGGGGATTATTCGAATGAAAAATTCAACTTTTGAGGGAGGCATCCGGATATCAGGCGAGACATCCAGATATTATCTTGACCTTTCCAGATGTATAAACAAACCATCCAAATATCATACTCGAAGAACTTTGATACATCCGAATACGATACAAGGTATCCGGATATTAGAACTTAGAGTAATAGAACTTGCAATCCAAAATGGATAAGGATTAATAGAACTTGCAATCCAAAATGGATAAGGATTTACTGGAACTTGCAATCCAAAATGGATAAGGATTACTGGAACTTGCAATCTAAAGTGGATAAGGATTAATAGAACTTGCAATCCAAAATGGATAAGGATTACTGGAACTTGCAATCCAAAATGGATAAGGATTAATAGAACTTGCAATCCAAAATGGATAAGGATTACTGGAACTTGCAATCCAAAATGGATAAGGATTAATAGAACTTGCAATCCAAAATGGATAAGCATTACTGGAACTTGCAATCCAAAATGGATAAGGATTACTGGAACTTGCAATCCAAAATGGATAAGGATTAATAGAACTTGCTCATAACTTCACTGTTATACGCATATATATATACGTCTCTGCTTACTGATATAAAATCTGAGAACTCAATGAAGAACTGGAATAATCTGAAAAACTGATATGAACCTGTAATGGAAGGGATTACAGGAAGAATACTTGCCTAATAGAACTCTCTGATCGAACCCTGGAGTGATCCTGAAGACTCTAGCAAGCCTCTGCTATCTCTTGGCCTCTTGGTTCTTCACATGGCGTGAAGAAAAGCTAAGCTAATGGGCTCTATATATAGACATAAAGTCCTAGATCACACTTCTTCTACAACTTGGATTCCTTCTCCAAATCTAACTAGGAGACTCTCAATCCAAATCCATCTCATACATGGATTCTCATTCTCCTTTAAATACATAATCTCACTTGATTAATAATAATACAAAAATTATTATTAACACTCTCAATTAAAAATAAAACTCCAAAATTACCTTCATGCCCTTGCATTTAATTTCCATAAAATAAATGCCATTTAAATGCTATTTAAATACTATTCTCTCAATTAAAAATCTAAATTGCCACCTTGGCAAATTCCTTTAACTCCAACATTAAAAAGAAATAAATGCTATTCTTTTCCTTCAAAATCTCTAAATTGCCACATTAAATAATTAATTGGAAAAATCTCTTAATCAATACTTCAATAATTAATTAAATAATTCCTGAATAAATACTGAGCCCTCTAATGGGTCGTTACATCCAGTGTGAAGCCCAGCCCCATATTCATGCGTGAAGACCAAAGTAGCAGATCCGGAAATTAACGAAGCCAAATCCGAATATCGCGTTACACATACATGAGAAATTGTTTTAAGAAGATCACGCGTTCGCATGCTTCATAAAGCCATTTCAAGACAGCACGCGAAATTTGGCAAATTACAGGCATAAGTAATATGTAGAATGTTTCAGAGAATTATTGGGAGATTTGAAAGTTTCCGTTGGCTTATAAATAAACTAGAGCATCAAAAAAAGAGGAGAATCCCCATCCACCATTTAACCAGAATAAGGGGAAGAGAGCACTGTTCACATTCTTTACGTTCTGTTCTTTTCTTTTCTGTTTTGTTCTTTAATTCCAGCTATTTCATATTCTTCATTTCATTCCATCAATACAGTATTCTTCATTTCTTTTAGTTACATTCTGCAACTTCTTTTCATGCTCATTTACATTATGCAATTGTCATTAACTATTCACTTACGTTTTTGTAATTTTAATTTCTGTATTTACATTCTAGCATTTGATTCCCGTCTCTTTAATTTTTCTTTGGAGATGTGTGGCTAAGCTTAAACTTGGGCTAAGGCAAGGATTGTGTCCAGTGCTACTATTTACCCAAGAAAGCCGAACTCCTATTGAATTAACAGAATGCTTATTTGAATTGAGAAAAGTGTGTGTATTGAATCTTTGGGTTTGGATTGAATCATAAGCCTAACTTATAGTCCATGCCATGTATAGAGGTTACTTAAACTATAAATGCTTTTATACCCAAGCTCAAATGATTAATCTGAATCTTCTAGTCCTGTTTATTAATCACGATCCAATTTATGGTAGTTGCTTAATTTAGACTCTCTCATGCCATGTATGGAGAATGCTTAACCTAGAACTATCATGATCTTGAATTGTGGTTACTTACCGAATCTCAAATGTGTGTTAATCTGTATTTCAATTTATGGTAGTTGCTTAATCTAGACTCTCTCATGCCATGTATGGAGAGTGCTTAACTTAGAACTATCATCATCATGGAATATAGTTAACTGCATAACCTCGATTTTAATCAGTCAATGTTAATATTTTGATATCTCTTTGGTAAATCAGTGGGCTAGTACAGAAATTGCCTTGTCCTAACATTTGTCCATCCACAGTCTCGCTCAATTGAATTTTTGCATTTAGATCATTTCAAAAAACTTTATCAAAACCAAATGTTCTGTGATTTTTATTTACATCCATAAATAATCTCCATGTGAATCGACTTGGGCTCACCGGAATATAAATTTAAAATTGTACTACACCAACACTGGCACACTGGTGAGTATAATCGCCCTACACCTGCTTTAATAAGAGGATCAACGTTTGATGGATTTGGTTGTAGTTTTGATGAATAAATGTGTAGGGTAATGTAGTAGTCACATAGGCGCATCCAAAACATGTGATTCTTTCCAAGTTTGTAATCAATTTTAAATTTATAAGCCAATCATTAAAATTTGATCCAGTTAGCCAATTTGCTTCAATAAATCTAGAAAATGAGTTTAGTGAAGACATTTGATGTATCTGCGGAAAATAAGTAGATTATTAGATATCTTATTTTTCTTAACTATCAGATTTTGGTCTTTAAGTCAAACAGTACATACTATTAAGTTTTTCAAATTCCTTACTCCCAATAAAGGAAAAAGTGAATTCACATTGGCATGATTTTTATTGGGTATTTGGATTCTTATTAAATTCCTTACTCCTCACATAATAGGTTCTTGGAATAATAAATTCAATAAGTGGACAACTTTTGTCCAGTACATCTTATGTACGTACTAAATATTTTACTTCGACTCCCAGTCCAATGTACCTCACATAATAGTTTCTTGGCAATTGAATATAGTTAACACTACAAAAAAAAGAGTTATTAACGATCAAAAGTTAACAACAACATTAATTTTGGTAGTTAATATAGTATTATTAACGACTAAATATAAATCCTGTCGTTATAAGATAAATTTTAACAACTGGCTAAATAAGTCGTCGTTAATAAACCACTTTCCCATCGTTATTGACTAAAACTTTTAATTCTAGCCACAAAATAATAAAAAAGAATTATTAAAATTTAACTTCTACTTATATAAGCAATTCCAATATAATTATATTTTTCTATAAATACATAAATATAATTATTAAACTATAATTGGGCATTACTTATTTATTGATAATACAATATATCAAACTAATTTATTATAATTATTAGATTCATATAAAATATAATTTTATTTTTAAATAATTATTAATTTGATGTAATAATTTAAGTTATTTTATCAATTATCATAATATTAAATTATTTTATTTTTATCAATCAAATAATAATTAATATTATTTTTATAAATTATTTTAATTTTTATTAATTAATAATAAAATATTAAAAAAAAAAACCAAAATGTTTAGCAAGAGCTTTCCACATTTGGCCTCTCCAATTCCCAAATCAGAATTCCCCAATCCCTAATTCCCCAAATCACAGCTTCTGAAGGCCATCGCCATCTCCCTCCTTCGACTCCACCGCCTCAACGCCTCTACTGTCGTAAAGCAGCCTCAACGCCGCTGCCTGCTCAACGTTGTTACCACCTCCAACTCCATCACGACCTCCTCGTCGTTGCCTCCTCACAGCTGCTAAATCTCCCTCTCACAACGACTAATTCATCCACCTTCTTCCTCCCCTCAATTCCCGCTAACAACGGACACCCTTGGACTTACACCCTCGTCTTGCTCAACCAACGCTTCCCCCTGATTCACTCATTTGCTGTGGAAGTACGATACGTCCTTCTTCTCTCTTGCTTCATTCGATTTTATTGTGTTCGTGCGATTTGGTTGTTTGATGTTGCTGTCTCGTTGTTCTTGTTGCTGTTGTCGGTGTAGAGCAGCATATCTTCGTGTTTGCACCAACGGTGGGGCCAATCGCATCTACAATGAACTCCCCCAGCTTTTGCCTCACAAGGACACCGTTGATGTTCAAAACAGGTTTTTTTCTTGTTCTGGATGTTTTTGTATATTTTGTGTGATATTTATATACTTGTATACTATCGATTTAGGTTAGTTGTATATTTTCTTAGGGTATTAAGATATACAAGGATATATATACTTCACCTGGTGCATGGTGGTTCATCACATACTTGGCATACATTAAATAGTTAAAAATTAAGATCAAGTGGTTAAAATAAAAATCTTGAATTTATTTGGAGCAGTCATGGAATGCATTTGAAGATGACACTCTAAATGTAGCTACTGGGAACATTCAACAAAGTGGCAAACAAGTTACTGGTGCACCTTTTACTACTATAAATTAGTATTTTACAATAAGATTATCAAAAGTGAGTGGATTGGTCTGTCAATCTTGAAGAATATTTTGCTTTTTCTTTCACTCATTCTTGGATTTTTAACCGTGCATGACTTTAATGACGGGATATTAAGAGATGTTGTGGATACTGGCCCTCTTGCTCCTGTTATACCATTATATTTTAATGGATCATCATATTATCCATTTGCAATTCCTTCTGCAGTTTGTATTTTCTCCTTAGTTTTATTTTTGGTTGATTTTAGTTCTCTTTTCCAATAGACATTTTCTTTACTTTTCAAGCAGGTAGGAGCACAATTAAAAGCATCTAACAGCAAATCTACCAACCCATTTGATCTTTCAGATGATTCTGATATTGGATCCAGCACTATGGTATGTTCCATTGCATAATGTTTGGTAAATGTTGTTTAAGTTTCTGGAAGAACATAATGCTTGAGGTTTCTTATGTTATAATGTTGATAATTATAATGTTTATATATTGCTGTTGTATTGCTATATGCAATGGTTTGTTAGTTAGGTTGTTGCTTAGGTGGTTTGGTTGTTATAGATAGCAGCAACAATCTGTTATTAAGTCATCTTGAATTCTATAAATAGTTATGTAAGGCCCCCACCCAGGTCCCCAAAGAACCAGAGCGGGTGCCCTACTAAAGTAGAGGCAACCTGATCTCAAAGGACCTATCATGCATGCCGTTAATAAATATCAAAAGAAAACTGAGAAAAGAAACTTGCCATCCTGGCATGCATATCAAAACCTTAATCTGCAATACAACAACTGATCTCTAGGCTTACATAGCCTAGGCATGCATAACATACTTCACTGGCACATCAGCCACAAAAATAAATGCAATCCATACAGACCTAAATAAACTGAAGAAAACCATAGACCGAAAGCAACAAAATGAACAAAAAGAAACTCCCAGGCTAACAACTACTAGGTCTGCATGGCCCTGTACACCGTCTAACCCATAAGTCGGGAACCGCTAGACTCGCCCATGATCGGGTCCTTTCCTTTACTTGGAATGAAGAGAAACAAGGTGAGTCCAAATAACTCAGCAAGCTCATAGGAAAGGAAGGCACAAGAATAGACACTAAGAATACACTTGCCTCTCATGTACATAACAAACTAAAACTCATGCATAACATGTCATGTAGGCTCATAAACTGAAGCAGGTATTAACTGAAAAGTAACAATGCTCACATACTAGATCTTGGGACCCAAATAAGGAATGCACTGGCACCCAAGTCCTGATAACAAACCTGCTACTGCCCTGAAGGTAGACTGTCTCTGAACTACGAGCTAAAGCTCACTCGAGTGGGAGCGACCACACTCACTGGCATGCATAAGCGTCCAAAATAAAAACTAGGCACGCCAAGGCGTCCTTAATAACTCAGTCCAGGAAAGCCCGACACCGTACAACTGTATCTCAAAAACGGCGCCAAGACTCATGCAAATGCAGCACATAAGGGTGGCGTAGTAGACTGGACAGGATACAAAGCCCCTATAAGCGAAGCATCCCGCCAAGTCTCGCCCAACTAGTAAATCATACGCCAAATGCAAATGCTTATGCTTAACAACTAGCAAATAAGTAGCATGGTCATGTGACAAGCACTCAAGCCATATGGAACCCCAATGCATATCTCAAGCCTTTACATGCATAAGAAAGAACTGTAATTATTCTGAAAATAAAGAGATTCACATGCTGGACTCTCATCCACAACAATCTCTAACAAGAACTTAGGAACCTAGCTTCATTCCCCCAACAATTAGAAAAGAGAATCAAGCTCTTCAAAGATCACAATAATGGACTGATCAAATATTATCCAAATGGATTTAATTATATACCAAAACAAATCCTATCGAGTCTAGTTTACATCCCTTTAAACGGTTCATCAATCGGAGTTTTCTACTAAAAGTTATGCTCGAAAAATTGGAGCATGCGCAGGCTGAAAACGTGAAAGATCGGTCGATCGAAGGAAAAGATCGGTCGACCAACAGTGACCTAAACACCCAGTTGGTCGACCGATTAAGCCCTTGATCGACCAACAGAACCCTCTACACCCTATTGGTCGACCGATTATAGATAATTGGTCGACCAAACTCAAAGAAAAACTCCCGAACATCCCCAAATGCATGTCAAATACCCAAAATCACCCATATAAACCACCCTCCTTCAACTCCCACCACAACTCCCATGGATTATAGGGTGGAAGAGACCCTATTTGAAGTTCCAAGACACTTCAAGTGAAACAACTAAGGATTGAGGGAGATTTACAATCATTTCTACATAGGTATCCACATGGGTTTGGGTTTTTCAAATCATGGAGGTATTCAACTCATTTTCTCAAAATACAAAGATTTAAGAGTGTAGAAGAAGATTAAGAGGAGAAGAGCTTGCCTTTAGAACTCCTCCTCCTTGCAAGACTTGCTTGAGATGATTTTCTCTTCAATATACTTGATCCTACACTCAAAATGGAAGAAAAAGGAGAGAAAAGGGGAAGAGAAGCAATCTTAACTTGATTAATTACTCTTGGAGGCTTCAAAATCTAGAAAGAATGGAAGAGGAAGAACTTACTCACCTTGGAACCTCTCTCCCTTTTTCCCGATCCGCTCTCTCTTTGTCCTTTTCTCCACTTAGGGCAAAATAAAGCCCTTCTCTCTCTCTCTCTATATATATATATACCCTTTTTGTTAATTTACCAAAATGCCCTTTTTCATTTAATAAGCTAAATCCTTAATATGAAAGGGTAAATTAGACATTAACTAAGCACCACAAATTGCAAAGAGATAACCCGCCCATACCTCGGAATATAGTGGGTCCCACTTCACCAAAGTCAAACATTTGACTTTTTCCACATTTTCTTGGAAATAACCTACAATCACACATGACAATCACCAAAACTTATCATTCTCATATCATAGATGCCTCATTGCAAAATATAGCACCCGGACCCACTAACGGGTCGTTACAAGTTATGTGAAATAAAGAAGAAGAAAAAAAATAAACAAACTGCTTAAGCAGCTAATCTTACACAACTTTTTGGTTTTTTCTCTTGACAATCAATTTAATTCTTTGTCTTATTAGGAGTTGTGTTATTTTATTGTTTGTTTACGGTCTTGCCTATGTGTCTTCTTAGATACTAGTCTTAGGTATTTTCTATAACCATCTATATTCTTCGCAACTGTATTATATGTGATAAAACAAGATTCTTTTGATGCTTTAGATAATTCTGCTACTGATAGGGTTCATGAAGCTCCTAACAACAGAACGAGGGTTACAGCATAAACATTAAAATAAGGTTAACCAGTTATTCTAACTAGTTAACATATGGCTTAGTGTGCAGCATGCTACACTAAGCCATATGTTTATTAGTGGTGGCAAAAACTCCAAGCTAAAATTAATTATTTACATTTGGTTGAGTATTTCCACACTTAATCAAACGACCTCTTAAGAAATAAAATGGTTATGTCTTCACTGGATTACAATATTAACAAATGGGAAGGGATTGGTTATATGCACACTGAAATAAAAACAGAAAAATACTAAACATAAGGCATAAAAATCTAACTACAAGCTACGTGTAACAAATTATATATCAATTATGAAAAAGAAACAGAATGAGCAGTACTACTATGTTAACAACTAAAAAGTTAACATTCTTTCTCCTAAAGAAAATTCATTAATAACCTAATCTACATATTTTTGTGATAGTAGGGCTAACTAGAATTAACCACATTCAAGATTTAACTACCTCCGTAAATATAGTATAAATAATCTAAAATTTCTAACAAAAATATCTAACTATGAAATTCCCACATGTTTTTAGGCTTTAGGTTAACAACTTAGTATGGATCATACCAAGTTAGGTATGGATTAAGTAATCAAGTTAGTATTTATCACACCAAGTTTGTATAACAGTTGAGTCATGCCATGCGTGTGCCAAAAGTTTTAACTTTTTTGAATTATTAATATATATGTAAAGAATATTAATATAAGAGCTTTGTTTCTTTTAGGTTGATATATATATGTATGTATGTATGTATATGTATATATATATGTACATGAATACTGGTAGTACTTTTATCCCATATTCTTGTGCTCTGTAATTTAATCTATCTCTAATACTATCAATTTTTGTTGTATCAGTACGATGGATAGGAATTGGATGCAATTGGGTGATAGACTTTCTGACTAGTACGTTAATGGAGTTGATAATTATTTGTGATACCAACATTGTTCGAGGTATGTATCCTGTGAGTGATAGGATTTAATCACTCCCTCCGGGTGGTGGGTGATCACCCATTTTTTTAAATTTTGAATGCTTAGTATTATATGTATCCTGTGAGTGATAGGATTTAATCACTCCCTCCAGGTGGTGGGTGATCACCCATTTTTTAAATTTTTTAATGCTTAATACTATACGTATCCTGTGAGTGATAGAATTTAATATGTAACGACTCGTTTAGTGAGCCTTAGATGTTAATTATATTTTTATATAGTGTGTTGTATGTGGGCTTATTAGATGCTAAAAGTAAGTTATGGGTGAATAAGAGGTTAAATGGCGCAAAATACTACGACATGTACACCACAGATGAGGAGAGAAATCAAGTGGGTCCAATAGACATTGAGAGAGAGAGCAATGGAGAGATAGGGTATGTCTTTAATATTTAAGGGTTTCTATGTTTTGGTACATTTTAGTGATTGTATGTTATGTAGTTTGTGACGGAAACGTTTTGGGCTTTGTAATTCTATTTCTAACATTTTATAATGAACACTTCTTTGACTCTAATTTCATATTTTATTATTATTATTTTTTTGTAGGTCAATGAGACAACAAGACTCTAAAGGAAACAATTGCTGTCTTGGAGTCCATGAACAATTTTATAACCATATATAGTGTTTTTGTCATACATTTTTAAATAGTATATATGATTGTTAAAGTATTACTTTTAGTTGAATATCTTTTTTAGTGTACATTTTTTAATAGTATATACAATTGTCAAAGTGTTATTTTTAGTTGAACATATTTTTTTGTGTAATTTGTTGGCAATTAACACATATATATATATTACTTTTGGTGTGTAAATGCTAATGGATAATGATTACTTTGGTGTTATTTGAATGCCATGTTTAATTTTATGAGTTTTATTTCAATTTGATATGGATAATGATATATAGGTTTGGTGGTTTATATCAAAACAGGATATTTTTGTCATTGATGACTAGCAATTGTTTTCATACTATTAAAAAAAATAATAATAAAAAAAATATTTTTTTAACGATAGGAATCATACCGTCGCTAATTGTTCACATTATTAACGAGAGGAAATATTGTAGTTATTGGTTTGTGTTTTGATAACTAAAAAGTTATTTTTAACGACAGAAATTATACGATCGCTAATTGTTTAGACTATTGACAATGGAAAATATTGTCGTTATTGGGTTATAATTTGGTAGTTAATAATTATTTTTAACGACAGGAATCATACGATTGCTAATACAATTAACGACGAGTTTATCATTCCCGTCGTTAAAGACTTTTATCCTCGGGGGCAATAACGATGACCGACGACAGGAAAATTCCCGTCGTTAAAACCCGTTTTTCTTGTAGTGTAAATCATACCATCACACTGATAAGTCTGCACAGTTGAATATCGATTGCCTCACATAGTAGTTTCTTAGGTCTCAATATTTGTGCATCCCCATCTCATCAAATGTTAAATAGAAATTAAAATATTTTAACTAATGTGCAACCCCTATGTATCCATAGCCAATCAACACAAGAATTAAAATGCCCCAATTTCTACCATGATGGAGAGCCCCGATTAGATTGTTTTAACTCTTAAGGTCTAATCGGTTACAATTTAATTTTACAAATATGAGAGATTTTTTATTTTTAATTATTAGGTCTCACTTTTCACATGCAACGTTTTAACATACATCAATTATGTAAATAAACATTGCATAAAAATAATCGATATGGTCATGGACTCAATCATGCATTCTAGGTGCAATTCTAGGCATTGGAATTGTGCGGTGCATTCGTGGGTGTATAAATAAGGAAACGCCTTTAACATAGGGTATTCGTTTCCTTGATTATTTTGCCATCAACGACTTCACTCCAAGTCGTCTGGATTGGTGTGAATCCCTTGCTTTTACAATTCACTATAAACTACTTTTACAATAAAATTAAAAGTAATAAATAATTATTTTACAACCGTCATGAAAAAGACGGCTACCTCTGCTACGCAGGCCGTCAAATAAAATAACCCATACATCCACATCACACATACATCATCCATGTAGTGTCTTAAGTCCATGAACAATATCGATATGCAACAAGACATCCACAACATGCTATTAACAATTAAAAGCATATTATTAACAATCATATGATTACTGGACATGGGTATAACCAATTATACCTTGGTGTTTTAAAATAAGAATCAAATAAATAAAATAATAATAATAATTTTAAAATTATTTATTTTATTTTATTTTTTTATTTAATTTTTTGGTCTGCTGTGGCGGATAGGCGCAGGCCCAGCCCGCGTCGCACGGAGCTGGTGCACGAGGCTTGCCCATGCTGCCTGGCGTTAGCGCGCAGGCAGCAGATGTGGGCTTACGCGTGATCGAGGTTGTCGAACCGACCATATTAGTGTATGTATTAGGACTGGTTTGCAGCTAGGATGCTCCCCAGGTCGTCTCCCAACAAACTATCAACGAACTATCAAAACAAGATTAAACGAGGGGGGTTGTGATGAAAATCGAACTTAAAAACGCTCAAGAATGAAACAAGGATGAATTCTCGACCAACTAAAACGTAACCCGCTACAAACCCTACCTCCTTACTGCGGTAATCCCCGTCTCACTTATGAAAATAATCTGTTTGGTTTGATTTTTGAAAAACTCTTCTACAACCGTAAAAGATTAAATCAA
Organism: Diospyros lotus; assembly: GCF_014633365.1. Lineage (NCBI taxonomy): Eukaryota > Viridiplantae > Streptophyta > Magnoliopsida > Ericales > Ebenaceae > Diospyros > Diospyros lotus. The sequence continues at coordinate 25,081,804 of NC_068342.1, forward strand.
AACGAGCAATCGCTCATACAATTTATAATATACCGTTTCTTTCTAATCAAAGCCTCAACCGAGCACGTCAATTAAGATCATGCATGCATTCACACAACCGCGTAAAAGAAACATACATAAACTTAGAGAAGGAAAAGAAATGAAATCATCAATAAAAACATGAAAATCCAGTTCCAAACCAGATTCGACTATATGACCGAGACTCAAACCGGGCAAGGTACGAGAATGTAGCAGATTACAAGCGAATTAGCCTTCCATAGCTTCTAGGTTGAAACCGTGAGAATCCTCCAAAATCGGCCACCCTAATGCCTCTTAGCTAGCTCTTATTTATAGGGTTTTGGAAAAGAAAAACCTAGGTTAAATGGGCTTAGGTTTTTTTTTAATACATATGGCCCATAATTTAATTAATTAAAAAGGGCCCAATGGATTCTAAATTTGCCCATAACCCATAATGAAGTATGGTTGCCTCTTTCAGACTCGATGTCCGTCCACCTTGCGAAGCCCACTTGCGCCTTTATCGAAATAACTCAAATCTGCGGCCCAAATCTGCCAAATAAGAATAAAAATAGTGTGAATCCCAATAAAATAAAATAAACACAAGACAAATGAAATAACCTAAATAGAGTGCAATGAAGATGGAATAAGAGGGATAAATAATATAAAATATGCGCGTCATCAACGCGCGAGGGTAACAGACGCGCCTTGTGCAAGTGCGCGCGCGTCTAAGCGGGCCATGCGTACATGTACGCGCGCCGTGTGCTCCTACCGCACATCTACATGCGCTGGCAGCCCCTGAGCACCCCCAGTGCTACTAGCCGCCCCGGAACTGTAACACCCCCTGTCTTAGAACTACCCAAGAAGAGGTGCTACGTGGAAAATAAATAAAGTAAAATAAACTCTCTGATATGATGAACTGAAATCATCAATAACTCAACTAATCAAAACTTGAAGCGTTTTAAACAATTGAAATTGAACTCTAAGTTAATATAAACTAAAAACCATAAAGTCTGTCTAAGGGAAAATCCCTCAACTGAAATATAAAATAATCCTAAACTGACAAGACGTTATAAAACTCCAACACCTAGATATCTTTTATTCTTGAGCGACTTCACGTACATACACTACTGACCACTGCTGCTAGGCCCCACATCTGTTACTCCCTCACTAGGACCTGAAATAGTGAAGAGTACAAGGTGAACTACAAAGCTCAGCAAATAATAAGTTGGAAAAAATAACTGAAGCTGAATCGAAGAATATCAAGATTGATAAATTACTTACTGAACTAGTACTGAGTATAGTTGCTGTCTGTTTGCATTCGCAAAATGTAATGCACATAAACCGTAAACTAAATGCAAGTATGCAATTTTGGCTCATAGGCCCACACAATCTGTAATACATACCCGACTGATCTGAATCCTGTATACATAAAAATTGTAAGCACATACTGTGGGCAATATACCCCTAGCCCCTTGGTCGTCACCAGGCAAGCAACACATAAACTGAAACTGGCGGGATCCCCGTGGACAAGCTGCCTAGCGCGCATACTAAATGCAATGTCCATACACATGCTAGCACACAATATGAAGTGCTTCATATAAAGTCATGCTCAATGCTCATACCAAGATGTATGCACATAATCTCATGAAGTAAAGCTGATCTTGTCATAATAAATACTAAATATGTCACTTGATCTTCAGTATATTGGAATACAAAGATTATATGAATTATTTATTATGGTATGGGCATGTTAGATTTATCATACTTGGCATGACAATTCAATGTTTAGGAGTATTGAAGATATTAATTAAAATAAAATCTTGAATTAAACTTTACTGGAAACTCATTAGGATTTTCTAGAAAGACCATCCGAATATCAGGAAGGATATCCAGATATGAGGATAGTCATCTGGATATGAAGAAAGCTCATACGGATGATACACAAGCTATTCGGATATCTGGAAGAGGTATTCGGATATGATCTAGAACATCCGGATATGATTTAGGTCATCTAGATGTCTCACTGGAACATTTGGACATATCAGGGACTTATTCGGATATGAGGTCCAAAACTTGAGAGAGTCATCTATGTAACGCCCCACTTTTCAAAACACACAATGACGCCCCACTTTTCCAAATACTCAACAACATGGAATATAAGTAGACATCACCTCGGGCGTTATGGAAACCCTTGCCAATGGAAGCGTTTGAATCGAACCTGAAAGCTTAACGAAAGCTAAATAAAGGGGTTTCCACTAGATTTCCTTTACAGGCATAAGAAATGCATACGACCTTCAATACTCCATAAAACACAACACATCATAGCAGGTATAACTGTAGGACACCCACACACACCCTTTACAACCTTGAGTATCCTAGCTGCTATTTACAATACATCACTTGGTTACAAGGGTACATAATGAAATAAAACCCAAAGCTAGCCAAGCACCACCTCTTTGCCCTTGGTCGAACTAGAACCTGGAACACCTGACACTTCTAAGAAACCTGGGATGTTGAATGTCCCAGGGGTATGAAACACCCGAGTTAGATAATAACATCTAAGTGAGTGACTCAGAAAATGAGAGTACATGCGTGTAAATGCAATAATGCCATTATGAAATCCACCCCTGTGGTAGCAATGCCAAGGTGTTGCAATCACCCTCGCGGTCATCATAGTCACTCCTTGGCTCACTGCAAGAGCACAAGTTCTTCCATGATGGCCCAACAACTAGCCACAGTCACCAACATGAACATGATATATGATAAAGCAGAAGGAATATGCATAACCAAGGGAAAATATAACATATAAACCACCTAAGGCATGATATGCAATCCATCATTCACACACAAGTGAAGCAACAAATTCTCAAAGTGTCACAAAACATGCAGGAATCACTCACCTTGACCGATTACCTTAGGAAGCACGGTTTACAACGAGTGGAATGGGTTTTCTCGTAGTTTTTCTTACTGCTTGGCACGAACTTTGAGAAAGACCCAAAAACTCTATCAAGGCTTATTCTCCCTCATTTCTCCCCCGATTTTCTCCCTTCTTTTCGGTAGTGTTTCCTCTCTCAAACTCCCTTCCTTTTCCTCCTTTCTTGGTACCCAAAATGAATCACCCCAGACCCCTTATTTATAGGGAACTCCGGTGAACCAAATCGTGCCACGTGTCGCGTCTCATTCCATCCATGAGCATCCAATTAAAATATGCCACGTGTCCCTAGGGATTTGTGCCTCCACATGTTTAATTAGATTTTCAAGATTCTCCATCATTACATCCCACATGGTAAATTACATTTTCTACATTTCCCATCATTACAACTACATCCCACACGGTTAATTGCATTTTCCACATTTCTCATCATTACATTTCAAATCCTATCTCCAAGTGGCCAATGAATGCTTGCCACATGTCCTTAGGGATAAGGTTTGGAGACTTTTGCAAACTTGGAAGCTAAGTAAGCTTTTCCTTAGCCAATCATGCAATGCCACCTCAAAGGGTCATTATGAGCCATCATGTGACCTTATCTTATCTTCCAAATGGCCAATGGTTGATTGCCATGTGTCATTGAAGATAAGGCTTCATCATTTCTCCCATGTGCATCCAACCCAAATGCACCACTCGTCTCTTAATTGAATTTAATAGAGTTTGGAATCCAAAGCTCCATTTGATTTGAATTTGAAATCCATGATACCTTGAAGAGATATTTTTAAGGTTTCAAGAACTACACCTTGGGCCAAACTTTTCGGGTAATTTGCACTTAGACCCTTGCAACTTGGTCCCCGGGCCATTTTTAATTTCACTTTTTGGTCCCTGAAAAATGGATAAATTACACTTAGCACCCTAAGATTTTAGGTAAATTACACTTTTACCCGAACTTCAGTATCTACGATTTTGCCACTGGTTCAAAAACTAAACCTTTGCCTCAAGGCTTCTATAATCCCTTGAAAGGACCTATTTCCTCAAGTATTAAAACCTAATAACCTCAGGTATTACATCATATTTAAGTTGAAAATCTGGGATGTTATAATCTGGATATTAACTTATCTCATCCGGATACACTAAGAAAGGCATCTGGATATCTCACACAAAAACAATTGGACACATCTGGATACGACTTGAGGCATCCTGATATTACTCACAATAAGCACTGAACACATCCAGATGTGATACAAGTCATCCGGATATCTTACTAAGGCCATCCGGATACGCCCAAGGGCCATCTAGATGTCACTCACATAAAACTTTTTGACTCATTCGGATAGCATCTAGCCCATTCGGATATCACTCACATGCTCTGAAAAATCCATCCAGATGTCTCCAATTTTATAACCCAGAAATGAACGCTCACAGAGACTCTGTTCTTGAACAAATCTTAACAAAACTACACCATTCCGAAAGAAATCTTAGGAAATCAAATCCCAATTGATATGAAACAACGCCAAGGATGATTCAAAGATAATTTTTGATTGAATCACTATAAAGAACGTGCATTACTTTGCTAAAATACTCACTATACTTGTATATATATACATCACTGTAACTATTAAAAATATGAGAAAATAGACCGAATAATCTTGAATAATTGAGTGTAATATTAAATCATAATTCCATAAGGAAGGTTTATAGGGATAGATACTTGCCTTACGATCTTGATCGACTCAAACGAAACTTGCAAACTCTTATCTGCTAGACACTATTGTTGCTCCTTGGCTTCTCTGTTCTTCACGGCGTGAAGAAGAAATATGTTTATGAGGTTATATATATATATATATATATATACATGAAGAAACCCTAGAAGCCATCTCCTTCTCTTACTACAACTAGGAGACTCTCAAACTTCTTCTTACACATGGACTCCCACTCTTAATATAATTTTAATTAAATAATTAATAATTTCTATTAAAAGAAATTATTATTAAAACTCTATAATTACTCTCATACCCTTGCATCTATTTTTCACATAATTTAAATGAATTTAAATACTATTCTTTTTCTTTTAAAATCTTTAAATTTCCACCTTGGCAAATTCTCTTAACTCAAAAAAATTAAATAAATACTTAAAAATTCTAAATAAATTCTGGGACCTCTAGCAGGTCGTTATAGGGACAAATTTTGGCGCTGCCAACTACGCGTGATCTAATTATGGCACAACTAAGTGGTGCCAAATTAGTTCTATGATGCTTTTGGCATGAAACCCAAGCTCAGATCTCATCTGGTAAAATTCTTTTATTTTTCAGAATACCAATTTTCGTGTCCAATAATCACATGAACAAAACCATAAATCTAAAAAACGATGACTCTGATACCACTGTTGGGATTACATAAATCTCATCATATGTGCAGCGGAATTAAAATTTAGTTTGCACGTATCCCGTGTTTTAGAAAATATGGTTTAAGAAATTGAAAACAAAAATGAAAGGTTACCTCTTTGATGAAATCTGATTTCACCATTAGATTTCCTGCCGTATAGTCCTCTAAGTGTAGGATGCCGAGTCAATGCTTCCAAAACCGCTTCTGTCCAAAAATATCAAAGAAAGTGATAAGTAGAAGAAGTTTTTCAGAAAAATTTCTAACTTACCTTTTGCATTCACACCACTTCTTCAAAAACTCTCTCAACTCAAAAGTGATTCAGGAGTTGGAAATAAAGGGTTAATGGAGCTATTTATAGAGTTCCATTAACCCTACTCCTTTAATGGGTTGGGTTTCTCAAGACCGTTCCATTTAATGCTATTAGGGCAAGCCCAATCCAATGGTGTTTATTTGAATCCAATCCAATAGTTCCATTGGGCCAACCCTAATGTGCTAGCAAAAGACCCAACCTAATTAATAATTAAATAATTATATTTACAATATAATCATTTAATTATTCTTATTTATCTAATAAATAAATACACTATTATTAGTAATTATAAAATTACTAATTTATCCATCTTCTCTTTGAAAGTGATTTCTTTTGGGTGAGAATTTCTGGGTTCACAAATAAATTGGCAATGAGAATAATCAACAATTAATTCTCGTAAATCATGAGTGACATCTAGTAATATGTCATGATTATCCAATTTATTGTGAAGCTGGTATTGTGAACCTTTTACTACATTACCATACAACACGGTCCTTCTATCATCCTATATCTCGACAAGATATGAGATCATAGTCAACAGGTCGAATCTCTTAATCTCGTCATACGACCAAATCCAAAATCAATCTTGACTAATTATGACACAACCCTTATGGAACAAATTTCATCATCATATTACCTCGGTCAAGGATTTATTGTCAAGTGATTATTGGATCGCATAGGATATATTTCTCAAAAATCTTGAGGTGATAGATTCCATGTCTGATGCACACATACCTTATGTATCACTAAATTAGGAATATAGATACGCATGATTATCCTTGATTAGAACAACCATATAATATCATTGATATCCTAATCTACCAATACATAGATATCCATGTCATCTCAAGTTTAAGGACTAGTTGCACATCCGCAGCTAACATTGAATCATTGACCCCGTGAGAAATAACCCATGTGATTCAATGTTAGCAGTCCCATTCAGTGAACTCATTCTTGTAACAAGCACCCACTCATCTTCCTTCTTTATCTCATATAGAATGACATGAGACTCACCAACCTTATATTTTAGTATCTCATACTGAACAAGGAGGAAGATGATGTTTTACGAGTTGCTATTCTCCAGATTAGGAACTCTATGGCCAGGAACTTGTTTATAGTATAACGAACAGTGGATTATCCATCACTCGTATTTTTAACTCTTAAGAATAGTATTCACTCATTATACTAATGGATATATGTTTTATAATTTAAACCATATTACAATTTAAATAAAAACATAAACTTTCTATTTAAATAATATTTAAAGAATTACAAGATCGAGTCCCTTTGTGTCACTAGAATCGGTCTTTAGGGCTCATATCTAACATGAACAAAATCAATCGACTAGCCTTGGAGGCAATTGACCTGTCCTTGCTAATTGGTGCAAACCAGTCGATAGTTTCTTCAAAATTAGTTGATAATTTCTTACAGTGAGGGTCACGTTCGAGAACAATTTCTTATCGTTTTCTATAACGGCTTCAGCCGTGAGCAGGAGAAAGGATGATTGGGAAAGTCGACGTGCATCTAGCATCCCTCTCCCTCTCCCCCCCTTGTACCTTCTCTCTATATCTCTCTTAGTCATTTTGTTCGATTTGGAGGGTATTTGAGGGTTTAGGGTTTAAGTATAAAAGGATTATGAAGAATAATGCTTAAGGAAGGCTACCATTGTTTCCTTAGCTCTCTTTCTCTCTCTCTCTCTCTCTCTCTCTCTCTCTCTCTCTCTCGACTATGTATGCTCTTTTCCTTCCAAAATCCTTGAAACCCTCATCTCCTTTTGCTCCCATTGCTCCTTGTTTCCTTGTTGCTATTGTAGCAATTCCAATCCAATAGTGAGACTATTTGGAATTGGAACTCTTTGTTTCTAAACCCATTTACAACCACATTTCCTATAAGAAACTGGGCTAGCACATAGGCTTCTTACGAGTTTCATCCATTTTCTGGAGTGTGGACTAACTAGGGCCCTTGTGCATTGAAGGGTCGAATTGGTCATCTAGTATTTCGATCAAAACAATGAGATTGTTCAAAGCTGCTATTCAGGAGTTGTTTGGTGAGATTGAGAGCTACCCCAGGTGATTTCCATCATCTTTATCAGCTACGAAACTCTCCTGTGAGATATACTTCTGAACACCCTATGGTTGGTTTCATTTTCAGTTGCATATGGTTGTTAGATACCAGGTTTTGCAAGGTGATATTGTTTTATTCCTGTTGCATTTATCATATGTTTTCGAAAAAGTTTTGAAATCGACTAAAACCCTTGCATGAACCACCAAGTGTTGGCATTCCCCTTTAATGAATCCACATGCAAGATATAGTGGTTACCTCAAGTTGAAAGATCACTTTCACAACCGCCACTAGAGCTTTCCTTAAACACTCTTATAAGATCCTTTTAGTCGATCAGTTCAGTGAACTTGTACACACCAACAAGCACCCATGTACTATCTTAGTTATCCCATACCCATAGTCTATAAGATCAACTACTGTAATACCCCAAGTTTTTCTAGGCATTGTTGTTCAAGAAGTACAACGTTTTCTTTGAAATCGAAGGATACGATTAGTACATGTGAAGTTCCTGGGTAATCGCCGAGGAACAAATGAAGGGTTTTCCAAAAAATCATGGAAACTATCGCAAGGGGGCATTATCAAAGGTATTTTGGAGAAGTTTAAGGAGTTCTAGGGCTCAAGGAATATAAGTGCAAAGAAGTTTTGGGCTAAAGAGTTATTTGGAAGAAGTTCAAAAATATCTTGTGATTAGTTAGTTAAAGGAACCAAATAAGCTAACTTAGTTAGGAGACATAATCATGAGGAATCTTGAAAAACCTAATTAACATGTGGTGGCACATGTTTCAAAGGACACATGTCGCAAGGGGGAGGAATGGCACGAATCTCAAGGGACACATGGCGCGATCCTATGGAAAGCATTGATTACAACCTTATCTAAGTAACACATGGCAAGTGACACATGGCACTCTTGGATTGGCCATAAATGGATATAAATACCAATTCCTTGGAAGGGAAAATCTCACCATTAATCAAGAGGAAAAGAGGAGGTGAGTTGAGAGGAGAAACTTTGCCCAAAAATAGAGTGGTAAAACACTCCGTTGGAAAAGTTGGACCGCCACCGTAAAAGGAGTTAAACAGCATCAAAATAACAAGGTAATTCTAATTTCTTTTTTTAATTCGATAGATAATTGAATAAGGGTCGCATGAGTTCATACGAAAGTCAAATCAGAGTCCGAACGAGGGAGAACAGGCCAAAAAACCACAAGGCGTCAAAGTTGGAGGGGCGGCGCGTGCAGTTCACGCGCCACCTGACTGCTACGAGTGCAGCGCATGGGGGTCCTTCCCCCAGTGCATGAGGGGCCCTCTAGCCCCAAATTTTGTAGTCTTGGCCCTTAAATTTCTCCCTAGGACCCCATGTAAAAATATTTTAGGTTTGAGTTACGAAAGTATGTTATTTTTGCAGAAAAGTATTCCTGAACCCTGTAAACAGTACCTTAACGCTTCCGAACCAGTAAGGTGAGTGTTCCTTGCATACTTTTGCTACATCTTGATCATTTCGGCTTCATTGGGTGAGGGTATTGGCTTGCATATCATGCTTTTGTGGCTTACATGTCATTTTTCCTTTGGTTATGCATATTCCTTATGCTTTGTCATATATCATGTTCGTTGTGGTGACTGTGGCTAGTTGTTGGGACATCATGGGTGATTTCGTGCTCTTACGGTGAGCCAAGGAGTGACTTTGATGACTGTGGAGGTGATTGCAACACCCTGGCATTGCTACCACAGGGGTGGATTTTATAACAGCATTATTGCATTTGCACACATGTACTTTCCTTTTATGAGTCACTCACTTAGATGTAATAATCTAACTCGGATGTTTCATACCCCTGGGACATTCAATGTCCCAACTTTATCAAAAGTATCAGGTGTTACAGGTTCCAATTCAAATATGGGTAAGGAGGTGATGCTTGGCTAGATCTGGGCTTTTATTTCATTATGTACCCATGTAATTCGAGTGACGTATTGTAATAGCAGCTAGGATGCTCGAGCTTGTAATAAGTGTGTGAGTGTTCGATGGTTGTACTAAGGGTTGTAGCTTTGTTGCACGAGCATGGGCAATATCTCAAATGATGCACTTTGAATGTCATATAGAGAGGCTTCCATGATAAGGGTTTATTTGCTAGTTTGGGCATGTGTTACAGTTGTAACTTCAAGTAGTGAGTTGCATCTTTTGCATTTATTGAAAGTTGTATGCATTTCTTGTACATATAAAGGAAGTATAGTGGAAACCCCTTTATTTAGCTTTGGTTAGGCTTGTAGGTTCAATCCATTACTTCCGTTGGCAAGGGTTTCCATAACACCCATGGTGATGTTAGCTTATATTTAATGTCATTAAGTATTTGGAAAAGTGGGGCGTTACAACTACTATCTTTCCTAAAGGTAACAACATAGCACACACCGGTCTCTTTGTGTCATTGATGTCCCGCCTCGATGACACTTTTGACTAGGGACAAATTTAAGGTTATACTCTTTAGTGTATCAAGGACCTTACAATTGAAGTCACACCTCACTTCCTTTTTTTACAAAGTAAAACCTAGGGAGTTTGTATTTAGGCATGTTGTATTTAATTAATAGCTGAATGAATAAATAAATAAATACAAAAGACAAAGCTTGTCAATATATAACATGAACATGAAATAACTAGATAAATTGCTCAACAAATATATCACATTTTAATGTATTAAGTACAACTTAACACTTATGATATAGGGCATACACTAACATCCTCGGCCTCCTAAGGGAGACACCGTTGCCAAAATATTTCTCAAATGCCAGAGAGAGAGGTCCCATGTAACGCGTAAACTAGATAACTCCAACATTCAAAAATCCTTCCAAGAAAGGGATAGACAATCTATGGGGACCCTGCTCCCGGAGATCCCACTACCAAGGAATTCGAGAGGAATTCTCCAAAAAAAGATTGATATAGATACAACTCAATTAAAAAGAACGTTCCCAACCTTATTCATTTATCATAAGAAGCCAAAATAATACTTATAATACATCCAATTTATTAAATCCATTAGGCTTAACCATCCACAAATTTCAAAAACACAATTGAGTTCAACAGAACAAAATAAAACAGTCTTTTCCCTATACTAAAAACACCCCCAAAGATCTTTTAGTCAGAATTGCTCTGTACATATCACTACCCCTCAAGAATCAAGCTCCACTGGTCTTGCCCTCTACTATAGCTTTTGTCTTACTTGGAATGATGTAGAAACAAGTATGAGCCACAAGGCTCAGCACGTATAATTTAAAAGGTGTGTGAAGCAATAGAAATCAAAGTAGGATAAAATTTCTTATTACAATAAATATACCCATGTATAACACTACAAGAAAGATACTTTTTAGCGACGAAATTTTTTTGTCACTAATTAGTGATAGGTCGACGACGGAATAGCCGTCGCTAAATTTTTACAACGAATTAGTGATAGTTTATTCTATTGCTAAATTTTTTTAATATTTTTTTAATTTAGCGACGGAAAGACCCATTGTTAAATAAGTTTTAATATTTTTAAAATTTAGCAACGGATATGCCCGTCACTAAATAATTTTCAGGATTTTAATTTTTAAAATTTAGTGACGGATAATTTTGTCGCTAAAAGAAAATAAAATTTAAACTTAATTTAAATTTTTTTAGTGAAGGAATAATTAAGAAAATTTAAACTTAATTCCGTTGCTAAATGAGAAAAATAAAATAAAATTAAAATCTTTTAGCGACGAAATAATTCCATCGCTAAAAGAACATAAGACTAAAACTTAATTTAAAATTTTTTAGCGACGGAATAATTCTGTCGCTAAATGGAAAAAAAATTAAATCTTTTAGCGACGAAATTCTTTAGTTGCTAAAATTAAAAATGAAATTATAAGTTTTAGTGGCCAAATTATTCCGTTGCTAAAATGTGAAATTCATAAAATATTTAAATTAAATTTAAAGTCTCATTTGACAAAAAAACATTTCATAGTTAAATGTAGAATTTAAAAAAAATAAATTAAATTCAAAATTAGTGACAGAATATTCCATCATTTAGTTGTAGTAAACTTTCTTGGGTAGACGCAAATTAAAATCAAAATAGCGACGTAATTTTTCGTTGCTAATATAATTGTAACACCCCCTCTCTTAGAACTGCCCGAGAAGAGGTGCTACGGGAAAAATAAGATAAACTAACTGATAATTTGAAATTTGATACCATGACTGAACATCTCAATCAATTGGAATAAAAACTCTGAGTCAATACAGACTGAAAACCATAAACTCTGTCTAAGGGACAATCCCTCAACTGAAATATAAAATAGATCTAAACTGAGAAAACACTATAAAACTTAACAGACTCCCAGACATCTTTTATCTTGAGCGGCTCCACGTACACACACTACTGAATACTACTGCTAGGCCTCACATCTGATACTCCCCTGCTAGAACCTGAAGGGGTGAAGAGTGCAAGGTGAGTTACAAAAGCTCAGCAAGTGATAAGCTGGAAAGAATACTAAAGCTGAATTGAAGAATATCGATATTGATAAATAATTCACTGAACTTGTACTGTATAATCACTATCTATTTGCATTAATAAAAATGTAATGCACATAAATTGTAAATTAAATGCAGGTATGCAATTTTGGCTCATAGGCCCACATAATCTGATAATACATACTTGTCTGATCTGAAACCTGCGTACATAAAAATTGTAATCACATACTGTGGGCAAAGCCCCTAGCCCCCTGGTTGCCATCAGGCGAGCAACTCATAAACTGAGCTGAAACTGAAACTGATGGGATCCCCGCCGACAAGCCTCCTAGCGCGCATAATGCAATGCAATGCTCACATAAATGCTGGCACACGATATGTAGTGCTCCATATAAAGTCATGCTCAATGCTCATACCAAAATGTATGCACATAATCTCACAAAAATAATGTTGATCATGTTATAATAATGCTGAACATGATATGATCTTCATCTATATGTTAGAATACAAAGATTCAATGAACTATGATTTAGGGTATGGGTATGATTAACTTATCATGTTCTGGCTTATGAATTCAATGTTGGAAGGTATTGAATACATTAATTGAATTAAACTTGAATTAGGATTCACTGGAAGCTAAATTGGATTTCTGAAAAAGTAATTCGGATATCAAGAAGGATATCTGGATATGATGAAAGACATCCGGATATGAAGAAGGCTCATCTAGATACACTGACATTCAAAACAGAAGCTATTCGGAAATGTTGGGATGTATTCGGATATGAACTAGGACATCCGGATATGATTCTGGTCATCCGGATATCTCACTGATGCATTCGGATATAATTGGGGACTATTCGAATGAAAAATTTAACTTTTGAGGGAGGCATCCGGATATTATCTTGACCTTTCTGGATGTATAAACAAACCATCCGAATATCATACTCGAAGAACTTTAGATACATCCGGATACGATACAAGATATCTGGATATTAGAACTTAGAGTAATAGAACTTGTAATCCAAAATGGATAAGGATTACTGGAACTTGTAATCCAAAATGGATGAGGATTAATGGAATTTGCAATCCAAAATGGATGAGGATTAATGGAACTTGCAATCCAAAATGGATAAGGATTAATAGAACTTGCAATCCAAAATGGATAAGGATTAATAAAACTTTTTCATAACTTCACTGTTATACGCGCATATATATATATACGTCTCTGCTTACTGATATAAATCTGAAAACTACATCTAAGAATTGGAATAATCTGAAATCAAAACTGATATGAACCTGTAATGGAAGGGATTATAGGAAAAATACTTGCCTGATAGAACTCTTTGATCAAACCCTGGAGCAATCCTGAAGACTCTAGCAAGCCTCTGCTATCTCTTGGCCTTTTTGTTCTTCACATGGCATGAAGAAAAGTTAAGCTAATGGGCTCTATATATAGACATAAATTCCTAGATCACACTTCTTCTACAACTTGAATTCCTTCTCCAAATCTAACTAGGAGACTCTCAATCCAAATCCATCTCATACATGGATTCTCATTCTCCTTTAAATACATAATCTCACTTAATTAATAATAATACAAAAATTATTATTAAAACTCTCAAATAATAATAAAACTCCAAAATTACCTTCATGCCCTTGCATTTAATTTCCACAAAATAAATGCCATTTAAATGCTATTTAAATACTATTCTCTCAACTAAAAATTTAAATTGCCACCTTGGCAATTTCCTTTAACTCCAACATTAAAAAGAAATAAATGCTATTCTTTTCCTTCAAAATCTCTAAATTGCCACATTAAATAATTAATTGGCAAAATCGCTTAATCAAATACTTCAACAATTAATTCAATTATTCTTGAATAAATACTGAGCCCTCTAACGGGTCGTTACAATAATAATTTATAAAACTCCCATTTGAAATAGTAACGAAATAAAATTAAAAAATATTAAAATTAAAATTAATATCCATTTGAATTAGCGACGAAATATTCCGTCTGCATTCAAATACAAAAAATAAACCCATATTCAAATACAAGCCAAAAAAAAAAAAAATCGAATATAAGACAAATACAAGTAAAACATATCCGGATACAAGACACAAAGACGAAAACATATCTAAATATGAGACACAAACATATATTTGCATATTCAGATATCAAGGAAGGCACCTAATCATTATTTATCTATACAAAAATTATTAGTACAAATAAACTTAGAATTACTTACAAAATTTGTTAGATTTTGAAGATATTCTATCAAATATTTGGAATTATTTACATACAAAATTATTTCTCTAACATATAAATCGTGAATCATTTTTTTTTCTCCAGTTTAACATTAAGTTGGAGTCTAAAAATATTATTTATATATATATTTTTTGTTTAATTAGTATAAATATATAATTTATATAGTATTTTTGGTGTATTATGTTTTTTTTAGTATATTATTTATATATTACTTATATATGAATTAATTCTTCTCTTTGAATAAGATCTCAATTCCAACAACGGTTTCTTTAGATATCTTACAATTCCTATTTTTTTGATCCAGTTCCTCCACCACCGTGAACCTCATTTAGATTCAAGTATGTTACACCTTTTAGTTATTGGGAGAAACCAAGTACTTTATTTCGGATTCAGGAAACAACTCTCAGAGATTTTTTTTTTTTTTTTTGGAAGATATATGAGCGAAACAATCAATCTATTGATATTGGAAGATCTAAAGGAAGTCTTCCAATGTATCATTTATGGGTCTAATGGAATTCATAGGTATAGGAAGAAGCCCTATTAAATAGAGATTTTTTCTTTATACCATATTTTAATTGTTAATACGACATATAAGGACTACTATTACAAAGAATATTACACCCTTGATTGTGAAATATCGATTGTTTGTTGAACCCTATGAATTGCGTGAAAGTAGGATATTCCAAATTTAGGGGGTGTATGTGGGATTTTCGGAAACTCTAAGGTGCTGGTGCAATTCTGGGAAATGGGCTGAAGAATGGTTTAAAATTAATGGGAGAAGTATATATGTTGAGGGAAGTTGTAACGACCCATTAGTGGTTCCGGGTGCTATATTTTGCAATGAGGTATCTATATTATGAGAATGATAAGTTTTGGTGATTGTCATGGGTATTGTAGGTTATTTCCAAAAAAAATGTGGAAAAGTCAAATGTTTGACTTTAGTGAAGTGGGACCTACTATATTCCGAGGTATGTGTCGGATTATCTCTTTGCTATTTGTGGTGCTTAGTTAATGTCTAATTTACCCCTTCATATTAAGGAGTTAGCTTATTAAATGAAAAAAGGCATTTTGGTAAATTAATAAGGAGTGTAATTATATATATAGATAAAAGGGGTCTTATTTTGCCCTAAGTGAAGGAAGCAATTGGAGAAAGGAGAAAGAGAGAGACGGACGGGAGAGAGGGAGAGAAGGGCCAAGGTGAGTAAGTTTTCCTCTTCCATTCTTTCTTGAATTTGAAGCCTCCAAGAGTAATTAATCAAGTTAAGATTGCTTCTCTTCCCTTTTTTTCTCCTTTTTCTTCCATTTTGAGTGTAGGATCAAATATATTGAAGAGAAAATCATCTCAAGCAAGTCTTGCAAGGAGGAGGAGTTCTAAAGGCAAGCTCTTCTCCTCTTAATCTTCTTCTACACTCTTAAATCTTGGTATTTTGAGAATATGAGTGGAATACCTCCATGATTTGCAAAACCCAAACCCATGTGGATACCTGTGTAGAAATGATTGTAAATCTCCCTCAACCCTTAGTTGTTTCACTTGAACTGTCTTGGAACTTCAAATAGGGTTTCTTCCACCTTATAATCCATTGGGGTTGTGGTGGGATTTGAAGGAGGGTGGTTTATATGGGTGATTTTGGGTATTTGGCATGCATTTGGGGATGTTCGGGAGTTTTTCCTTGAGGTTGGTCGACCAATTGTCTATAATCGATCGATCGATGGGGTGTAGAGGGTTCTGTTGCTCGACCAAGGGCTTAATCGGTCAACCAACTGGCTGTTTAGGTCACTGTTGGTCGACCGATCTTTCACGTTTTCAGCCTGCGCATGCTCTAGATTTTCGATCATAACTTTTAGTAGAAAACTCCGATTGATGAACTGTTTGAAGGGTTGTAAACTAGACTCGATAGGATTTGTTTTGGTATATAATTAAGCCCATTTGGATAATATTTGATCAGTCCATTATTGTGAGCTTTGAAGGGCTTGATTCTCCCTTCTAATTGTTGTGGGAATGAAGCTAGGTTCCTAAGTTCTTGTTAGAGGTTGTTGTGGATGAGAGTCGAGCATGTGAATCCCTTTATTTTTAGAATAATTATAGTTCTTTCTTATGCATGTAAAGGCTTGAGATATGCATTGGGGGTTCCATTTGGCTTGAGTGCTTGTCACACGACCATGCTATTTAATTGCTAGTTGTTAAGCACAAGCATTTGCATTTGGTGTGTGATTCACTAGTTGGGTGAGGCTTGGCGGGATGCTTGGCTTATGGGGGCTTTGTATCCTGTCCAGTCTATTACACCACCCTTATGTGCTGCATTTGCATGAGTCTTGGCGCCGATTTTAAGATACAGTTGTACGGTGTCAGGCTTTCCCGGACTGAGTTATTAAGGACGCCTCGGTGTGCCTAGTTTTTATTTAAGGATGCCTTGGCGTGCCTAGCTTTTTATTGTGGTCGCTTATGCAGGCCAGAGGGTGTGGTGGCTCCCACCCAAGCGAGCTTCAGCTCGTAGTACAGGTACAGTCTGCCTTGAGGGTAGTAGCAGGTTTGTTATCAGGACTTGGGTACCAGTGCATTCCTTATTTGGGCCCTAAGATCCAGTATGTGAGCATTATTACTTTTCAGTTGATACCTGCTTTAGTTTATGAGCCTACATGACATGTTATGCGTGAGTTTTAGTTTGTTATGTACTTGAGAGACAAGTGTATTCTTAGTGCCTATTCTATGTGCCTTCCTTTCTTATGAGCTTGTTGAGTCATTTGGATTCACCTTGTTCCTCTTCATGCTAGGTAAAGGCAAGGACCCAGTAATGGGCGAGTCTAGCGGTTCCCAACTTATGGGTTAGGCGGTGTACAGGGCCATGCAAACCTAGAAGTTGTCAGCCTGGGAGTTTATTTTTGTCTATCTTGTCGCTTTCGGCCTGTAGTTTTCTTCAGTTTATTTTGGTCTATATGGATTGTATTTATTTTTGTGGCCGGTGTGCCAGTGATGTATGTTATGCATGCCCAGGGCTATGTAAGCCTAGAGATCAGTTGTTGTATAGCAGATTGAGGTTTTGATATGCATGCCAGGATGGCAAGTTTCCCTTATCAATTTTCTCTTGATATTTATCAATGGCATACATGACAGGTCCTTTGAGATCAGGTTGCTTATATTTCAATAGGGCACCCACTTGGGTTCTTTGGGGACCTAGGTGGGGGCTTTACAGAAGCTACTGGTGCGAACGGTCGCGCGTGCGCGTGTGCAGGCAGGGGTGCGAGATCGAGACAAAGGAGGAGCATGCGCGCACGGGGGGAGAAGAAATTGAGGATTTTATTAACAAAGCCAGCCTGAAACGATGTTATTTCAGGCTAGGGCAGTGGCAGCCATGCGCGACTGCAGACGCGTAACATGGCGGCCTCTGGGCCACCCATCTTGCTTGCGCCCCACGCCTTCTCCCTCTAGCTTCGTTTTAAGGCCAATTTTGGCCCCTTTTTTTTTTGCCATTTTAAAGCCAATCCAAGCAGCTGAAGCAGGAGAGAGAAGGAGGTCATGCACAGAGGAAGAAAATGGAGAAATTATAGGGAAAAATAGGGAATCTTGGTATTATTTAGTGTCCAAAAATATTTCGGTAAATGAGTAAAATTAGCATAAATGTTATATGTTGAAGTTATAGAATTTATACGGCTAGGTTATGTTGATTATGCAGTTAAAATTAATTAATTGAGCCGTTAACTTGTTTTTTTATATAGAACATTTTACTTCGCATCGGGAGCGTAGAAAAGTCAAGAACCAACCGTTTACAGGCAAGCTCCTAACCCTTCTCTCATGTTCTTTATTTCCTATAAGAGTCTTCGTGGTTTCTTGTATTCCATTCCCTCCCTCACCGTGACTCAGTTCCACGCATTAATAATGATAATCCGCGTGGCAACCATTCCATGATTGGTATGTTAATAATGGGTCTATTGGTGATTAAATAAATTAAGTAAATGATGTTTTGGTGTCATTCATTCTGCCCATCACGGGGCTTCGTATCGCTCCGCTTCCCTTGGGAATGATGCCGAACCCGTTGGGGCTAGGTTCTTAGAAAGTTGATTATGGTTAAAATTATGGGGTTATGTTAATAATTTATTATAAATGTGGAAATGGTTTCCTGTGTATGAGAAGAGATGAGAACGTGAATATCATAATGGTGTGTAAATCGTTATGGATTAGATGTGCGAAATGATGAGCTTAGGTGATTAAGTTTAATGATGTCTATGTGTGTCTTAAGGGTATGGGGTACAAAGCCACTGACTGTCGACCGTAGGTCTTGGCAATGGATGGATGGATATATGGGCGCCAGTCATCGACTGTTACGATAAGCACTAGACGGGTCAGGAAAGCTGGTACTTCCAGATTCTTACCTTGATTGTGTGCATATCATGATGTGTGTGCTGCATAGGGACTGGGTTGCATTCATTTGGGGGACATGCCTTGTGTGTGATGGGATGTGTGAGAATTTGTATAACCCAATCGGTCTAAGAGTCAATTTGGGTTCTCTAGGTGAGCCAGTGCATTTAGAGCATTTCGCATGTGTGTATTCCTATGTAGATGCAGCATGGCCTGATGCTTGGTTTATGAGGGCCTTGTCATCACATTTATGCTATAGAAGCCATTGCATCTCTTATATGTTGCACTGCATGGTGAGTATGTGCGATTTTAAGTGATGAGTATGGGTGGTGGGCATGGCCCACGGTAAGACCTTGGGAGTGAGACCTATAGCGGCGTGGCCATGCTAAGATCTTAGGAGTGAGACCCACAGTGGCGTGGCCCACGGAAAGACCTTAGGGAGTGAGACCCACGACAACAATAAGACCCTGGGGTGAGACCCACGGCAACAGATTATGTTGAAAGTGACAGGAAGCGACATGTAAAGGAAATGATATTTGGACTTGGGCGCCGATGTGTGTTTGATGTGGGCCCAAGGATCGTTTATGTGAAGCTTATTAGATGTTTATGCATTTGGAAATAAAGCAGGTATTGGGTATGGCATGACTTAACGTTACATTGGCATGAATTGCATAGGGTGTTATGGGAAGAGTCCTATCTGTATCCTACAACCTTTCTTTTTAGAGCTTGCTGAGTCTTGTGATTCATGTTTGCTTCCCATCATTCCAGGTAAGAGTATCTTGAGATCGCAGGTGCGTACGATAGAGTTGGATCCAGATCGTCGAGTCAGGATAGCAAGTGCAGAGTTCTCCCGAGGCTAGATCCTGGGTGTCGTTGAACTTATGTTAAAGTAATGTTTTATATGTCTGAGATAGGTGTATTCTATGAAAGCCAGGTAGGCTCATGTTGTGAATAATTATATAAGGACAATTATTAAATGTTTTGGGATAAAGCGTTATGGTTTCTAAAAGGGTTGGGTGTGAGTTTTAGTTTGTGTTATTGTTCGGTATGACTCAAATAATGACCCTCTATGAGCGCAGAGGCTCCGGGAGGTGGGCCGTTACAACGTATATGGGTATAATTTTTAATAAATTGGGAAATAATGAAATAAGCCTCAGTTAATTAGTTAATGAGTCCATGGGTCGATCAGGTGGTCTATGTAAATTATGGTTTGGGCTTAGGCCCAAATGTAATGTGATTTAAATTCTCTTATATGGATAAAAGAAAAAAAAAAAAAACCTAAAGTAGGAAGCAGCAGGCTGTCTGCGTGAATTAGCAGGCGCCTACCGCTCTCTTTCCCTCTCCATTTTGATTCTCTGTTCTTTCTGTTAACTGATTTTGTACCATTTTGATGATTTGGTACTTGATTCTGTCTCCTGTTCCATTAGCCATCACTTTCATTCCTCATCTCCCATGTTCTTATACTTCCTCTTCTCCTTCTTATGGTACCCTCTGCATACCTCTCTCTGCCGTTGAAGTTCAGTGGGCAAAAGACTCATCCAACCTCAGCCAAGTTCCTTCTGCCTTCTCATTCATATTCTGTAATTTCTGTGTATTTCATCTTTTCTTGGGTGATTGTTCGTTGCTTGGACGATTGTAAATGTATACACACACATATGTATATATCCATACCCCTGCCTCTTTGCTATAGCATCATTTGCTTCTTATTTTTGCGAATAGCTACCCTTGTTTCAGTAGATAGTTGTATAGATATATACCCTCATGCGAATCACCACTTATATATATAAATACATGCTCACGGCCATGCCCTGTTTCAGTCGAGCAAACCCATTTATGTACACACACACACACACGCATATATATATATTGTATGCGTGACTAGAGAGGCCGTTTGTAACACCCCATTTCCTAGATCTGCCCGAGAAGAGGTGCTACGGGAAAAAGAAAATAAATTGACTGATAAACTGAATTCTGATACCAAGACTGTATATGTCAATTAACTGTAATAAAACTCTGAGTCAACAAAAACTGAAATCACAAACTGCATCTAAGGGAAATCCCTAAACTGGAATATAAAATAAACCTAAACTGATCAAAAGCTAACTAATAAACTGACAACTCCCAGACATCTTTGGTCTTGAGTGGCTCCATGTACGCATACTACTGGACATTGCTGCTAAGCCTCACATCTGGTACTCCCCCGCTAGGACCTGGAATGGTGAAGAGTACAAGGTGAGCTACAAAGCTCAGCAAGTAATAAACTGGAAAGGAAAAACTGAAGCTAAATCGAGAAATATTGATACTGATTAAAACTTACTGAACTTGTACTGGGAGATATAATAATCACTAGATGGCATTATAAGATGTAATGCACATAAACTGTAAACTAAATGCAGGTATGCAGCTTTGGCATGTAGGCCCACATAACTGTAATACATACCTGGTTGATCTGAATCCTGCATACACAAAAACTGTAAGCACATACTATGGGCAATATGCCCCTGGCTCCTTGGTCGACAACAGGCGAGCAAAAAAAAACTGAAAACTAAACTAGTGGGATCCCCATGGACAAGCCGCCTGGCACGCTTAATGCAATGCTGTGCACATATATATGCTGGCACACAATATGTAGTGCTCCATATAAAATCGTGCCAAATGTTCATACCAAAAATGTATGCACATAATCTCACAAATAATGCTGACCATGTCATAATAATATACTAAACATGTAATCTAATCTTCAATGTATTTGAATACAAAGATTCCAGGAACTATGTATTATGGCATGGGCATGATTAGCTCAATATAATCTGGCATTTAAATTCAATAGGTGTATTGACTATTTTATCGAAGTTAAACTTGAATTGGACTTTCTGGAAGCCTACTTGAAATTCTGAGGAGACCCATCCGGATACTAGAAAAAAAAGGCATACGAATACTCTGAAGGGTATTTGGATAATCTGGGATAAAGTCTTTCGGATACTAAAAGAAACAACTTTAAGAAAACACACAATTCGGGACAGATTGTTACCCTTTCGTATTTTAGCCATAACTCTCTGCTCTGAACTCTGATTGAGCTGATTCAAATTGATATGGAAAGAAAAGAGGAATAAATACAACTTTCATGTTTTTCATTTTGTGGGATTCAGGCTCCATAAAGGTCAAAATTGGCCCGCAATAGAACAAAAGCTTTCTGGAATGCTGAGTGGACAGATTGATACCCTTTTGTATTTTTGCCATAACTCTCTGTTCTGAACTCCGATTGATCTCATTCAAATTTATATTGAAATACGAGAGGAAGACCTAAAACTTTTATGTTTTGATTTTTTTCTAGATTCGGGCTCCATCAAGGTCAAAATTGGCCCACAAAAGAACAAAACTCAAAGAGACAACTTTAAGAAAACACGGAATTCGGAATAAATTGATACCCTTTCGTATTTTAGCCATAACTCTCTTATTTGAACTCCAATTGAGCTGATTAAAATTGATAGGGAAAGAAAAGAGGAAGAAATAAAACTTTCATGTTTTGAATTTTGCGGGATTCAGGCTCCATAAAGGTCAAAATTGGCCCGTAAAAGAACAAAAGCTTTCTGGAATGCTGAGTGGACAGATTGATACCCTTTTGTATTTTTGCCATAACTCTCTGTTCTGAACTCCAATTGATCTGATTCAAATTTCTATTAAAATATGAGAAGAAGATCTAAAACTTTCATGTTTTTATTTTTTCTAGATTCGGGCTCCATCAAGGTCAAAATTAGCCTGCAAAAGAACAAAACTCAAAGAGACAACTTTAAGAAAACACGGAATTCGGAATAGATTGATACCCTTTCGTATTTTTGACATAACTCTCTCTTATAAACTCCGATTTAACTGATTCAAATTGATGTGGAAATAAAATATGAAGACATACAACTTTTATGTTTTGAAGTTTCCGAGATTCGGGCTCCATCAAGGTCAAAATTGGCCCGCAAGAGAACAAAAGCTTTCTGGAATGCTGAGTGGACAGATTGATACCCTTTTGTATTTTTGCCATAACTCTCTGTTCTGAACTCCAATTGATATGATTCAAATTTATATTGAAATAGGAGAGGAAGACCTAAAACTTTGATGTTTTGATTTTTTCTAGATTCGGGTTCCATCAAGGTCAAAATTGGCCTGCAAAAGAACAAAACTCAAAGAGACAACTTTAAGAAAACAAGGAATTCGGAACATATTGATACCCTTTCGTATTTTTGACATAACTCTCTCTTATCAACTCCGATTTAACTGATTCAAATTGATGTGGAAATTAAATAGGAATACCTACAACTTTTATGTTTTAAAGTTTCCGAGATTCGGGCTCCATCAAGGTCAAAATTGGCCCATAAGAGAACAAAAACTTTCTGGAATGCTGGGTGGACAGATTGATACCCTTTCGTATTTTGGCCAAAACTCTCTCTTATAAACTCCGATTGAGCTGATTCAAATTGATATGGAAACATAATAGGAATACCTACAACTTTTATGTTTTGAAGTTTCCGAGATTCGAGCTGCATCAAGGTCAAAATTTGCCCTCAAGAGAACAAAAACATTCTGGAATGCTGGGTATCCGAATACTGAATTCTTGTATCCGGATACCTTCATCTTCCAAACCTAGAAACGAGACACGGACAGAGACGCCATGGATTCAATTTAAAGCTAAATAAAAATACCATTCCGAAAGAAATCTTGGGAAAACAAGTCTCAATTGGTAAGAAACAATCATATGAATGAACAACGGATTAAAACTTGAAGAATCAAAGATAAAGATCCAATGAATAATCTGATCATGCACACTGTTACGCTGATATATATGTATGTAAAAACTGATCTGCAATTCAATATAGATCCTACAAAAGTTGAGTTTGATTGCTACACATGCTCCCGTAAGAATGATTTACAAGGAGAAGAACTTGCCTTTTGATTTGATCAATCAACCGATGAAGACCAACGGATGGAACTTGGATGAACTCTAGGCTTCTTCAATTTGTTTTCTTTGTTCTTCACGGCGTGACTCTATGCTAGAGTTTAAAGGCTTATATATATGTATATATAAGTAGGGAATACAACCCTAAATCCCATAACTCACACTCCTTTAGTAATTAGGAGATTATAATTTAATCCCTCTTATCGCAAGGATTCTTCCAACATAATAACTCTTAATTAAATAATTTAATTCTAATTAACAAGCCTCTAAAAGATTGCCATGTCCTTATATTCAATCCTCACAATTTAATAAGAATCTAATGCTATTTAAATATTATTTTCTCAAATAAAATCTCAATTGCCACATTAAGTAATTAACTCGCAATATCTTAAACTGAAAATTAATGAAATAAATTAATCAATGCTAAATAAATACTAAACCCTATGATAGGTAGTTACAATTTCTCCCCTCCTTAAAAGAATTTGGTCCTCCAAATTCGTGTCTGATTATTTGAACAATGAGGGGTAAAGACTCCTCATGTCTTCTTCTAATTCCCACGTCGCCTCTTCTGACGAGTGTCGCTGCCATTGCACTTTCACAAGAGGAATTGATCGATTCCCCAAAATCTTCTCTTTACGCTCTAGAATACTGATAGGCATCTCTTCATAAGATACGTCTTCTTTAACTTCAAGAGTCTGAAAATCGATCACATGCTGAGGATCTGGCACATACTTCCTCAACATCGAAACATGGAACACATTGTGGACATGGGACAACTAAGGTGGCAAAGCTAACTCATATGCCAAAGTCCCTATCCGTCTCAAAATCTCAAATGGACCAATGTAACGGGGTCTAAGTTTCCCTGTTACGCCAAATCTCTGCACACCTTTAATGGGCCTGACTCTCAACCAAACGTGGTCGCCTACCTCAAACTCAAGATCTCGCCGTCGCTTGTCTGCATAGCTCTTCTGTCTATCTTGTGCTATCTTCATTCTTGCTTTGATCACTCAAATCTTTTCTGTTGTCTGTTCCACGATCTCAGGACCTAATAAAGCCCTATCTCCAACTTTTTCCCAACAAATCGGTGATCGACATGGTCGACCATACAATGCCTCATAAGGTGACATTCCAATACTTGAATGGAAACTGTTGTTGTAAGAAAATTCCACCAAAGTTAAATGCTCGTCCCAACTACCTTGGAAATCTAAAACACAAGCTCTCAACATGTCTTCAAGAGTCCTGATAGTCCTCTCTGACTGACCATCTGTTTGTGGATAAAATGCCGTACTAAACTTCAGTTGAGATCCCAATGCCTCATGCAAAGCTCCCCAAAAATGAGAAGTAAAACGAGGATCTCGATCTGATACAATGCTGGACGGAACACCGTGTAACTTCACAATCTCCTCAATATAAATTTTGGCAAATCTGTTCAATGGATAAGTCTTCTTGATAGGCAGAAAATTGGCTGATTTAGTCAAATGGTCAATAATCACCCATATAGAATCATAATTCTTCTAACTGGGCCTTTAACTCTTTTAGCTCATTAGGTGCCATTCGATATGGAGCCTTAGAAATAGGCTGTGTACCAGGTAATAACTCAATAGTAAACTCCGATCCTCTTCGAGGAGGTAATCCCGATAGCTTATTAGGGAAAACTTCTTGGAAATCTCATACTACTGGTACCTTGGATAACTTCTTCTTGCTTCCTTCATCAATGGTCACAAAAGCTAGATAAGCTTCACATCTGTCACGTATCAATTTCTCGACTTTCATCACCAAGATCATAGGGATCGTAGACATAGGCTTGACTCCTCTATAAATAAGAACCGGCTGTTGGGGTAGTTCGAAATCGATAATTTTTCGCCGACAGTCGACTCTTGCATAATGTCGTGATAACCAATCCATGCCAAGGATCAAATCAAAATCCTTAACATCGAGAATTACCAAATCCCCCAATAGCTTCTTATCATGGACCTTGATCTCACAATTCTCAAACATTTCTCTAGCTATCATAATCTTATCTCCCGGTGTAGACACAATCAAGTGATATGGCAAAGAAATTCGGGAATGGGGAACATAACATACTGTGTGCAGTGCAATAAAAGAATGTGTGGAACCAGTATCAAATAATGCATGCACATCATGACCATATAGGGATAGAATACCTTGGATGGTTCCGTCGCCCTACTCTGCCTCGGCTGTGGTAAGGGCATAAACTCTACCCTGCACCTGTCTATCTGCGGGCGGTGGATGCTGAGCTACTGGTAGTGCTGGTATGAGAGCCGCTCCTAGCCCTCTAGTTGCTGGTGGCCTCTGATTCGCCTGCTGGCCTCTATTCTGGGGCGGTTGTGTACACCTGTTAGCTTTGTGTCCCTTTTGACCACATTTGAAACAGGTTACCTTTGGTGCTGGGAGCACTGCTTGATTCCTTGGGCAATTATTCTTCTTATGCCCTTCTTGACCACACTTGAAACAAACATTTTGTCCCGCCATACATGGTCCTCCATGCTTCTTCCCACACTGATTACACTGTGGTTTATTTTCTGTATTATTTCCTGGTCCGCTTGTCCACTTCCTCTTCTTATTATTGTGGGCTGAACCCTGAGATGTATTTGCTCCCTTTTTGGCTGCTTGAGTTGCTCTCCATACGTGGCGATCTCACTCGATAGCATATGCTCGCTGGACCACCGTGGCATAATCCACACTCAGAGCTCCTCCAAAAGCATGTCGGATATCTGCACGCAATCTTCTCTGGAATTTGGCAGCCTTCTTCGTTTCAGTAGACACCAACTCCAGAGCATATCGTGATAGTGCTGTAAACTCTGCCTCGTACTGAGCCACTGTGTTAGTACCTTGCACCAATTCAACGAACACATAGACTTTCTGCTCCTTGACCCATGCTGGGCAATAAGCGTTGTTGAACACTTATTGAAACTCGACCCATGTGGGATCTCGATCACCAAACCTCTGGCGAGCAGTCTCCCACCATCTCTCGACGTCGCCTCTGAACATGAATGTGCTAAGTCGGACTCGTCGGTCGTCCGCACAACCAATATATCGGAGATGCTTCTCTATCGATAGCATCCAATTCTCTGCCGCTGTTGCATCTGTACCTCCATGAAATGTTGGTGGTCAGAACACCATGAAATCCTTTAGTAATTGGCTTCCAGTATCTGTCTCTACAATTGGAACTGTTGGAGTAACTGCCGGATCGCCTCCGCTGCCTCCTGCTTCTTGGTGTACTTGTGGTTGCCTCACCTGATTCGTCACTAAGGTATCAACTACCCTCATCAATCCTGCCAACATGCCTCGCATCTCGGCCATATCCTGTCGCAAGTCACTACCTGACTCCCCTGGTGTGGGAACTAGAACCTCGCTTGGCGTAAAAGTAGCCTGATTGCGAGTACGGGGTCGTCCTTTTTGATTACTCATCTTCCTGCATCACCACTTAGGGTTAGAATACTGTAAATTAGGCTAACTTATCTAACTGACGGACACAAGTCCTAACTCTACCCAACATCCTATGTGTGTATTGGAGACTTCTCAAAACCTCGCTCTGCTACCAACGCTGTAACACCCCATTTCCTAGATCTGCTCGAGAAGAGGTGCTACAGGAAAAATAAAATAAACTGACTGATAAACTGAATTCTGATACCAATATTGTATATGTCAATTAACTGTAATAAAACTCTGAGTCAACAAAAACTGAAATCATAAACTGCATCTAAGGGAAATCCCTAAACTGATCAAACGCTAACTAATAAACTGACAACTCCCAGACATCTTTGGTCTTGAGTGGCTCCATGTACACACACTACTAGACACTGCTGCTAGGCCTCACATCTGGTACTCCCCCGCTAGGACCTGGAATGGTGAAGAGTACAAGGTGAGCTACAAAGCTCAGCAAGTAATAAACTGGAAAGGAAAAACTGAAGCTAAATCGAGAAATATCGATACTGATTAAAACTTACTGAACTTGTACTGAGAGATATAATAATCACTAGATGGCATTATAAGATGTAATACACATAAACTGTAAACTAAATGCAGGTATGTAGCTTTGGCACGTAGGCCCACATAACTGTAATACATACCTGGCTGATCTGAATCCTGCATACACAAAAATTGTAAGCACATACTGTGGGCAATATGCCCCTGGCTCCCTGGTCGACAACAGGCGAGCAAAACAAAACTGAAAACTAAACTGGTGGGATCCCCGTGGACAAGCCGCCTGGCACGCTTAATGCAATGCTATGCACATATATATGCTGGCACACAATATGTAGTGCTCCATATAAAATCGTGCCAAATGTTCATACAAAAAATGTATGCACATAATCTCACAAATAATGCTGACCATGTCATAATAATATACTAAACATGTAATCTAATCTTCAATGTATTAGAATACAAAGATTCCATGAACTATGTATTATGGCATGGGCATGATTAGCTTAATATAATCTGACATTTAAATTCAATAGGTGTATTGACTATTTTATCGAAGTTAAACTTGAATTGGACTTTCTGGAAGCCTACTTGAAATTCTGAGGAGACCCATCTAGATACTAGAAAAAAAGGCATACGGATACTCTGAAGGGTATTTAGATAATCTGGGATAAAGGCTTTCGGATACTAAACGAGACAACTTTAAGAAAACACGGAATTCGGGATAGATTGTTACCCTTTCGTATTTTAGCCATAACTCTCTGCTCTGAACTCCGATTGAGCTGATTCAAATTGATATGGAAATAAAAGAGGAAGAAATACAACTTTCATGTTTTTCATTTTGCGATATTCAAGCTCTATAGAGGTCAAAATTGGCCTGTAAGAGAACAAAAGCTTTCTGGAATGCTAAGTGGACAGATTGATACCCTTTTGTATTTTTGCCATAACTCTCTGTTCTGAACTCCGATTGATCTGATTCAAATTTCTATTGAAATATGAGAGGAAGACCTAAAACTTTCATGTTTTTATTTTTTCTAGATTCGGGCTCCATCAAGGTAAAAATTGGCCCGCAAAAGAAAAAAACTCAAAGAGACAACTTTAAGAAAACATGGAATTCGGAACAGATTGATACCCTTTCGTATTTTAGCCATAACTCTCTGATCTGAACTCCGATTGAGTTGATTCAAATTGATATGGAAATAAAATAGGAAGACCTAAAACTTTCATGTTTTTCATTTTGCGGGATCCAGGCTCCATAAAGGCCAAAATTGGCCCGTAAAAGAACAAAAGCTTTCTGGAATGCTGAGTGGACAGATTGATACCCTTTTGTATCTTTGCCATAACTCTATGTTCTGAACTCCGATTGATCTGATTCAAATTTCTATTGAAATATGAGAGGAAGACCTAAAACTTTCATGTTTTTATTTTTTCTAGATATGGGATCCATCAAGGTCAAAATTGGCCCGCAAAAGAACAAAACTCAAAGAGACAACTTTAAGAAAACACGGAATTCGGAATAGATTGATACCCTTTCGTATTTTAGCCATAAATCTCTGCTCTGAACTCCGATTGAGCTGATTCAAATTGATATGGAAATAAAATAGGAATAAATACAACTTTCATGTTTTTCATTTTGTGGGATTCAGGCTCCATAAAGGTCAAAATTGGCCCGCAAGAGAACAAAAGCTTTCTGGAATGCTGAGTGGACAGATTGATACCCTTTTGTATTTTTTCCATAACTCTCTGTTCTGAACTCCAATTGATTTGATTCAAATTTCTATTGAAATATGAGAGGAAGATCTAAAACTTTCATGCTTTTATTTGTTCTAGATTCGGGCTCCATCAAGGTCAAAATTGGCCCGCAAAAGAACAAAACTCAAAGAGACAACTTTAAGAAAACACGGAATTCGGAATAGATTGATACCCTTTCGTATTTTTGACATAACTCTCTCTTATCAACTCCGATTTAACTGATTCAAATTGATGTGGAAATAAAATATGAATACCTACAACTTTTATGTTTTGAAGTTTCCGAGATTCGGGCTCCATCAAGGTCAAAATTGGCCCGTAAGAGAACAAAAACTTTCTGGAATGCTGGGTGGACAGATTGATACCCTTTCGTATTTTGGCCAAAACTCTCTCTTATGAACTCATATTGAGCTGATTCAAATTGATATGGAAAGAAAAGAGGAATACCTACAACTTTTATGTTTTGAAGTTTCTGAGATTCAGGCTCCATCAAGGTCAAAATTGGCCTGCAAGAGAACAAAAATATTCTGGAATGCTGGGTATCCGAATACTGAATTCTTGTATCCGGATACCTTCATCTTCCAAACCCAGAAACGAGACACGGACAGATATGCCATGGATTCAATTTAAAGCTAAATAACAACACCATTCCGAAAGAAATCTTGGAAAAACAAGTCCCAATTGGTAAGAAACAATCATATGAATGAACAACGGATTAAAACTTGAAAAATCAAAGATAAAGATCAAATGAATAATCTGATCATGCACACTGTTACGCTGATATATATGTATGTAAAAACTGATTTACAATTCAATATAGATCCTACAAAAGTTGAGTTTGATTGCTACACATGCTCCCGTAAGAATGATTTACAAGGAGAAGAACTTGCCTTTTGATTTGATCAATCAACCGATGAAGACCAACGGATGGAACTTGGATGAACTCTAGGCTTCTTCAATTTGTTTTCTTTGTTCTTCACGGCGTGACTCTATGCTAGAGTTTAAAGGCTTATATATATGTATATATAAGTAGGGAATACAACCCTAAATCCCATAACTCACACTCCTTTAGTAATTAGGAGACTATAATTTAATCCCTCTTATCGCAAGGATTCTTCCAACATAATAACTCTTAATTAAATAATTTAATTCTAATTAACAAACCTCTAAAAGACTGCCATGTCCTTATATTCAATCCTCACAATTTAATAAGAATCTAATGCTATTTAAATAATATTTTCTCAAATAAAATCTCAATTGCCACATTAAGTAATTAACTCGCAATATCTTAAACTGAAAATTAATGAAATAAATTAATCAATGCTAAATAAATACTAAACCCTCTGATGGGTCGTTACACCGTTGCTAGGAGGCTCTTAATCGCTGCCATCTTTGAGGAAGCCTCCCCTGTTTCGATCAGATTTTTTTCATCACTGTGTGATCAAAATGGTCTTTATATATATATATAACGGCCCGCCTCCTGGAGCCCCTACCGCGCATAGAGGATCCGTGAGAAGGTCATTATTTGAATGATATTGAATAATAACCTAACTACAACTCATACACAACCATTTTTGAAATCATAACTTTTTACATTGCATAACATTTCACAACTGTCTTTACATAATCACTCACAATTTGAGCCTACCTAGGCTTACATAACATACGTCAAACTTAAAAAAACATAAACATTAAACTTAACATAGGAACAATGACACCTAGGACCTAGTCTCGGGAGGGCTCTGCACTTGCTATCACGACTCGACGATCAGGACCCAACCCAACTCTGCCGAACGCACCCGCCAACCTAGGTGAACCTTGAACCTGGAATGATGTTCAAATGAAAGGTGAGTCACAAGACTCAGCAAGCTTCAAAAAGAAAGGCTGTCAGCTAAGGATAAAACTCTCCCATAACACCCCATGCAATTTGTGCTAATGCATCGTCATACCATGCCATGCCCAACACCTTCCTTATTTCTAAATGCATAAACATATAATAAAGTTCACATAAACGGTCCTTGGGGCCCACTTAAACACACACTAGCACCCAAGTCCAACATACAAACCTGTTAACAGCCTTTCGTAGGCTACCATACCATTTCCTTTACACGTTCCTTCCTGTCACTCACAACATACTCTGTTGCTATGGGTCTCACCCCAAAGTCTTTCTGTTGCCATGGGTCTCACTCCCAAGGTCTTACCGTGGGCCACACTGCCACCAA
The DNA here is from genome assembly GCF_014633365.1 of Diospyros lotus. Lineage (NCBI taxonomy): Eukaryota > Viridiplantae > Streptophyta > Magnoliopsida > Ericales > Ebenaceae > Diospyros > Diospyros lotus. Next base: position 25,113,435 of record NC_068342.1, read on the forward strand.
TTCTCATCCCTCAAAACCGCACACTCTCACCATGCAGTGTAACAAATAGGAAATACAATGGGCTTTGTAGCATAAACGTGATAACAAGGATCCCATAAACCAAACATCAGGCCATGCTACGCCCACATAAGAATACACACATGCAAAATGCTCTAAATGCACCGGCTCACCTAGAGAACCCAAATCGGCTCTTAGACCAACTGGGTCATGCAAATGCTCACACATCCCATCACACACAAAGCATGTCCCAACAATGAATGCAACCCAAGCCCTATGCAGCACACATATCATGATATGCACAAGCCAAGTTAGGAATCTAATAGTACCAGCTCTACTGGCCCGTCTAGCGCTTATCATAGCAACTGATGACTGGCATCCATACATCCAACCATTGGCTTCCACGACCCACGATCGACAGTCAGTGGCTTTGTACCCCATACCCTTAGACACCCATATACACAACACTAGACTTTTATACTTTATACTTATCATTTTGCGCACTTTATCCAAGACAACACATACACCATTATGTCATTCACATTCTCATCTCTTCTCATACACAGGAAACCATCTCCACATTCATAATAAATTATTGACATAACCCATAATCTTTACCACAACCATTTTCTAAGAACCTAAGCCCAACGGGTTCGGCATCATTCTTAAGGGAAGCGGAGCGATATGAAGCCCCGTGATGGATAGAATGAACGACACCAAAACATCATTTACTTAATTTATTTAATCCCCAATAGACCCATTATTAACATACCAATAATATAATGGTTGCCACACGGATTATCATTATTAATGCGTGGAATCGAGTCACGATGAGGGAGGGAATAAAATAAGAAAAACCATGGAGACTTTCACGGGAATTAAAAAAACACAAGGAGAGGGTTTGGAGCTTGCTTGCAATTGACTGATTCCTGCTTCTTTTGGGAAATAACAAGATAATGACTCAAATTAATTAAATCTAACGACATAATCCACATAATCTAGCAGTGAAAAATACATAATTTAAACATATAATACTTTTACTAATTTTTACCCACTTACCTGAATATTTTGGACACCAAATAACCCCCAAAATCTCATTAATTTCTCCCATTTCTCCCATTTTCCTTTCTTCCTTAAGTTGCTAGCTGCGCTTTCTTCTTTCTCCAATTTCTTCCTCTGCCAATGGCTTCAAAACGCCCTCATTTAAGGCCTTTAAAGACCCCCTGCTTGCTGCCCAAGCCTCCCTCAATTTATATCAAATTAAGTGGCTTTTAAACCACAAAATAAAATGCTGCCCAAGCCTCCCTCAATTTATATCAAATTAAGTGGCTTTTAAACCACAAAATAAGAAGGCCAAGAAGCAGCCACGTCGCTGTCAGGGCTGCTGCCCAATTCCTATTTTATTATAATATAATATTAATCCTTTTTAATATAATATAACCTATTTTCCCTTATTATATAATATATATATATATATTTGTACACCATATTATACATATATATATGTACGTGCAGCCCCTTAATTTCCCAAATACCTTCACTTCACTTGGCTTATTAATCTATTATTTTATTATTTTATTGTTTATATAAACATATTAATATTTATAATATTTTATTTATTTTAAACACTTAATAGTAATCTAAGTTCTAAAAATTCCCCAAACTTTCGATTACTTTCCCATTCAAGAATACAATAAATTTAATATTTTTCTTTAAATTTCTCTAAGTCACAAATATTTCATAAATCACCAATCAATCTAAAATGTCAAAATTAATAATTATTATTTATCTCCAAAATTTTGGGTTATTACAACATATATATATTCATATATACATGTTGTGGGCAGCCCTTATTCGAGTTTGCATATATATAAACTCATCCCATCTGTGTGACTCTCATTCCATTCGAATAACCCATATATATATGAATATGCACATGCCAGTGAATCACCCACTTACACAGATATATATATATATATCCACACCAAGCTATTTGAATGCCATGTTCCAGTAAACCACCCACTTATACTTATATATATATATATATACACATATGTATGTGTAACCAAAGGGGTTGCAATCGAGCAACCTCCTATGAAATTGGATTGCCGTATGTATACTTGAATGTTTTTAATGGCCTACCTATATATACATATATATATTCCCTACCAGATTTAGATCCCTCACGCATGTATATATATGCTTTCTGGCATCACTATGGGCTTGTTTGTTGCAGCTTAAAAGCTGTAACTTTTAGCTTCTAGCTTCAAAAAAGTAGATATGTAGTGTTTGTTTTACCTTGTAGAATTCTAGCTTATAGCTTCTTGATCGGGTTTAATTATATGCATATTTTTATCTAAATTTTATCTTAAATTTGTGCTATTTTCCTATAAAAAATATGTGTTTATATGGATTTTATATTATTTTAATACTTTTGTAGGAATCTAGCAAATGAAATAAATTCGAAGAGTTTGGCATAAAAAGTAAAGAAAAGAAAAAAAAAGATATTATAAAATTAATATGTTAAATTAATATTATAATAAAAATAAAAAAATAAATATTAAAAACAATTAATATTATAATATAAATAAAATTAATATAATTAAAAGCATATTAAATTTTATATATATTATATTATACTATATTATATATTATATATTACATATTGTATATTATATGTTATATATTACATTACTTATATATATTATAATAATATTATTAAGTGAGTGCCGTGAATGTGCAGGGGAGGGTTAAGCCCATGTGTATGCATATATATTATAATATGCGCACAAATGAAGACAGGATTTTGGAGGCTTGGAACGGCGCAAGGGAATTGAAGGCTCTGGGACCACGCATAGTCAAGAAGAAATTAAGGAGAAGGCAGCAGCGGAATTGCAACGCAGCAGGAAGAAATTGGACGGCCGCGCACAACAAAGCAAGAACACGCTGTTCCTCCGAAGCAGCAAACGGATGCAAGCGGCAAAACCCTTGGATCCGTTCTGAATCAGATCTGGTTCCAGATCTGGACAGGGGCTTCTTTCATTACTTCTTTTGCCTTTTCGTTTTCTGTTTTTCTTCAATTGTTTAAGATTTTAATTATGCAGCAACTCTTGATTGATTTTGAAAATATTGTATTTATTATGAGTGGCTATAATTGTCTAGGGTTTTTAAAGGATCCTATGCATTGAAATTTTATTAGTTTACTCAATTTTTTGTTATGATTGTTACATCAACTATGTTTATTTTGTTTTAAACTTAATGCTTGTAATTGCTTGATCATCAATTACATGAGTTGAGATTTCTTATGATGCTAGACATAGATAAATAAGAAGTAGACTTTGGACAAAATAACATATGTTAATTGGGGAAGCCATTCACTTGATTACATGTGCAATTTGTGATTATAATTGTAATAAATATTTTCATATAATGAGTACCTAAGCATAATGTGTTCTCTAATTCTAATTCACATAGACATATAGTGAGTTAGATTAGTTGAATAAACTTGTTAGATCTAGACATAGGCTAACAATTAAATTAGAGTGCTCCATTGACATAGTTCGTAATCTAATCAACCAAAAATTAAGATAATTTGATAAAGTGAATTTGCTAGGTGAATTTAGAAAACCCTAGGTCTTAATCAATTGATTTTTAATTCTTAGTTAATTGTTAGTTATTTATTAATTATTATTTTTTTAATTAATCAATTGTCCAAATATAGTTAATTGTGAATAATTTTAGTATTTAAAAGATTAGTAACCAATCCCTAGGGGAACGATATCTTATTCATCACTTTACTTGTCTTGACCGCGTATACTTGCGTGTTATTCGTGGGTTATATAAAATCACGAACACTTCTACTAACTTTTAGAAGGGGTAGAACCTAACTTTTTCAAAGCTGGGGTACCCCAACTTCTATAACTTCTGATTAAACAGTTACATTTTTGTGACAATTTTGCCCATGTTTTTAACAAAGAATTACTTTTCTGTTCACGCAATCAAGGATCTCTCTTCTCCACTGCCATCTCTATTTTTAGATCTCTTCTTCTCTCTCGCCATCTCCCTTTCTCTCTATACACTAATTAATTTTTTTATAACACTTGAAACTTATACATATACACTAATTAATTTTTAAATTATCATTCTCTAACTATTAAGGGTATTATGGATAATTATACAAAAATAAGTTATTTTATAACTTATGGTATCAAACACAACAACTGTTTAACTACAATTTCTGAGAAGTTTAAACAAACAAGTTCACAACTTATTCTAAGTTTTAGAAGCTATAATCTAAGAAGTTAGAAGCTATAATTTCTTTAATTAAGCTGCAACAAACGGGGCCTATATATATGTATATATACATACGCATGCCTATATAAACTATTGCAAGCCCATTCAATTATATATATATTCAAAGCTCACTCATATATACATTCAAAGCCCACTCATAGATATATTCACAGCCCATTTGAATGCCCCTGCCTTGCACCTCATCCTTACCCACATATTCATATATATATATATACATATATATTTATAATAGAAAATATCTTATATGGTCGGTGATGTCCTAAATTTTTATAACTCAAAGTATATGTATAAATTTATATATACATATATATATATATGAATACTTGTTACGCACTCAGCAAATTATAAATCTTAGTAATTGATTTAATGAATTCTTGAATAAATTACTATAGCGTGTGCATACTTGATGTGAGTGAAAAGCTACTCAATATTATGAATGGGCAGAAATTATTTGTATAAGCATGGCAATAATTTGTGAGATAAAATTTCGTGATACCTATATATATGTGGAAAGGAATACATGATATGTTCCATACACGTTCAGCATATGTATATTGTCATACTTTGTATTATTTATCTTTGCGCACCTATTATTTTGCCCGGAAGGAAAGGGTACCCTAGAGCACCTGGCGTAGGACGAGGTGGCCATAGCCCGGCAGGTTGGCTCCATATTATTTGCGAATTTTTATTTACATGATGCACTTTGGCATGTGTGGATTGAAGCCTTGCGAGCCTACGAGATTTGATTCTGACACTTAATTTTATATGCACATTTGCATAGTAATATATATGGTGACATGATGCATTTAAATTTAAATTGATAAAGTCATAAATTATGAATCTTATATAAAACTGTCGAGTTCTTGATTACTCATTTTGGTGTCATCATATTCTTGATTCATGTTCTCTATTCATTTCTTCTCGAACTTGTTGAGCCTTGTGGCTCACTTGATCTTCCTTGCCATTCTAGGTAAAGGGAAGGCTGTTTTCGGGGGCGAATCCAGTGGGACTAAGTCTCAGGGATAATGGTGTACGGAGAAGCGTCCTAACTAAAGATCTTGATTAGTTTTTGGTGAGACTTGAGAAGAAATGATTTTTATTTTGTTAGTAAAAGTAGAGTCTCTTATTTACTTTGTATGACCTTCAAACCCAAACTCATGAGATATTGGAAGAGTAATTGAACTTAAATTTAGTTTCCACTGCTACTGAATGAAATGAGCTATCTGTTTATTTATGGTTTGTTCTGTATCATCTCTGTGATGACCTCCTTTTAAATCTCCTATGTTAGCAAAAATATTCGAGAGTGGTCCCTTACAGGAAAAAAGAGAAATTGGGGAAGCCTGGTACAATGGAGAGAGAGAAGGAAGCAAGACGGAAACACGCAGCCATGGAAATCACTAATTTTGGAGAAGAATTTTGAATTAATTTCCTTGATTGTTAATTCTTCAATTTTTGAATTAATTCTTGGATTTTAATTATGTTTTTCTGAAATTTAATTATGATGATTTATGTTATTATGGTTGGCTAAATTTATTGTTAGCTAAGGTAACGAGATATCCACGAGATAATGTTGTGATTGATACTATTTTTGGTTAATTTGATGGATGTTTATTTCATGTGATTATGTGATATAGTTATTACTGACAACCTGATCGCCTGTTAAATGATTTTATGAACATAGATGATATAGACCAAGTAATTCTATGTTAAGCTTTGCATATCACTTAACTTAGATTGGATATTGAAATGGACCAAGTATGAATATTCATCTTTGCAGTAACTTGAATTTGCTTGAATTAGTGATTTGAGTTAGTAAATTTCACAAAACTTAATGCATTGTTAATTAATTAATTTTACATGGACCAAGTGTAGAATTAGTGATTAGCGATAGTCTTATTATACCCGGACCAAAGGATAATAAATAAGTTATGAAATTTTGCCGTCATATGTAAGTAAAATCCATCTAATTAACTTCTTTGATAAAAATTACAATGTTCTCGTAGGTGAATTGAATGCCTTAGCTAATCTTATCTTATCTCTCTCTTTTAACCTGTTTGATTGCTCTTTATTTTGCTATTTTTGATACATCGTATTCTTCTTGCTTTATTTTATCTTTAGTTGATGTTATCTTTAATTCAATTTTTCTAGATAAAGAATAGGATTGCTCCGTTTTAGTACTTGTTTCAATAGTCCTCGTGGGAACAATACTTTACTCATTCACTTTATTACTTGATCAACCGGTGCACTTGTCATTGCATTTTAGGCACATCACACCCCCCCTTGAATTTCCCCTCGCTCACACCCTTCCGGTTAAAATTCCCCCTTTGAATTTTCCCCCTCTCGCCCTTGTGTTTAAATTCCCCCCTCCCATTTGTATTCCCCCGCTCTGCACTCCCTGCCTCACTCTCAAAGTTCTGTATAATTTTTTTTGTTGCAATCTAGTCTTCATTTAAAAGATACAAGCATCACCAAAATCTATAAGGTATTTTCTTTTCTTTTATCAGTGCATTATATTTTTAGTATTTTGTTATTTTAACTTTTAAATGCATATTTGAATGTTTCTTAGATGAAAAATATTTATGTTAGTTATAAATTGTTTTGTTTTGACTGATATCTTAAACAAATAAAATGACTACAACATATTATTTTTAACTATTAATTTATAGTAATTAGTTGTGACTTGATTAATATCTCTGTTAGTTGTTTTTTAATGATTAACTGTTAATTTTAATATCTTTGTTATTTATATTTATTGTATGTATATTGCTATTTATTTTATATTTATATAGTTGTATATTTCGTATATATTATTATGTATTGTGTATATATTATTGATGATTTAAACGAGAAATCATTAGAAAATGTGTAAACTAGAAATAAAAAATTATTAATTCAATTTTTTTTGTCAATGAAATATTAATTATATATAAAAAATAAAATGAATATACAATTTATTTGTAAAAATTGTTTTTAAGTAGTTATTTATTAAATATATTATAATGATTTTAAATAAAAAGCTTAATATTTGTATTTTATTTAGTTCTCATTTGTATTTTAAAATTAGAAGTACAAATATAATGTTATAAATATTGTTGGTGAGTTAGTTATTTATCAAATACAAGTTTTAACATTAGAAATACAAATATAGTGTTATAAATTTCAATAAAAAAATTTATTTATTTGGGAAAAAATTTAAAACTATGTATGTCAATAAAAAATAATATTTATAAACTTCAATAGTTAAAAAATAAATTAAAAATTATTTTCCTTATGAAGATTTAACTAGATTATAGACTATTTGGCTTTTGTAATTATTTATAGATAAATTAATTTTTTTTTGTTATTTTAAAATGAGAAATACAATTATAATGTTATAAATATTGTTTTCGAATTATTTATTTAGTAAATACAATTTTAAAATTAGTTATACAAATATAATGTTATATTATTTGGTTAAAAATTTTATTTACTTGATAAAAAATTTAAAGTGTTTGCTTGAAAGTGCAATAAAAAATTATATTTATTTTACTTTAATAGTTAAAAATAAATTAGAAATTATTTTCGTCATGACGAGTTAAAAATAAATTATATTTAGCTAAATTATAGATTATTTGGCCTTTCCTTACGATGATTTAAAAAATGAACTTATTTAATATAGAAAGGAATATTATAGAAAATATGAACATAAAATCTAAAAACTAAAATGTATAATAAAAGATCCTACAAATGGAAAGCAATTTATCAACAACACGATTATATAATATTGTTTTTTTTTTCCTAAGTTAGTTTACTTTATTTTTTAATTACTCAAATATGAATTTGTTAATGACTATGGTCTGTAGTACTCAAAGATGACTTTGTGGATTTTCAAGATAGTTTTTTTGGTCATATATATTATTGAATTTAAAATAGAAATCCCGTCGCATTATAAGTGGATTGATAATAGATGTAATCCAAGAAGAGGTGGGATCACTTGAGAATTTTAAGATGGTGTCGATGAGTTTATTTAATTTGCATCTACCCAAGAAAGTTTCATAAGGCTAGAAGGAAAGTTAAAGTGTCCTTGCATGAAATGAAGTGTCTGGCATTCAAATCAGTCAATAAGGTGAAAAGGAATATTTGCAAACATAGATTTATGAAGGGTTATTATTATTGGATACATCATGACAAAGAAGTGCCTGTAGTGCTTCAATCGATTGTTGAAAAGGAATATTATAGAGAAGACAATTTTAGGGATCAATTTAATCCATATGAATAGATGGTAATGGATCTGATAGGGCCATTGAATGGGTCATATATAATGTGTAATGACTTGCTCCCACTTGTTGGGCGCCACTGGTGAATAATCGATCGAATTACTCACACATCAAACAACTAATGAAGAGATGAACTATGTTTTATTTAAAAAATGCCCTAATGGGGACTATGTTTTATCCTTTCCTTCACTCTACTCAAGGAATTAGTCCCCAAACATAAAAAAAAACACAACAGAACGGAACCCGAAACTTGAATGAGCTTCACTGTAACGACCCGTTAGAGGGCTTAGTATTTATTTAGAAATTAGCTAATTAATTATTGAAGTAATTAATTAAGAGAATCTGTCATTTAATTATTTAATATGGCAATTTAGATTTTAATTGAGTAAATAGCATTTAATTATATTTATTTAGTGTGGGAATTAAATGTAAGGACTTGAGGGTCATTTAAGGATTTGATATTAGTATTTAATTATTAAATAGAGTTATTGTGATTAAGGGATTGATGAATCCATCCGTGAGAGGATTGGATTAGAAGACTCCTAGTTATATTAGGAGATTGAGAAGGGCATTAGGGCTTCCTATAGGCATATGTATATATGCATAGCCTCATTAGTCTTTTCTTCACTCCGTGTGAAGAGCAGAAGGAAGAAGGGATTGCAACAGTGTATTGGCATAGGGAGATCTTCATTGAAAGCGTCGATCCGATCAATATCAAGGAAAGTATCTTCCCCTGTAAACCTTTCTTACAGATCTCGATTGAGTTTTGATATCAAATTCTTGAGTTATATCAGTTCAGTGCATGTTTATATACATATATATATGCGTATAGTGAGTTCATAGCAGTCATGTAGGATTTCTTTCAGCGATTCTTATCAATACTATTGTTGAATCATTCATAAGTTTGTTTCATATCAGTTGGGACTTGTTTTCTCAAGTTTTGCTCGGAATGGTGTAGTTTATTTTGATAGAATTGAAGTGATATGGCACACACCAAGAGGGGGGTGAATTGGTATAATTAAATAAATTCTTTTGATAAGTAAAAAAAATTGGTTAAAGAAAAATTTATCAATGAATAAACTAAGTCAAAAGAGCAAGGATGCAAACATAAAATAGAAAAGATGAATAGCAGTGAAGACACAGATTTATACTGGTTCAGCCTTCCAAGCTTAGTCCACTACCTTAGCTATTCACTAAGGATTTTAAAAACAATTTCACTATCAATCCCCCTACTCAATATGAGCAGGTCCTCTAGTCCTTGACTAGGCAGAGTTACAACCTCCCAATTTAATGGGCCTTCTAGCTACTGCTAGGAAAAATACAGAAAATGAAGTAGAGATTCTAAGAGTACAACTCTTAGTTACAAGCTCTCTCTTTAAATGAATGATCGAGGCTTAAAGGAATAGAACAATAAGATATCAAAGCCTCTTAAATGGAAGTACAGAGAGAAAAAAAAAATAAAACGCTCGATGTAACAGTGAAGGCACAGTCGTTTAAAATATTCAATAAGATTCAGCAGCCTTTAATGCATCTTCTGTAACGACCCACTCCCACTTACGGGCGCCATCGATAAATAATCGACCGGATTACTCACCCGACAAACCACAACTGAAGGGTTGGACTATATTTTAACAGGAAACGCCCTAGGTGGGAACTAGGCTTCGTCCTTCCCTTCGCTCCACTCAGGAATCAGTCCCAATTCAAACAAGAAAAATCCAACAGACCAAGACCCGAAACCCGAGTGAGCTTCACCTCTCTTCAACTCGCCCCATAGCAAGCTAGAGGTGACCCAGGCACAAAGCTAGCATATAAACATTTCGCTGAGTATTGGGGATTTATGAGAACATACCTCGTTGATCTTTACTCTATCCGAAACTTGGCTTTACCAAATATGCCGCGTACAACAAGCAATCTCACAATCATCTATCACACTATGATGATTACAACAATTTAAATACATTAAACGCTCAACAACGCATACATTTACTCACAATGGTATACATACATGACACCACATGGCTACGTACAAGAGATAATAAAATACACAACTCGGGCAACATAGCTAGTTGCCACAACAACCTCCCGGCGCCTTCCCTGCTTGCATCTAGACTTACATCATCTACACATGAGGTAAAACCTCATGAGTCATAAAAACTTAGTAAGGGTGCAATGCATGTAAATATGAATATAATCATGTTTATGTATGACAAATGTATGCAAATGAGGCTAGACCCACTCCTCCTCACAACCCACTAAGGTTTGAGGTATCAACCTATCAGCCCCCACCACACTAGTCCTCCATATGGCCACAGGTCTACTAGAATCTTGCATCACACAAGATATAACCACTACATGCCAATGTAACATAAAAACATTATCAAACATATTTACCAACTTGCAAGGCCACTTCTATATGGGGCCATCCCTTACCTGGCTTGAAGCCTCATCCCTGCCTCGGCGAGAACGCTAGCCCGAACTTCGAGCTCTTCTAGGATCACCTCCTTCTCGGTCGAACCTAGAGGCAAACACACAAAACCCAACTCCATTAAAATTCGACATTAACCCAATGCCCTTAATTTCGCCACACATCGCAAAATCACCATCAACACTAACTCCAAACAACCAACCACGGCATACATCAGCCGTTTAATAATTTCCAAACAACCTCGACCCAAGGTTTAATCCAACAATTAACTACCTTACACTATTTAATATTTCACATAAAAGAAATATTTTGAAAAGAATTAATTAACTTACCTCAATTAATTTGGAAGAGAAAATCGATTAATCATCCACGTTGGCATTGCCTCCTGAGCTGCCATTTGCGCCCAAAATCTCATTTTCAAGCTTTCGACACGCTCCACAAGCCCCAATTTAATTTCCAGAACTTTCCCCACTTTTTCTGGAATTTTTCGGGATTTTCTCCTATTTTTCTTCAAATATTCAAATTTTCCATTAATTCTTTTATTTTCTTTTTCTTTTCTTTTCTTTTCTTTTCATTTCTTTTCTTTCTTCTTCTTCTTCATTTCTTCTTCCCGTGCCTTCTTCACTGTTCATCTTCCTCCTCCCCGTGGCTACTTCTTCCTCGCGTGCAAACAGGTCCGCTCCAGCTGCTGCGCACGGCCACGAGCCACCTTCCAGCGTTGCCTCCATGGTCATGCAAACGCCAGCCGGCGACTGCCTCCAAGGTTGGCTTCACCGCAAGCCACCATTGCAGCTTGCCTCACTGCGCGTAGCCATGGCCGCGCTTGGCTGCTGCAACGGCAGCTTCGCAGCTGCCATGGCCGCGCCCTCGGCCCTCTCTGACACTTCCTTGCGCCACTACGCTTGCTGCCAGCCTCCTACACGCGTCCCCTGTCGCTAACCAGCGACTGGAACAACAGCGAAGCTGCTGCCATGGCCGCTTTCCTTTACTACCGCAACCAGCTGCTGCTAGCCCGCATGACCCTTGCGCTCGTCATTGCTAACCACCGAAGGTCCTGGCTGCTTGGCTGCCTCAGCCTTCTACAACGAGCCCATCGCTGGCCACCACCGCAGCCATCGGCCTCCTTCGCAGCACCTCGTCATGAGCCACCGCAGCTGCTGCTGCCTCCATCACGTGTTGGCCACAACCGATCTGCCTTTAGCCGCTGCCGCTGGCCAGCCAACCTCCATCGTTTCAGGCCGGCCTTCGGCTTTCTCTCTCGCGAGCTCTCTGTTTCCCACTCTCTGTTCGACCATTGCAATTTAAATTTCAAAATCTCAGCAAACTTCCGCCCAATCCACGTGCCTATATATATATGTGAATTAAATTACACATTTAACCCCCATTAATCCCACTTAAGGAATTTTAATTACAAATGAGACTTTTAATAATAACACTTTGACCCTCCAAGGCTTAATTAAATTATCATCAAGCCACACCATATCTCGATTTATCAAAAATTAATAGCCGACCGCTACTCGGGAATACCGACCTCGTCCCTGCGCCTGCACAGGACCTTTATTCGACCCAAAAACACTTAAGGGTTGCCTTACTCAGAAAACTGAACCACCCCTAGGGTCCCCTTAGCTTCCAGGAGGTCCCATTCGACTATTCGATATTGGCACCCACTCAGGCTTATACAGAATTTATTCCAAAAATTATTCCCGATCAGACTGCTTTCAGCGCCATTATCTTCATTCTGAGACGCTCATCAATCTCTTGTCCTCTTCCCTAGACATCCAAGTCCTGAGGCATTCCCTGCCGCCGACTCGGCAAACCTTAATAATTAATTACTCGAAACCGACTCTTGGGCTTCCTGGGCCACCCGAGGTCCTGTCCAAAATATTCAAAATTATTTATTTTCAATACCATGTAATACCGGGTATTACATTCCACCCCTCTTAAAGAATTTCGTCCTCGAAATCTACTTTACCAAACTTTCCTGCCCAAGACGATCACATTCTCAGGCTACTCTTCGAATCTCCTACACGAGAATCTCGTAGTCGAATCATTTCTCAGCTTTTACCTCGAGTTATTCTCATCTCAAGGCTTCACTTAGGCATTTGGTCCTTCGCCTCTTGAGGACATTCACAAATGAACACCGCCTTGGCCTCCAGCCAAATCGCGCCACTAGTCGCTGGTCATGCTTACTGCAACGATATCCATCTCCTGATGGATTTTCTCTACCTCGCAGCATCGGTTTGTAGGTTTACTTCCCATTTTCCCTTTAATCGAAACGAACTCTCGCTACATTGCATCACTGATCAGTCTACCACGATTTTACGCCGATCACACACGACAACGTTTCACACTGCCAAACACACATGGCCATGATTTTACGCTGGTCCAACCAGCAACGTCTTAGCACTGATCATCCACCGCAATGTCACCTCTAGTGCCCACAAGACACTCTGACACCCATTCCACCATGGCATACCGCCATTAATCACATGCACGCATAGCTTAAGTTGATCCTCATGGCAACCTCTCATTACCGATCAACTTATCGTGCTAGCACTACATGGGAAACACCCATTTGGCCCACCTTGCCAACTTCGACCATTTCATACATGGTCTTCTATCTTGACCAGCTAACCCTTATTTATCGATATGATTACGCAACATCGATATACCTAACACCATGAAAGGTAGTTACACACTTCAACCATACGTGCATTACCTGAGTCCAACTCGAGCTTGGCCATGCTCGGGCCAAATCCTTCTCCCAACCAGGGGTCTTCGCATTAAGCACACAAAGATACTTACTAGCTGATATCACACGCTAGTAGGGGTCTCTTACCCTTACAGGGGACTCTTCACTGAGCAACCCCTCTTCAATTCTTCACCCTATTTTAGCTTTTTACAATCATGTCCCCATGCTAGGCCTCACCTTGGCTATTTACCCTACCACGAGTCCAGGATCCTACCATCGTGCTCAAGGTCGCAGAACCATTAATCGGCCCTCGTCATCATCCACGGTGCGTGGCACAAGTGATTGGCTTATTACCATTTGCACAATCACTTATGCATCACACCTGTAGGATGACTCGTGCCTTTGGTCCACACCACAACAAGCTATCATGGTTACACCCCCACTCTTGTACCTGTCTTCTAGCCAAATTTACTCGCCAAGTTTCAATTTCATTAGGATTTTTCAAACCTCACCATTTCTCCATAGAGCCTTTTACTCTTGAGGCATGACACTTCCAGCCATCCTAAATCAGGTTCATTCTCAATCCACAGTAGACACTTGACTTAAACCATGCATAATGATTATCTTAACCCTCATGACAACATCTTTTCCTTAACAACGACAATGACAACACCATGCCATCTCAAAAGACTCGCTGCTCCATGAATCTCGCTGCTCCATGAATCTCCCTGCTCAACGCAACCGGCACGACCCCACTCTTAGGTCGCCTTCCTCATAGCACCTTACTATGCTTATAGCAGTTAGCCAATTCCCTGAGAGACTCTGGCTTTTCTCGGACTTCTTATAACTTTTGCTTTAATCAGCTCACATCTCAATGAGCGACCACATTGGCTCTAAGGCCATCATTATCAGCTAAGACAACCTCTTTCCATCGCTTAGCGCCACATCTAGCCGCAATCGTGACTCGGGACCCACCTACGCCACTGACCGACTACTCTCACGATGCCTCACGAACCTGGCCAGCCGCTGCATTGCTGCTGCCGGTATTACCAGTCGGCGTCTTCGGTCGCCATCGGCTACCCTCGGCCGGTCACCACTAGCTTATTTCCTTTCTTCACAACAATTAACCCCTAACCACGAGGTTAAATCTCATCAATTTGCCACATCCAAGGCATCCCTCTAGCTGTATGACTCGCAACTATCAGGTGATCTCATCACCTAACACCATATCTAGGAACCAATCTCGTTCCACAAGCTCTTCTTTCGAGCTCTTATTACCCACTGACGACATCTTAATTTCGCTCTCATCTTCCATCTAACCAACTCGCTTAGCTCTAGCCGGATCGCCCGGCTCATAAGCAACACAACTAGACTCTAGGCATTACTCTTGCAATCATCGACTACCGCTTCGATTTAAACTCCACCCACTGGAAATCACCCCTTCCATTCTTGTGGAATTCACACTTCCACTCAATACCATAGGACTCACTTTCCTACTTAGGCACTCGCCATTATGCTGTATTTCATCGGGTGATCCATCATGTTAGAGTTTTAGTGCCTTAGAAGGTCTATCTAGTGTTGTTGCCCCCTGCTTAACTTTTCTTCGGAGAACATCTCAAGTTCTACCCAGGCCATTGTTCAACACTTCCATCAATAACTCCAGCTATGGAGTAGCATTCCTTCAAGCGGCACAACTTTGCCTTGACCAACCATCTTTTATCACCTTCGATCTCTTTCTCAAAGTTCGCCTGGTCTAACCACCAGGACCCGCTGAATCTTTATTTTAAAGGCATACATGGAAATCAGCAAGGCTTTATATCACAGTCCTCGAGCCTCACTCTCCCATCATTGCCATCAGGTGCTACCACCTGACAATTGATCCTGTGTCATCAACCGAAAATCCATCCAGTGCTACATGAGGATACTTCCTCATTTTCGCATCGACACATCAGGACTAACTTTAGACTGTGCAATCGTGAGCCTTCATGAATTTCGAACCGTGCCTTCTCCACTTGTTCAGCCTGCCACAACACACATCACAGGATCAGAGATCCGCATACTTGAAACTTCACACGCTTCAATATTCCCATCTCATGGTTGGCTTTCATCTCGTAAGTCTCGCCCTCCACGACACTTACGTAACATTCTCGAGCCATTTACCGACTCCACCAATCAACCCATCTTCCTGCTTCACCGCAAGATCACACTGGGTCCATCCTCCCAGTTTGCTTGATCAACTGCGATCAAATTAATCACAACTGCGTTAGCATCCTTTAGCAAGGAGCATTGCCACACGTCTTGATATCACACCATAATATATCACCCCCTCGATTCACAAACCTTCTTGCTGCCTTGACACCAAAAGCACTACCACCTTACTTCAACCCTTACGGAATTTTAGGTCTGGCCCAGGCATAACGTACAGCATACCCCAAGTCTTTGGCATCTAATCGTCTCCACTACAGATGAGTTACTCCACGTAGAGGGCTGCAGTCCCTCCCGTGGATTAACTGTCTGTATCCAGTGGTCCTTAGCATTAGACCCGTTAACGATAGGCATCAACTGTAACGTTATTCCCAAGCTAGACCCATTTCTTTTTCCCGGGTTTCTTTCTCAAACATCTCATAGATCTTTAGTCCCTGACCATCTGCATAGTCACTGTCTTGCCTTGTGCTTTAGGCGCGCGCCAACACCTGGTCACCATGATCGTGTCACTCCCATACACTGGCCCAACACTGGTTCCCCATCGTGTCGCCCTGTGCTTCAGAGAGTCAACACCCAATCATTATTATCGTGTGGCTCCCTTACACTGGCCCAACAACAGTTTCCAACAGCATGGCTCAGGTCCCACTCTGATTTGTTTCACACCCCGTAGTGTGACTTTCAGCCTTTCAGTCACACCTCTGATATCGAACTTGACATGACTACCTCGCCACGCTTGCAGCCACTATCCTTACCAGGCTTTCTACTTGGCAAAAATCTATTGGATCATTACCGCGTTCCGCAATTCTTCCTTAGGACTACTCTAGATGTCCTATCCTTTACAGGAGATTCTCAGTCTCACCTGACCAGATTTCCTAAGGTGCTGCTCTAGATCTTCAGCATCTGACCGTCATCTGCAGTTCACTAAATTGCTCAGGCCCATGGGCCACTTGCCCTCAATGCGAGCCAACTCATTAGTCCTCTGCCACACGGTCCATAGCATCAAATCCGTTACGCCGAGCTGTACACCCTTAGCATCAAGGCTACTTAAAGCCTTCCCGAGCTACGATGGTTCCACCACCATCCTACCAAAGCCATCTTACTTGGTTATCCTTACCTTGATAACCTCAAGCTCATACCACGAGCCTTGCTTCTCAAGACTCTACATCTCTCACCGCTTAAGAGACTCTCAAACCACTTCACCTCTTGAGGTCTCATGATCTTACCCCACAAGATCATGCCTTACGGTCTTCAATCAATATCTGAAAGTTTCAACTTTCTTCATAATGGATCTACGTTCATCGTGACTCACTTATCCACCCAGCTCATCCTAGAGCTTAGCTGCCAGCGATCTCTTAATCCACGACCGACAAGTTGAGCTTACCTCAAGCTCTAGCACCCATAGCCACAGAGCACCTACCATTACCCTCCAGGTAAATCGAGACCTCCCGTCTCTCCTTGCACACCCACAATGCATTTAGTCACGACGCTCGGCCTGGCCTTCCATAACTTGGAATTTATAATTCAGGGCCTCCACATTACTCGCCATGCCCCTGCCCACTTGGCATCCAAAGTTGGCATTTCTTGCGCGCGCATCGCCCACGGATGTCCTGTTGCCACAAACTCATCGCCCTCGGGCCACACACCGCTCATACCCTTCATTGGGTGACCTCCGCGTCTCCCATTAAGGATCTCGAGACCTTAGGCGTCATCACGACCCCAAGCTTCATAATGAGGGTCTATTCACCTCTCGTCTCTCGACCTTAGGCCTCCCACCAGACCCCAAGCGTTATAACGAGAGTTTTGATTGGCCCCTCATCCATCAATCACATGAACGGTCACTTGGCCCTACATAACTAGGACTTCTAATCCAATGGCTCTCACGCGCATATCAACGCATGCCCAACTCCATAATCCCAAATCTGGATTTCCCTAGATTCTAGCTCAACTCACTTGGGACTTTCATCTCATGCAAACACCCGCTAGGGTCCACTTGCCACACGCCTATCATTCTCAAGGATAGACCTTGTCTCATCATGAGACCAACTAGGGTCCACTCATACCCTAGGCACATTCCCTCTGGGATCATCATAACAATACGATCACATCGCATCACATATATGTAGCATCCTGGCTCCTCTTAGAGTCCTTCCGGATTCAACTTACGTCATGCCTTCACTGGTCATAACATACAGATGCATTATATGAACGCCCCCCATGGAGCCTCACTACAGTTAACCTCGCCCCCATACTGGGGCTCGTCACATAGCTAGTTGACAACTCATTTCCTTGAGCCTCGAGCTAACACCCACTTTAGCTCATTTTATCTCAAGCGCACACGCCTTACTGCACCGCTTCCAAGGGAAACTCTATTCCCTCGAACATGCTCGGTGAATCCCTAGCATAGGGATGCTCCACTAATCCCCTCTCGGATTAGTCATGCTTCAGCTTCGTGTCCCCACACGAGCCTCAACACTTCAATCCCAAGGAGTTCTCATCCTTAAAACACTACACCATACACCCGAATTCCAATATTCAGGGTTTCCTGACACCGACACCCACACTTGGGTTTCTGGTTCTTCTTTGCTCAACCCGTATACCTCTCATAGGTATATCATCTCAATCCAGGGTATTTTCTCATCCCTAGAACAGGAATATCCCAACATACCATTCAAACCATTGCAGGCCTCAATGACTCGACCCAATCCCGTAGGGTCCTCAGTCCACATATCCAACTTTCAAGGTTATTAGACCAACCTTACATTGAAATCTCAAAATTTCAAATCAATTGTTCTCGACCCAAACTCAGCAGCTAGGACATTTCGACTTATATCCGAATTCATACCAGACATCATCGACTCACTACTCTGGAAATCACTCACATCAATCACTTAACCGACCATACTTAACACCCAAGCACGCTAGCTTTCCTCACTCATACAGCTAGCCATGCTCTGATACCAACTGTAACGACCCACTCCCACTTACGGGCGCCACCGATAAATAATCGACTGGATTACTCACCCGACAAACCACAACTGAAGGGTTGAACTATATTTTAACAGAAAACGCCCTAGGTGGGAACTAGGCTTCGTCCTTCCCTTCGCTCCACTCAGGAATCGGTCCCAACTCAAACAAGAAAAATCCAGCGGACCAAGACCCGAAACCCGAGTGAGCTTCACCTCTCTTCAACTCGCCCCATAGCAAGCTAGAGGTGACCTAGGCACAAAGCTAGCATATAAACATTTCGATGAGTATTGAGGATTTATGAAAACATACCTCGCTGATCTTTACTCGATCCGAAACTTGGCTTTACCAAATACGCCGCGTATAACAAGCAATCTCACAATCATCTATCACACTATGATGATTACAACAATTTAAATACATTAAACGCTCAACAACTCATACATTTACTCACAATGGTATACATACATGACACCACATGGCTACGTACAAGAGATAATAAAATACACAACTCGGGCAACATAGCTAGTTGCCACAACAGCCTCCCGGCGCCTTCCCTGCTTGCATCATCTACACATGAGGTAAAACCTCATGAGTCATAAAAACTCAGTAAGGGTGCAATGCATGTAAATATGAATATAATCATGTTTATGTATGACAAATGCATGCAAATGAGGCTAGGCCCACTCATCCTCACAACTCACTAAGGTTTGAGGCATCAACCTATCAGCCCCCACCACACTAGTCCTCCATATGGCCACAGGTCCACTAGAATCTTCCATCACACAAGATATAACCACTACATGCCAATGTAACATAAAAACATTATCAAACATATTTACCAACTTGCAAGGCCTCTTCCATATGGGGCCATCGCTTACCTGGCTCGAAGCCTCATCCATGCCTCGGCGAGAACGCTAGCCCGAACTCCGAGCTCTTTTAGGATCACCGCCTTCTTGGTAGAACCTAGAGGCAAACACACAAAACCCAACTCCATTAAAATTCGACATTAACCCAATGCCCTTAATTTTGCCACACATCGCAAAATCACCATCAACACTAACTCCAAACAATCAACCACGACATACATCAGCCGTTTAATAATTTCCAAACAACCTCGACCCAAGGTTTAATCCAAAAATTAACTACCTTACACTATTTAATATTTCACATAAAAGAAATATTTTGAAAAGAATTAATTAACTTACCTCAATTAATTTGGAAGAGAAAATCGATTAATCATCCATGTTGGCATTGCCTCCCGAGCTGCCATTTGCACCCAAAATCTCATTTTCGAGCTTCCAACACGCTCCACAAGCCCCAATTTAATTTTCAGAACTTTCCCCACTTTTTCTGGAATTTTTCGAGATTTTCTCCTATTTTTCCTTAAATTTTCAAATTTTCCATTATTTCTTTTATTTTCTTTTTCTTTTCTTTTCTTTTCTTTCTTCTTCTTCTTCATTTCTTCTTCCCGCGCTTTTTTCACTGTTCATCTTCCTCCTCCCCGTGGCTGCTTCTTCCTCGCGTGCAAACAGGTCCGCTTTAGCTGCTGCGCACGGCCACGAGCCACCTTCCAGCGTTGCCTCCACGATCATGTAAACGCCAACCGGCGAATGCCTCCAAGGTTGGCTTCACCGCAAGCCACCATTGCAGCTGGCCTCACTGCGCATAGCCACGGCCGCGCTTGGCTGCTGCAACGGTAGCTTCGCAACTGCCATGGCTGCGCCCCCGGCCCTCTCCGACACTTCCTCGCGCCACTACACCTGCTGCCAGCCTCCTGCACGCGTCCCCTGTCGCTGACCAACGACTGGAAAGCAGCGAAGCTGCTGCCATGGCTGCTCTCCTTTGCTGCCTCAACCAGCTGCTGCTAGCCCGCACGACCCCTGCGCCCGCCATTGCCAACCACCGAAGGTCCTGGCTGCTTGGCTGCCTCAGCCTTCTACAACGAGCCCATCGCTGACCACCACTGCAGCCATCGGCCTCCTTCGCAGCACCTCGTCATGAGCCACCGCAGCTACTGCTGCCGCTGGCCAGCCAACCTCCATCGTTTCAGGCCGGCCTTCGGCCTTCTCACTCGCGAGCTCTCTGTTTCCCACTCTCTGTTCGGCCATTGCAATTTAAATTTCAAAATCTCAGCAAACTTCCGCCCAATCCACGCGCCTATATATATATGTGAATTAAATTACACATTTAACCCCCATTAATCCCACTTAAGGAATTTTAATTACAAATGAGACTTTTAATAATAACACTTTGACCCTCCAAGGCTTAATTAAATTATCATCAAGCCACACCACATCTCGATTTATCAAAAATTAATAGCCGACCGCTACTCGGGAATACCGACCTCGTCCCTGCGCCTGCACAGGACCTTTATTCGACCCAAAAACACTTAAGGGTTACCTTACTCAGAAAACCGAACCACCCCTAGGGTCCCTTCAGCTTCCAGGAGGTCCCATCTGACTATTCGATATTGGCCTCGGGCTTATACGGAATTTATTCCAAAAATTATTCCCGATCGGACTGCTTTCAGCGCCATTATCTTCATCCTGAGACGCTCATCAATCTCTTGTCCTCTTCCCTGGACATCTTCAACCACCTATTTATAGTTGATGGTGGGCAATTTCAAAATTTGGACCGTTGTGGGTGGTTGGGCGAGCATTTAATGAGCCAAAAACTAGCAGTTATAAGTTTCTATGAAACACATAGTCGACAGAGAAAATATGTTAGTCAACTATTTTATCAAATAAAGCTAAGCATAGTCGACAGACAGAAAGTGATAGTCGACTATTTTTTAATACAAAAATCCCATAGTCGACAGATACAAATGTATAGTCGACAGATGTGAAAATGTGAAGAAAATTTTGAATTTACAGAACAAAAATAGTCGACAGATGAAAAGCCATAGTCGACTATCCTTACTTGATAGTCGACAGATTAAAAAATAGTCGACAGATGCCTCACATAGTCGACAGATCAAACCAGCATAGTCGACTATCCTTATACATAGTCGACTATCCTTAACAGCATAGTCGACTATTCTAAGGCATAGTCAACAGAATGAAACACATAGTCGACTATCCTTTTGAAAACATAGAAAACTTTAACAAATCCTCATTTTGATCTTTTTGAAAGCAATTTGAGATTATCAAAAGTATATTTTGAAATAAACATCACTCAACCAAACTCAATATTTCTTCTATAGGATTTCATATCTTGCTTCAAAATTCATGTATTATAAATTTTTTTCTCATTCATATAATCCATACCTTGCTTCAAAATTCACATATTAAAAAGAGTTATTTTCTCATTTATATAATCCATATTGTAGAGATTGATTTTCATATAGTCATTATCAAAACCATTTTATTACTAAGAGTAAAATATCAGCATTACCATATCGAAGTTGCAAACATCTGGATAAGTTCCCTCATATCCGGATAGATTTTTCAAAGCATGTGAGTAGCATCCAGATAGGTTATAGGCTATCCGGATGGGTCAAAAAGTTTTATGTGAGTGACATCCGGATAGTTTTTGTTCATATCTGGATGGTCCAGTGATATCCGGATGCTTAGTTTTCATATCTGGATGTGTCCAACAATGTTGTGAGTAGTATCCGGATGCTTAGTTTTCGTATCCGGATGTGTCCAACAGTGTTGTGAGTAGTATCCAGATGCTTTGAGTCGTATCCGGATGTGTTTTAATTGTCTGTGAGTGATATCCGGATGCTTTTTTTCATATCCGGATGAGTTTAAGGCTTTTTGAGAGTGATATCTGGATACCTTGTGTTGTATCCGGATGTGTTCAAAAATGTATGTGTCTTGTATCCGGATGGGTCCTTGCTCATCCGGATGTCTCTCACAACTTATCCCAAAGTTCATGTGTCTTGTATCCGAATGGGTCCTAACTTATCCGGATGTCTCTCACAATCCCATTCAATTCATGTGTCTCATATCTGGATGGGTAATTTCATATCCTAATGGGCTTAGGGTGTATAACACTCACACCGAAATTTCATCTTTTCTCCTATTTGGTTCCATTATCTTCAAAACTCCAAAGTTAAGCGTTCTCGGGTTGGGGTAATTTTATGATGGGTGACCCTCCTGGGAAGTCTTCAAGTTGCAATAAATAAATCATTAAATAATTAAATAAATGTAAGAAAATATTGCAATTCAAGGGAAAATATGAGTAAATCTTTGGATTCCAATATATTAGATCAAAATACATGTTTAGCATTTATTTTGACATGATCAGCATTATTTTGTGAGATTATATGCATATATCTTGGTATGAGCATTGAGCATAACTTTCTATGGAGCACTACATATTGTGTGCTAATATGTATGTGAGCATTGCATTATGAGCGCTAGGCGGCTAGACCGCGGGGATCCCACTAGTTTCAGTTTGTGTGTCGCTCGCCTGATGTCGACCAGGGAGCTAGGGGCTTATTCCCATAGTATGTGCTTACAGTTTTTATGTTTGCATGACTCAGATCAGTCAGGTATGTATCACAGTTATGTGGGCTTATGAGCCAAAGTTGCATACCTGCATTTAATTTACAAGTTATGTGCATTATGATGTTTTACATTTGATATAATTTTGAGGATGAAAAACAATTGTATTTTGATGATGAAATAAAGTTATGAGATTTCAGTGTTAAAGAATTTTATGATTCAAAATATTCTTTTTCATGTTATCATTTATCGTTTCAGTTTTTATAAAAAGAATAGTCGACTATGTGTTTATGTTCTGTTGACTATGTTTGTGGATAGTCGACTATGTGGTTTAGTGCTGTCGACTATGTCTAAAAATAGTCGACTATGCTGATTTGATCTGTCGACTATTTAAGGCTTCTGTCGACTATTTTTTCATCTGTTGACTATCAAGTAAGGATAGTCGACTATGGCTTTTCATCTGTCGACTATTTTTGTTCATAAAATTCAAAATTCTCTTCACATTTTTGCAATAGTCGACTGTGTATATGTATCTGTCAACTATGAGATTTTTGTGTTAGAAGATAGTCGACTATGCCTTTTTGTCTGTCGACTATGTCTTGTTTTATTTGTAAAAATAGTCAACTATGCATTTTCTTATGTCGACTATATCTTTTACAGAAAGCTTCCAACGGCTAGTTTTTCAACTCCAACGGTCACAAACGGCTACATTTCTCTTCAATCTTTTGGGAAGCCTATAAATACAAGTCATGGATGATCAAGAGAAGACTAATGGATGGAAAGGAAATTATTTGAGCTTACATCATATACACATTTGTATTTATATTGATTGTGCTTTAATTTTCTCTCTTCAAGGCTTTGATCTTCACTTGTAATTATTCATTTCAAGCCTTGTATCATTTTTGAGAGACATTGTAACTAAGAGATTCATCTCTTAGATTCTCTCCAATTGTATACTTCTTGTTTTTCCTAACTTGTGTAGCTAGATGGCCTACTTGGTTTAAGCAGGAGGTTGTATTTCCTAGCTTGTGTAGCTAGAGGGCCTACTTGTGTAAGTAGGAGGTTTTAGTGAATTGGTTTAAAATCCTTAGTGGGAGCTAAGGTAGTGGATTAGGCTTGGTTTAAGCCGAACCACTATAAATCCTTTGTCTCGTTTATTCTTTTTGTTTTACATTTGTCATTTTATATGTTCTATGTTTTAAATCACTAAAACCTTAATTGGTTCAAAAAAGTTTTCAAGTTCTATCAAGATTTTTAAAATATCCAATTCACCCCCCCTTTTGGTGTGTGCCATAGCACCTCTCGTTCTAACACATTACATCTTATAAATGTCATCTAGTGATTATAATATCTCTCAGTACAAGTTCAGTAAGTATTTTTATCAGTATCGATATTCTTTGATTCAGCTTCAGTTATTCTTTCCAGTTTATTACTTGCTGAGCTTTATAGCTCACCTTGTACTCTTCACCATTCTAGGTCCTAGTGGGGGAGTACCAGATGTGGGGCCTAGCAATAGTATTCAGTAGTGTGTGTACGTGGAGCCACTCAAGACCAAAGATGTCTGGGAGTTTATTAGTTGGTGTTTGATCAATTTAGGTTTATTTTATAGTTCAGTTTAAGGATTTTCCCTTAGATGTAGTTTATGATTTTCAGTTTTTGTTGATTCAGAGTTTTATTTCAGTTGATTGAGATATTCATTATGGTATCAGATTTCAGTTTATCAGTTAGTTTATTTTATTCCTCGTAGCACCTCTTCTCGGGCAGTTCTAGGAGAGGGGGTGTTATAGTATTGGTATCAAAGCAGTGTTTTGAGGAGTCTCCAGTACACACATAGGATGTTGGGTAGAGTTAGGACTTGTGTCCGTTAGTTAGATATGTTGGCATAATTTATAGTACTCTAACCCTAAGTGGTGATGCAGGAAGATGCGTGATAGAAGAGGACGACCCCGTACTCGCAGTCAGGCTACTTCTACGCCAAACGAAGTTCCAGTTCCCACACCAGGCTCACCAGGGGAGTCTAGTAGTGACTTACGACAGGGTATGGGTGAGATGCGAGGCATGTTCGCAGGATTGGTGAGGGTAGTCGATACCTTAGTTACAAATTAGTCGAGACAACCGCAAGTACCATAAGAAGCAAGAGGTAGTGGAGGCGATCCGCCAGTTACTCCAGCAGTTCCAACTGTAGAGACAGATACCGGGAGCCAATTACTAAAGGATTTCATGGCCTTCCGACCACCAGCATTCCATGGAGGTACAGATGCAGCAGTGGTGGAGAATTGGATGCTATCGATAGAGAAGCATCTCCAATCTATTGGTTGTGCGGACGACCGATGGGTGCGACTTAGCACATTCATGTTCAGAGGTGACGCCGAGAGATGGTGGGAGATTGCCCGCCAGAGGTTTGGTGATCGAGAGCCTACGTGGGTCCAGTTTCAGCAAGTGTTCAACGACACTTATTGCCCAACGTGGGCCAAGGAACAGAAAGTCTGTGAGTTCATGGAGTTGATACAAGGTACTAACACGGTGGCTCAGTACGAGGCAGAGTTTACAACATTATCATGATATGCTCCGGAGTTGGTGTCCACTGAAGCAAAGAAGGCCGCCAAGTACCAAAGAGGATTGCGTGCAAATATTCGACATGCTTTTGGAGGAGCTCTGATGAACGTGGATTATGCCACGGTGGTCCAGCGGGCGTATGCTATTGAGCGGGACCGCAATGAATGGAGAGCAACACAAGCAACCAAGAAGGGCACAGGTACATCTCAAGGTTCATCCAATAATAAGAAGAGGAAGTGGACAGCTGGATAAGAAAATAAGACAGAGAATAATCTACAGTGTGGTCAGTGTGGGAGAAAGCACGGGGGACCGTGCCTAGCTGGGAAAAATGTATGTTACAAATGTGGACAAGAAGGACATAGGAAGAAAGATTGCCCGAGGAATCAAGCAGCACTCCCCGCACCAGAGGTGACTTGTTTCAGGTGCGGACAAAAAGGACACACAACCAACAGGTGTACTCAATCGCCCCAGAATAGAAGCCAGCAGGCGAATTAGAGGCCACCAGCAACTAGAGGGCCAGGAGCACCTATATAATACCCCATATTTTTGTGAAGATGCCACGTATTTTAAGAGAATTTAAAATACCAAAAATATGTTTGAATTGGCAACGAGTGATCGAATCAGTCGTAGGGAGTACCCTAGAGCTTAGATACCTAAGGTTAAAGATATATTTTTGATGAGCGTCTCGAGGTGAGATTTATGACGCTGAAAGAAATCAAATCAGAAATGATTTTCGGTTAAGCTAAGTTGTAGCCTAAAAAGACCGAATGATGGTAAGGGGCTTTCGAAAAATCATATATATTGAGTAATTTTGAGTTATTAATTTTGGAATTTTAAGTATCTCGATAAATTTGATGTTTGAGGGTATAATTGTAATTAGAAAATTATCCAAACGAAATAAGGATAAAATTAAGAGCTTATGTGGTAAAATATTAAAGTTGAGGACTTGAAATAAGGGCCAAAGTGTTATTTGAAAGAAGTTTGAGGTTTTAGCTTGGATTCCAAAAGTTCAATTCATTCTAGCTTTGGATTTCAAAAGCCACCCAATTATGGCTTTGAGTCTTTGAAGTCTATGGCTAAGATTTTGACAAGTGGCATAATGTAATTGGTTGGAGAAATCTATAAAAAGGCACAATGGGTTCTTCTCAAATCATTCCAACCAAGTTTGAGGAGGGAAGCACTCTAAGAGGAGGAGCTTGCTCTAGAGAGAGAGAAGGGAGTTCGGCAAGAAGGCGGGAAGAAAGCTGCGAAGAAGCGACGGAGAACGAGCCTCGTCGGAGTTGTGGGTTTTCGCAGGAGTTTGCCGAAATCAGTCAATAAAAAGGTGAGTTAAGTCCAATTTTTTTTGATAATCCTGTAGAGGGGGAAGAGAGGGTCGCATAGGTTCAAACGGGGGTCGAATCAGAGTTAAAACGAGGGAGATATGGCCGAAATACGAAAACGAGGCGTTGCTGTTCGGAATCTGGTGCCTGCGCGTGAGTTACACGCGCTAGAAAATGGTTGCGCGTGAAGGCGCATGTCCGACCTTCTTGGGGCGCGTGATGGGGCGTGAGGGGTCTATTTTCTTCCAAATTTTCCAGTTATACCCCTACTTTAATACCATTCAACCCTATATAAAAATATTTGAGGTTAGGTTTACCAAAACGCATGTTTTCTGCAGAAACCTAGGCCGTTTGTTGTGAAATTATACCGTCGAAAAGATAAACCAACAAGGTGAGACTCCTATACTCCAAATCCTATTTTTTATTTCTCTTATGAGAGACTTCTATTGCATGAGAAGTGTTTCGTGAAATTCTTACATATAAACTCTTGTTATTCTCTTACGTGAAATCATGCTGCATATATGAACTGTATTTTTCTGAAAAATATATGCTGTTGGCTTTTTAACTGTTGCATTTATAAAATTCGTGTGGCCATACTATTGTACCTATTTGTTGTTGGCCGAGGACAAAAGTCGTGTGGCCATACTATTGTACCGCATGCGTGCTTCATCGAGAAAGCTCTCGTGGGGAAGACCGTGAGCCTAAGGAACAACGAATGCGGTGTTTGCATGAGTGCTATGAGGTCGGTCCGAAGTGACATGGTTAGGGACCTCCCGAGAGGCGCTATGAGTGCACCATTGAGAAAGCTCTCGTTGGAGGAGGCTAACGTGTTCACGAGGCACTTCGGAGTAGTTCTCGTTGTCTTCTCATGCATTTTATACCTGATCATGCATCGATATAAACTGTTTTTGGAGTTTCTCACTAAAAGATTCATCTTCTAATTGGACTATGTCCCTGGAATATTCAAACATTCCAGGTTTGACGAGCAACTTTAAGGGAAAGGAGGTAGTTGAAGGATAAGCTTACTTTACTGCCTGTAGCATGTTTAGCATATCTATGTTTATGTGCAAACCTATGTAATTTTGGATATGTTTAAGATGTTCGGTTATCACTTGATGATGTCCATGTAATATATTTTGTAGACGTCTTGAATAATTTTATGATAAATAAAGTATTATGGTTGTGAACCATATCAGGTTCGATCTAACTTCCGCATTCGAGATTTTAACGCCTGTCTTAGCTATTCCATTATTGGGTTTGTTAAGTGACTGCTAAGCTACCCTGCACATTTATTTATCAAAACTACAACCAAATTCATCAGACGTCAATCCTTTTATTAAAGCAGGTGTAGGGCGATTATACTCGCCAGTGTGCGAGTGTGCGTGTAGTACAATTTTAAATTTATATTTCGGTAAGTCCGAGTCGGTTCACAGGGGTTGAAAGTAAAAATCATAAAATATTTGAGTTTAGGAGGTGATTAAGATGATTTAAAGGTAAGAATTAAAACTAAACTAATACTGAATTTAAGTAGCTTGGGTCAAGACAATTTCAGTGCCAAAACCAATTAATTCCCGATTTAATAAAAAAGATCAGTAATATTCATCTGAATTAAGTTTTGCAGCTCTGTCAGTAATTTTAAGTTCAAGATAATGATAATTCTTGTTTAAGCAATCTCCATACATGGCATGAAAATTCTAAGTTAAGTAATTACCATAAATTGAATTATATTCCAGACAGAAGTTATAGATATGGATTAATCATTTGGGTTTGGGTATGAAAACATTTCCAGGTCTAGCAATCTCCATACGTGGCATGAAAATTCTAAGTTAGGCTTATACTTCAATCCAAACTTAAAGATACACTATACCCACGCTGCTCAAATTAAATCAGATTAATATTACATACTTGAAGCGTAACTTTCTTTGGGAATCATTGGCGTTAGACACTGTCTTTGCCTTAACCCAAGATTGGTTTTAGCTACTTATCTTCATTTTTAAATAAATTGGCAGGAATTTAAATGACGAAAATTAAAAGACAGTATTTAAAAGACTATTTTTTAACCGACCATATAGGCGGTATATAATGAAAAGATAAGAATTGAAAGACTATTTTTTAACCGACCATTGGCCAGCGATTGTCGAACCGCTCCAGAATTAGAGATCTATGAATCTCTTCTCTAGTTTGCAGCAAAGTGCACCCTAGGTCATCTCTCACAAGGAGCCTCACCTTCTTCTACCAACAAAGAGAACCAATACCAATAACAGTTTGTTTGGGGGGGGGGGGTTTTGACAGAAAACTAATTAACAAAACAGAAAGATAAAGATGATGAAAAATCAGTAAAAGATATGCAACCGGCTGTGTATTTGTCTCCTATGTGGAATCTTCCTTGTCCAACCTATATGTCTTGGCTTGCTAGATGTTTTGATCTCCGGAAAACAAACTCAAAGCATCCCCAACAATCGTCCAAGGATTAGAATGATTGGAAATAACAAAATGAATGCAGAAATCTCTTGCAAACAAAATGCAACCATTCACTCTCTATTCAACCTATCCGGACCTATGCAAGAACAACCGTTCAAGCACACAATATTCATTTCCGAGATGTTATACCAACCGGCTATAACATTCTGTTCTCTTAAGCATTTAACAGAAAATGAAACCATGCAAGTTCACACAAACCTGCCATGAACTCCATGCATTCACAAATCTGCTCAAACTAAACCAAATAGAAATGAATAAGAAACAAACAACAAACCAGATTCTTGTAGCTCATCCGGGACTCAAATTCCACATGGATTCAAGACACACAACCGGTTACAAATGCTCTAGCCTATCATTACAGAAAGGAAAACAAAATGGAACAAAAGATGTAAAAAACAGGAAAGTGCTACAACAACAAAAACGGGCAGAATCCTCTCTATTTTCTCCTCTCTATCTATATGATCCTCCTCTGAAAATTAATGCTAAGAGGCCTTAAATACATGGCTAAGAAAGGAAAGCTAGGAAGGCTAGGGTTGGGCCTGGCCCAACAGAAAACAAGTAAGCCCAAAAACAGCATAATTTGAGTAGCCCAAGTTTGCTCCTTGAAAGTAAGCCCAAGCTCCTTTAGTGAGCCACTTCTCTAGCCCATCCAATATTCCCTAAAGCCTGGATCCATAGAGGTAAGATAGAAAATAGTGTAAGGACAATTTGAAGCATAATAAAATAGAAACAATGAAATATCAGCAAAAATTACTTCAAATGGCCTAATAAGAATGAAGTGAAATGCCAAAATATGGTATAAATATGCATGCTATCAACCATATAGGAGGTATATAATGAAAAGACAATAATTGAAAGACTATTTTTTAACCGACCATATAGGCGGTATATAATGAAAAGACAATATTTAAAGACAATATTCAACCGACCATATAGGCGGTATATAATAAAAAGACAATCTGAATAACATAATACAACTATATGGAAACAAAAGTTGAAGATTTAAGAGAGGAATTCTAAGAACGAAACTATATTGAAACTAAAGTGAAAATTTGAGAGAGAAATCCTAAGAACGAAACTATACTTTCATTATAGAAAAATTGAATTCTTACAAATGCACCCTAAGTGCTCTATTTATAGGCTAGAAAATGTAATGGAAACTATTTAATTATATAATTTAATAATACAAAATATCTAATTAATGATGTAAGCGATGATGTAATTCCAACTCATGATGTAAGCGATGATGTCACTCCAACCCATGATGTAAGCAATGATGTCACTCCAACCTATGATGTAAGCGATGATGTCACTCCAACCCATGATGTAAGCGATGATGTCATTCCAACCCATGATGTAAGCGATGATGTCATCAATTTGTGGGACTTGGGCTTTTCATTTTTTTAGGCTTGGGCCTTGCTTGTGTTGGGCTTGGGCTTGAACCTTCCTTGTGTTGGGCTTGGGCTTGGGCCTTCCTTGTGTTGGGCTTGGGCTTGGGCCTGGGCTTTTCATATTTTTATATTATTATATTATTATATATATTATATTTATTATTTTTTTATATTTTATATATTTTTTTATATTAATATTTTAAACATGCACAAAATCACAAAATGCATAATAATATTCAATTTAAACTATTTTAAGATCAAAATAAGGGTGAAATTATAACAAAATTTTTACAAAATTGATCACTAATCATTAAGCTGAGAAGGTGTAAATTTGAATTTTTGGGATATTGTGTGATGTATGACAGCTATTGTGATATGAAAAATTTTTATATTCCCGAAATCTTAAGATATAACAAGCTCAAGAAATTTGGGGTGTTACAACCTATACCTGCAGTACCAGTAGCTCAGCATCCACAACCCGCAGATAGACAGGTGCAGGGTAGAGTTTATGCACTTACCACAGCTGAGGCAGAGTAGGGCGACGGGACTATCCAAGGTATTTTATCCCTATATGGTCATGATGTGCGTGCATTATTTGATACTGGATCCACACATTTTTTTATTGCATTGCGCACAGTATGTTATGTTCCCTATTCTCGAATTTCTTTGCCATATCACTTGATTGTGTCTACACCAGGAGATAAGATTATGGTGGCTCGAGAAATGTTTGAGAATTGTGAGATCGAGGTCTATGATAAGAAGCTATTGGGAGATTTGGTAATTCTTGACGTTAAGGATTTTGATTTGATCCTTGGCATAGATTGGTTGTCATGACATTATGCAAGAGTTGACTGTCGATGAAAGATTATTGATTTCAAACTACCCCAACAGTCGGTTCTTATTTATAGAGGAGTCAAGCCTATGTCTACGATTCCTATGATCTCGATGACGAAAGTTGAGAAGCTGATGCATGATGGATGCGAGGCTTATCTAGCCTTTGTAACCATTGACGAGGGAAGCAAGAGGAAGTTATCTAAGGTACCAGTAGTACAAGATTTCCAAGAAGTTTTCCCTGATGAGCTACCAGGATTACCTTCTCAGAGAGGATCGGAGTTTACTATTGAGTTATTGCCTGGTACGCAGCCTATCTGTAAGGCTCCATATCGGATGACACTTAATAAGCTAAAGGAGTTAAAGGCCCAGTTAGAAGAATTAATAGAGAAGGGTTTTATCCGACCCAGTTCATCCCCGTGGGGCGCACCAGTATTGTTCATGAGGAAGAAAGATGGATCTTTGAGGTTGTGCATAGACTATCGCCAATTAAACCAGGTGACAGTGAAGAATAAGTATCCCTTACCTAGAGTGGATGACTTGTTAGATCAGCTACGAGGAGCTAAGGTGTTCTCAAAGATAGATTTGAGATCAAAATACCATCAAGTGCGAGTTAGAGATGATGACATTCAGAAGACTGCTTTCAGGACTCGCTATGGACATTACGAGTTTATGGTAATGCCATTTGGGTTGACGAATGCCTCAGCTGTTTTCATGGATTTGATGAATCGAGTTCTACGCGAGTACCTAGATCGATTCATTATTGTCGTCATAGACGATATTCTAGTCTACTCACCTAATGTGAAGGAGCATGCGGAGCATCTTACACTAGTATTGCGGAGGCTTAAAAAGGAGCAACTATACGCCAAGTTCAGCAAGTGTGAGTTTTGGCTTACTCAGATTGGGTTTCTAGGCCATGTCGTTTCTGGAGATGGTATTTCAGTGGATCCAAACAAGACTAAAGCAGTTATGGATTGGCCGAGGCCGACGACTGTGATAGAGATACATAGTTTTCTGGGTCTTGCGGGCTATTATAGGCGATTTATTGAGGGATTTGCTCATTTATCTTCCCCTATGACTAAGCTAACAAGGAAAGGAGAGAAGTTTGAATGGAATGACGCGTGTGAACATGCCTTCCAAGAATTGAAGCAAAAGTTGACCACTACACTAGTCTTAGCTATATCAAGAAGTGGAGAGAAATATTCCATTTACAGCGATGCATCCCATTTAGGTTTGGGTTGCGTATTGATGCAAGAGGGTCAAGTTAATGCTTATGCCTCAAGACAATTGAAGAAACACGAAGTGAACTACCCTACTCATGATTTTGAGTTGGCAGCAGTAGTATTTGCATTGAAGATATGGTGACACTATTTATATGGTGAGAAAGTTGAAATTTATACAGATCATAAGAGCTTACATTATCTCTTATCCCAGAAAGAATTGAACATGAGGCAAAGACGTTGGGTCAAGTTATTTAAGGACTTCGACTGTGAGATTCTATACCATCCAGGAAAGGCTAACGTAGTAGCCGATGCTTTGAGTCGGCGAGAACCTTCTATGGCTATGATGATGGTTTAAGAATGGAAGTTATTGGAGCAATTGAGTACTCTATCTATTTCAACTCCAGAGGATAGTATAGAGATGAGTTGCGCTTATATGAGGGTGCAACCCTAGTTATTTGATTTAATCAAGGACCAGCAATCAAAAGATGAGAAGTTGGCATGGATTTTGGCAGATATCGAGAAATTTTCTCCTTTGGGATATACTCTACGGAGTGATGGTATACTCTTATTCCAGGGACGTATTTGTATACCCGATGATGGGAATCTTAAGTGAGAAATTTTAAATGAAGCACACAAGAGTCATTACACTATTCATCCAAGTGTAATGAAGATGTACCACGACCTTAAGCGACAGTATTAGTGGAGTGGTATGAAGAAAGATGTAGCCAGATATATTTCACAATGTTCAATATGCCAACAAGTTAAAGCAAAATATCAGAAACCCACATGTTTATTGCTTCCATTACCTATTCCGGAGTGGAAGTGGGATAATATTGCTATGGATTTTGTAATGGGTTTACCCAGGACTACTAGAGGCTATGATGCTATATGGGTGATTGTTGACCGTTTGACTAAATCAGCCCATTTCCTGCCTATTAAGAAGACTTATCCATTGAATAGATTTGTCAGAATTTATATTGAGGAGATCGTGAAGTTACACGGTGTTCCATCCAGCATTGTCTCAGATCAAGATCCTCGTTTTACTTCTCATTTTTGGGGAGCTTTGCATGAGGCATTGGGATCTCAGTTGAAGTTTAGTACAACATTTCTTCCGCAGACAGACAGTCAGTCAAAGAGGACTATCAGGGCTCTTGAAGGTATGTTGAGAGCTTGTGTTCTAGATTTTCAAGGTAGTTGGGATGAGCACCTACCTTTGGTGGAATTTACCTACAATAATAGTTTCCATTCAAGTATTGGAATGTCACCTTATGAGGCTTTGTATGGGCGACCATGTCAATCGCCGATATATTGGGAAGAGATTGGAGATAAGGCTTTATTAGGTCTTGAAATTGTTGAGTAGATGACTGAAAAAATCCGAGTGATAAAAGCAAGAATGAAAACATCCCAAGACAGACAGAAGAGCTATGCAGACAAGCGACGACGAGACCTCGAGTTTGAGGTAGGCGACCATGTTTGGTTGAGAGTCATGCCTACTAAAGGTGTACGAAGATTTGGCCTAACAGGGAAGCTTAGTCCCCGTTACATTGGTCCGTTTGAAATTTTAAGGTGGATAGGGACTTTGGCATATGAGTTAGTTTTGCCACCTCAGTTGTCCTATGTTCATAACGTGTTTCACGTTTCGATGTTGAGAAAGTATGTGCCAGAACCTCAGCATGTGATTGATTTTCAGAATCTTGAAGTCAGAGAAGATGTGTCTTATGAAGAGATGCCTACAAGTATTTTAGAGCGGAAAGAGAAAACTTTGAGAAATCGATCAATTCCTCTTGTGAAAGTACAATGGCAGCGACACTCATTAGAAAAGGCGACGTGGGAGCTAGAAGAAGAGATGAGGCGTCTTTACCCCTCATTGTTCGAGTAACCAGTTATGAATTTGGAGGACCAAATTCTTTTAAGGAGGGGAGAAATTGTAACGACTCGTTAGAGGGCCTAGTATTTATTTAGAAATTATCTAATTAATTATTGAAGTAATTAATTAAGAGAATCTGTCATTTAATTATTTAATATCGAAATTTAGATTTTAATTGAGTAAATAGCATTTAATTATATTTATTTAGTGTGGGAATTAAATGCAAGGACTTGAGGGTCATTTAAGGATTTGATATTAGTATTTAATTATTAAATAGAGTTATTGTGATTAAGGGATTGATGAATCCATACGTGAGAGGATTGGATTAGAAGACTCCTAGTTATATTAGGAGATTGAGAAGGGCATTAGGGCTTCCTATAGGCATATGTATATATGCATAGCCTCATTAGCCTTTTCTTCACACCGTGTGAAGAGCAGAAGGAAGAAGGGGTTGCAATAGTGTATTGGCATAGGGAGATCTTCGCTGAGAGCGTCGATCCGATCAATATCAAGGCAAGTATCTTCCCCTGTAAACCTTTCTTACAGATCTCAGTTGAGTTTTGATATCAGATTCTTGAGTTATATCAGTTCAGTGCATGTTTATATACATACATATATATATATGCGTACAGTGAGTTCATAGCAGTCATGCATGATTTCTTCCAGCGATTCTTATCAATACTATTGTTGAATCATTCATAAGTTTGTTTCATATCAGTTGGGACTTGTTTTCCCTAGTTTTGTTCGGAATGGTGTAGTTTATTTAAGTTTGAATCAAGTTTCAGAGTCTCTACAAGCGTTCGTCTCTGGGTTTAAAAGTTGCAGACATCCGGATAGGTTCCCTCATATCCGGATAGATTTTTCAAAGCATGTGAGTAGCATTTGGATAGGTTGTAGGCTATTCGGATGGGTCAAAAAGTTTTATGTGAGTGACATTCGGATAGTTTTTGTTCATATCCGAATGGTCCAGTAATATCCGGATGCTTAGTTTTCGTATCCGGATGTGTCCAACAGTGTTGTGAGTAGTATCCAGATGTTCTTTAATTGTCTGTGAGTGATATTCGGATGCTTTATGTCATATCCGGATGAGTTTAAGGCTTTTTGAGAGTGATATCCGGATACCTTGTGTTGTATCCGGATGTGTTAAAAAATGTATGTGTCTTGTATCCGAATGGGTCCTTGCTCATCCGGATGTCTCTCACAACTTGTCCCAAAGTTCACGTGTCTTGTATCAGGATGGGTCCTAACTCATCCGGATGTCTCTCACAATCCCATTCAATTCATGTGTCTCATATCCAGATGGGTGATTTCATATCCCAATGGGCCTAGGGTGTATAACACTCACATCGAAATTCCATCTTTTCTCCTATTTGGTTCCATTATCTTCAAAACCCCAAAGTTATGCGTGCTTGGGTTGGGGTAATTTTATGATGGGTGACTCCCCTGGGAAGTCTTCAAGTTGCAATAAATAAATCATTAAATAATTAAATAATTGTCAAAAAATATTGCAATTCAACGAAAAATATGAGTAAATCTTTGGATTCCAATATATTAGATCAAAATACATGTTTAGCATTTATTTTGACATGATCAACATTATTTTGTGAGATTATATGCATACATCTTGGTATGAGCATTGAGCATGACTTTCTATGGAGCACTACATATCATGTGCTAGCATGTATGTGAGCATTGCATTATGCGTGCCAGGCGACTAGACCGCGGGGATCCCACCAGTTTCAGTTTCAGTTTGTGTGTCGCTCGCCTGATGTCGACCAGGGAGCTAGGGGCTTATTGCCCACAGTACGTGCTTACAGTTTTTATGTTTGCAGGACTCAGATGAGTCAGGTATGTATTACAGTTATGTGGGCCTATGAGCCAAAGTTACATACCTGCATTTAATTTACAGTTTATGTGCATTACATCTTATAAATGTCATCTAGTGATTATTATATCTTTCAGTACAAGTTCAGTAAGTATTTTTATCAATATCGATATTCTTTGATTCAGCTTCAGTTATTCTTTCCAGTTTATTACTTGCTGAGCTTTGTAGCTCACCTTGTACTCTTTACCATTCTAGGTCCTAGTGGGGGAGTACCAGATGTAGGGCCTAGCAGCAGTGTCCAAAAGTGTGTGTACGTGGAGCCACTCAAGACCAAAGATGTCTGGGAGTTTATTAGTTGGTGTTTGATCAGTTTAGGTATATTTTATGTTCCAGTTTAGGGATTTTCCCTTAGATGTAGTTTATGATTTTCAGTTTTTGTTGACTTAGAGTTTTATTTCAGTTGATTGAGATATTCAATATGGTATCAGATTTCAGTTTATTAGTTAGTTTATTTTATTCCCCGTAGCACCTCTTCTCGGGTAGTTCTAGGAGAGGGGGTGTTACATTCACTTTTCATCAGCTCGTCTCACGACAAGCCAAAGGTGACCCAAGCACAAAATTCCTTTTCGATCCTTCATACAATCTCAATCTTGGCACGACCAAACTAAAGCCACATACAACAATAAATCTGTATAATCACATATACACTATGTTGATTATAACCAACTAGTTCCCAGCAACATATACATTCGACACACATGTATACATACGAGAAAATATATAGCATACAAACTCAAGCAACAATGCTAGTCGCTACTTCATCCTCTCGACATCATCACTACTTACATTTGGACTTGCAATATCTACAACACGAGGTAAAACCTCATGAGTCACAAGGACTCAGTAAGAGTGTAAATGAATGTAAACAAGATAATATATGAGATGCAATGACAAGTAAGTATGCATGACTGACAAGGTATCACTACCTTCTGAACCCACCTATTTGAGGCAATAACCTCCCATTTTACCCCTTGGGGTCGTTCCTTACTTGGTTTGAAGCTTCTCTGCCAAGAGCGAGAATGTCAGCCTGAACTCTGAACTCGTCTAGGATCACCACCTCCTCGGTAGAACCTAGATGCAATCACACAGAAACCCAACTATATCAGAAATTAAACTAGGACCTATGTTTTGCCTTACCTCGCAAAACCCACCCATCAACAATTTTCAAACAACCCCAACCAAGGGTTAATCCAACCAATTCTTATTCTACATTATCTCACATAAAGTAAATAATTCAAAATAACTTAATTTCCTTTACCTTAGCCAATCTGGAGGAGAAATCCAACAAAACGTCCACACTGGGTTGCCTCTTAGGCTGCCACCTTGTTCCTAAATTTCATTTTTGAGCCTCTAGCATGCTCCTCTAACCCCAAATTAATTTATATATATTTTTTATTTTTCTAAAATTTTTGGCTTTTTTTCCATTTTTCTCCTTTTTTTCCAAATTTTTATTTTTATTTTATTTTCTTTTTCTTTTTTCTTTTTTTCTTTCTTCTTCCTCCTTCTTCACGCACGCAGCTCCTACGCACGTCCGCCGACCACCACTACCACCTGGGCTTTCGGCGATCACCCTTGACTACCCCACAACTGTTGGCCAGCAGCCATTGTCTCTAGCCATCGCGACCAACTTCCTTACTCCTCCAGCCTGAGGGCACAACACCGCTGTTGTTACCTTTACTTCCAGCCATCTTTGGCCATCAACGCCCTTGGTCACGGTTTGCCGCTGCCACCTTCTGCCACCATTAGCCGCTTCACACTACTATTACTTCGACTGGCCACCATTATTGCACCATCTCCGCCCACCGTTGCTTCAAGTCGCTACTGTTAGTTACTACCTCCGGCTAGCCATCATTGGCTCCCATCTCTCTCTCTCAATCTACTTCAATCTCTCTCCCCTTTTCTCAGTTAAGCTCTTCAATGCAAGAACCCAATTTTAAAGTTTGGCCACTATAGAACACTTGACCCCTAAGCCTCTCACACATACACATAAATATATAATTACACATTTACCCCACTTCAAAATCTCCTTAAT
The DNA here is from genome assembly GCF_014633365.1 of Diospyros lotus. Lineage (NCBI taxonomy): Eukaryota > Viridiplantae > Streptophyta > Magnoliopsida > Ericales > Ebenaceae > Diospyros > Diospyros lotus. The sequence goes on from NC_068342.1 coordinate 25,152,330, forward strand.
TCCACTTAAGAATTTGTTAATTGTACTTGAACCCTCTAAGGCCTTAAATTAATTATCATCAAACCACGCAAAATCTTGATTTCTCTAAAAATTAATAATGACATTTACTCAGAAAGATCGATTTTGTCCATATGCCTTCACATGACTTTGTCTTTTCCCAAAAACACTTTAGGGTTGCCTCACACACAAAATTGGGCCACCCTTAAGGTTCCTTTGACTTCTCGAAGGTCCCTTACGGCCATTCTGTTTAGTCAACCATTCGGGCTTATACAGAAACTATTCTAAAAACTATTCACGATTTGACTTCTTTCAGCACCATTAGCCTCACCTCAAGACGTTTGCCAATCTCGTGCCCTCTTTCCTAGACATCCAAGTCCCAGGGCATTCCCTACCGTCGATTCGATAATTTATTAATTCATTTCTCGAAATCAACTTTTGGGCTCTTCAGACCACTCAAGGTCCTTTAAAAATAATTGGAAATCATATATTTTCCAACACCATATAATACCAGGCATTACATAATGTAAGGTACTGAAAGTGGAAGTGGTTATCAGACTTACAATGTAGATGAAGCTCTGAATGAAAATGCACAAGCATTTTATGACATGTTGTCTATTGCACAAGCTCCATTGTATCCGAACTGCGAATTAGAAAGTGAACTTTCTGCTATAGTTAGGATGCTAAGTATTAAATTTGATTACAACATTCTTGAAGGTTGTTATAATGAAATCATGCAGTTTATGGATCAAATAATGCCAACTTGAAATTGTATGCCCACTAACCTTTATCGTACTAAGAAGTTGGTTTCCCAACTTGGGGTAAGTCGTAAGAAGATCGATTGTTATTCAAATGGATGTACATTGTATGATAACGATGGTGAATTCGAGATGAGTTGTAAGTTTTGTGATCATCCTTGTTTCAAACTTGTAAGAAATGGGAAGGAAAAATTTAAACAAATTCCTTATAAGAAAATATGGTATTTCTCAACTGTAGAGAATATATGCTTCCACGGTTATAGTTGCAAGCATGAGATGGCATCATGAAAGTCGGAGGGAGCTCGGTGTTTTGTCTCACCCTTATGAGAGGGAAGCATGGAAACATTTTGATTAGAAATATCCTAACTTCTCTATTTATCCTAGAAATGTGAGGCTTGGTCTTTGTGTAGATAGGTTCACTCTATATGGTCAATCGGGTCACCTGTATTCTTATTGGTCGGTCATTGTGACCCCATATAACTTGCCTCCTGGATTGTGTTTGAAAAGAGATTTCTTTTTTCTAATTGCTATTATTCTAGGTCCATCAAATCCGAAAAATAATATAGATGTGTTTTTATAGCCTCTAATTGATGAACTTAAGTTGTTGTGGCACGAAGGAATTCTGAATTATGATATATCAACAAAGAACAATTTTATGATGAAGGCTACTCTATTATGGACCGTTAATTATTTTCCTGCATATGGGATGTTATCTGGTTGGATGACATCTGGTAGATTAACATGTTCATATTGTATGGAAAAAACTAAAACTTTCAATCTCAAGTATGGTGGAAAGAAGTCATTTTTTGATTGTCACAAGCAATTCTTGCCAATGGATCATGCCTTTCGGAGAAATACAAGTGCATTTTGAAAAAACAAAGTTGAGAATTCTTCTCCACCACCTCAATTAACTAGAGATAACGTTTTCCAAAGAGTCTGTAATTTTTTATCTATCTTGGAGCTACAAGACTGTGTTATGCTTGCATATGGTGTGGAACTGTAATATCCGATATTACATGGTATTGAAAAATATATAATTTTCGGTTATTTTGAAAGGACCTCGGGTGGTCCGGGAAGCCTAAAAGTCGGCTTTGAGAATTTAATTAATAAAATTTGTCAAATCGACTGCAAGGAATGCCCCAGGACATGGATGTTTAGGGAAGAGGGCATGAGATTGGTGAGCGTCTCGAGGTGAGGCTAATGACTCTGGAAGCAGTCTGATCGGGAATAATTTTTGGAATAAATTTTGTATAAGCCCTAATGGTTACCTAAATCGAATGATCGTGAGGAACCTCTGGGAAGTTGAGGGGACCCTAGGAGTTGTCTAGGTTTGCGAGTAAGGAAACCCTGAAGTGTTTTTGGGTGGAATAAAGGTCCCGTGCGGGCGCAAAGATGAAATCGACATTTTCAAGTAAATACCGGTTATTAATTTTTTTTAAAACATCAAGATTTTGTGTGATTTGGTGATAATTAATTAAGCCCTGGAGGGGCCAAGTGCCATTAATAAATTCCTTAAGTGGGATTAAGGATATTTTGAAGTGAAATTATTGAGAAATTGGGGGACTAAAATTGTAATTAATGTATATATATATGTACCCGCCAGCTTGTTGCCAAGCCTTCTACAGTAGCCAATTAATTTTGAAAATGGGTTTCTTCATTTGAGAGCTCGAGCAGAGAAATGGAAGAGAGAAGAGAGAGAGAGAGAACTTGGAGTGGCCGATAGCGGGTCGATCATGGCCAGTGGCGGCCGGATGTAGCAACCGGCAGTGGCCTGAAGCATCGGCAATGTAGCAGCGGCGGAGTAGAGGCAATGGCAAGCTGCGATCGACCAGGGCTATAAGGCGTTGTGAAGGGCGGCCAATGGTAGTCGTTGGTGGCCAATAATGAAGGCTAGTTGGTTGCAGAGACAAGAAGAAGAAACAACAAGTGGTGGCCAGCGATGGAGGCTGATGGGGCAGATAGCCATGGAGGATGTAGAGGATGCAGCATGCGCTTGGGGTAAACCAGCCACGGTGGCAGCGTCTAACCAGTTTTTACGGAGCAGTAGAGGTGGCCGACGATGAGGAAGCTAGCTGCAGCGACAACTGAAGGCCAAGCAGTGGCCGGAACTGGTGCATTCGTAGGCCGCCCGAGCACGGGAAGAGGAAGAAGAAGAAGTGAAGGAGAAGAAGAAAAAAGAAAAGAAAAAAAAAGAGAAACAAAATCAAAAATAAGAAAAAAATATAGAAAAATCTGAAAAATCGAGAAAAATAGGAGGAAATCCCGAACAATTCTAGAAAAATTGGATAAAGCTCTAAAAATTGATTTAGGTCTCAAGGAGTGTGCCAGAGGCTCAGAAATGGGGTTTTGAGGGCAAGGCGGTGTCCCATGAGGCGATGTCGATGTGAGCATTTGGTCTGTTTCCTCCTCCAGATTCGATAAGGTAAAATAATTAATTATTTTCTAGTTATTTACATTATGTGAGATAATGTAATGTGAAGTGATGGTTGGATTGTGCCCGTGATTGGGGTTGTTTGGAAGTTGTTGATGGGTGAATTTTTGCGGTGAATGACAAAAACATAGGCCCTGGTTTAATTTCTGTTGTTGTTGAGCTTTATGTGACATTTAGGTTCTACCGAGGATGCGGTAGTCCTAGAAGAGTTCAAAGCAGGCTGACATTCTCGCTTTTGATAAATGAGGCTTTGAGCCAGATAAGGGATGACCCCAAGGGTGGTGGTCGTGCATGTATTTGTAAATATTTTTCTTATGAGTTGCATGTAATGGTTAATACTTTCATGATATGAGTTCTAGTGTACCTATAGCCATATGGAGGACTAGTGTTGTGGGAAGGGTTGGTTGATGCCTTAACCTATGGAGGTTATGAGGGCATGGAAGACTACCTATGTTGCATTGCATTTTTGCATTACATGCTCTCTCATGCTTCATTTACTTATGCATTGCACTCTTACTGAGTATTTATAACTCATGAGGTTTTACGTCGTGTTGTAAATGTTACGAGTCCAGATGGAAGCAGGAATGATGCCGAGAGGATGATGTGGCGACTAGCGTTGTCGCCCTAGTTTATATGTGGCATATATTTATATATGTATTCATGTGATTGAATGTAAAGGTTGTTGATCGCTAGATGTATCTAGTTATTGTAATCATCATAGTGTGATAGGTGATTGTGAGATTGCTTAATGTATATGGCTTTAGTTGGTGGAGCCAAATTTTAGATCAGGTAAGGATTGAAAATGTATGTTCCCATACATCCCTAGTACTCAGTGGATGTTTGATGTGCTAGCTATGTGCCTGGGTCACCTTTAGCTTGTTGTGTGGCGAGCTGAAGAAAGGTGAAGCTCACTCAAGTTTCAGGTCCCGTTCCGCTGTGTTTCCTTGTTTGTTTGGGGACTGATTCCTCTAGTAGAGCGAAGGGAAGGACGAAGCCTAATGCCCACCTAGGGTGTTTCTTGTTGAAACATAGTCTAACCCTTCAGTTATTGGCTTGAGGTGTGAGTAATCTGGTTGATTATTCATTGGTGGCACCCGTAGGTGGGAACTGGTCGTTACAGGAACACTATTGGACCAAACGGAGCATTTTTTTAGAATTGCCATATTGGAAAGATAATATGATTTGACACAACTTAGATGTCATGCTCATTGAAAAAAATGTTTTTGACAATCTTTTTAATACATTAATGGATTTGAAGGGTAAAAGTAAATATAATATGAAGGCTAGAATGGACCTGAAAGAATACTATAGGCGAAAGGAGCTTAAACTAATAGACTGTGATAGGGGTAAGTATTAGAAACCCAAGGCCCAATACACGTTCACAAGAGAGAAGAAGTTAAGTGTTTTGAAATGGATAAAAGAACTTAAACTCCCTAATGGATATGCTTCCAGATTGGGTAGATGCGTTGATATGAGAAACGCTAAGTTATTTGGGTTAAAAAGCCATGATTGTCATGTTCTCATAAAGCGATTGATATTTTACTCTTGAGTATTAAAAGAGTTTTAATAATGACACAAGTTTTTTTCAATATATGAAAATCAATCTTAAAATCAAAAGAAATAAAATTAAGTGTTTGAATTCAAAATCAATCTCATTTTGATAATCTCAACTTGCTTTCAAAAGAAATAAAGTTAAGAGAATTCAATGTTAAAGAATTTTATGTTTGGAATCCAAGTTATATCAATCAAATTTTCTTTTTCATGTCGTCAACTAGGTGTTAAGTTTTTCTAAGAGAATAGTTGACTAAGTGCTTTTGAACTTTCGATTACGTGCTTCATCTGTCAACTATATGCCATGCATATGTCGACTGTGCCTTGCATATGTTAACTATGTGTTTATCTATCAACTATCCTCATGGTTCTGTCGACAGAATAATTAGATCTGTCGACTATCAATGTGTATTTTAGAAGGTGTTTTCTCTATATTTTTAATCTATCGACTATGTAAGGGTGGTTATCGAATATCAGTGAAGTTGTTTGGTTTTATGGCCTGATCTGTTGACTATGCTTCTAGTTCTGTCGACAATGTCTTAATTTTGTTCAAAAAATTAGTCGATTAACCTCTTGAGTATGTTGACAGTTTGTTTCACAGAAAATTATAACGACTAGTTTTTTAGATCATTGATTGCTCAATGACTGTGCATTAAATCCTTCAATGGCTCTTTAATTTTCTGTTCTCTCATTTACTATTGTATTGAGGCTTTATACTTAATTGATTTCATTCATTTCAAGTCTCAAGTTGTTTGTAGAAAGAACTTGTAACTAAGAGTATTCACTTTTAGTTTCTCTTATTCATTCTCTTGTATTTACCTAGCATAAGCTAGAAGGCCCATTTGAGTAGGAGTCTTGTAATCTTCTTAGTCGCGGACTAGATGACCTACTTGGTTTAAGTAGGGGTTTTTAGTGGATTGATTTCAAAATCCTTAGTGGGAAACTAAGGTAGTAGACTAGGTTTGGAAAGCCGAACCAGTATAAATCATTGTCTCTTATGGTTGTTTTTTATTTCTGTATTTTCCTTAAGCATTGCTCATTGATTATCATTTTCAATTCATCAAGCATCATTATCGATCAAGATTTTATTAAGTAAAATCATTTTTTTTAATTTACCTAATTCACCCCCCCTCTTGGGTTTTGGTGCCATTGCTATACATTTATATCAACGATTACTTCCAATGGCATTTATAGCATTACCATATCGAATTTGAAATCCAGTTACTAAGTTTTGTTAGTTTTTCAAAGACATTTGCTCAACAGTGTTGAGGATTGAACACTTGGATGTCATGGAACAAAACATATCCATCATTTTACAAATTAGAGCATGTATTTCCTCTAAGATGGTTTAACCCAATGGAGTAACTGCCAATACACTTAGTTTACGAAGCAAAGGTGGCGAGACTAGTACAATACAGATTGATGTATCCATTTGAAAGGTAATAATGTTTGACATAATTTCATATGTTTATTTTAAAACTGTAATTTTTCCTATATTGAGGAGATCTTCTAATGAGTTAGGTTCCTTAACACTTTAAACAAGAAGGTCCATAATAAAGCTCGTGCAGAAGGATCTATATGTGAGTCATATTTAATTGAGGAGACATCCACATTCAATTCATATTATTTTGCGCTAAATATTCAATCAAGAAAGATGAGAGTCCCTCGAAATGATGATGGGGGAGATTCTTCATATCCACAAATTTCCATCTTCAATTATCCAGGCCGTGTTGCTGGTTCAATAAAAATTAGGTGAATGGATGGGAAGGAGTTTGAAATCTCCAAATTATATGTCTTGTTGAATACTCTAGAGGTCGAACCTTATATTAAGTAAGAATTAAAATTTAAATGAATATATTTATAAGTTTATTCTTGGTTCATATTATTTGATTGATACATAACTTTAATTTTTCAGCATGTACACTAACATACTGCATCAACTATCTTCAAATATGACAGACGAAGAAATAAACAAATAAATCGAGGAATATTTTCCTAAATGGATCCATCATCATGTATGTTACTTTATACTAGGTTATTTCTAAATATAATTTTAGTTATATAATAAGTGATTTAATCATTTTCTTAGGTGAATTTGAGTACTCAAGTTGTTAGAGATCCACTAATTCAAAACATGGGATGGGGACCAACTCCAAAACTACGGCATTGACCAATGTATTTCCTGAAAGGATATAAATTTCATACTGTTGAATGGAGTAATACAAGGTCTACCAAAAATTTTGGTGTTTGCGTGCCTGAGACAAGGATTGGATCCTTAGAGTCCTATTATTATGGAAAAATTATAGACATTATTGAATTGGAATATGCAGTTATACCAATCAAGAGGGTAGTTCTATTTAAATGTGAATGGTATGATCCAAGTCCTCGGGAACCAAAATCCATGATAAGTATGGTATTATGGAGGTTTAGTCATCAAGAAAGTATAAGAAATATGATCCATTCATATTTTCCCAACAAGCTAAACAAGTGTATTATGTGTCGTATCCTGACACTTGTTGTGATAAACATGATTGGATAGTTGTTATTAAAACAAAGGCATAGGGTACAATAACTGCTCTCGAAGCTGACATGAAAGAACCTTTTCAAGAGTATGAGATACCAAAACTACCTCAAATAGATCAAAATGATGACCTTATGTAACACCCCCTCTCCTAGAACTGCCCAAGAAGAGGTGCTACTGGAGATAATAAAATAAACTGACTGATAAACTGAAATCTGATACCAAAATGAACATCTCAATCAACTGAAATAAAACTCTGAGTCAATAACTGAAAACCATAAATTACATCTAAGGGAAAATCCCTAAACTGGAATATAAAATTAATCTAAACTGACCAAGCACTAACTAATAAACTAACAACTCCCAGACATCTTTGGTCTTGAGCGGCTCCACGTACACACACTACTGGACATTGCTGCTAGGCCCCACATCTGGTACTCCCCCACTAGGACCTGGAATGGTGAAGAGTACAAGGTGAGCTACAAAACTCAACAAGTAATAAACTGGAAAGAATAACTGAAGCTGAATCGAAGAATATCAATATTGATAAAAATACTTACTGAACTTGTACTAAGAGATATAATAATCACTGGATGGCATTTATAAGATATAATGCACATAACTGTAACTAAATGCAGGTATGCAACTTTGGCACGTAGGCCCACATAACTGTAATACATACCTGACTGATCTGAGTCCTGCAAACATAAAAACTGTAAGCATATACTTTGGGCAATATACCCCTAGCTCCCTGGTCGACATCAGGCGAGCAACTCATAACTAAGATATAATTGAACTGATACTAGTGGGATCCCCGCGGACAAGCCGCCTGGCGCGCATAATGCAATGCTCATATAAATGCTGGCACACGATATGTAGTGCTCCACATAAAGTCATGCTCAATGCTCATACAAATATGTATGCACATAATCTCACAAAATAATGCTGATTATGTTATAATTAACTGCTAAACATGGTATATGATTTTTATCAACTATATTGAGATTCAAGTATTCTGAAATTTCTGAGTATAGGCATGGCATATTGGATTTTATCATATCTTGGCATAAAAATTCAATATTGAATAATTGAATATTTATATTAAATTTAAGACTTGAATCAAGAATTTATTGGAAGCTATTTGGATGCTATATGATACTGTTTGGGATGATTGAGAAAGTCTAAGGAGCTATTGGAATGGGAAACAGCTCATCCGAATGAAGAAAATGAATTACAACATGGTCATTCGAATGATAGAGGCATTATTCGAATGATATACGATGTATAACAAAGGCTATTCGGATCTGATCAAGGACTCATTCGAATGACTTCCAAATTCATTCGAATCGATTTTAAAATTTTTCAACTTTTGAACTGGCAAAAACTGACTCATTCGAATGCAACAGTAACTTTATTCGAATCAATTTATGGATCATTCGAATGACAAGAAGGCTCATTCGAATGCTAGACTATACAAAGCAACAACTTATTCAAATCTCCAAGGGCTCATTCGAATGACAAGAAAACTCATTCGAATGACAGTCTCAAAACTTCAAAAATACATACGAATGATACGATAACACATGACTCATTCGAATGACAAGGGACTCATTCGAATGATTGATACATTATAAGGGAAAAAATTATGATAGCACTGAAAACTCATTCGGATACCACTGAACTCATTCGAATGACAAAGAGGCTCATTCGAATGACTGGAAACTTATACAAAACGAAACTTACGATAACAGAGACCATATCTTGAATCAAAACTTAGCATCACTACACCATTCCAAAAGAAATCTTGGGAGAACAATCCCAATTGATATATAAACAACTTTAGGGATGATTTACTAATCATAACTAATGAGAACATTGCAAGGAACATGCATGAACTGGCTAGTACTCACTATAATGCATATATACGTATACATAATCATAAACATACCATTTGATTAAACTGGAAACCCAAAGCAAAGGACCCTGGTGTTTGGAGATCACTGTTAATATGATTTGACGATCATATTTAAAAGATTAACTATCAAGAATCACACGATCTTCTTCATGCACTCATTGTTCTACATATATATATATATACATACACACTGGAACTGATATAAATACGAAACTCAAAGTAGGACTGGAATAACTGAGAACGAACTTACTTGAATCTGTAATGAAAGGAATTACAGATAGGATACTTGCCTTGATATTGATCGGATCAATGCTTTCAATGAAGATCCCCTTATGCCAAGACACTGATGCAACTTCTTCCTTCTTCTGTTCTTCACGCGGCGTGAAGAAAGGCTAATGAGGCTATACATATATACATATGTCTATAGGAAACCTAATGCCCTTCTCTCACTCTCCTACTTGAACTTGGATTCCTTCTCCTACCTTATCTTGGAGACTTCCAACTCTCGTGCACGCTCGGTTTCCCTCAATTCCCTTAATTACAATAACTCCATTTAATAATTAAATGCTAATATCAAATCCTTAAATGACCAACATGTCCTTGCATTTAATCTTCACAATAGTTAAATATAATTAAATGCTATTTTCTCAATTAAAATCTCTAAATTGCCACCTTGAAAATTAAATGGCAAATTCTCTTAATTAATTACTTCAACAATTAATTAACTAATTCTGAATAAATACTAGGCCCTCTAATGGGTCGTTACACCTTAGAAGTACTTTACAAGATTTAGACAGGATAGTCTAGGAAACAGATGTCTTAAATGTCGTTCAGTAAGAAGAAGATGATGTAGAGGAAGAATCTATATCAGAAGACGACGATGAAAAGTTATTATCTGATGACATAGATAGTGATGATGAAATCATGGATAAATATGTAGCAGAAGATGATTAATATATTTTTGAATATGTGAATTCATTTATATATGCTATGATATAATATCTTTTGTATTTTTTAATGTCTGTAACCTTGTACGTTTTATTATTTTCTATTTTTCATGTAATTCTCGAAACAGATGTTGGGACATTCATCTCCTGGACCAAGCAGTCCTACCAATTAAGAGGGTAGTTCTATTCAAATATGAATTGTATGATCCAAGTCCTCAGGAACCAAAATCCATGATAAGTATGGTATTATGGAGGTTCAATCGTCAAGAAAATATAGGAAATATGATCCATTCATATTTTCCCAACAAGCTAAACAAGTGTATTATGTGTCATATCATGACACTTGCTATGATAAACATGATTGGATAGTTGTTATTAAAATAAAGGCACAGGGCACAATAATTGCTCTTGAAGCTGACATGGAAGAACCTTTCCAGGAGTATGAGATACCAAAACTGCCTGAAATAGATCAAAATGATGACCTTAGAAGTACTTTATAAGATTTAGACGAGATAGACTAGGAAACAGATGTCTTAAATTTCGTTCAGTAGGAAGAAGATGATGTAGAGGAAGAATCTATATTAGAAGACGACGAGTAAGAGTTATTGTCTGATGACATAGATAGTGACGATGAAATCATGGATAAATATGTAGTAGAAGATAATTGATTTATTTTTGAATATGTGAATTCACTTATATATGCTATAATATAATATCTTTTGTATTTTTTAATGTCTATGACCTTGTACATTTTATCATTTTTCTATTTTTCATGTAATTCTTGAAACAGATATCGAGACATTCATCTCTCAGACGAAGCAAGGGTAGTAGGGCTAGAGGTAGAAGTCGATCCCATAAGGACACACCTTCTCCAAATCCCAGTAGTGCTGGTTCATAGTCTTCTTCGTCTGTCTCCACATATGTTGTCCCTTCTACTCCTTTATATCACCAGTCATCGCACCCACATGCTTTCGTTCCCATGACTCAATTTCAATAGACTTTTGGAGTGATGACATATCCTATGGGTTATACTGCAGTTCTACTCACATCCCACTCACCTAAGGCTGCACCACAATCTGCCCCCTCTCCTAGGTCAACTTTTCATCACCTAGGAGGATCCTACCCATAGTTATTTATACCGACACCCCATGCACATCCTTCATCATCTTCTCTTATGCAGAATGTTGAGTTGACTCTATTTGAGCCAACAGCTAACGACCGAGTTGATTATCAAGTAGCGTTATCATGCAATTAGAACTGTGATCAGTGAGTATCTTATTTATTGTTTTAAATTGATTGTTTACAATTGTTATACACAAAAATGTATGTTTTTACTTGATTAATATTGATTGTATAGTTTTTTCCCTAAGGTTAGCCCACCAAGTGTACAATTAAAGATTTGGAAGAGACGATACATTGATGCTAGGCTTCATTGAGATGACGTGCCAGAAATAACACAACAGATGTCGCTGGAAGAATTTAGCCTTAGTATAATTGCAATTCTTAACCAGGTTGTAAGCGGGGCAACGGGCTTGAATTTATTTTTCTCTCGTTAACGAGCCGTGAGCGGGGCAACGGGCTTAAATTTATTTTTCTCTCATTGACGAGCCGTGAGCGGGGCAACGGGCTTGAATTTGTTTTTCTGTCGTTGATGGCTATATGCTGGACAACGAGCTTGAATTTGTTTTTCCCTCGTTGTCGAGCTGTGAGCGGGACGACGGGTTTGAATTTGTTTTCCCTCATTGTCGAGCCATAAGTGGGATTACGAGTGTAACACCCTAGTTTTCTTGAGCGTGTTATTACTTAGGATTTTGGGAATATAAAAAGTTTTCATATCACAATAGTTGTCACACATCACGCAATATCCCCAAAACCCTAATTTTTACCTTCTCAGCTTAACAAACCCAATAATTGAATAGCTAAGACAGGCATTAAAATTTCAAATGCGGAAGCTAGATCGAACTTGATATGGTTCACAACCATGATGCTTTATCATAAAATTGTTCAAGACGTCTACAAAATGTATTACATCATCTCTCGCAAATGATAACTGAACATCTTAAACATATCCAAAATTACATAGGTTCGCACATAAGCATACAACAACAGTAAATTAAGCTTATTCTTTAGCTACCTCCTTTCCCTTAGAGCCGCTCGTCGAACCTGGAACGTTTGAATATTCCAGGGACATAGTATAATTAGAAGATGAATCTTTTTCTAGTGAGAAACTCCAAAAATAGTTTATATCGATGCATGATCAGGTATAAAATGTATGAAAAGACAACGAGAACTACTCCGAAGTGCCTCGTGAACACGATAGCCTCCTCCAACGAGAGCTTTCTCGATGGCGCACGCATAGCGCCTCTCGGGGGATATCCGACTTATGCCCTTGGCCAATAATAAATAGGTACAACAGTATGGCCACACGAATTTTATAAATGCAACAGTTAAAAAGCCAATAGCATATAATTTTCACAAAAATACATTTCATATATGCATCATGATTTCACATAAGAGAATAACAAGCGTTTATGTGTAAGAACTTCACGAAACACATCTCATCCAATAGAAGTCTCTCATAAAAAATAGGATTTGGAGTATAGGAGTCTCACCTTGTTGGTTTATCTCTTTGACAGTATAATTTCACAACAAACGGCCTAGGTTTCTGCAGAAAATACACGTTTCGGTAAACCTAAACCCAAATATTTTTATACAGAATTGAAGGGTATTAAATTAGGGGCATAACTGAAAACTTTAATGGAAAAAGGACCCCTCATGCGCCCCAAGAAGGATAGCCACGCGCCCTCACGCGCAGCTATTATCCGGCACGTGTATCTCACGCACTGCACAGCAGTCTCGGACTACATCGCCTCAGGTTGGTATTTCGGCCATAACTTCCTCATTTTAACTCCGATTCAACCCCCGTTCAAACCTAGGCGACCCTCTCTTCCCTCTCTACAAGATTATAAAAAAAAAGGGACTTACCTCACTTTTTTTCTTACTGATTTTGGTGAATTCCGACGAAGAATCGCAACTCCGACGAGGCTCATTCTCCGCCGCTTTCTTCCCGCCTCCTTGCCGAACTTCCTTCTCTCTCTCTAGAGAAATCTCCTCCTCTTAGAGTGCCTCAACTCTCAAAGTTGTTTGGAATGATTTGAGAACAACCCATGGTGCCTTTTTATAGATTTCTCCAACCAATCACATTATGCCATATGTCACAATCTTAGCCATGGACTCCAAAGACTAAAACCTATAATTGAATGGCTTTTGAAATCCAAAGCTAGAATGAATTCAACTTTTGAAATCCAAGGTAAAACCCTAAACTTCTTTCAAATAACACTTTGGCCCTTATTTCAAGTCCTTAACTTCAATATTTTACCACATAAGCTCTTAATTTTATTCTTATTTTGTTTGAATAATTCTCTAATTACAATTACACCCTCAAACATTAAATTTATCAAGATACTTAAAATCCCAAAATTAATAACTCAAAATTACTCAATATATATGATTTTTTTCGGAAGCCCCTTACCATCATTCGGTCTTTTTAGGCTACAACTTAGCTTAACCGAAAACCATTTCTGATTTGATTTCTTTCAGCGCCATAAATCTTGCCTCGAGACGCTAATAAAAAATATACCTTTAACCTTAGGTATCTAAGCTCTAGGGTACTCCCTACGACTGATTCAGTCACTCGTTGCCAATTCAAACATATTTTCGATATTTTAAACTCACTTAAAATTCGTGGCATCTTCACAAAAATATGGGGTATTATAACGAGCTTGCATTAGGTTTTTCGCTCGTTATCGGGCTGTAAGCGGGGCAACGAGCTTGAATTTGTTTTTTCGTCGTTGCTGGGCTATAAGCCGGGCAAGGGGCTTGAATTTGTTTTTCCCTCGTTATGGGGCTGTAAGCGGGACAACAAGCTTGAATTTATTTTTCCCTCGTTGTTGGGCTGTAAGCGAGGTAATGGGCTTGAATTTGTTTTTCCCTTGTTGTCGGGCTGTAAGAAGGACAACGAGCTTGAGTTTGTTTTTCCCTCGTTGTCAAGCTATAAGCGGGATAATGGGTTTGAGTTTATTTTTTTCTCATTGTCAAGCTATAAGTAGGGTAAAAGGTTTGAATTTGTTTTTCCCTCATTGCTGGGCTGTAAGCAGGGCAACGGGCTTAAATCTATTTTTCCCTCGTTGCTAGGCTGTATGTGGGGCAAAGGGCTTGAATTTATTTTTCCCTCATTGCCGGGTCGTGAGCGGGGCAATTGGGTTGAATTTGTTTTTCCCTTATTATCAGGCTATATGCAGGGCAACGCCTTTGAGTTTGTGTTTTCCTCATTATTGGGCTGTGAGCGGGGCAACGAGCTTGAGTTTACTTTTCCCTCTTTGCCGAGCCATGAGCGGAGCAATGGGCTTGAGTATATTTTTCCCTCGTTGCTGAGCTGTAAGTGGGGCAACATGCTTGAGTATATTTTTCCCTCATTGCCGGGTAGTAAGCGAGGCAACGGGTTTGAATTTGTCTTTCCCTCATTACCGAGCTGTAAGCGGGACAACGTGCTTGAATTGACTTGGTTTTCTTTTATGTAAGTGAGTTATGCAAGTGTATACCTAACAAAATAAGAGCGTAAGTAGTGAACACATAAGCGTTTTTTACGTGGTTCATCCAAGTGTGCCTACATCCACGGCCCCAGTTAGGGCTTATGTTATTTCAATATGATTTTTTAGTTCTCTGTAATGATTCGTAGAATGCCCACGAGTCTTGTGATACCATGGGTTTATCAACTTTACACGGCAGCTTGAGGAGACCCTATCCTTCTATTACCGCAAGTATGGTTGACTAGGGCTGCAAAACCCTAGTGTAGTCATTAAACTGAGTTCTAGGTGCATCTGGTCCCCTAACCCTCTCCTATAGCTAGATAAAGTCTTCTTCCCTTTCACTCCCCTTTCTCTTTCGCTCCTTGACATCATTTCCCCCCACGGTTCTCATGATCTCAGTGTGGAGGATGTACCTGTTTGCTCTGACGAACAAGTCTACCAGGGACATGGGGGGATCCAGAGAGAGCGACTCCTGAAGTGAGGTTAGTTGTGTCC
Organism: Diospyros lotus; assembly: GCF_014633365.1. Classification (NCBI taxonomy): domain Eukaryota; kingdom Viridiplantae; phylum Streptophyta; class Magnoliopsida; order Ericales; family Ebenaceae; genus Diospyros; species Diospyros lotus. The sequence goes on from NC_068342.1 coordinate 25,167,534, forward strand.
TGTGGAGCATGGCAAACATTTCCACCTGGTCAAGCAAATCGGGAACTTCAAGAGTGGCATTCTGAAATCTGTCCACAAACTGACGTAGAGTTTCTTTATTCTCTTGTCAAATGCTAAACAAGTATATGGCATCCTTTTTCCTTCAACTATTAATCATAAAGCCCTTAATAAATTTTGTTCTAAGTTACCCAAATGAAGAGATAGAGGCCTCAGGTAAACTGGTGAACCATGTTCGGGCATGTCCCAACAAAGTTAGGGAGAAGGCCAAGCACATTATTTCATCATCCCATCCGTGCAATATCTCTCAAAATTCAAAACATAAAAGTTATACATATTTCTATTGGCTTTCCATAGGATTTTGAATCACCTCAATTAGAGCTCGGATAAGAGAGTTACGGCCAAAATACCAAAGTAGCATCGAAGCCACACCCACTCAGTTTTATGATCGAGTGGGTGTTCCTGCATCAACTTCAAGCCCAATTTCAGCCTTTATAAATCCAGTATCTCTCAAAACTCAAAACATAAAATTTGTATTTCTTTTTCTTGTCTTTCCATAGGATATTGAATCACATCAATCGGAGATTGGACGAGAGCGTTCTGTCCAAAACACCAAAGCAGCGTCGGAGACACACTCACTCAATTTTATGACCGAGTGGGTGTCCCCCACTTAGTCTCGACTCAACCTCTTTCTCCTTTGGTTTGTTTCCTTGATCTCTTATAACTCGTTTGCCCTTTGGGATTCATGTCCACATCTTACGACTCTTATAGATCCCACGACTCTTGTCATCCTTTCAAGTCTCTTGACCCTTTTGTAGCTTTACCTCTCTCCAAGTTTGCAGGGCGCATCACTATGTATTTTTGTTTTGAAGATGTCAAGTCAAGCAATAGTACATTTTCTATATTATGAATAAAGGAATTACAATTTTGTATCATTTGAGGTTTTGATCTTACTTTCGCATTTTATGATGATATTACCTATCTTAGCTTATTGAATTTTAAGTTTGATATGCTGAGAAGGTAGAACAGGATTGTTGGGAATCATTTATGTTGAGTGTATGTTAAAAAAAAATATTCCCAAAATCCAAGGTTAATGCACGCTTGGGAAAAGAGAGGTATTACAGGGACACTGCACCCCTGGAGGGAGGGATAGCGTGTGTTACTATAGCGTGCGAATCCTACATCGGTCTGCTTGGGGGGGGGGGAGTCTTAGGGTTATATGTGCTGGCTGGTTTGTCACCTTTTGAAGGTGGTTGCCCAGGTTGTTACAAAATGGTATTAGAGCTGAGCGGGGGCACTATAGCTACGACAATGATGTGTGCTGCCAGCTAGTGAGCTGCTAGGTTGGTTAAGCAATTACCTTTGCAAGGTGGTTACCCATGTTGTGATAGAGTGGTATCAGAGCAGACTCCCCGGGTCTGGTGATGGTGGGGCCGTGCAGTGGGGACACTGTACCCCTAGAGGGGGGATAGCATGTGTTACTATAGTGTGCAAATCCCATATTAGTTTGCTTGGGGAGGGGGGGGGGAGTCCTAGGCTTATATGTGCTAGCTAGTCAGTCATTTTTGAATGTGGTTACCCAGGCTGTTACAGCATTATATTAGAAATGACTCCTGGGTCAAGCGATGGTGGGGTCGTGTAGTGGGGACATTACACCCCCAGATGGGGGATAGCGTGTGTTACTATAGTGTGGGAATCCCACATCGATCCGCTTGGGGAGGAGTCTTGGGATTATATGTGTTGGTTGGTTTGTCACCTTTTGAAGGTGGTTGCCCAAGCTGTTATATCCACAACTTTCTTCTCTCGGGAAGCCTTCTCTCCCAAAGATCCCTTTCAGAAGTTGTACTTTTGGAGACCAACATCTCACTTTGCTTCAGATGATAGTTTCTCTCATTTCAAAGAAGTTTCTATTATTGTATTTTTGGCAACAACATAAACTTCCTTGGCAAGGACTTTTCCATTACATTTACCACAAATGGTAGTCTTTCTCGAGATTGTTTCTTTGGAATTGATAATAACTTATTTCATTACAACACTCGCTCAATCATTTTCTTCATGTCCACTGCCTCCAGAGCACTAAAGGCAGTAAGGTTGACATCAGGCTCACCATTCTGCTTTGTTATGTGTTTAGGAGAATTCTGACCTCCTTTCGTGGGGGTGCTGGCCACTGTTTCGAAGTATCTTCCCCTATCTACCCTTCGACGATCAATCCCTCCTTAATTTCCCTGATGGGGAGAAGCATGGGTATGATCGCCTCTCATAGAAAACATTGGTTGATTGTTTCAAGGAGGGGCGAATTAAGCATGAGTCTAAGGGGTGGCTCCCCGATAAGAGCTATTTCTTGGTACCTCCTGACATGCCCTATTAGACTGAGTTATTTCTGATATAAACTTTCTTAAGGTGACTGGGATCGATCTATAGGGAACCAAGCCTTGCAAAATTCCAACCATTTCACGAAGAGCTTGCACATCCTCGGCGTGCTATTGCTGTAGTGCTTCGTACTCAGCCCAATAAACCATACATGGGGCATGTATAAATGAGCCAATGTGATCTGGAAAATAGGGTCCTGGAAAGGCATATGAGGTGTTAAGTTGTGGCGCTTGAAGCTGAATCCTCAATTGGTAAGGAGACCATGGATAAGGTGATTACTGGTAAGTAAAAGATGGATGACCCTCACGAGGAGACTAATGGGTAAGGGGTGGTTGGCCCTCTCAAGAGGACTAATGGATGAGGGGTAGTTGACCCTCTCTAATTGATGAGTGGGGGGTAGCTGGCCTTCATGGGTGGATTGATGTTAATCTTCTACATGAGGGAGAGTCTCATTGGGGTGATTTGGCACCACGAGAGAAGGTCTGACGATTGCTACGAGTTTGTTCCATGTCGAGTGAGTTGCTTCGTGGCCTTTTATTAGTTTCCCACAGATGGTGCCAATTATTGTTGTACGGCTACAAGAATAAATTTATGTGTAGGAGGCCATCTTAAGATGACAATAGGATTGCTTGTCCAGACGATGGATGACTCACCCAGGGAAGGGTAACAGTGATGGGTGACTCACTCGGGGGGTGTGATAATGATGGATGACCCCTCCAAGCAATGGATAACTCACCCTAGGGAGAGTGACAGTGATAGATGATTCCTCCAAATGATGGATGACTTACTCGGGGGAGAATTACAGCGATGGATGACCCCTCCAAGCGATGGGTGACATGTTTGGAAAGAGCATAGAATAGGGCGCAAGTATGGATTCTCGTGCAGACCCTCTGATGTTTAAGTTAGCCTTTCAAAAGTATAGGATAGCTGAATGCAAGAAAGAAGTGTGAGTGTTAGAGATTGCATACCGAATGGAGTGGAGGACTCCCGTATTTATAGCGATGGAAAAGACAACTAGGTGTCGGGTGACCCGATTTCTTCGGCGAGTAAGTTGGATGTGGTTTTGACTAGGTCTTGCGAGAGTGATGGCGTGCAGATTGTGGGCGTGCCCATGGCACCCCCAAGTGGGGGTTTGTAACGCCCGCTCCCACCTATGGGTGTTACTCACGAATAATCAGCTTATTATTCACATGTTAGGGCAAAGATGAAGAGATGGCTACGTTTCAACAAGAAATGACCTAGATGGGAACTAGGCTTTGCCCTCTCTTCGCTCCACTCGAGGGTCCGAGAATTATCAAAACGACCCATTAAAACCCGAAACCTCGCAAAGTGTCACCCCTTCTCAAGCTCTTAATGAAGAGCTAAGGGTGACTTCCCAGGATCGAAAGAAATAAACTAACTCCCATGTTTCATATAAATTATGGCATAACGCCTTAATTATAAGAAAATGATTTTTCTTTTCTTTACCCCAACCATTAACCCATTTATCTCACTTCCAATTCCTTTGGAAAATATTTAGATTACTATTTCTTTGGAAAATTTTATTATTCCTTATTAAATCTCCATTGATTTTTTCATTTAATTATTTCAAAATACCATAATTTTTCAACCATTAGGAAATTAATTTTTGAAGTACAAACCTCAAGGCATCCTCATCCAATTTCAAAATTTAAGGAAAATACTCCATTATTTAATTTCCCAAAATATAGAAATTTTTCCCACAATTGTCTCAAATTTATATTAATTTAATAATTAATTTGGAGGCTAAAATACTCATTTATCTAAACATAATTTATTTCAGAAATTTCCAAAATATCATATTATATTTAAATAAACAGGGAATATAAAAAAAAAATCAACAATAGCAGGGAAAGGGGCGGGCAGCACCAGCCGCGCCCCCTGCGCGCATGGGCCGCACGCATCCTGGCCACGCAGGCCGCGCGGGCCATGCGCACACTCGCCGCCCGCGGCCGCGCCAGCCGTGCCCAGCACACTGCCCCTCCTTTTTAATTAAAAAATATATTTTTTTTTCTTTTTAAACTCAAATTTTCCAGAATGCTTTTTCACTTCAAATGGCTTCCAACACATTCAAGTTTGCCACTATTCAACCACATTAAGCATTCATTACATATTTAACAAAATAAATACAACATTACTCACTAAATCCACAAAATACATATACTTCACATGCATTTCTCTTTTCTTCATTACCTTCAACCTTGCAAAACTCCTTTTCCCTTAGATGATTCTCCACCTACATAGAGGTCAAAGGACCTTATGAGCCAATGCTCAGTAAGGGTGCTATGCAAATGTATATGAAACATGAGAATATGAACATGTAATGCAAATGCAATGCATATAATGGGTAGTCATCATGCCCTCATAACCACTTAGGTTAAGGCACCAACCAACCCCTCTCTCATCACTAGTCCTCCATATGGCCATAGGTCCACTAGAACACAAAACATGCAATAAGACCATTACATGCAACTCATTAAAAACATGTACATATGCAAGCAAAACCCCCACCACTTGGGGTTATCCCTTACCTCTTTACTTCTTGAAGCTTCAATACTTCACTTGCCAAGACTCTCTCTTTGGTTCAAGCCACCTTAGAAGAAGGAACACAACCTTAGCTCTTATACACAAAAAATAAAGGCTACTTCATGAGAGGGAAAAAAGGCTTACCTCTCTTGCCTTTCTTCTTCCTTCTCCTAACCATAGCTTTTCTTGCTTTCTTTCTCTTCACAAGTGGGAAAACCTTGAACTAAATTCTCAACTCCCTATTTATAGAGCTTTTCTACTCAATCCATGCCAAAATTCAAGATTACATCTTAGCCATTGATTTTTCTTTAATTCAAGAGACTCAATCTCAACTCTCCAACACAAGCACAATCCTTGTGCTTCTCCTAATCTTCAATCTTAGCCATTGATTTTAAGAGAACTCATCTCTAGTCTCTAAAGAAACACAATCCAAGAGACTTAGTCTCTTTAAATCTCAACCTTTGATTTTCTTTGGAGATTAAATCCTCAACCATTGGATCAATCTCTAATTCCCATAATTCTCCCATTTTCACAATTAATAAATAATGACTAATTTCAAGATTGACTAATTTCTCCATTTTCCATTTAATTTAAATCCATAACTTTTCAAGCAATTAATGGAGACTATTATCTTTTCTTTTTGATTTAATTTAAATTGCTCTTGAAAGACATAATTCATTTTACTTTGGCATTTAATTAAATCCACCATTTTCCCACATAAATGCATGACTAATTTCCATTTAATATGGATTTTCTTTTAATTCTCTCCATAATGGCTCTCATTTAATGCTTGAGAGACTAATTTCCTTTTTCTTTTTGAATTTCTTTAAATCCCACTCTTGCTTCACAAGATCATGCCAAGTGTCACCAATTACACTTAATAAAATTATTTCTTATTCCCAAATTTAATTAAATCCCAATCCATGAGATTTTGCCAAGTGTCACAAATCTAACCATACTTGGCTTCCATTTTAATTTCCTAATTATCCATACACTTAATCAAGAATAAAATCCTTGAAAAATCAATTCTCCAATATAAATAATTTCTCCAAAAATAACTTACCCTTTTATGGGATGAAACTCCAAATTACCATTTTACCCCTCCTAAGGCATCCTACATATTATGGGCCTTCTCTTTAATTCAAGGGCAATTATGAAATTTTTCATATACCAATATTTCCTTAATTGATAAAATTTATCATAACTTATCAAGGGTATTACAGGGTTACTAGGTGAGGGCCACTTGGGGGTACGGGCGCGAGTACACACGGGGCTAGGCGGGTAAGAGGGCTAGCTGTAATACCCAAGAAATTCTTGAGGTTATAAATGGCATATGATGAAGGGAATAAATGGAATTATCAAAAGAATGAGGCTTTAGGGTGTAACGCCCCACTTTTCCAAATACTTAATGACGTTAAATATAAGCTAACATCACCACGGGTGTTATGGAAACCCTTGTCAACGGAAGCAATGGATCGAACCTGCAAGCCTAACCAAAGCTAAATAAAGGGGTTTCCACTATATTTCCTTTATATGTACAAGAAATGCATACAACTTTCAATAAACGCAAAAAATGCAACTCACTACTTGAAGTTACAACTGCAACACACGCCCAAATTAGCAAATAAACCCTTATCATGGAAGCCTCTCTATATGACATTCAAAGTGCATCATTTGAGATATTGCCCATGCTCGTGCAGCAAAGCTACAACCCTTAGTATAACCATCGGACACTCACACACTTATTACAAGCTCGAGCATCCTAGCTGCTATTACAATACGTCACTCGGATTACATGGGTACATAATGAAATAAAAGCCCGGATCTAGCCAAGCATCACCTCATTGCCCACGTTTGAATTAGAACCTGCAACACCTGATACTTTTGATAAAGCTAGGACGTTGAATGTCCCAGGGGTATGAAACACTCGAGTTAGATTATTACATCTAAGTGAGTGACTCAAAAAAGGAAAGTACATGCGTTCAAATGCAATAATGCTGTTATGAAATCCACCCATGTGGTAGCAATGTCAGGGTGTTGCAATCACCCCTACGGTCATCATAGTCACTCCTTGGCTCACCGTAAGAGCACGAGATCACCCATGATGTCCCAACAACTAGCCACAGTCACCACAACGAACATGATATATGACAAAGCAGAAGGAATATGCATAACCAAAGGAAAAATGACATGTAAGCTACAAAAGCATGATATGCAAGACAACACCCTCACCCAATGAAGCCAAAATGATCGAGATGTAGCAAAAGTATCCAAGGAACACTCACCTTGCTGGTTCAGAAGCATTAAGGTACTATTCACAAGGTTCAGGAATACTTTTCTGCAAAAATAACATACTTTCGTAACTCAAACCTAAAATATTTTTAGATGGGGTCCTAGGGATAAATTTAAGGGCCAAGATTAAAACATTTGGGGCCAAGGGGACCCCTCACATGCCCTCATGCGCTAGGGGAAGGACCCCCACGTGCTGCACTCGCAGCAGTCAGGTGGCGCGTGAACTGCACGCGCCGCCCCTCCAGCTTTGACACCTTGTTGTTTTTTGGCCCGTTCTCCCTCGTCCGGACTCCGATTTGACTTCCGTTTGAACCCAAACGACCCTTATTCAATTATCTATCGAAGTAAGGAAAGAAATTAGAATTACATTGCTGTTTTGATGCTGTTTAACTCCTTTTACGGTGGTGGTCCAACTTTTCCGATGAAGTATTTACCACTCTATTTTTGGGCAAAGTTTCTCCTCTCAACTCACCTCCTCTTTTCCTCTTGATTAATGGTGAGATTTTCCCTTCCAAGGCCTTGGTATTTATAGGCATTTATGGCCAATCCAAGAGTGTCATGTGTTACTTAGATAAGGTTGTAATCATTGCTTTTCGTAGGATCGCGCCACGTGTCCCTTGTGATTCGTGCCATTTCTCCCCCTTGCGACATGTATCCTTTGAAACATGTGCCACCACATGTTAATTAGGTTTTTCAAGATTCCTCATGATTGTGTCTCCTAACTAAGTTAGCTTATTTGGTTCCTTTAACTAACTAGTCACAAGATATTTTTGAACTTCTTCCAAATAACTCTTTAGCCCAAAACTTCTTTTCACTTATATCCCTTGAGCCCTAAAACTCCTTAAACTTCTCCAAAATACCTTAGATGATGCCCCCTTGCGATAGTTTCCATGATTTTTTGGAAAATCCTTCATTTGTTCCTTGGCGATTACCAAGGAACTTCACATGTACTAACCGCATCCTTCGATTTCCAAGAAAATGTTGTACTTCTTGAACAACAATGCCTAGAAAAACTTGGGGTATTACATCCTCCCCCCCTTAAAAAAAAGATTTTTTCCCCGAAATTCCATCTCATTCTTCAAGATTATGGTGTCCCCATAACACCTTCCTCAAGAGATATCATCCCACTCTTGAAGACTCACATTATGATGGATAACGCATTTAGTTGGGCGTGCCTCACCCAGCATTGTCGCCCCAACTTTTAGCCCTAGGCATTTAAATTCGTCTTTGAAATCAAAGTGTTTCATCCGAAAATTGATATCAGGGTTTTCGACCCATTCTCAATTGTCAACTCATGACTACACATTCGAGTATCTTAGAATAGCTTTCCAACTTTGTTCGTCAGATGAGAGTGAATCGCCAATCTAGCGACGTAAATAGATGTTCCCTTAGGAATCGCTTTCACGAATGAATGGCTGACAAGTCTCCACCAGCCTCCATCCTTGGGCCACTAGAGCAGGCTATCAAAGTAAGCTCGTCCTTACACTAACCACTACATTCACCCTCCCAAGGTGGTACTGGATCACATAACCCTTTAACACTCTATCCATCGTCGCTACCCCACATTCAAATCCCTCTAAAAGAACAAACACCTCAGGAAATCATGAAAACCTTGACCTTTTCACATAGGGCTGCCAAAGCATGCCCACCATTGCATTATAGTTGCGTTACAAGGGTAGAATTCAGGATAATCAAGCTAGAGCCACTTGCTCACAATTGCTAGGGTGTACAATAATTTGCATACTAAACCAAAGGCTAGGTCGGTAACCAAAATAAAATTTCCCTTCCCCTAAGGCCAAGTATGGGAACCGCAATCCCATTGCTTGCTATTACGGGAAAACACATTTCCTAAGCAAGCTTACAACACGACACATGCCCACATCGGGGGGAAAAACATTCCATTCACAGTTACGACCTACCCCGACCCATGTATGAAATCTCAATTCCCATCACCCCTTTCCAAACCCCTGAATTCCCAAGCCCACACAACATATTGCATAATAGTCATACCCTTAATACTGCCACTTCCTTATCCTCGAATCTTTCTAGAAGAACAAGTTAGATATAAGTCCACAAATACAACCACAACTTTATATTTTGAATCCCCTTATTCGTTAAATTCGTAAGGGTTGGTTAAGTCAAACGTCATCACCAGACACAATAATTCATAGCAGGTTCTAAAGTAACCTTGCCACGCCTTCCTTTTGCTCCTCAATTACATTTCTTAAAATCACAACCCATAACCAAAGTTACAATTAACACACATTGACTAACAATATTCCTCAACTCACAACTACCCAACTTACTATTCAACATCCCTTATTCTGCCAAAATATAGGTTGACACGTCATATCACCATTCCCTAGGTGATGTGCCAATGCATGTGAATGGCTAGACCTGGGTTTGACTAACACTCGCACTAATGCATCAAAGAGAAATCGATGTACCTTGAACGACCGTTGGATTGGTATCGGCACCTTCTCTCGTCAAACTGAACACACGACCCCGCTACGGTTCTCAGCCTCCCTGGGTCGCCCGAGATTGATTGACCTCTCTTCTTTGCGGGCAATCCTTAGAGATATGGCCCGTCCGTTGGCAATTAAAGCACACGGGTCCTTTGGGGCAATCCCGAGACATGTGGTCCTTTCCTCCACAAGTATAACATTTTTGATTCCCTCGATCACAAGGTTTCCCGGGATGAAACTTTTGACATCTGGGATAGTTCTCCTTATGTTTGAAATTTTCTCCTCTAACCCCAAGATCATGCCGTTTCCCAAGTTTCTTGTCCTCAGGTTCCCGAAATTCTGTCTTCAAGGTGTTCATTTGGTGGAAGTTGCTTTCCACAGTTAGGGCTTGTAGGACCACTTCAGCATATGTGCGGGCTCCCAAAGAGCTCAATGCCAGCTGAATTTCCAATTTCAGTCCACTAAGAAATTTTTGGGCCTTTGCCTCCTCATCCAAATTGTAAATAGGCATATACTTGATCAACCGAGTAAAACTATCTTCATATTGGGCGACGGATATGTCCCCAGTCTGTTTTAGGTTCATAAATTCCTGGCCTTTTTCCAACTTCTTACATAAGGGAAAATATTTACTATTTAAAAGTTCCTTAAATTGCACCCAAGTAACACCAGGCGTACCTTGTCCTTCAGGATCTTGCTGGGTCCTTTGCATGGTTTTCCACCATTGATTAGCCTCATCCCGAAGCATGAATGTGGCACAACCAACCTTGCCCGCTGATTGAGGCTGTCGAGCCGATCAGATTAGTGTATGTATTAGGACTGGTTTGCAGCTAGGATGCTCCCCAGGTCGTCTCCCAACGAACTGTCAACGAACTGTCAAAACAAGATTAAATGAGAGGGGGTTATGATGAAAATCGAACTTAAAAATGCTCAAGGATGAAACAAAGAGGAATTCCCGACCAACTAAAACGTAACCCGCTACAAACCCTACCTCCTTACCGTAGTAATCCCCGTCTCACTTATGAAAATAATCTGTTTGGTTTGATTCTACTCTTCTACAACCGTAAAAGATTAAATCAAAACGAGCAATCGCTCATACAATAATGTGCCGTTTCTTTCTAATCAAAGCCTTAACCGAGTATGTCAATTAAACCTATCCAAAGATCATGCATGCATTCACACAACCGCATAAAAGAAACATACATAAAATTATAGAAGGAAAAGAAACAAAATCATCAATAAGAACATGAGAATTGAGTCCCAAATCGGATTCGACTACATGACCGAGACTCAAACCGGGCAAGGGGTACGAGAATGTAGCAGATTACAAGCGAATTAGCCTTCCATAGAAGCGGTGAAAATCCTCCAAAATCGACCACCCTAATGCCTCTTTGCTAGCTCTTATTTATAGTGTTTTGGAAAAGAAAAACCTAGGCTAAATGGGCTTAGGGATTGTTTATTACATATAGCCCATAATTTAATTAATTAAATAGGGCCCAATGGATTCTAAATTCGCCCATAACCCATAATGAAGTATGGTTGCCTCTTTCAAACTCGATGTCCATCCACTTTGCGAAGCCCACTTGCACCTCTATCGAAATAGCTCAAATATGCGGCCAAATCTGCCAAATAAGAATAAAAATAGTGTGAAGCCCAATAAAATAAAATAAACACAAGACACATGAAATAACCTAAATAGAGTGCAATGAAGATGGAATAAGAAGGATAAATAATATAAAATATGCACGCTATCACCCGCCTCCTCTCATCCAATGAAATCAAGGATCTTTTCAATCTGTTCCAACCAATACTCACTCTCACAGGGGTTGGTTCCTACCCTTCCTCGAAATATGGGCTGGTTTAATCGCTGGAACCTATCACTAACATCAGAGTTTCGGGGATTAACCTGTCCTGTTGGTCGTGTCCCCTGTATGAGAGTAACCATACTCCCTAGGACTCGTTCCATCTGGTTCATACGGTTACTTCCTCTTTGGTTTCCTTCTGGCAGTGGGTTACCTTGGGGTGTCTCCGTCCCTTCCTCATGGAGGTCCTGCATCTCCTCCTCTTGAACGTTATTTCCACGCCTAGGGTTCCTGGTTTGGCGAGTATTTACCATCTGTAAAATAATCACACTCTGAAATTATGAGTTCAACACGCACACCTTAGTAGTAAAACAACCCTGAAATAATCACAACCAATTAATGGAAACTCAAAGTTTATAAATTCTCCACTTCCTCAACTCACGTGGATCTAGCTAACTACTACACAATAAACCCCACATACCCATATCTAGAAACCTTCACAAGGATTTCATGAACTAGGTGCCTACTAGACCTTTATCGAGTTCATATCCTTAACTCGGGAAATTTCTAAATTCCTGTGAAGCAATGAAAAAGATGATTTCTCACCACCTATAACCATTTAGTAATTCTAACGAACCTCAATTCAAGTACTTGTACCATTTCCTAACCTACTCATCCCACTCACCCATCAAATCCTCTATGTTCTTCAAGCTATGATCTACTTTTTTTTTTCACCATAAAGCCTTCATGGTTATTTCTTCTAATATGGTAACAAATACAACTCATAGGGAATTTTCACTATTACATATGTACATAGCCACTTCTAGTGCACCACTTTATTTGCACATGCCTAAACACTATCTTGTTTCTTTCGTACATATCCACAATTCTACATCCTCAAACAAAATTTGTTCCATAGGATAAAGTTACTCTTCCTCATTTTCTGATCCTGGAGAAGGCATAAGATCTCGTTCTTTAGGTTCCTCTTCGCAACTTTGGTTTGTCACTTCCCCCACAAGGTCTAGGTATGCCTCTACCTTGCGTAGGTGGGTAATAAAAGTTACAAAATCATCATAGGGTCCCAAAATGCGAAGATCATTTCCAGCGTCCTGCCATTCCGGGGTTAGTAGGGAAATCAAATAGAATATTTGTAAGTCCACCATATAGGGATTCATCACATAGGTCAGAAACTGTTGTAAAGTAGGGGTAATTAAATTCAGAAAATCTCCTAACTTCTCCCCCGAATGCATATATCGTCCTCCTAGCAACGCGGTTCATCCTCCCATGATGGCACGCTGAAATTGGTTTTCTTCTATCTGCGAATCCATTCCTGTCATAGACCAAGATATCTTCTGAAATTAGTCATATCATAACTCAAAATAACTCATATCACTATTGCATCTTCGAAGTTAATTAACTCAAACCCAAACCAAATTATTTATTCTAACTCTGATACCAACTGTAACACCCCACTTTTCCAAATACTTAATGACGTTAAATATAAGCTAACATCACCACGGGCGTTATGGAAACCCTTGCCAACGGAAGCAATGGATCGAACCTGCAAGCCTAACCAAAGCTAAATAAAGGGGTTTCCACTATATTTCCTTTATATGTACAAGAAATGCATACAACTTTCAATAAACGCAAAAGATGCAACTCACTACTTGAAGTTACAACTGCAACACACGCCCAAACTGTAGGATCATGAACGAGGATCAAAAGCATGCAACGGAAGCGTTTTAAAATAAAAACGATCCTCGTATTGGTTAAAGTCTAGGAGACTTACTTTTACGGCGGATTACCGGACGGAATGGAGCGATGGGAGCTTCTTCGCGTGGAGGAGACGACGGCTGTCCTGCTAGCCTTCGGCTCCGTCGCATCAGAACTCAAACGCCCCCTTTCGATCTTCCGGAGTATGACTCGAACTCGTGGCCTCTCTTCGGTGAAGAAGAATGAAAAACGACTTGGATGAAAAAAACAACTAAAGAGAGATATATATAGGGAGAACCCTAGGGTTAAAAACCCTAGTGGGCCAAACCCTAATGGGCCAAGATTTTTTAATTAATTTTCTAATTGGGTTAGCCCAATTAATTAATTAAGACCCTAATGAACCATTATTTTATTTTAGCCCAATGGACCATTCTAAATAAAATAATTCTCTCTTAATGTAATTCATCCAACAAGCCAAATGTATTAAAAAATACATGAGTTACATCGAGCTACCCCGGGGACCAAAAGACAAATTATTCACGGCTGCTAAAAATGACCAAAATATCCCTGCTACCTAGTAGCTATATTTTGTCATTCTAAGTGTTCCAACTATCACCATATGGAAACACTGACCCCACGAATAATTTTGCATATGCCATGTCTTTGACCTACTAGTGTAATGACGAAAATACCCCTCTGCGTAACACCCATCATTTAGAAAGGAATAATGTACTAACACCTTTCTAAATGACTTCTACCATCCTTAGATCACTAGTCCAATAATCCGTGACTACTCGAATGTACTTGCTTATCATTGGGAGCTACCCAGAAGCACACACTCATAAGTCACGTTCCCAGGGCCCTGGATTATTCGATTATTCTTGGACAATCACAAGGGGGTGAATCACAGAAACTATCTTGTATTAGTCTGTCTTAGCTAATTAGAAACCATACTCCCAACTCAAAAGGATATTGATCTTTGATAGACCTCACCTGCAATGAATCTAAGAATATAGCTCTAGGTTCACTAGACCACCAACTAATACTCAAGTATTAGAGTACTCGTCCACGTAGTAGCAGTGATAGACTAGCTCCATGATAATTAGCACTTTGTCATTAGCTTCTATCACAGGTCCACTCTACGCATTCCAAATGCGCTTGTACAATTAGAGTAAACGGACTGTTTACTGGCTAAGGCAAGCCATCCTCCATTAGGATCTATTGCACAATGATCTTATCATGATAGAATGCCCAGTTCTATCAAAAGATCAAGAGTTATATTTTCTTGCTTATTAAGTACCCATGATTCATGCCTAACTGTGAAGAACGACCCATCACATGAATCACTTACTTAATAGCATGGACACCTTTCCAACAATTAAATGCAAATAATATATGTGCCATAAACTGAATAAAAGAAACATCATTACCATAAATTAAACAAAACGTGTCTTTAGGGCATACATTTCCAACACAAACTAGCAAATAAACCCTTATCATGGAAGCCTCTCTATATGACATTCAAAGTGCATCATTTGAGATATTGCCCATGCTCGTGCAGCAAAGCTACAACCCTTAGTATAACCATCGGACACTCACACACTTATTACAAGCTCTAGCATCCTAGCTGCTATTACAATACGTCACTCGGATTACATGGGTACATAATGAAATAAAAGCCCGAATCTAGCCAAGCATCACCTCCTTGCCCAAGTTTGAATTGGAACCTCCTACACCTGATACTCTTGATAAAGCTGGGACGTTGATTGTCCCAGGGGTATGAAACACCAGAGTTAGATTATTACATCTAAGTGAGTGACTCAGAAAAGAAAAGTACATGCGTGCAAATGCAATAATGCTGTTATGAAAGCCACCCCTGTGGTAGCAATGCCAGGGTGTTGCAATCACCCCTGCGGCCATCATAGTCACTCTTTGGCTCACCGTAAGAGCACAAGATCACCCATGATGTCCCAAGAACTAGCCACAGTCACCACAACGAACATGATATATGACAAAGTAGAAGGAATATGCATAACCAAAGGAAAAATGACATGCAATCTATAAAAGCATGATATGCAAGCCAACACCCTCACCCAATGAAGCCAAAATGATTGGGATGTAGCAAAAGTATGCAAGGAACACTCACCTTGCTGGTTCAGAAGCATTAAGGTACTATTCACAAGGTTCAGGAATACTTTTCTGCAAAAATAACATACTTTCGTAACTCAAACCTAAAATATTTTTAGATGGGGTCCTAGGGATAAATTTAAGGGCCAAGACTAAAACATTTGGGGCCAAGGGGACCCCTCACATGCCCTCATGCGCTAGGGGAAGGACCCCCACGCGCTGCACTCGCAGCAGTCAGGTGGCGCGTGAACTGCACGCGCCGCCCCTCCAGCTTTGACGCCTTGTTGTTTTTTGGCCCGTTCTCCCTCGTCCGGACTCCGATTTGACTTCCGTTTGAACCCACACGACCCTTATTCAATTATATATCAAAGTAAGGAAAGAAATTAGAATTACCTTTCTGTTTTGATGCTTTTTAACTCCTTTTATAGTGGCAGTCCAACTTTTTCGACGAAGTGTTTTACCACTCTATTTTTGGGCAAAGTTTCTCCTCTCAACTCACCTCCTCTTTTCCTCTTGATTAATGGTGAGATTTTCCCTTCCAAGGACTTGGTATTTATAGGCATTTATGGCTAATCCAAGAGTACCATGTGTCACTTGCCATGTGTTACTTAGATAAGGTTGTAATCATTGCTCTTCGTAGGATCGCGCCACGTGTCCCTTGTGATTCGTGCCATTTCTGCCCCTTGTAACATGTGTCCTTTGAAACATGTGCCACCACATGTTAATTAGGTTTTTCAAGATTCCTCATGATTGTGTCTCCTAACTAAGTTAGCTTATTTGGTTCCTTTAACTAATTAGTCACAAGATATTTTTAAACTTCTTCCAAATAACTCTTTAGCCCAAAACTTCTTTGCACTTATATCCCTTGAGCCCTAGAACTCCTTAAACTTCTCCAAAATACCTTAGATGATGCCCCCTTGCGATAGTTTCCATGATTTTTTGGAAAATCCTTCATTTGTTCCTCTGAGATTACCCAGGAACTTCACATGTACTAACCGTATCCTTCGATTTCCAAGAAAATGTTGTACTTCTTAAACAGCAATGCCTAGAAAAACTTGGGGTATTACATAAGGTACACTAACACAGTCTTAAGTGACCTAATCGACCGGAGGGAGTACACTAGACCCTAGATGACTAAGGAAAATGTAATGATATTGTCGAGTAATACGAGTTATGATTTTAGGAATCAAAAGAAATTGGATCGAGAACAGATTTTGGTACAACCGTTGATCGAACTGAGAAAACCAAATCAACGTAGGGAATATCCAAAAAGTCAACGGAGTGTCTTGAGGACTTAGATTTTACATATGAAAAAACCCTCTAGCGATTTTGGGTTGAAACAAAGGGATAAAAAGGTCAAAGCGAGCAATCGGGCCAAAGTATAATTTACTAAAATTACCTGAGGAAGGTCAAAATGATAGTTTTTTGAAAATTTCAAAGATGAAATGAAGAGTATAAGACTTGTGAGTCTTAGTGGTATTGTTACAAAAATCAAGGGTGTTATGCAAAGGCCAAAATGGCATTTGAAGAAACTAGGGGGCTATAGTGTAATTAAGGAAACTTGGCAATGTGAATGCAAGGGAGGAATTCGGCCACCGCACAGCCACCACACGTGGCCATCGATTCCTATGATGGGATGGCCAAGGGAGTCTCGAGAGAGGTTGTATCCGGTTCTAGGAGGCTTGGGAGCCAAGCCATGGCCATTGATTAGCCGAGATCTGGCCAATTTTTTGGTATACAAAGGGGCCGAGGGTTTTGGAATTTTGGCATCAAATTGGCCGTGATTTTTGAATGTTTTTGAGAGAGTGGATAAGGGGCTATTGATCCTTGCATCAAGGAGAAGGATTCTGGAGAGTGGATAAGGGGCCGAGGGTTTTGGAATTTTGGCATCAAATGGTGAAAACTTGGAGAGTTATGGATTTCAACGAACGAGATGAGAGTGATAGTAAGAGCAGCCATCACAGTCATTCTGTGACTCATGTCACAAGCGATGGATGACAAGAGGAGCAATCAGGTCTTACTGAGAATAGACTTGACCGAATGGAAAGAATCTTAGAGGGAATGCTAACACATGTAACAAGGAATGAGCTGCCGAGGCATACCACTCATGTGTTGGATCAATATCGCTGGCAAAGACCCCCGGTGTTCAGGGGAAAAGCAGAAGATGACCCTTGCATGGCCGAGTTCTGGATGGAGCAAACTGAGAAGCTGCTCCAACATTTGTAGTGCAGTGACAAAGAGAAAGTTAATTGTGCTACATTCATGCTTAAAGAAGAGGCTGGACGGTGGTGGCAATCAGCTAGCGAGCTTTGTAGAGGATACCCAGGCAAGTGGAGCAAGATCCAAGGCCAAAGCAAGCTCAACCTATGACATGGGCTAGATTCAAGGAAGCGTTTGACGCAAAATATTTTCCTCGAAGCTGGAGAAAAGAAAAGACTTGGGAGTTCATGAAGTTGAGGCAGACTGACGAGATGTCGATGACACAATATGACGTTAAGTTTACTCAACTGATCAGATACGTGCCTATGTACGAAGCCGATGAGTAGCAGAAGGCACAAAAATTTGTGGGTGAACAGAAAGTGGGGTTGCAGAAAGTTCTTAGCTCATGGACGATGGAGACCTACAACGAGGCTCTGGATAGAGCCCTATCCACTGAGACTAATCTACTATGTGTGGGTTTGATTAGATAGGACAAAAAGAAGAAGGATCTGAAAAGCTGGAAACATAAATTAGGAGGAAAGAATTCCAAGGACAATGAGTCGTGTCCCCGATGCAACAAGGTACACTCAGGGAGACAATGTTTCCTAAGACAATTCAGCTGTTTTACGTGCGACAAAGATGGACACAAGGAAAATGACTACCCTAAGAATAAAGAGTCACATCCGACCGGGAACAGAATAAGGATCACATGTTTCACATGTCAACAACCCGGTCATGACTTGAGCGAATATCCAAAGAGGCAGAAGGTGGAGCAACTGGAAAAAGCGAATGAGGCACAAAAACCTCGCCCTGGACGAGTTTTCTACTTGTCAAAGGATGATGAAGATATCTACCCGACAATAGAGAAAGGTATGCCGAGTTAGTTCGATGTTATCAATTTATGTGTGATCGTGGCATATGCATTAGTATAAGAGTGGGTTGGGAGATTTAGGAGTCAGATGAAATGTAATCCAATGACACAATTAGAAATGATGTCAAGCTTTATAAATTATTTTGAGATACATGTAACCGCCTGTGAAGAGCTACATTGAGATATTCTGGAAAAAAAAGAAGCATGTTTGGTAAGCATGGACCGTATTAGGATGTAAGTTAAGGATAATCGCCAAGAATTAGGAATGATATATTTATGACATTTCAATTAGGAGTCATTAGCAATGGCAGAGATTCAATTTATCACGAGCCAAATTTCGAGGACGAAATTTATTAAAGGGGGGAGAATGTAACACTACAAAAAAAATGATTTTTTGCAGCGCTTCTAAAAATCGCAGCAAAACATGGTATTTTGCGATGGTTTTGAAACCGCTGCAAAATATGATTTTTGCGACGGTTTCCTTAAAATTTTGCGGCGGTTTCATAAAACCGCCGCAAAATTCAGTAAAACATGTTTTTTTGCGGTGGTTTTCAAAAAACCGTCGCTAAATTTAAAAAATAATTAAATAATAAAAAAATTAAATTCTTTTTCGCGGCAGTTTCTTAGAAATCGAAACCGCCGCTAAATAAAAATAATATTAATTTAAAATTAAAATTAAATTAACATTTGCGGCGATTTTCAAAAACCGCCACAAAATTCAAAAAAAATTAAATTTAGCGGTGGTTTTTCAAAAATCGCCACTAAATTTAAAAAAAATTAAATAATTTAAAATTAAAATTAAATTAACATTTGCTACGGTTTTCAAAAACCGCCACAAAATTCAGAAAATATTAAATTTAGTGGCGGTTTTTGAGAAACTGCCACTAAATTTAAAAAAATTAAATAATTTAAAAATAAAATAAAATAAAATAATTCATTAAAAATTTAAATTTAGCGGTGGTTTTTGAAAATCGCCGCAAAATTCAAAAATTATTAAATTTAGCGGCGGTTTTTGAGAAACCGCCGCTAAATTTAAAAAAAAAATCAATAATTCAAAAATAAAAATAAAATAAAATAATTCATTAAAAAATTAAATTTAGTGGCAGTTTTCGAAAACCGCCGCTAAATTGAAAAGAATTAAAATTAAAATTAAATAAAAATCTAAAATATTAAAATTCATTATTTTTATTAAAAAAATTAAATTTTGCTTAAGAAAATAATTAAAAATTAAATAAATATAAAATCTTAAAAATAAATATAAAATTGCATTTAAATTAATAGAAAAATTCATTAAAAATATAATTTAAAAAAATAAAAAAAAAATTAAAAAAAATTAATATATAAAATTTTAATAATTTTTAAAAAATATATAAAGTCTTCTTTTTTATTTTTAATAAATTAATTTATTTAATTTAACTCAATTAATTTATTTTTAATTTATTCTATTATTCTTTTAAAAATAATCAATTAATAAATATTTTTAATATATATTAAAAAACATTAAATATAATTCTGGAAATTAGTTGTTAGATTAGTATATAATATATATATGTGCATACATGTTAAGGAGTTCTTCGCAGATCAGGTGGTTCGCGTGCACGCGCGCACACAAGAGGTCTTGGGTTCGAAACTTTGGGAGAGCATGTTGGGATTTAATTTCCAGCATCGCCACGTGGGGCGCAAGGGCGGGGCGTGCTGGCTTGTGCGGGCCTTAAAAAAATTAAATTTTTTATTTTAGCGATGGTTTCAAAACCGCCTCTAAATTACTTATTTAGCGGCAGTTTTTAAAATCGCCGCAAAATTTAAAATTAGCAACGGTTATTCCAGCGGTTGCTGAAAACTGCCGCTAAACGCTCCACGATGGCTGACTTAGCGGCGATTTTGAAAACTGCCGCTAAAATACTTAGCGGCAGTTAAAAATCGCCGCTAAATGCAAAAAAAATCGCCGCTAAATGTTGATTTTTTTGTAGTGTAATACTCGTGAAATTCTTGAGATTATAAATGGCATATGATGAAGGGTATAAATGGAATTATCGAAAGAATTAAGCTTTAGGGTACACTAACATAGTCTTAAGCGATCGAATCGACCGGAGGGAGTACCCCAGACCCTAGATGATTAAGGAAAATGTAATGATATTGTAGAGTAATACAAGTTATGATTTTAGGAATCAAAAGAAATTAGATCGGGAATAAATTTCGGTATAGTTGTCTACCGGACTGAGAAAACCAAATCAATGTAGGGAATATCCGAAAAGTCAACGGAGTGTCTTGAGGTTTTAGATTTTACATATGAAACAACCTCCTAGTGATTTTGAGTTGAAACAAAGGGATTTAAGGTCAAAGAGAGCAACCGAGCCAAAGTGTAATTTACTAAAAATGCTCGAAATAGGTCAAAATGATAGTTTTTCAAAAATTTTAAGGATGAAGTGAAGAATATAAGACTTGTGGGTCTTATTAGTATTGTTAGAAAAATCAGGGATTTTATGGAAAGGCCAAAATGGCATTTGAAGAAACTAGGGGGCTGAAGTGTAATTAAGGAAACTTGGTAGTGTGAACGCAAGGGAGGAATTCGTCCCCCCACTGCCACCATACGTGGCCCCTGATTTCGACGATGGGACGACCAAAGGAGGCTCAGGGGAGGTTGTATCTGGCACTAGGAGGCTTGGGGGCCAACCCATGGCCGTTGATTAGCCGAGATTTGGCCGATTTTTTGGTATAAAAAAGTGCTGAGGGTTTTGGAATTTTGGCATCAAATTAGCCATGATTTTGGATTTTTTGAGAGAGTGAATAACGGGTTATTGATCCTTGCATCAAGGAGAAGGATTTTGAAGATTTTGGAGGAGTTTTCATGGTGTTTGAAGCAGTTTCGAAGCTCGCCGGAAAGCTCAAGGTGGATCGCCTCCGCCGACCTGTAACTGGCCGTTTGGGGCCCTTTCCGGTGGTGTTTCAGCTAGAGATTGGTGCCATCTTGATCAACTAGTCAAGGGCTTCAAGGTGGTTGTCTCAAATCAAGAATCGGAGCCGTCGCCGATGGCAAGAAGTTAGGAAGAAGACCGGCGCGTGCCTGCACATGCCAGCTTTAACCCACAAACATACGCATGGCAAGTGAGAGCGCGTGGGCAGGGGTAAATTTGATATTTTTCCTTCTATATTTTTCTTAAATTATTTTAGGATTTATCATGTGAAAAAATTTGGGAAAAAGTTTGAGAAGATAATTATTTTAGAATTATCGAGGTGAAAATTAGGCGAGAAATAGAGAAAATTATGGAATAATTGAGGAAAATGGATTTTGAGGCTCCTTTAATTAAATATGGTGTTTAGGGAGTGTCGTGGCTCGAGGTTGAGTATAAGTACGAGTGTTTGTGAGTTGGCACGCAAATCGAGGTCATGCACGAGGATTAAGGCAATCTGAATACGTTCGAGGTGAGTGGTTCTCCCCCAAGCTTGTTTACTGTGGGTGTTTCTACCCTAAAACTTGGTATTTGTGTTACCTAAATGCGTTGTGATTTTATGCAAAATGTTTTTGTTGCATACAAACGAGAACTGGTGACGGTTGATTTTATGAGGGAGGTTCGTCCCTAAATATTTTGTACTGGTGC
This sequence comes from Diospyros lotus, assembly GCF_014633365.1. Taxonomy (NCBI): domain Eukaryota; kingdom Viridiplantae; phylum Streptophyta; class Magnoliopsida; order Ericales; family Ebenaceae; genus Diospyros; species Diospyros lotus. The sequence continues at coordinate 25,189,510 of NC_068342.1, forward strand.
TTTGCATTTTATAAAATATTATTTATATGATGCATAGAGTTGTGAAATATGGCATAGTCTTGCGATTTGTGTTGTTCATATCGTATGTCAACCTAAAATGTTGTCTGGATAGTGTAGCCATAATTATCTAAGGGCGTAACAGAATAATAGGGGTGTCTTGTGCTGGTGTGCATGCCGGGATAGTCGCCTTTATTTTTGTTTCGGGCTGTTTAGTCAGGGAATTTGCACTAGAATGACTAGGTTGACTATATGGGTTTTGAGTTGGCACTGTGTAGTGGTTCCTAGATGCTTAGAGTGGAAACGTAATCTCTAACATAAATGTGGTGAGTCGGGTTCCTGCGTTGATGTGACCCTCCTGTGCTAGGATTTGGTAACGATTATTCTCGAAATGTTGGGGAGATGCGTTGACCTTACCCCTCTTAAGCTAGAACTGCTCCGTATCGATGTGTCGGTATGGTGGCATGGCCTTTAGAGAGATTGCTCTTTTCCCGTGGTAGGGTTAAGCATTGTGGGATTCTCTTGGGCTAAGGCTTACCGGATCATGTTAGTTTATTTCATGTCTTGCATTCCTTCATGAAAACGTGATTTTGAACTCTCACTTAGATGATTTATTATCTAATATGAACTTTTTCCTTAAAATATTCAAATGTTCTAGGTGAAGGCAGCGATGTGAAGGGAAATAGAATTGTCGAGGACTGACGGCGATTAGTTGATAGTGAAACTATATGTTGTTTATTTTGATGACATCATGTAAAACGTTGGTTTGACTTTACATTATGAATAAAGTGGATTCAGTTATGTTCTATTGAGGTTTCAATCTAGCTTCCACATTTGAGGTGATGTACATGTCTTAGTTTATTAATGGTTCATAGTTGATATACTAAGAAGGTGTAACGAGATCTTCGGGGAACGGTTTTGTGTTGAGTATCCGATGGAAGGAAATATATATATCCCCAAAATCTTAAGTTACCTAACGCTCTGGGAAGGTGGGGTGTTACACCAGCAATGCGTGAGGCAGCGCATGGCCGCACATTACAGCGCAAGCTTGGGGCACCCCTGGGTGACATCACCCGAAAGTGCTAGCCGCGTGCACGAAGGGTAGTGCTGGGTGAAGCGGGCACACGCAGGCAGTGGTGCAACAACGCAAGCACGCACGAGGTTGCTGCAGTGTCTGCGTGGTGAGTTGCGGCTATGCAGGCAAGGCTCCCCGCCTGGCCACATGGTGTTGTCTTCTTCTTCCAATTCTTATGTTTATTTTTGCTAATTTTTTCTATCCACTTATTTTGCAAGACACATCACTAACTATATTAATAGCAAACAATATTTCGTACCAAATAATTATGTTTAACAGAAATTTAAAATTTTCAATCTTATATATTGTTAAAGAAATGACTTTACTTTTTGTTTTAAGATTCTCACTAATTTCTAATAAGTGAAATAAAATATTTCTTATTTGTAAAATTTAAAATTTTATTATTTTAAAACTTTTAATATGACTTCCGCAACGTGTCAAGTTAGTCACTCTTTCTCTCACTCCTTATCCTCCTGTTGTCTAAGTTTGAAGTTAGTCACTCAAAAGGAAAAATAAAAAATTAAAAGTGAAGTCACCTCACTCACACCTCACCTCACATTTACCACTGCTCATTGCTTACATTTTGTGTGGCTGACGACAGGAAAGGGGTTGGGCGGCCTCTCGAAGTTTCTGATTCACGCACAACTATATATAATCAATTTGATTTCAGATAAGGTTACTCATGAGGGAATATTTATGGGGGTAATTTTACTGTACTACCCTTAGGAGGTTACCATTAACTTGGAGTCATGTGTGCTAGTAAAGGCCAATATGCGATCGCCACGTGTCAAGTCTTAGGAGCTCCACATGTCTTTATAATCTCTATTATGATTTTGAACCAGAAAGAAATAGAGAGGAAGATTCAGTCAACCAAGAATATCTCCAACATTCCAAGAATTATCTCCATTAGGGAAGGTTATCTTTTCTCCCCATGGAAAAGGGATTAGCCTCTATTTTTTAAAGATATCTTATCTCCTAAGGGAAAGGCCAAGGGACATCTATAAATAGAAGACAACCTCTACAAGTATAGGGGCAGACCCCAAAGGGACTTTTATATTTTTTTATTATTATCTCCAATTTATAACCCTATGAACTGACTTAAGCGTCAGAGAGATCACGGGAAGCAAGTCCCCACCCTTTTTGTAGATACTTGATCTGAGATAGAAGAATGTGATCGGCTCTGCATCATCAGTTACATAGAATGAAGAGCTATACATATATACATGTATGGGTTTCTCTATAAAAGGAGTATATATATATAGGTTTCTCTTTAAAAGGAGCATCGTGTATGTTTTTACTATGATTTTGTACAAAAATTAATTTGAACTACATTACATTACAATAACAATATTGAAACTTTAAAGGGCTTCTTATTAATAAAATATTAAAAACTAAGGTTGCGTTCTCTTTACTATTTTCAAGTCATTTTTAGTTTTCAATTTTTTAAAATAATAAAAACGCGTTCTCTTTGCTGTTTTCAAAAATGCATTTTTGAAAACAAAACAAAAAAAAGTTATTTTGAGTGTTTTTGTAAGAACTCATATTTTCGTGAGGTTGCCACGTAATTTAAGCAAGTTTAAAATATCGAAAAAATGGCTTGATAACAGTTATAAGTACCAAAACGACTACAAGGAATGCCTTGGAGCATAATTGTCTAAGTAAAATGATATGGTCTCGATGAGCATCCCGAAATAGGATTCGTGGTGTTAAAAGAAATCGAAATTTGGACTATTTTCGATACAGCTAAAATACAGCTTTGATTTTCACTGAAAAATTGAATGATAGTAGGGGACTTCCGGGAAGTCAACGAAACCTTGAAGGGGCTTTGGTTTTTCATAACAATCAACCATGTGATAGTTTCAAGATGAAACAAGGGTCCTGTGAGGGAGCAGGGACGAAATCGATCTTTATCGAGTAAATGTCGGTTATTAATTTTGATAAATTGAGATATTGTGTGGCTTGAAGGTAATTATTTCAAGGCCTTGGAAGGTCCAAGAGCTATTATCAAAGTTTATAGTGCAATTATCAAAATCCCTAAGTGCAATTAAGGAGAATTAGTAGGGGTCATTGTGTAATTTATACATATATATAAATGTATATGCACGTGAGCTGGTTGCCATCTTCTTCAATAGATCTTGGATCTGAAATTGGAGAAAGAGGGAATGGCCGAGAGAGCTTGAGGTCAAGGCCGAGAGCAGATCGAGAGAGAAAGAGAGAGATCATGAGAGAGAGATCGTGAGAGAGAGTTAGAGAGAGGGGGATGGAGGCGCGGCCATGGCTGTCCCGCGAGCAAGCCGATGCGAAGCAGCAGCTCAATGATGGCAGCGAGGTGCGAGACGATTGGAGGCGCGGTGGCACACGAATCAGCTAGAGCGGCCGATCAGGGCCAGCTCGAGGTGGTCATGGCAACAACGAAGCTGCCATTGGAGCAACTGGGCGGCTCTCGGCAGCGCGCAGGAGCTGGGCAGTGTGGGCGCATGACGAGGAGGCGACGCGGTGCAGCAGCCGGGGGTTGTGCGGCGGTCGGCGAAGGCGAGCTGGCAGGAAGTGGTGTTCGACGAAGGTAGGCCGCAGCAGGTAGGCAGTGGTGGCGTGCGTAGGCGCACTGTACGCGTAGAGGCGAGGAAGAAAAAGAGAAGAAGAAGAGAAAAAATAAAAGAAAGTAAAAGAAAAGAAAAAGAAAAAAATAGAGAAAAATCCCAAAAAATCTTAGAAAAATAGGAAATTGAGATTTATTAATGTTCTAAAGATTTTGGCAAGAAAAAAAACTATTCGGGCACCCGTTTTGAGGTCAGAGCATGCATGCCGAGGAAGCCTGAGAGGCTAAGTTAAGGTGAATAAAACTTTTTAGAAAATTTCATAAATTCAAGAATATTATGTTATTAATTGTTATAATGAAATATTTGAGAAAATAATTGAGAAATATTTAGTTTGGATTTATTGAGGAAAAAATGGGAAGAAATAAAGAGAAAAATAAAGAAATTATGAAAAAATAGGTTTTAATGCTTATTTAAATAAATATAATGATTAGGATGCTTTGGGGTTTAAGTTGAAGTGACTTGTGCGATTTTAAGGTTGGCACACAAATCGAGGTGATGCACGTGTTTGGAGGCAATACGCGAATATCAAGGTAGCTCAATAAGCTTGAGAAGGTAAGTGGTACTTGCTAACTGGATTTAATTTTATGAAAATGCTTGGTTTGTAAGTGATTCGACCCAAAATCCAATTTTATGTAAATGATTTTGTTATGTTGTCATACATTGATGTGAGTATGTCATGTAGATTGCATTTACATGTTTTGATTTATGAAATATGCATATGAGCATGATGAGATTCACGGTCATACGTTGCTTGGGTTTTGGATTAGCTACTGGCACCGTTACTTTGCCAAGGGTGCACTCATACACCTCGATCTGGCAGGGAGACTGTAAAAATAGCGGATAATCTTAAGATGCGGTCGACTCAAATATGAAAGTTATGATGTTATGTGCATTGTATATATACATGAGCGTTAAATGTTTGTTTCCTTACTTAGATGATTTATTATCTAACTTGGGTTTTGCTTCTGAAATATTCAAACGTTCCAGATAGAGATTGTAGCAGAAATGAGGATAAATGAGGCATGAAATGGTACTTAACAAAGTGCATGATGAGTTGAATGTATGTTATATAGTCTATGTATTTAAGTTCTGTTACTTTAAATTCTAAATGTTTTGAGAAATGATAATGTATAGTCTCATTTATACTTAATGATGATGTATAACCTTATTTATGATTAATGAGAATGTAAGAATTGATTTATGATTAATGTTAAGATGTTAGGTTCGATTATAGCTTCCGCATTTAATATTTGTGTTAATTCTCTTTCGAGATAAATGTATGAAAATTTTGGAATGGATAAGAGTAATGATATGATTTAGTTTTAGTAGTATTGAAAAAAAAATTTATTATCCCAAAATTATCTTAAGTTATAGCGTGCTCGAAAAACGAAGCGTTATAGTTTTTATTCAAGACAAACTCTAAACTCAAAACATATTTATTTATTTATTTATTGATATTTTATTATTATAATGAAAAAAATATTACAAAATTCATTAATTTTAAAATGTATATATTTTTTAATAATATATTAATATTAAATAATTATAATTTACTAAATAATCAAATTTATTGAATAAAATATTATTAAAAAAATATTTTCAAAATTTTAAAAGAAACGCGTTTTCTAATTTTCTGTTTTAAGAAATAAATTTTCAAAATAACAAAAAGAACTTATTTTTAATTTTTTAAAAATAGACTATCAAAATAAAAAATTAAAAATAAATTCAAAACTCAAAACTAAAAATTAAAAAACAAAAAGAACATACCTAAAATTCTTTTGGCCGGGCAACTTTATTTGCCTCCATTTTTGGGTCTTGCGCATAGGCTTTGGCCTATGTTTTAAGTCTGGTTAGACTTTGAAATTTTTTTATTATATTTTAATAATAATAAATTTATTTTATGTCATCATGACACTTAATAATAAAAAAATTCTTAAAAGTCATTAAACTGATTAAAAAATTACAACCATGAAAGATTTATAATAGTCGAAATTTATAACAATAATATCGTAATGCCAACACTAATAAATAATAAAGGCATAAACAGAAAAAATAAAATAAAAATAGCAGTTGCCAGCTATTCCCCTCCCTTGCTCTTTTGCGCCACCTGTCCTACGGCTTCGTCATTTTTCTGTTCTCTCGCCACGATCGCCTCTCTCTCTCTCTCTCTGTCTCTCTCCCTCTCTCATATTCACTGACTGATGGCAGAAGTGAAGAAAGAAGAAGTGATTGATCCACCGCCACCGGTCAAGATGACAACAGTGGAGGAAGAAGTTCACTACCATCACAGGCCCTGGTACCGCCGATTTGGCCGCCGCCGGAGGCCAACAGGTGGTCGCCCTATGGCCCCTATGAGAGCCCTCTGTGGAATTATTCTGATCCTCCTTCTCTTAGCCGGTATCACTGTTCTTGTCCTCTGGTTAGTCTACCGCCCCGAGAACCCCCGCTTCGCGGTGGTCGGCGTCGCTGTCTTCGTCCTCAACACCTCCTCCCCTCCCGTCATCGTCACCACCATGCAGTTCAGCCTCCTGACCCGGAACCCAAACAAGCGCGTCTCCATATACTATGATCATCTTTCGGCTTTCGTGACTTACCACAACCAGATGATCACTCAGCCGGCGATGCTGCCGCCTTTGTTTCACGACAAGCACAGCACTGTGCAGCTGGCCCCCATACTCGGCAGCGGGCGGGGCGTGCCGGTGTCGTCCGAGCTCTCGTATGGGCTCGGGGCTGACCAGTCGTACGGCGTGGTGGCGTTGAGGCTTGTGTTGTTGGGGAAGCTGCGGTGGAAGGCCGCGGGCATAACCACTCGGCGTTACGGAGTTGATGTGACGTGCGATATGTTGCTGCGCTTGACCAAGGGATATGTGGGCCAAGTTCCTTTCGTTTCATCTCCAGTTTGCGATGTCGATACATGATCAAATGCTTATAATTTGTTTCTACTGTGATCTCCCCACTCTGCTTTATTTCCTTCGCTTTAATTTCCCCATTAGTTAAAGTTTGCTAATTATTATGTTTTTGCAGTGAAAAGGTTTTGTCTGTAAGTCCTATATAATAAATCTGTAGTAACATCTGATGGTTGCTGGTACGAAGGAAAAACAATTCCTTATCTTGTTCAATTCTTCTTCATCTTCTTCAATCTGGGTTGGCTTTTGAATTGGGTATACGGGCGTCCGTGCCCAGATCCTTGTGGCTCTTTATTACGCGGCTAATTGAGAAATATTTTGGTTGATAATTTCATACATTCTGAGATCGAGTGAAAGACAGAGAAAATTATGCTAACAGTTACTCATGCTTTTTGTTGGGATTCCATGTTCCTCTGGTGTTTTTTCTTATAGATAGAAAGCTGCGGCAAAGTGCTTGCAGAAGAAAAAAGGATTTTCCGTGGACATAGGTATAGCTGTGAAAATTAAAGAAAGTATTCGATTAGAAGAAAAGAGGCGGGTGAGTGGAATGGAGTGGAGTGGAGTGGAGGGACTCCTTTACGCTGCTGTTGGGCATCGCATCTTTCAATTTTTTGTGAAATTGAAGCTCCAGACAGCATCTTAGTGGACAGAATCTATATCAATTTCACGTCTGTGCTCTGTTCATTTGAGGAAGAATGAATGCATTTTGTTAGCGCCCGTTTTCGGGTTGGGCCGATTTAATTGAGCCATCCTTGCTAGCGGTTGTTCGTCACACGTGGGCTGGGATTCAATAAGGAGACAGTGCATTTGGGCTGGGCCTAATTCCTCCGTCTTGGGGGGCGACGCGGGGCCGGATCTCTCGTAAGGAATTGGATCCTCCCTTCAGGGTATGTCAACTACGAATTTACTAAGTGGTACTCGCTAATACTATAATCTGACACTAGGAATTTGGGAATCAACAGATAACCATAAAGAGAACACAGGTAAGATATTTAAAATGTTCTTCGCATACAGGTAGAGTAGTGAGAGGGTTCCTTACTTATATATACATATATATATTATTTCATCTAATTATAAATTATAAGTCTCTAATCAAATGTATTCTCACAAACTTAAAACCTAACTAGTTTTGGCATCTCTGCCTCCCCATCGACAAACCAAGATGATATTTTTTTATTCCTAAACATATTGGAATTATTATTAATTTTGTTTTTTTAGCTTTCTACTTTCATTTTTGTCAAATTCGTTTATTATAAAATTGTTGTCAAATTATTTTAACTATAAATATTAATTTTTTAAGAATAAAATATGAGGATAAGTGTAGCAAGTACCCAATAAAATGAGGACGTTAAGTTAAACAAAATAACTTGAGAGTATTAGTACAAGGATGGGGATGAGAATGAAAATAAGTGTAGTTGTTTGTTATTGTCAAAATACAATAATTGAAATTTGTAATGTGGGACTGGGCGTACAATGGTTGCATGGCTTCAGGAAGCAAGGAGTGGCTTCGGGGGCAATGGTCTACAAAGAGGAGGATAGCTGCTCTAGGTGGAATGACTCCATGGGAGGAAATGATCAGCTTTGGGTGGAATGGTCTACCGGGAGGAAGAAATATGCTCCTAATGGAATGGCTCACTAGGAGGAAAATGGTTGGCTCCAGGTGGAATGGTCTACCAAGAGGAAGAAGCCTACTCTAGGTGAAATGGCTCACTGGGAGGAAAGCGGTCAGCTCTAGGTAGAATGGTCCACTAGGAGGAAGAAGGCTGCTTTGGGTGGAATGGCTCACTAGGAGTAAAAAGGTTGCTTTAGGTGGAAATTGCTCTTTTCGAGTGAACTGTAATCACAAACAAGGGATAGAAGGCACGCAGGGATTTCTTACTTGAGTAGACCCTTCGATGTTTAAGTTAGTAATGAATAAAAACATATGCTTGGGGTGGACTGCAAAGTCCCTTTGGGTGGAAAGTGTGCGGGGGATAAGTATAGCAGATAAGTAAGAAGCACCTCGGGTAATTTGAAGAAGACCGATTTTTACCAAAAGTTCAAGTCTTTTCTCCTGCCAAAAGACTAGGTATTTATAAGCGTGGTTCTCGAGGTATTTGCGTGGGTCACGTGTCGCGTTAAGAGGTCTACAACTGTCAAACGAGTCTAGATGGAATCCTCTCATAGGAAACCCTCCAAGTGAAAGTTGACCTCGCTCTAGGTGGAAATTCATTCCACCCAGAGGAAATGCATTTTCTTCTTACTCCATGTGGAAATTCATTCCACACGAAGGAATTCTCTTCTCCTCGATCTAGGTGGAAATTCATTCCACCCGGAGGAAATGCATTTTCTTCTTCCTCCATGTGGAAATTCATTCCACCTGAAGGAATTCTCTTCTTCTCGCTCTGGGTGAAAATTCATTCCACTTAGAGGAATTTCCTTCTCTTCGCTCTGGGTGGGAATTGGTTCCACTTAGGTGTCCCAAAATTTTCACCCAAAAAAACTAGCACAACATTGCTCAACTACAACAAAAAATTTATAGTAGGGGTGACATTCAAGTGGCCTAACAAGTTGGGTGTGAATCTTCTTAACTGAGTGACCCAACAAGTTGGGTATGAGTCTTTTGAACCAAGTGACCTAAAGAGTTGAGTGACGAGAGAACCCCAAAGTGACTAGAGAGTTCTAGAGTGACGAGTAAGTCCTAAAGTGACGAGAGAGTCTCAGAGTGATAAATGAGTCCCAAAGCGATGAGAGACTTGCTGAGAAAGAAGCAAGTTAAAGGATCAAGTGAGATCACTTAAGGACCTTTTGATGCTTAAATCAATCTCGAGCCAAAGAGAAATTAGAGTTTAAGTGACTTGTGAGCATCCTATAAAGGGAGTCACTCGATTATAACTAAGTAACTCTTGGTTAAAATGTTGCATATATATGCGTGGCTTCGTGGGTAAGGCTTGCTCATGCAATGGGGATCACTAGATTGGGCATGGCAGTGAAGGGAAATGCCAACTCTTGGAGTATCATGCAAGGGTTTATAGGTTTTCAAAAAGGACAAGTTTTCCAAGAAAAGTCGTGGGGCATCTTCTTCATCTGGAGGCTGGGGAGTTTTTCAAATAAGGTATGCATGGTTTCCTTTTTCTCCCTGAGCATTAGTCTAGGAGGCTTGAGAGTGTAGCCCCATAAGGAATGGCTCTAGAGACCTCTTATGATATTAGCATGAAGAGAATGAGGTTAGCCCGAAAGAACTAGTTCTGGTTGTTAGGGCTTCCTTATATGGATCTGATGGTGGGTAGGAAAACTTCTAAGTAGCTTGGAGGTCCTCATCTTTAACTTTTTGTATGTTTCCCACAAATGACACCAAATTGTTGTTGTTGAAATACAATAATTAAAATTTCTTTGTTGTGAGAAAGCAAGCAACTGAAAGAACGAAAGGCATCACTTGGCTTTTCTGGCCTGAACTCAAGACTTGGGGGAAAAGAAAGTCGTTCGGGGTGGACTCGGTCCACTAGCTCAAAAAAGGCCAGATCCACTAGTTGGGAGAGCTATAGCACCAGAAGAATTAGAATTGCTGAGAGGTGTTGGGAGATCCTTCATTTTGCGAAAAAAAATTGCAAGAAAAAAAGCAATTAAGGGCACGTGGAGATTTCTCCCGCCTTGGGCCTCTGATGATTAAGTCAAATGAGGTCTTCATTCAAGATGCAATAACACCAAGTGTTGTTGCCAAAATACAACGATTGAGATTTGTTGTGCAGGAACACTGCAACTGCGGTAGGGCGAGGTGAACAACTGACAGGTGTTTGCTCATGGAAAAATGTAGTGGGTGGCTCTGGTCTCCAATTTCTTGATATGAGTCTTGAATAAACCCTTGGGTGCATCTTCGATAGAGAATTAATCTACTGGGGGTATATTCCTGTGTGTTCGAGGCATAACTGCACTCACGAGAACTAGTTAAAAGGCACGTCGGGATTCCTCACCCCGCTTATACCCTCCGATGCTTAAGTTAATATGTGTGGGAAAATAGTCATTCAGGGAAACTCATAGAGGTTCTACCGAGTGTGCAATAAATAAAAGATGCAATTAATGAATATAAAATAGGTACTTTTCCCAACGAGATAGGAGTTATTTATAGTGTTTTTATTAGATGTCAGTGACAAACCTTCACACAATGAGTGTGAGGACTAAGATCATTGGTTTAATTCAGATGGACTTAAGAGGAATCCCCCCCGAAAGACTGAATATCCTAGAGAGTCAGTTGAGAGAAGGTAGGCCTAACGACGAGCTGTCGAAGTAGGTTCTTAGCCTTTAGGCAGCCAGCCTGGGTAAAATTCTGAGTTCTTAGAGAATGTCTTCACATGTTATACATTATTCTGGATTTAGCATGGTGCTTCCAAGAGGGATTATGGATAATTAAAGATAATAAGACCCTATATAGTGCACAAGGCTCCCACGTGCAACCTAATTGAAAAGGATGAGAGCCTAGGGGTAACCACTAGGCTTAGCCAATAGGGCCCACGTGCGATTGTATGCATCCGGTTTGCAATATGCGAGCAGGGAGCTCATTGAGGGCTTTCAATAATTTTTGGGGTCTAAGTATAATTTTAAAAATTTATGCTCGAATTGGTATAAGAATAAAATGTGCACATATATGAGTGAGGAGGCTTGCAGGTTGGGTGCTAGTGTACGGAGGGCAGATTTTAACTTCAAACCATGAACAAGGTGTGCATTGGGATAATTTTAGAAGGTTGACACCAACTGTTTTTAGGGGTGCCACGCAGTGCACATAGGTGTGGCCCGAAGAGAGGCATTTGCAGTGCCATGTGGCACCTTGCGCAGATACGTTTAGCCGTCTTAGGAAGCAATCTTGGGGCACTATGTGGCATCATGCGAAAATGTAGAGAGGAAAATGAGCCGACTAGGGCGCGAAAAGAAACATGAAAGCAAAGAGAAGATAGGTTGATTGGAGCATAGAGAGAAAGCAATGGGCCCACGGAGAAACTGAGAGTGCGAAGAGAAATGCGGCTCGGTCCGAAGAGAATAAGAATTCGAAAAGAAGATAAGTTCAGAAAGGTGGGCCTAGCTCGGAGAGAACATGGGTGTGGAAAAAAGTTGAGTTCCGAGAGAGATGCAACCCAACCTGAAGAGAATAAGAGTCCGAAAAGGAGATGAGTTCGGAGAGACCTTGCAGTGCCACATGTCAGTTTGGAAAGAGGCTGACTCCAGAGAAAATATGTCTCCTGAAAGAAATTGACAGTAGAGAAAATGTGACTCCCGAAAGAAACTAAGTCAGAAAAGGATGTGACTCCCAAAAGAAGTTGTTTGGGAGAGTCCAAAAAGAATCTCTCGGGAAGAAATTCTAGCCTTCCTAGGAGAAAATCCCAACTCTTGGGAACTGTGCCCCTTAATCCTTCTTGCACATTTTATTGTTCTATTTATAAGGGATTGCGCAATTTTTTCCCTTGTACAATTTTGCCCTCTAAGCCTTAATAATTAATATTATTAATTATTTCTTTTCTATTTATTTATCATTTATTCTTTGAAAAAAATATGCCAACTTGTACTTGACCATTTAAAAATACGTTCACTCATATTTATTTATTAAAAACATCCCTAGGTGGATGCTTGAAAAATCTATGGCACAACAGTAAGGATGTATTTGATTGTACAAGGTGGAAAAGAAAATAAATTCCAACTTCCAAGGAAAATTAACCCCCCCCTCCCGACGAAATTGATTTTCTTGGATTTTGAGAAAAATATGGCATTTTTGTACTTGGGTGGAAAACAAATTTCATGGAAAAAAGTTGTCAATCAAACACCCAAAGTTGGAATTTGGATAGAAAATATATATTTTTTCATGTTTTCCATGCCAATCAAGCACACCCTATGTAACGCCCCGCTTTTCCAAATACACACAACGTGAAATATAAGAAGACATCACCTATGGGTGTTATGGAAACTCTTACCAACGAAAGCATTGGATCGAACTTGAAAACTTAACCAAAGCTAAACAAATGGGGTTTCCACTAGATTTCCTTTACAAGCATAATAAATGCACATGGCTTTCAATATCCCCAAACCACAACACATCACTGTAGGAACAACTGCAACATGTGCCAAAACAAACTATAAACCCTTATCATGGCAGCTTCCCCAAACAATGTCCCAAAGTGCATCATGACCACCACAACAGTACCACATACCCCGTATATCCACTAATCTATGGTATTACAAAGGTACATCTTGTTGTACATATACATAAGAACAACTATAGGACACCGACACACACTTTTTACAACCTTGAGTATCCTAGCTGCTATTTACAATACATCACTTGGTTTATAATGGTACATAATGAAATAAAAGCTAAAGCTAGCTACAAAACCCAAAGCCAGGCAAGCATCATCTTTTTTCCCTTGCCCAAACCAGAACCTGGATCACTTGGCACGTCTAATATACCTGAGACGTTGAATGTTCCAAGGGTATGAAACACCCGAGTTAGATAATGACATCTAAGTGAGTGACTCAGAAAAGAAGAGTGCATGCGTGCAAATGTAGTAATGTCACTATGAAATCCACCCCTATGGTAGCAATGCCAAAGTGTTGCAATCACCCTCGTAGTCATCACAGTTACTCCTTGGCTCATCGTAAGAGCACAAAATCACCCTGTTAGATATAAGCCTTTGAGACCAGTTCTAGTGACACAATAGGGCTTGATCTTGTAATTCTTTAAACACTATTTAATGGCAAGTTTTATGTTTAATTTAAATTGCAATATGGTTTGAATTGAACATACAAATATTCTTTAGTATAATAAGGAGTGGATACCATTCTTAATTGTTAAGAATAATCGAGACGGATAATCCACAATACGTTATACTATAAATATGTTCTTGGCTATAAAGTTCCTAATCCAGATAATTAGCAACTCGCAAAGGCCAGCACATCGTCTTCCTCTTTGTTCGGTATAAGATACCGAAAGATAAGATTGGTGGGTCTCGTACCACTCTGTATGAGATACAGAAGGAAGACGAGTGGGTTCTCGTTATAGGAACGAGTTCACTAAATGAGACTGTTAATATTGAATCTCATGGGTTTTATCTCACGAATCAATGATTCAATATTAACTATGGATTTGCATTAGTCCTTAGACCTGAGATGACATGGATATCTGTGTGTTGGTGGATTAGGATATTAGCGATATTATATGGTTGTCCTAATCAGGGATAGCAGTATGTATCTATGTGCCTGGTTTAGTGACACATGAGATATGTGTGCATCAGACATGGAATCTATCACCTCAAGATATACGAGGAGGATATCCTATGCGATCTAGTGGTCACTTGACGATAAATACTTGGCTGAGGTAATATGACGACAGAATTTGGATTTCGTAGAAATTGTGTCATATTAGTCAAGCGTGATTTTTGGATTTGGTCATATGACGGGATTGAGAGATTTGACCTTCTGACCATGATCTCATATCTCGTCGGGATATAGTATGATAGAGGGACTGTATTGCAGGGCACCGTAGTGTAAGGTTCACATTCCTACTTTACATTAAATTAGGTAATCATGACATATTGCTAGATGTCACTCATGATTTACAAGAATTAATAACTGATTAATTCTCGTTACCAATTTAATTGTGAACCCAGAAAGTCCCACCCAATAGAAATCGTTTTAAAAGAAAAAAAAGGGCAAATTTAGTAATTATGGAATTACTAAATTATAAGTGCAATTATTTATTAAATAAATAAGAATAATTAAATAAGTAATATGATTATTTATTTAATTATTAAGTTGGATTGGGCTTTTTGCTAGCACCTAAAGCCCGGTCCAATAGCACTTGGGGTTTTAGGGTTTTGTCTATAAATATAACATTAAACCTAGAATCCAATAGATCAATCAGGTGAATCAAAAATGAAAATTTTAGAGAAAATTTTCGTATTCCTTTTTTCTCTTAAGTCTTTTGGAGTCTTGACAGTTTTAGGTGGACCGACTCGGCATCTCATGCGTGGGAGATATCATGCAGGTTATCAGCTATGAAATCAGATTTCATTTCGAGGTAACTTTTCGTTTTATGTCTTCGATTTAAACCGTAAGATTTGAAAAATGTGATACCAATAAAATCAGATTTTATTTTTCCGCTGCGTATGATCAAATCATAATTTCTAACAGTGGTATCTGAGCCATCATTTTTCGAACTTATGCTTTTAATTTGTGTTTGTCGGACATCATTTTTTGTGTTTTGAATCAAAAATAATTTTATGTATATGAGATATACGTAAATACATGTTGCTGGAAGAACAAAACTAGTTTGTTGTATTTATATATATATGTTTCAATATACATGTGTTTGCTGGAATGTCAAAATAATATATGTATGTATATGTATAAGTATATATATATACATTTTGTAGAAAATAGAAAGTAAAAGGGAAGGCGAAGCAGCAGATTCAATTCGTTGTAGCCATTAGCGGCGTTGCCAGAAGAAGAGGCGCCGCTGGGCGGTGCCAGATGCAGTGATTGGTGCTGCCAGCGGTCCCCATGGCCGTGGCCGCTGTTGTTGTCATTCCTGGCAACAGTGGCCACGGGAGAGGGGTGGCCACTGGGCGGCCACTAGAAGGGATGCCATTGCTTGGGGCTGTTAGATTTGAATAGCAATGGCACCAACACCAAGAGGGGGGTGAATTTGGTTGTTTTAAAAAATTAATTGAACTTGAAAATCATTTTGATGAAAAATGAGATTTTAGTGTAAGTGAGGATTAATGAAATGCTTGGAATAATAAATGAAACAAATAGCACAAGCAAATAAGAGACACAATGATATATAGTGGTTCGGCTTGAACCAAGCCTAATCCACTACCTTAGCTCCTCACTAAGGATTTTTCAATCAATCCACAAAAAACCTCCTATCTCTTCAGATAGGCCCTCTAGCAACAAGCTAGAAAATACAACCTCTTGCTTAAACAAACAAGTTCTCTAGCAACAAGCTAGGTATTTCAACCCCTTACTTCAACAAGCAAGCCCTCTAGCACAACAAGCCAGGAATCAAAATCCTCCTACAAGCAATATAGGCCCTCTAGCAAAACAAGTTAGGAAAATTACAAAGAGATACAAGAAAGGATCTGAGAAACAATATTCTCAGTTACAAATTCTCTCAAAATAAAGACAATGCTCGATAATGAATTTAACATAAAGAATACAAAGCCTTGAAAATAGAACGAATTTACCAATGAAGCATAACAATGATCTTGGCACTTGGGAGCTTGTAATGTAATCTCTTGGTTGCTTTGAGTCACCCATTTGACTTGTATTTATAATCCCTTGAGAGCCTATTCACGAATCTTGCCATTGGTAGTGAAAAAAACACTTTGGGTGAGTGGAAAAACTAGCCGTTGGGGGTTTCTGCGACACAAACGGTCGACAGATGCAAGGCATCGGTCGACAGATTAGCAAGAATTCAAAATCCGGTCGACAGTTCCTTGTGCACGCATTCTACCGGTCGACAGATGGTGCATACTATCGAAGCATCACTGAATGGCATTCTGTCGGTTGACAGATGCAAGAGCATCGGTTGACAGATTCACAAAAAAATGAAGGGCCGGTTGACAGATGATGAGGTATCTGTTAACAGCCATATTTCAGGACAGCATACACTGTCCTCATTTTATTTTATTTATATTTTACCTTCCATTTACTTTAATACATAAATATAAATAAGAAAGTACCCCCCATTTGGATTCAATAAAAATATCTAGAAAATCAAAATCCATAAGAATAAGAAAGTAGAAATTGGGTTTTAGTACAAACTTAGGATTTTGCGATTTTACCACCTCCAAGATATACACTTTCTATTTCTTGAAAAATTCATTAAAAATTGTTTTAGCACTAATGGATAGAAGATATCAAAATACCGGGAGATGGTTTTTCAAAATGAAATCATCTTCTTATATGTCTCCTTATAAGGTGCTAGTCTTCTAGACTTAGAAAAATATTGAAACGTTATCAAAACGAGTTTCAAGACATGATGCATGAACTAAAGGATTTTTCATGTAACGACCCGTTAGAGGGCCCTGTATTTATTCAAGAATGATTTAATTAATTGTTGAAGTATTTGATTAAGCGATTTTGCCAATTAATTATTTAATGTGGCAATTTAGAGATTTTGAAGGAAAAGAATAACATTTATTTCTTTTTAATTTTGGAGTTTAAAAGAATTTGCCAAGGTGGCAATTTAGATTTTTAATTGAGAGAATAGTATATAAATAGCATTTAAAGAGCATTTAATTCTAGTTATTTATTTTGAAAATTAAATGCAAGGGCATGAAGGTGATTTTGGAGTTTTATTATTATTTGAGAGTTTTAATAATAATTTTTGTATTATTATTAATTAAGTGGGACTATGTATTTAAAGAAGAATGAGAATCCATGTATGAGATGGATTTGGATTAAGAGTCTCCTAGTCCCAATAGGAGAAGGTTTTGAGAGTCTCCAAGTTCAATTGGGAGAGGGATTCCAAGTTATAAAAGGAAAGAGATCTAGGACTTTATGTCTATATATAGAACCCATTAGCTTAGCTTTTCTTCACGCCGTGTGAAGAACAGAAAGGCTAAGAGATAGCAAAGGCTTGGTAGAGTCTTCAGTGTTAGTGTAGGTGCTCTATACCCAATCAGATTGGGCATGTTGTACACTGACAATTGTAATCATGTTTATTATTTGAATAAGGAGTTGTTCAAATTCACAAGAAATCATTCTATTAGTTTCTTGTTATTATTGTAATAATCGAATGAAACTAGATAGAAGTCCATATGATGCATACTGTGATTAATCTATAAAGATGTGAGATGATGCATCACAGTTTCTAGACATCATTAAATGTCCCAAGTCGTAGCAATGTCAAGAATGGACATTGACAATTGCGGTAAGATTTGTATGTGCTATATTTTTGCTATGTGATAGCAACGGGGGTCTCACACCCATAGGCATGGGGATGCCTAGACAAGTACATAGGTGACCAATGTTGGAGAACGTGTCACTAGACATGACTCGCCATGAGAATCCATTTTGGTTATATGTTGATGGAATTCTCATACGAGATGGGTGTAACTAATCCTTGGACCTGAGGTTGTCACGGTCATCTCATAAGAAGACCAGTATGCTTTGACATCATTTCGATGGGCCTAGACAAAGGCTGCATGTGGGCGATCGTTGGGTATATCGTGAGGCTTATGGAGATGGGTGTATAACCAAGATGGGACTCATCTATCCCTTGATAGAGGATGATGTATCTAAGGCGCCTTCGGTGGATATTCACTTTAAATCCATGGCCATGGTGAAAGAGATCAATAAGGAGTTATTGATTTACTTTCTAATTAAGTGAAGATATTCGGAAGACCGAAGAAAACTTATGTGATCGTTATCAAGTAACACATCGCCATACTTGAGATCACATAAGATACATTGACGAGAGGATTGAATTACATGGTAACCATGCTCGTGAAAGGTTATTTGCGGATTATGAATCCTTCTGAATAATTGGGTAGGCATGATGCCTTGCTAGAGGCCAATCTTGTCTTATGTGTTTATACCGACACATTGCCAATGTAACACCCCAATTCCTGGGAGCGTTAACGTAACGTAAGATTCCGGGGATAAATTTTTTTTCAAACAAAAACCCATCACAAAAACTATTCCCCGAAGATCCCGTTACACCTTCTCAGTATATCAACTATGAACCATTAATAAACCAAGACAGGTTCACCAACACAAATGCAAAAGCTAGATCGAAACCTCAACAGGTCATAACCGAAACCACTTTATTTATATATAAAGTTGCACCAACGTTTACATGACGTTTTCAAAAGTAAATAACATAACTGAAAAGACATAATGTAAACTATCCGCTAATCGCCGTCACTCCTTGATGATTCCTTTCCCTTTTGCACCGCTGCCTTCACCTGGAACGTTTGAATATTCCAGGGACAAAGTCCAAATTAGATGATGAATCATCTAAGTGAGAGTTCAAAACACATTTTTCATGAATAATGCAAGACATGAAATAAACCAATACACCCGGTAAGCCCTAACTCAAGAGAATTCCCACGCGCTTAACCCTACCATGGGGAAAGAGCAATCTCTCTAAAAGCTATGCCACCACACCGACTCGACGACACGACGACGCGACGCGATTCTAGCTTAAATGGGGCTGCCAACGCATCTCACCAGAATACGTTCCCACCTTAAGCATCCAGGAACCACCATACAATCCCAACTCCAAAATTTCACATGGACCACCTAGTCGTCCTAGTGCAACTTCCCTGGCCAAATGGCCTGGCACGGAAATCAAGGCGGCTATCCTGACATGCACACCTAGCATCAGATACCCCTATTATTCCGTCACGCCCTTGGAGAATTACGGCTACACTATCCAGACAACATCCTAGGCTGACATCCCACATGAACAACACAGTATGGACCACCTAGTCGTCCTAGTGCAACTTCCCTGGCCAAATGGCCTGGCACGGAAATCAAGGCGGCTATCCTGACATGCACACCTAGCATCAGATACCCCTATTATTCCGTCACGCCCTTGGAGAATTACGGCTACACTATCCAGACAACATCCTAGGCTGACATCCCACATGAACAACACAGTATGGACCACCTAGTCGTCCTAGTGCAACTTCCTTGACCAAACGGTCTGGCACGGAAACCAAGGCAGTTATCCTGACATGCACACCAGCATCAGATACCCCTATTATTTCGTCACGCCCTTGGAGAATTATGGCTACACTATCCAGACAACATTCGAGGCTGACATTCCATACGTACACATAAAACTCAAGACAATGCCACAATTCACAATTCAATGCATCGTATAAACAACATTTATAAAATGCAATGCACAGTTCAAAACGTTTAGGGACAAACCTCCCTCATAAATCCAACCGTCACCGGTTACCATTTTAATGCACAAAACCATTTTGCATGAAATCACCATATGTTCAGATAGAACAAGCACAATAAATCAAGTTTTGGGGGCAAACACTCACAACTTAAAACCAAGTTTTTCGGTAGAACACTCACAATAAATCAAGTTTTGGAGGAGAACCACTCATAAGAAAGCCAAATTTTGGTAGCGAACAACTCACCTTGAACGAAACTCAGAACACCTCGAATCTTGTGCCCAACCTCAATTTTCGTGCAACTCCTCAAGTCTTTTAACCAAACCACCTTCTTACAGGTCCTCATGCGCTGCCTAAGTGCTCTACGCGTGTGATGCCTCGCGTATGCTTTAAAAACGCTCTATCCACTAAACCCGAAGCACCTCGTCTAGCACAAATGTATCACAATTTCGAATGAGAGAATCCTTAGCCTTGAGCCCCTATTTATATGTTTAGGAAACTTAGCCACCAAGAAATATATATTCTGCAATCATTTCAAATCTTTCAAAATCTTTTCCAATCATTCCAAATCTTCTAATATTTTCTATAATCATTCCAAATCTTTTGATATCTTTTGCAATCATTCCAAAATCTTCTAAGATTCTCTGCAATCATTGTAAATCTTCTATAATCATTCCAAATCTTCTAATATCTTTTGTAATCATTCCAAAATCTTCTAAGATCTTCTGCAATCATTGTTATCCAAATCAAATATTTTCTTATCCAATCAAATCTTATACAAATCTTATCTTTAAAGTCATCATGAGCCTTCATCTTATCTCTAACGTCATCATGAGACTTCATTCTTATCTCTAAAGTCATTTATGAAGCTTTTTTTTCCTGAATCTCCCAAATGCCCCTAGTAAAAAGATTTCAAGAATTACACTTTGGCCCGAACTTTTGGATAATTGCACTTAGACCCTTTTCAACATGGTCCCCGGGCTAATTTTTAATTGCATTTTAGTCCCTGAAAAATGGACTAATTGCGCTAATGCCCCTAATTTTTAGGTAAATTACACTTTTACCCCAAACCTCAAAAATTACGATTTTGCCCCCGGCTCAAAAACTAAATTTCTCTTTAAAGACCTTTATAACCCTTTGAAATATCCTAAAACATTCCCTTTAAAATTCTGAAAAAATATCGTTTCGATCTCCCTCCGTCAATTTCGAAAAAAACTGCACTTAGGCCCGAATCTTCGTTTTAGCTACAAACCCTTTTGTTTCTTCCAAAAACTACTGAAGGGTTACTCTATATGCCAAATATGAACTTCCTCGGGGTTCCATTGACTTCCCGGATGCCCCGTACGATAATTCGGTATTTCAGCCTAAATCACAATTGCCTTTTTTAGCTATACCGGGAACCGTTCCCGATCCAACTTCTTTTGATGCCTAAAATCATAACTCGTATTACTTGTCGATACTATACCATTTTCCTTGGCTATCCAGGGTCCAGGGTACTCCCTCTGACTAATTCGATCGTCCAATGTTGCGTTAGTGTACCCTATAGTCTTATTTTCCACAAAGTCCATTTATGCCCTTCATCAAATATTATTTATGACCTCAAATCATTCTCGGGTATTACAGCCAACATATTCGGAAGCCTAATGAGTCATACGCAATAGGCACGGTCCCTAGCTTAAACCAGGAGAGTGGACGTATGGTTAAGTGGGACACTTCGGCAAGAAGTTGTGTCGTCGTAGGTTCTCACGGAAAAAGAACAAATAGACGTAATGATGTCGATATGGCGAGGGGTCATTATAATGGAAAGAGTTTCCTAAAATGACAATTGATTAAATTAGGAAGGAGTTTCTAATTTAATAATTTTCTATTTGTTGGAGTGGCAAATAGGAAATAAAATATATTTGGGCTTAAGTTAATATTTGGACTAAATTAGATTTGGGCCAAATATTAAAATAAATATTATATTTAGACTAAATTAGATTTGGGCCAAATATTAAATATTATATTTGGACCAAATTAGATTTGGGCCAAATATTAAATAAAATATATTTGGGCTTGAATTAGATTTGAGCCATAATATTTTATTTAACCTATAAAAGGATTGGGCGATTTAATTATATTTCTAGTTAGACTAGAATAAGCCCACTTAAGATTCTAATTAAATTAGAATTAATGGGCTAGCACAATCCATTAGGGTTTTCGAAACCCTAGGATATTTCACTATAAATATCCCTTTATGGGTTGCCCAAAATAAAGGGGTTTTTGGTGTTATTTTTCAAGTGTTGAAAAACGTATTTCCGTTCACTCTTCCCATTTCTTTTTGGCATCGATTTGAAACGTGGGCGTTCTTTTACCGTCCATACTCAAGCCGCGCAAAGGAGAAGGAGCTAGCACTCTTATTCCGCTTTCCTTGCCAACGGATGCATGCCGTGTATCACGAGTTAGAGGCTGGACGCTTGGACGGTTCGAATCCGCGAATGACTCGATAATCTAAAGGTTAGATTTATTTATTTGTTTGTGAATGATTTGATTTCGACGTTGATCCAATCCCCGGGATCGGGGTAAGGTTCAAAAATTTTGAACTACGCTGCTTGCCCCGTAGCGATCTTGCTTTACTTTCATTTAGGATCGCTCCAGGGTTCAATCAAAGAGTTCTATCAGGCAAGTATTCTTACTGTAATCCCTTCCATTACAGGTTCATATCAATTTTGATTTCAGATTATTCTAGTTCTTTGTTGTAGTTTTCAGATTTATATCAGTAAGCAGAGACGTATATATATATATATGCGTATAATAGTGAAGTTATGAGTAAGTTCTATTACTCCTAATCTATTTTGGATTGCCAGTTCTATTAATCCTTATCCATTTTGGATTGCAACTTTTATTAATCCTTATCCATTTTGGATTGCAGGTTCCATTAATCCTTATCCATTTTGGATTGCAAGTTCTATTAATCCTCATCCATTTTGGATTACAAGTTCCATTAATCCCTATCCATTTTGGATTGCAAGTTTTATTAATCCTCATCCATTTTGGATTGCAAGTTCCACTAATCCTTATCTGTTTTGGATTGCAACTTCCATTAATCCTTATCTGTTTTGGATTGCAAGTTCCATTAATTCTCATCCATTTTGGATTGCAAGTTTCATTAATCCTCATCCATTTTGGATTGTAAGTTCCATTAATCCTTATCCATTTTGGATTGTAAGTTCCATTAATCCTTATCCATTTTGGATTGTAAGTTCTATTACTCTAAGTTCTAATATTCGGATACCTTGTATTGTATCCGGATGTATCTAAAGTTGTTCGAGTATGATATCCAGATGGTTTGTTTATACATATGGAAAGGTCAAGATAATATTCGGATGTCTCGCCTAATATCCAGATACCTCCCTCAAAAGTTAAATTTTTCATTCGAATAGTCCCCAGTTATATGCGAATGCATCAGTGAGATATTTGGATGACCAGAATCATATCTGGATGTCCTAGTTCATATCCAAATACTTCCGAGCATATTCGAATAGCTTCTGCTTTGAATGTTAATGTATCCGGATGTTTTTCATCATATCCGGATATCCTTCCTGATATCCGAATGACTTTTCTAGAAATCCAATTTAGCTTCCAATGTGTCCTAATTCAAGTTTAATTCAATTAATGTATTCAATACCTTCTAACATTGAATTCATAAGCCAGAACATGACAAGTTAATCATACCCATACCCTAAATCATAGTTCATTGAATCTTTGTATTCTAACATATAGATGAAGATCATATCATGTTCAGCATTATTATAACATGATCAACATTATTTTGTGAGATTATGTGCATACATTTTGGTATGAGCATTGAGTATGACTTTATATGGAGCACTACATATTGTGTGCCAGCATTTATGTGAGCATTGCATTGCATTATGCGCGCTAGGCGGCTTAGTCTGCGAGGATCCCATCAGTTTCAGTTTCAGCTCAGTTTATGAGTTGCTCGCCTGGTGGCAACCAGTGGGTTAGGGGCTTTGCCCACAGTATGTGCTTACAGTTTTTATGTATGTAGGTTTTAGATCAGATAGGTATGTATTATTAGATTATGTGGGCCTACGAGCCAAAGTTGCATACCTGCATTTAATTTACAGTTTATGTGCATTACATTTTTATTAATGCAAACAGACAGTGATTATACAGTACAAGTTCAGTGAGTTATTTATCAATATCGATATTCTTCGATTTAGCTTCAGTATTCTTTCCAGCTTATTACTTGCTGAGCTTTTGTAGCTCACCTTGTACTCTTCACCCCTCCAGGTTCTAGCAGGGGAGTATCAGATGTGGGGCCTAGCAGCAGTATTCAGTAGTGTGTGTACATGGAGCCGCTCAAGATAAAAGATGTCTGGGAGTTCGTTGAGTTTTATAGTATTTTCTTAGTTTAGATCTATTTTATATTTCAGTTGAAAGATTGTCCCTTAGACAGAGTTTATGGTTTCTAGTCTGTATTAACTCAGAGCTTTTATTCCAATTGATTGAGATGTTCAGTTATGGTATCAGATTTCAGTTTATCAGCCAGTTTATTTTATTATCCCCAGTAGCACCTCTTCTCGATTAGTTCTAGGAAAGGGGGTGTTACAGTATTGGTATTAGAGCGGTGTTTTGAGGAGTCTCCCGTACACACATAAGATGTTGGGTAGAGTTAGGACTTGTGTCCGTCAGTTAGATATGTTGCCCCAATTAGCAGTATTCTAACCCTAAGTGGTCATGCAGGAAGATGAGTAATAGAAGAGGACGACCTCGTACTCGCAATGAGGCTACTTCTATTACAGATGAGGTTCTAGTATCCACGTTAGGCTCACCAGGAGAGTCAGTCGCAATCTACGGCAGGATTGGTCGAGATACGAGGTATGTTAGTAGGATTGATGAGGGTGGTAGATACCCTAGTTATTAGTTAGGCAAGGACAAGTTCCCCAAGAAGTAGGAGGTAGTAGTGGCGGTAAGCCAGTCACTCCAATAGCTTTAGTTGTGGAGGCAGATATAGGGAGTTAGTTATTAAAGGATTTCATGGCCTTCCGACCATTAGCATTCTATGGAGGCACATATGCAACAGCAGTTGAGAATTAGATGCTATCGATTGTACAGACGATCGCCGAGTGCGACTTAGCACATTTTTATGTAGAGGTGATGCCGAGAGATGGTGGAAGACTGTCCGCTAGAGATTGGTAATCAAGAACCCGCATGGGTCGAGTTTTAGCAAGTGTTAAATGACGCTTATTATTCAGCATGGGTTAAGGACCAGAAAGTTTTTGAGTTCGTTGAGTTGGTGTAAGGTACCAAGACAGTGGCCCAAGATGAGGCAGAGTTTATAGTCTTGACTATATAAGCCTCAGAGTTGGTGTCCACTGAAGCTAAGAAGGATGTTAAATTCTAGAGAGGATTGTGTGCTGATATTTGCCACGCTTTTGGAAGAGCTCAGAGTGTGGTGTAACGACCCGCTCCCACTTACGAGCGCCACTGGTAAATAATCGACCAGATTACTCACCTATCAAACCACAACTGAAGGGTTGGATTATGTTTCAAGAGAAACGCCCTAGGTGGGAACTAGGCTTCGTCCTTCCCTTCGCTCCACTCAGGAATCGGTCCCAACTCAATCAAGAAAACACAGCGGACTGAGACCCGAAACCCGAGTGAGCTTCACCTCTCTTCAACTCGCCCCATAGCAAGCCAGAGGTGACCCAGGCACTAGCTAGCATACAAACACTTCGTTGAGTATTGGGGATTTATGAGAACATACCTTGCTGATCCTGACTCGGTCCGAAACTTGGCTTTACCAACTATGCCACATTCAACAAGCAATCTCATAATCATCTATCACACTATGATGATTACAACAATTAAATACATTTAAGCTCAATAACACAGACATTTACTCACAAGGGTATACATACACCACGCCCCCTGGCTATATACAAGCAATATTAAAAATACATAACTCGGGCAACTCAGCTAGTTGCCACAACGGCCTCCCTGCGCCATCCCTGCTTGCCTCTGGACTTGCAATATCTACACATGAGGTAAAACCTCATGAGTCATAAAGACTCAGTAAGGGTGCAATGCATGTAAATATGAATATAATCATGTTTATGTATGTCAAATGCATGCAAATGAGGCTAGGCTCACACATCCTCACAACCCACTAAGGTTTGAGGCATCAACCTATCAGCCCCCACCACTAGTCCTCCTTATGGCCATAGGTCCACTAGTTCTTGCATCACACAAGATATAACCACTACATGCCAGTGCAACATAAAAACATTATCAAGCATATTTACCAACTTGCAAGGCCACCTCCACATGGGGCCGTCCCTTACCTGGCTTAAAGCCTCATCTCTGCCTCGGTGAGAACGCCAGCCCGAACTCCGAGCTCTTCTAGGATTACCGCCTTCCTGGTCGAATCTAGAGGCAAACACATAAAAACCCAACTCTATTAACATTCGGCATTAACCCAATGCCATCGATTTTGCCACACATTGCAAAATCACCATCAACACTATTTCCAAACAACCAACCACGGCATACATCAGCCATTTAATAATTTCCAACCACCCCGACCCGGGGTTAAATCCAACAACACTCCACAATTTAATATCTCACATAAAGGAAATATTTTGAAAAGAAGTAATTAACTCACCTCAGATAATTTGGAAGAGAAAATCGATCAATCGCTCATACCGGCATTGCCTCATTACTGCCATCTCAAGCCCAAAATCTCCATTTTCAAGCTTTCGACACGTTCCTTGTGCCCCAAAATAATTTCCAGACTCTTCCCCCATTTTTCTGGAATTTTGGCTATTTTCCCTTATTTTTCCCATTATTTCCTTTTCTTTTATTTTTATTTTTTTTCCTTTTCTATTTTTTTTTCTTCTTCTCCCGCGTGCCCCTGTTCTCCTTCCTTCTTCGCGGCTTCTTCTTCTTCCTTGTGCAGGCGCCCTCGCGCACCAGTTCAGCCACCGCTGCCCTCCAACATCACCACCGACGGCCATCTCACGCCATCACGCACCCACTGTCCGGCCGCCGCCGCCTCAAGCTGCCCCCACGCCGCGAGCAGCTGCTTGCGCATGGCGGCCATGGCTGTTCTAGCCACCTCCGCTGGCCAAGCCAGCTCCCGCCATTGCTGCAACCTCAACTGGCCGCCACGACCTCCTGCACCACTACAACCGCTATCAACACCTTCCAGCCAACGCCGAGCGCCTCCACGCGAGCCACTGCAACCGCTCCAGCTCCGCCCTGCGTCAGCCATGGCCGACGCTTCCAGCCACTGCCATTGCCCGCGACCGCCGCTGTCGATGGTTGCAGGTCGCTGGTCGACCATCGGCCAGCCACCATCTCCCTCACTTGATCTCCCTCTCTCTCGATCGGTTCTCACTCTCTGCTCTCTCCCTAGTGAAGGCTCTCGGCCATTTCAAAATATCAGAGGGGAGGAAGCTTCCTCCCCACTTTCGCGTATACTGTATATATATATATAATAATTTACATTTTAATTCCCCAATTACACTATTATTTCACTGCCCAATTTCGATAATCCCACTTAAGGAATTTACTAATTGCACCTGGCCCTCTAGCCTTAATTAATTTTTACTAAATCACACAAAATGTTGATTTTTCAAGAATTAATATTCGATTTTTTTACTCGATAAGGCCGATTTCGTCCTTGCGCCTATATGGGACCTCTATTCGATTCGAAAACGCTTAAGGATTGCCTTATTCAGAAAATCGAACCACCCCTAGGGTCCCCTCAGCTCCCAGGAGGTCCCCTCCGATTATTCGATATTGGTACCCACTCGGGCTTCTACCGAAATTATTTCGAAAATTATTCCCGGTCGGACTGGTTTCAGCGCCATTAACCTTATCTCGAGACGCTCATCAATCTCTTGCCCTCTCTCCTGGACATCCAAGTCCCGAGGCACTCCCAGCTGCCAATTCGGCAAATTTCATTAATTAATTTCTCGATATTGACCATTGGGCTTCCTGGACCACCCGAGATCCTTTCAAAATAATAAAAAATTATTTATTTTTAACACCATGTAATACCGGGTATTACATGTGGATTATGCCATGGTAGTTTAGCAAGAGTATGTTATCAAGAGAAATGTTTGAGAATTGAGATCGAGGTACATGATAAGAAGCTATTTGGAGACTTAGAAATTCTTGATGTTAGGGATTTTGATTTGATCCTTGGCATGGATTGGTTGTCACGGCATTATGCAAGAGTTGACTGTCAATGGAAGATTATAGACTTTGATCTACCTCGATAGCTGGTTCAGATATATAGAGGAGTCAAGCCTATGGCTATGATTCCAATTATCTCAGTGATGAAATTAGAGAAGTTGATGCGTGATGGAAGTAAAGTTTACCTAGTTTTTGTTACCTTAGATGAGAGAAGCAAGAAGAAGTTGTTTGAGGTGCCAGTAGTACGAGATTTCTCATATGCTTTCCTTGATGAATTACCAGGATTACCTCCTCAGAGAGGAGCAGAGTTTACTATTGAGTTATTGCCTAGTATACAGCCTATTTCTAAGGATCTATATCGAATGACACTTGATAAGCTAAAGGAGTTAAAGGCCCAGTTAGAGGAATTAATAGAGAAGGGTTTCATTTGACCCAGATCATCCCTATAGGGCGTTCCAGTATTATTCGTGAGAAAGAAAGATGGATCTTTGAGGTTGTGCTTAGATTATTGTCAGTTGAATCAGGTGACAGTGAAGAATAAGTATCCTTTACCTCGAGTGGATGACTTATTAGACCGGTTGCAAGGAGCTAAAGTGTTATCAAAGATAAACTTAAGATTAGGTTACCATCAGGTGTGAGTCAGAGATGATGATATTCAGAAAACTACTTTTAGGACTCACTAAGGACACTATGAGTTTGTGGTGATGCCATTTGGGTTAACGAATGCTCCAGCTGTTTTCATGGATTTGATGAATCAAGTTCTATAGGAGTACCGAGATTGCTCCATTATTGTCTTCATAGATGATATTTTAGTTACTCACCTAGTGTAAAGGAGCATATAGAGCATGTTACTCGGTACTATAGAGGCTCAGAGAAGAGCAATTGTGTGTCAAGTTCAGTAAGTGTAAGTTTTGGCTCACTCAGATTGGATTTCTAAGTCATGTGGTGTTTGGAGACGGTATTTCAGTGGATCCAAACAAGATTAAAACAGTTATGGATTGGCCGAGATCTACGATAGTGACAAAGATACGTAGTTTTCTAAGTCTTGTAGGATCTTATAGGTGATTCATTGAGGGATTTGTTCGTTTATCTTCCCCTATGACTAAGATAACAAGGAAATGAGAGAAGTTGGAATGGAATGATGCGTGTGAACGTGCTTTCCAAGAATTAAAGCAGAAGTTGACCACCGCACCAGTCTTAGCTATACCAAGAAGTGGAGAGAAATTTTCCATCTATAATAATGCTTCCCATTCAGGTTTGGGTTGCGTATTGATGCAATAAGGTTGAGTTAATGCTTATGCCTCAAGACAATTGAAGAAACACGAGGTGAACTACCCTACTCATGATTTGGAGTTGGCAGCAGTAATATTTGCATTGAAGATATGACAATACTATTTATATGGTGAGAATATTGAGATTTATACAGATCATAAGAGTTTACATTATCTTCTATCCCTAAAAGAATTGAACATGAGGTAAAGACATTGGGTCGAGTTATTTAAGGACTTCGACTATGAGATTCTATACCATCTAGAAAAGGCTAATGTAGTAGCCGATGCTTTGAGTCGGCGAGGAGCTTCTATAGCTATGATGATGGTTTAAGAATGGAAGTTATTAGAGAAATTAAGTGCTTTAACTATTTCAGCCCCAGAGGAAAGATCAGTTTGTGAGTTGTGCTTACATGAGAATACAACCCAAGTTATTTGATTTAATCAAGGACCAACAATCAAAAGACGAGAAGTTGGCTCAGATTTTGGCAGATATCGGGAAATTTTCTCCTTTGGGATATATTCTACGGAGTGATGGTATACTCTTATTTCAAGGACATATTTGTATACTCGATGATGGAAGTCTTAAGCAGGAGATTTTAAATGAAGGACACAAAAGTCGTTATACTATTTATCCAGGTGTTGCAAAGATAAACCATAACCTAAAGTGATAGTATTGGTGAAGTGGTATGAAGAAAGATGTAGCAAAATATGTTTCATAGTGTTCAGTATGCTAACAAGTTAAAACGGAACATCAGAAACTTGTAGGTTTATTAGTTCCATTACCTATTCAAGAGTGGAATTGGGATAATGTTGCTATGGATTTTTGTGATGGGTTTACCCAAAATGATTAGAGGCTATGATGCTATATGGGTGATTATCAATCGTTTGACTAAATTAGCCCATTTTCTTCCTATTAAGAAGACTTACCCATTGAATAGGTTTACAAGAATTTATATTGAGGAGATCGTGAAGTGACACGATGTTCCAGCCAGCATTGTATTAGATCGAGATCCTCGTTTTACTTCTCAATTTTTGGGAGCTTTGCATGATGCATTTGGATCTCAGATGAAGTTTAGTATAGCATTTCATCCGCAGACAGATGGCCAGTCAAAAAGGACTATTAGGACTCTCGAGAACATGTCGAGAGCTATTGTTCTAGACTTCCAAGGTAGTTGGGATGAGTATCTACCTTTGGTAGAATTTACCTAAATAATAGTTTCCATTCAAGTATTGGAATGTCTGTATGAGGCATTGTATGGGCGACAGTGTCGATCGTCGATATGTTGGGAATAGATTGGTGATAGGGCTTTATTATGTCCTGAAATTATTGAGAAAACATCATAAAAGATTTGAGTTATCAAAGCTATAATGAAAACGGCACAAGACAGACAGAAGAGTTATGCAGATAAGTGACGACGAGACGTCAAGTTTGAGGTAGGTGACCATGTTTGGTTAAGAGTCATGCCTATTAAAGGGTGTGCAGATTTGGCGTAACAGGGAAGCTTAGTCCCAGTTACATTGGTCCATCTGAGATTTTGAGATGGATTGGGACTTTGGCATATGAGTTAGCTTTGCCACCTCACTTGTCCCATGTCCATAACGTGTTTCACGTTTCGATGTTGAGGAAGTATGTTCCAGATCCTCAGCATGTGATTGATTTTCAGAATCTTGAGGTCAGAGAAGACGTATCTTATGAAGAGATGCCTACCAGTACTCTAGAGCGAAAAGAAAAAATTTTGAGGAATCGATCAATTCCTCTCGTGAAAAGTGCAATGGCAGTGACACTCGCCAGAAGAGGCGACGTGAGAATAAGAAGAAGAGATGATGAGTCTTTACCCCTCGTTGTTTGAGTAACCAGGTACAAATTTGGAGGACCAAATTCTTTTAAGGAGGGGAGAAATTGTAACGACCCGTTAGAGGGCCCAGTATTTATTCAAGAATGATTTAATTAATTGTTGAAGTATTTGATTAAGCGATTTTGCCAATTAATTATTTAATGTGGTAATTTAGAGATTTTGAAGGAAAAGAATAACATTTATTTCTTTTAATTTTGGAGTTTAAAAGAATTTGCCAAGGTGGCAATTTAGATTTTTAGTTGAGAGAATATTATATAAATAGCATTTAAAGAGCATTTAATTCTAGTTATTTATTTTGGAAATTAAATGCAAGGGCATGAAGGTGATTTTAGAGTTTTATTATTATTTGAGAGTTTTAATAATAATTTTTGTATTATTATTAATTAAGTGGGACTATATATTTAAAGAAGAATGAGAATCCATGTATGAGATGGATTTAGATTAAGAGTCTCCTAGTCCCAATAGGAGAAGGTTTTGAGAGTCTCCAAGTTTAATTGGGAGAGGGATTCCAAGTTATAAAAGGAAAGAGATCTAGGACTTTATGTCTATATATAGAGCCCATTAGCTTAGCTTTTCTTCACGCCGTGTGAAGAACAAAAAAGCCAAGAGATAGTAGAGGCTTGCTAGAGTCTTCAGGATCACTCCAGGGTTCGATCAAAGAGTTCTATCAGGCAAGCATTCTTCCTGTAATCCCTTCCATTACAGGTTCATATCAGTTTTGATTTCAGATTATTCCAATTCTTCGTTGTAGTTTTCAGATTTATATCAGTAAGCAGAAACGTATATATATATATATATGCGTATAACAGTGAAGTTATGAGTAAGTTCTATTACTCCTTATCCATTTTGGATTGCTAGTTCTATTAATCCTTATCCATTTTGGATTGCAACTTTTATTAATCCTTATCCATTTTGGATTGCAAGTTCCATTAATCGTTATCCATTTAGGATTGCAAGTTCTATTAATCCTTATCCATTTTGGATTGCAAGTTCTATTAATCCTCATCCTTTTTGGATTGCAAGTTCCATTAATCCCTATCCATTTTGGATTGCAAGTTCCATTAATCCTCATCCATTTTGGATTGCAAGTTCCATTAATCCTTATCCATTTTGGATTGCAAGTTCCATTAATCCTTATCATTTTGGATTGCAAGTTCTATTAATCCTCATCCATTTTGGATTGCAAGTTCCATTAATCCTTATCCATTTTGGATTGCAAGTTCTATTACTCTAAGTTCTAATATCCGGATACCTTGTATCATATCCGGATGTATCTAAAGTTCTTCGAGTATGATATCCGGATGGTTTGTTTATACATCCGGAAAGGTCAAGATAATATCCGGATGTCTCGCCTGATATTCGGATGCCTCCCTTAAAAGTTGAAATTTTCATTCGAATAGTCCCCAGTTATTTCTGAATGCATCAATAAGATATCTAGATGACCAGAATCATATCCGGATGTCTTAGTTCATATCCAAATACTTCCCAGCATATCCAAATAGCTTCTACGTTGAATGTCAGTGTATCCGGATGAGCCTTCTTCATATCCGGATGTCTTTCATCATATCCGGATATCCTTCCTGATATCCGGATGACTTTTCCAGAAATCCAATTTAGCTTCCAGTGAGTCCTAATTCAAGTTTAATTCAATTAATGTATTCAATACCTTCTAACATTGAATTCATAAGCCAGAACATGACAAGTTAATCATACCCATACCCTAAATCATAGTTCATTGAATCTTTGTATTCTAACATATAGATGAAGATCATATCATGTTCAGCATTATTATAACATGATCAGCATTATTTTGTGAGATTATGTGCATACATTTTGGTATGAGCATTGAGTATGACTTTATATGGAGCACTACATATTGTGTGCCAGCATTTATGTGAGCATTGCATTGCATTATCCGCACTAGGCGGCTTAGTCCGCGGGGATCCCATCAGTTTCAGTTTCAGCTCAGTTTATGAGTTGCTCGCCTGGTGGCAACCAGTGGGTTAGGGGCTTTTCCCACAGTACGTGCTTACAGTTTTTATGTATGCAGGTTTCAGATCAGATAGGTATGTATTATCAAATTATGTGGGCCTATGAGACAAAGTTGTATACCTGCATTTAATTTACAGTTTATGTGCATTACATTTTTATTAATGCAAACAGACAGTGATTATACAGTACAAGTTCAGTGAGTTATTTATCAATATCGATATTCTTCGATTTAGCTTCAGTATTCTTTCCAGCTTATTACTTGCTGAGCTTTTGTAGCTCATCTTGTACTCTTCACCCCTCCAGGTTCTAGCAGGTGAGTATCAGATGTGGGGCCTAGCAACAGTATTCAGTAGTGTGTGTACATGGAGCCGCTCAAGATAAAAGATGTCTGGGAGTCCGTTGAGTTTTATAGTATTTCCTCAGTTTAGATCTATTTTATATTTCAGTTGAAAGATTGTCCCTTAGACAGAGTTTATGGTTTCCAGTCTGTATTGACTCAGAGCTTTTATTCCAATTGATTGAGATGTTCAGTTATGGTATCAGATTTCAGTTTATCAGCCAGTTTATTTTATTATCCCTAGTAGCACCTCTTCTCGATCAGTTCTAGGAAATGGGGTGTTACATTTCATACGTTTAAATTTTGGGTCAAAACCTTTCCATATTTTGAAACATGAGATTAACATAAATGATTTTTCATATTTATGATTGGTTTTTCACCAAACACATTTATGTTCTAGTTGGTCTTTTGCCTTAGAACAAATTTAGCTCTATGTTGACCAACAACTTCAAAGCTAATTTGAAAATCATTTTAGGAGACTGTTTTAAGACTAAATACATGACTTAGGGATTAAACCAATATATGTTTATCATCATCAAAACTAATATACAAAAAGGTGCAACATCAGGGGCGATAGCGTGCGAGTGCACCACGTGGGCATAGCCCGCGATCGCCTAGGGCGGCATGTGCCTGCACAAAGCAGGCTGAGCTCGCTTCCCTTTTTCTAGGCCGTGGGCTTGCCCCGCGATTACGACCTTGGCCTAGCCACGCGCCTCATGCATGCGGGCTGCATGCCGCGTGCCTTACGTAGGTGGCCACGCGCGCGCGTGCATGGCACGCGTTGTTAAGCGCATGCGGCCCCTATTCCCCCTCCCAATTTTAATTATTTATTTTATATTTCCAGTAAAATAAATTTGAAAAAAAAACGGTTTTCAAAACACTTTAGGTATAATTGTTATACTCATGTTCGACAATCATATAAATTTTATAATATGCTTTTTAATTGTTAAATAGCATGTTGTGGATGCCTTGTCGCATATCGATATTGGTTATGGATTTAGGACACTACATAATTGATGTATGTGTTGTGTGGATGTATGGATTGTTTTATTTGATGGCCTGCATGCCGAGATTTGTTGTTTTTGGATAACGATTGTAAAATTATTTGTTTAATTTTATTTTCGCTTTTATTCTATTAAAAGTAGTTTATAGTGAATGTAAAAGTGGGGATTCAATCAATGGTGGCACAATGTGGAATAGAGTCGTCAAAGGTGAAACAATCGAGGACACGAAGACCCTATGTAAACAGGTTATGCTTGTAATAGTTATAAGTAGTTTTCTTTTATTGCACCCACGTATGCACCACACGTTTCCAATGGTCAAAATCGTGCTTAGAATGCATGTTTGAGTCCATGACCATATCGACTACTTTATGCAATGTTTATTTTACATAGTTGATGAATGATGATTAAAACATTACATGTGTAAAGTGAGACCTAAAAAATTAGACCAGAAATCTCCCATAATTGTAAAATTAAATTGTAACCGGTTATACCTTAAGAGTTAATGCAATTTAATTGGGGCTCTCCATCACGGTAGAGATTAGGGCATTTTGATTCGTGTGTTGACCGACTATGGATACATAGGGGTTGCACACTGGTTAAAATGTTTTTAATTTCTAGTTATCATTTGATGAGACGGGGATGCACAAATATTGAGACCTAAGAACCTGTTATGTGGGGGGATTGATATTCAACTATGCAGACTTATTAGCATGATGGTATAATTTAACCATGTTCAATTGCCAAGAAACTATTATGTGAGGTACATTGGACTGGGAGACAAGATAATATTTGGGCCGTACATGAGATGCACTGGACAAGAGTTGTTCACTTATTGAATTTGTTATTCCAAGAATCTATTATATGAGGAGTAATAAGTTTGATAAGAATCCAAATGCCCACTGGAATTCATGCTAACGTGAATTCGCATTTTCCTTTATTGGGAGTAAGGAAGCTGAAAAACTTAGTGGGAGACACTGTTTGATTTAAAGACCAAAATCAAATAGTTAAGGAAAATAAGATATCTAATAATCTATTTATTTTCTGCAGATACATCAAATGGCTTCATTGCACCCACTTACTAGAAATCTTGACAAGCACCAGCTAACTGGACTAAATTTCAATGATTGGCTCTTAAACTTAAAACTGATTTTGAACTTGGAGAAAATTACTTATGTGTTAGATGCTCCTGTACCTATGCCTGCTCATGATGATGGAGGAGAAAATGTTTCTCAAAACATTACTCAAGAGGAGCAAGATACTCTCACCAAGTGGCGAGATGATGATCTCACCGCTAGGAGTTATATGCTTGTTTCAATGAGTAGTGAATTACAACGTCAACATGCGAATATGCCTGACGCGTACTCTATCACCACACACCTGCAAGAGTTGTATGGTGAACAAAGTTGGAGTGCAAGATATGAGATAACTAAGGCACTATTTAGGGCAAAGATGTCTCTGGGAGGATTAGTAAGAGGACATGTTCTCAAAATAATCTCTTTGTCAGAGAAGCTGAAGGATTTGGGGGATGAGTTGAATCTTCACCTCCAAATTGATTTGATTCTTCAGTCTTTGCCAGATTCGTATGGGAATTTCATATCAAATTTCTATATGAATAAAATAGAGTGTACACCGGTAGAGTTAATGAACATGCTCATTATGGCACAGAGCAATATGAAATCGGGTACTGTGATGGCTGTTACCTCTTCCAGAAAGACTAGGAAGCAGAAAGGCAAGAAAAATGCCACGCAAGTACCACAGGGGGCCAAGACAATAAGTAAGAAGAAGAGAAAAGCTGTTGCCAAAGGAAAATATTTCCATTGTGGCAAGGACGGGCACTGGAAAAGAAACTGCAAAGATTACCTTAGTTCCTTGAAGAAGGAAGCAGATGAAAGTAAAGCAAGATCGCTACGGGGCAAGCAGCGTAGTTCAAAATTTTGAACCTTACCCCGATCCCGGCGATTGGATCAACGTCTAAATCAAACAATCATATACATAATAAAGTAAATCTAACATTTAGATTTTTAAGTCGTTTGCGGATTCAAGCCGTCCAAGTGTCCGGCCTCTAACTTGTGATACGCGGCGCACGTCCGTTGGCGAGGAGAGCGGAATGGGAGTGCTAGCTCCTTCTCCTAACAAGGCTTATGAATGGACGGGAAAATAATTGATTTTCAACTCTTGAAAACCAACAAAATAAGAGGCATAATTTGGGCATCCCATAAAGGGCTATTTATAAAGAAGCAACCTCCTAGGGTTTTCCCAAACCCTAGGGGACATGGATTGGGCTAGCCCATTAATCCTAGTCCAACTAGAAATTAAAGTGGCCAAAATTCATTTATAAATATGTGGCCCAAATCTAATTCAAGCCCAAATAATTAATATTTAATATTTGGCCCAAATCTTATTTAGCCCAAATATAATATTTATTATTTAATATTTGACCCAAATCTAATTTAGCTCAAATATTTAATTTAATTTAATTTAATATTTGGCTCAAATACTTTATTTAGCCCAAGTATTAAATTAAGCCCAAATTATTAAATTAGAAACTTCTTTCTAATTTAATCATTAAGTTAGAAACTACTTTCTAATTTAATCAATTGCTATTTTAGGAAACCTTTTTCTTTATGACGACCCCTCATCATATCGACGTCATTACGTCTGTTTGTTCTTTTCCCGTGAGAACCTACGACGGCACAACTTCTTGCCGAAGTGTCCCACTTAACCATATGTCCGTTTTCCTAGTTTAAGCCAGGGACCGTGCCTATTGCGTATGACTCATTAGGCTCCCGAATATGTTGGCAATGTGTCGGTACGAACACATAAGACAAGATTGGCCTCTAGCAAGGCATCATGCCTACTCAATTATTCAGAAGGATTCATAATCCGCAAATAACCTTTCACGAGCATGGTTACCGTGTAATTCGATCCTCTCATCAATGTATCCTATGTGATCTCAAGTTGGCAATGTGTTGCTTGATTATGATCACATAAGTCTTTCTTCGGTTATCCGGATATCTTCACTTAATAAAAAGTGAATCAATAACTCCTTATTGATCTCTTTCACCATGGCCATGGATTTAAAGTGAATATCCACCGAAGGCGCCTTAGATACATCATCCTCTTGTTGGAAATGTATGCCCTAAAGACATGTTTTGTTTAATTTATGGTAATGATGTCTCTTTTATTCAGTTCATGGCACATATATTATTTGCATTTAATTGTTGGAAAAGTGTCCATGCTATTAAGTAAGTGATTCATGTGATGGGTCGTTCTTCACAGTTAGGCATGAATCATGGGTACTTAATAAGCAAGAAAAATATTACTCTTGATCTTTTGATAGAATTGGGCATTCTATCATGATAAGATCATTGTGCAATAGATCCTAATGGAGGATGGCTTGCCTTAGCCAGTAAACAGTCCATTTACTCTAATTGTACAAGCGCATTTGGAATGCGTAGAGTGGACCTGTGATAGAAGCTAATGACAAAGTACTAATTATCATGGAGCTAGTCTATCACTGCTACTACGTGGACGAGTACGCTAATACTTGAGTATTAGTTGGTGGTCTAGTGAACCTAGAGCTATATTCTTAGATTCATTGTAGGTGAGGTCTATCAAAGATCAATATCTTTTTGAGTTAGGAGTATGGTTTCTAATTAGCTAAGACAGACTAATACAAGATAGTTTCTGTGATTCACCCCCTTGTGATTGTCCAAGAATAATCAAATAATCCAGGGCCCTAGGAACGTGATTTTAGAGTGTGTGCTTCTGGGTAGCTCCCAGTGATAAGCAAGTAAATTCGAGTAGTCACGGATTATTGGACTAGTGATCTAAGGATGGTAGAAATCATTTAGAGAGGTGTTAGTACATTATTCCTTTCTAAATGATGGGTGTTACGCAGAGGGGTATTTTCGTCATTACACTAGTAGGTCAAAGACATGGCATATGCAAAATTATTCGTGGGGTCAGTGTTACCATATGGTGATAGTTGGAACACTTAGAATGCCAAAATATAGCTACTAGGTAGCAGGGATATTTTGGTCATTTTAGTAGCCGTGAATAATTTGTCTTTTGGTCCCCGGGGTAGCTCAATGTAACTCATGTATTTTTTAATACATTTGGCTTGTTGGGTGAATTACATTGAGAGAGAATTATTTTATTCAGGATGGTCCATAATTAATTGGGCTAGAATAAAATAATAGTTCATTAGTTTAATTAATTAATTGGGCTAACCCAATTAGAAAATTAATTAAATGGACTTGGCCTATTAGGGTTTGGCCCACTAGGGTTTTAACCCTAGGGTTCTCCCTATATATACCTCTCTTTGGTTGTTTTTCATCTAAGGTCGTTTTTTGCTCTTCTTCACCGAAAGAGAGGCCAGGAGTTCGAGTCATACTCCGGAAGATCGAAAGAGTGCTTTTGAGTTCTAATGCGAAGGAGCCAAAGGATAGCAGGACAGCCGTCGTCTCCACCACGCGAAGAAGCTCCCGCGCATCCTGCTCCCATCGCTCCATTCCGTCCGGTAATCCGCCGAAAAAGTAAGTCTCCTAGATTCTAATCAATACGAGGAACGATTTTGATTTTAAAACGCTTCCGTTTCATGCTTTTGTATCCTCGTTCCTGATCCTTCACCTCTATCAAGGGATAGACGAGTCCCATCTTGGCTATGCACCCATCTCCATAAGCCTCACGATATACCCAACGATCGCCCACATGCAGCCTTTGTCTAGGCCCATCGAAATGATGTCAAAGTATACCGGTCTTCTTATGAGATGACCGTGACAACCTCAGGTCCAAGGATTAGTTACACCCATCTCGTATGAGAATTCCATCAACATATAACCAAAATGGATTCTCATGGCGAGTCATGTCCAATGACACGTTCTCCAACATTGGTCACCTATGTACTTGTCTAGGCATCCCCATGCCTATGGGTGTGAGACCCCCATTGCTATCACATAGCAAAAAACATAGCACATACAAGTCTTACCGCAATTGTCAATATCCATTCTTGACATTGCTACGACTTGGGACGTTTAATGATGTCTAGAAACTGTGATGCATCATCTCACATCTTTATAGATTAATCACAGTATACATCATATGGACTTCTATCTAGTTTCATTCGGTTATTACAAAAATAATAAGAAACTAATAGAATGACTTCTTGTGAAATTGAATAACTCCTTATTCAATAATAAATATGATTACAATTGTCAGTGTACAACATGCCCAATCTGATTGGGTCTAGAGCACCTACACTAACAGCAGAATGTGTGATGATAGTTCACGAGTATTTTTCCATTGCTCATTGTTCTACTTTATGGATTCTAGATTCTGGAGCGACAACTCATGTTTGTGCTTTTGTACAGGATCTGGAGCAAAGTAGAAGGCTCGCAAATGATGAGATCGTGCTGAAGGTGGCAAACGGGGTAAGAGTTGCAGCCACGACTATTAGCACTGTTACTTTATCTTTATCGCATGGACATAGTTTAGTTTTAAACAATTATTTATGTGTACCCGGAGCTTTTAAGAACATTATTTCTATTCCTGCTTTAGTGAAAGAGAATTATGAATTTTCTTTTAAAAATAATGTTTGTGAGATTTATTTTGGAAATAAATTGATTGCTTATGGTAATTTTGTCAATGGTCTTTACATTTTGAATGTAACTGTTGATGATGATAAACATCTGCGTGTATTGAATAATAACAAGAGACAAAGGGATAACCCAAATCCCAAAATTCTGTGGCATCATCGATTGGGTCATATAAGGGATGACAAAATCACTAAGTTGGAGAAAGATGGGCTTCTTGGCCCATTGGGTTTTGAACCTCATCTAACTTGTGAATCTTGTATCCTAGGAAAAATGACAAAATCACCCTTTGTTAGACAAGGGGGCAGAGTTACAGAATTGTTGGGACTCATACATTCTGAAGTATGTGGGCTAATTAATGTAATGGCCTGAGTAGGTTATCAATACTTCATAACTTTTACAGATGATATGTCTAGATATGGATATGTTTATCTCATGAGACATAAATCTGAATCTTTTGAAATGTTCAAAGATTTTAAAGCTGAAGTAGAAAATCAAATTGGTAAAAAGATAAAAGCTTTACGATTAGATCGTGGAGGTGAATATCTAAGTCACGAGTTTGAATATTTTCTTAAATTTTTGAGTATTATTTCACAACGCACTCCACCAGGAACACGTCAACTGAACGGGGTTTCAGAAAGGAGGAATCAGACTTTATTAGATATGGTCCGAAGCATGTTAAGTTATTATGACTTACCATTGTTCCTATGGGGTCATGCCCTTCTTACTGCAATATACCTTCTAAACAGATTACCTTCCAAGTCAGTTTCTACAACGCCATATGAGATATGGTTTGGTAGGAAACCAAATCTTAAACATGTTAAGATTTAGGGATGTACAACTTTTCTAAAAAAGCTCAAATCAGAAAAACTTGAGACTCGATCTTTAAAGGGTAGTTTCATAGGTTATCGTAAGGATACATTAGGATATGAATTCTATATTCCTGAGCTGCAACAAGTAGTTGTTAACAGAAATGCCATTTTTCTTGAAAAAGAGTTTATTCAAGAAGGTAGAACAAAAAGGAAAATAGAACTTGGTGAAGAGTTCGTCGAACCTGAATCTATCCCACAAGATGTCCAATTATCAAGTGAGGAGCCAAGGCCGAGTCTTGCACCTCCCAATAGGAGGAGTGAGAGGACACCTCGGCAACCTGAGAGATATGGTTTCTTAAGTGAACAAGAGTTGTTCGTAGTAGGAGACCATGATCACTCAAATGACCCTACCACTTATCGAGAGGCGATGTCAGATATCGACTCACAAAGATGGCTAGAGGCTATGAAATCCGAAATGGATTCCACGTATTCGAACCAGGTCTAGACTCTTGTAGATCCACCAAAAGGTATAGTACCTATTGGATGTAAATGAGTCTTCAAGAAGAAGATAGGTTTGGATGGAAAGGTAGAGACCTACAAAGCAAGATTAGTGGTGAAAGGTTATCGTCAAAGGCAAGGTGTTGACTATGAGGAAACCTTTTCTTCAGTTGTCATGCTTAAATCCATTAGGATTCTACCAGCCATTGCCTCTCATTGTGATTATGAGATTTAGAAAATGGATGTGAAGACAGCTTTTCTAAATGGTTATATAGATCAGGATATCTATATGGAACAACCTGAAGGCTTCACACCCAAGGATCAAATAGGGAAGGTATGCAAGCTTAAGAGATCCATTTATGGTCTTAAGCAAGCATTCAGGAGTTGGAACATTCGTTTTAATAATGAAGTCAAATCGTTTGGGTTCATTCAAAACATTGACGTGAAAGTAAGGCAAGATCGCTACGGGGTAAACGGCGTAGTTCAAAATTTTTGAACTTACCCCGATCCCGGCAATTGGATCAACGTCGAGATTAAATCATTCACAAATAAATAAATAAATCTAACCTTTAGATTATCGAGTCGTTCACAGATTCGAGCCGTCCAAGCATCCGGCCTCTAACTCGTGATGGGAGTGCTAGCTCCTTCTCCTTTGCGCGGCTTGTGTATGGATGGTAAAAGAACCCCCTCGTTTCGTATTGATGCCAAAAGAAATGGGAAAGAGTGAACGGCAATACATTTTTCAACTCTTGAAAAATGACACAAAAACCCCTCTCTTTTTTTTCTTCACTTTTGGGCAACCCATAAAGGGATATTTATAGTGAAATATCATAGGGTTTCTAAAACCCTAATGGATTGGGCTAGCCCATTAATTCTAGTTTAATTAGAATATTAAGTGGGCTTATTCTAGTCCAACTAGAAATATAATTAAATGACCCAAATCCTTTTATAGGTTTAAATAAAATATTTTGGCCCAAATCTAATTCAAGCCCAAATATAATATTTAATATTTGGCCCAAATCCAATTTAGTCCAAATATAATATTTAATTTAATATTTGGCCCAAATTCAATTTAGTCCAAATATTAACTTAAGCCCAAATATATTTTATTTCCTATTTTCCACTCCAACAAATAGAAAATTATTAAATTAGAAACTCCTTCCTAATTTAATTAATTGCCATTTTAGGAAACTCTTTCCATTATGACGACTCCTCGTCATATTGACATCATTACGTCTATTTATTCTTTTTCTGTGAGAACCTACGACGGCACAACTTCTTATCGAAGTGTCCCACTTAACCATACGTCCACTCTCCTGGTTTAAGCCAGGGACCGTGCCTATTGCGTATGACTCATTAGGCTTCCGAATATGTTGGCAATGTGTTGGTACAAACAGATAAGACAAGATTAGCCTCTAGCAAGGCGTCATGCCTACCCAATTATTCAGAAGGATTCATAATCCGCAAATAACCTTTCACGAGCATGGTTACCATGTAATTCGATCCTCTCATCAATGTATCTTATGTGATCTCAAGTATGGCAATGTGTTGCTTGATAACGATCACATGACTTTTCTTCGATCTTCTGGATATCTTCACTTAATAGAAAGTAAATCAATAACTCCTTATTGATCTCTTTTACCATGGCCATGGATTTAAAGTGAATATCCACTGAAGGCGCCTTAGATACATCATCCTCTATCAAGGGACAGACGAGTTCCATCTTGGCTATGCACCCATCTCCATAAGCCTCATGATATACCCAACGATCGTCCACGTGTAGCCCTTGTCTAGGCCCATTGAAACGATGTCAAAGCATACCAATCTTCTTATGAGATGATCGTGACAACCTCAGGTCCAAGGATTAGTTACACCCATCTCGTATGAGAATTCCATCAACATATAATCAAAATGGATTCTCATGGTGAGTCATGTCTAGTGACACATTCTCCAACATTGGTCACCTATGTACTTGTCTAGACATCCCTATGTCTATGGGTGTGAGACCCCCATTGCTATCACATAGCAAAAACATAGCACATACAAGTCTTACCGTAATTGTCAATGTCCATTCTTGACATTGCTACGACTTGGGACGTTTAATGATGTCTAGAAACTGTGATGCATCATCTCACATCTTTATAGATTAATCACAGTATACATCATATGGACTTCTATCTAGTTTCATTTGGTTATTACAATAACAATAAGAAACTAATAGAATGACTTCTTGTGAATTTGAACAACTCCTTATTCAAATAATAAACATGATTACAATTATCAGTGTACAACATGCCCAATCTGATTGAGTTTAGAGCACCTACACTAACATGACGAGCCCTGTGCATACAAAAAGGTTAGTGGGAACGCGATTGCGTTTTTGGTCCTATATGTTGATGACATCCTACTCATTGGGAATGATGTAGGATTGCTATAAAAAATAAAAGCATGGTTGTCAAGTACATTCTCCATGAAAGATTTGGGAGAAGTTGCCTTATAGGGATAGAACCAAGAGATTGATAGGGCTCTCCCAAATCAAGTACATAGAAAGAGTGTTGAAGAGGTTCAACATGGAGGATTCCAAGAGAGGCCTGCTGCCCTTTAGACATGGAATCCACCTCTCTCGGGATATGTGTCCCAAAACATAAGAAGAGAGAGATCGCATGTCTTGGATTCCTTATGCTTCGACAATATGAAGCTTGATGTATGCGATGTTATGTACTAGGCCTGATATCATTCATGCTGTAAGTGTTACAAGTAGATATCAATCTAATCCAGGTGAGCAACATTGGATTGCTATTAAGAACATCCTTAAGTACTTGAGAAGGACTAAGGATTTGATTCTTACGTTTGGAACGGGAGAACTTAAATTGGAAGATTACACAAATTCTAATTTCTAATCAAATGTTGATAATAAAAAGTCTATCTCAGGTTATGTGTTTACTTGCAATGATGGAGTATTTAGTTGAAAGAGTTCCAAACAAGATACTACTGCTGATTCTTCTACAGAAGCTGAGTATATCGCGACATCTGATGCTACGAAGGAAGCCATCTAGATCAAGAAGTTTGTGATAGAACTTGGAGTGGTTCCCTCAATAGAGTTTATCGTGCGCCTATTTTGTGACAACAATGGGGCTATAGCGCAAGCCAAGGAACCAAGGTCTCACCAAAAGTCCAAATACATTGAGAGACACTTCCACCTTATTCAAGAGATCGTTGGTAGAGGAGATGTTAATATGTAGAGAGTAGATACATCAGAGAATGCAACAGATCCACTAACTAAGGCTATGAACTAGAAGCAACTAGATTCTCATCTAGATAGATGGGGTATGAGATACCATTCAAAGTGGTCTTAGGGCTAGTGGGAGATTATTAGATATAAGCCCTTAAGACCAGTTATAGTGACACAATAGGGCTTGATCTTGTAATTCTTTAAACACTATTTAATGGCAAGTTTTATGTTTAATTTAAATTGCAATATGGTTTGAATTGAATATACAAATATCCTTTAGTATAATAAGGAGTGGATATCATTCTTAATTGTTAAGAATAATCGAGATGGATAATCCACAATACGTTATAATATAAATATGTTCCTGGCCATAGAGTTCCTAATCTGGATAATTAGCAACTCGCAAAGGTCGGCACATCGTCTTCCTCCTTGT
The DNA here is from genome assembly GCF_014633365.1 of Diospyros lotus. Taxonomy (NCBI): domain Eukaryota; kingdom Viridiplantae; phylum Streptophyta; class Magnoliopsida; order Ericales; family Ebenaceae; genus Diospyros; species Diospyros lotus. Next base: position 25,234,206 of record NC_068342.1, read on the forward strand.
TCGGTATAAGATACTGAAAGATAAGATTGGTGGGTCTCGTACCACTCTGTATGAGATACAGAAGGAAGATGAGTAGGTGCTTGTTATAGGAATGAGTTCACTGAATGGGATTGTTAATATTGAATCACATGGGTTTTATCTCACGGGTCAATGATTCAATATTAACTACGAATTTACATTAGTCCTTAGACTTGAGATGACATGGATATCTGTGTGTTGGTGGATTAGGATATCAACAATATTATATGGTTATCGTAATCAGGGATAGCCATACGTATCTATGTGCCTGGTTCAGTGACACACGAGATATGTGTGCATCAGACATGGAATCTATCACCTTGAGATATACGAGGAGGATATCCTATGCGATTTAGTGGTCACTTGATGATAAATCCTTGGCCGAGGTAATATGACGACGGAATTTGGATTTCGTAGAGGTTGTATCATATTAGTCAAGTGTGATTATTGGATTTGGTCATATAACGAGATCGAGAGATTTGACCTGCTGACCGTGATCTCATTTCTCGTAGGGATATAGTATGATAGAGGGATAGTATTGTAGGGCACCGTAGTGTAAGGATCACATTCCTGCTTCACATTAAATTGGGTAATCATAACATATTGCTAGATGTCACTCATGATTTACGAGAATTAATAATTAATTAATTCTCGTTGCTAATTTAATTGCGAACCTAGAAAGTCCCACCCAATAGAAATCGTTTTAAAAGAAAAAAAATGGGTAAATTTAGTAATTATGGAATTACAGAATTATAAGTGTAATTATTTATTAAAGAAATAAGAATAATTAAATAAGTAATATGATTATTTATTTAATTATTAAGTTGGATTGGGCTTTTTGCTAGCACCTAAAGCCCGGTCCAATAGCACTTAGGGTTTTAGGGTTTTGTCTATAAATATGACATTAAACCCAGAATCCAATAGATCAATCAGTTGAATCGAAAATAAAAATTTTAGAGAAAATTTCCGTATTCCTTTTTTCTCTCAAGTCTTTTGGAGTCTTGATGGTTTCGGGTGGACTGACTCGACATCTTAGGCGGGTTATCGGCTACGAAATCAAATTTCGTTTCGAGGTAACTTTTTGTTTTATGTCTTCGATTTAAATCGTAAGATTTGAAAAACGTGATACTAATAAAATCAAATTTTATTTTTCTATTGCGTATGATCAGATCATGATTTCTAACACACCCATGATATCCTAATAACTAGGCACAGTCACCACAATGAACATGATGTATGACAAAGCAGAAGGAATATGCATAAACCAAGGAAAATATGACATGTAAGCCACAAAAGCATGATATGCAAGTTAACAACCATGCACAAGTGAAGCAACAAATGCTCAAGGTACAAGTGAAGTAACAAATGCTCAAGAGAGCAAGTGAAGCAAAAAATGCTCATGAGGAAGCAAGAAGCATGCAAGAACCACTCACCTTAACTAATTACCTTAGGAAGCACAGTTTACAACGAGTGGGAATGAGTTTTCTCATAGTTTTCTGACTGATTGGCACGAACTTTGAGAAAGACTCATAAACTCTAGCGAGGCCCATTCTCCCTCGATTCTCCACCTATTTTCTTCCTTGTTTTTGTAGAACTGTCCCATCCTTCTAAAGAACAAGACCCTTCCATTTGATTCCCTCAATTTAGCAGAGATTCTCTTTAGAAATGTTTAGAATGATTTGTAAACAAACCCATGGGTTTCTTTATAGACTTCCTAGGCCAATCACACGTCGCCACCTTGCGAGGTCATTATAAGGCTTTAAATCCTATCTTCAAGTGGTCAATGAATGCTTGCCACATGTCCTTAAGGATGAGGTTTGGAGACTTTAGCAAACTTGGGGACTAAGTAAGCTTTTCTGGCCAATTATGCGATGCCACCTCAAGGGGGTCATTATGAGCCATCATGTGACCTTATTTTATCTTCCAAGTGCCCAATGGTTGCTTGCCATGTGTCCTTGAAGATAAGGTTTGGAGACTTTGGAGGTTAAGCCTTGGATTTCAAAATGATCCAGAGTGGATTAAATGTTATTTGAGATCTGCAATCATGACTTAATTATATTGGAATAAGTTTGGAATCCGAAATCATGACTCTAAAATGGTTAGTTGGGTCAGTTCATTACCCTAATGATCTAGTCGCGAAGTTTCAAGAATTACACATTTGCTTAAACTTTTTAGGTAATTGCACTTAGACCCCTTGTAACTTGGTCCCCAGGCCATTCTTTAATTGCATTTTAGCCCCCAAAGAAAGGATAAATTATGCTAATATCCCAAGGTTTTAGGCAAATTACACTTTTACCCGAACTTCAATATTTACGATTTTACCCCTGGTTCAGAAACTGAACTTTTGTCTCAAGCCTTCTATAATCCCTTGAAATGACCTACTTCCTCAAGTATTAGAACCAAATAATCTCAAGTATTACATCATATTTGAGTTTGAAAATATGGGATATTACACCCTAAAAATGCATAAATGTCGTGCGGGTTGGATGTTGGCTATTGCTAGTTATTAGGCTTGTTTTGTGTTATGTGTTGCTTCTATTGCTTGCTTTTTGTTGTCCCCAAAATTGAAGATTTAGGGGTTATTTATAGGTATTAGGGGGATAAGGACACATGAAACACGTGTGCAAGGCTGTTATGCTCTTTCTCGAGAAAATGACAGCGTGTCTCCTCTACCTACGGTGTTGTTAGTGTATGCCCTATAGCTTAAGAGTTAAGTTGTACTTGATATATTAAGATATGGTATATTTGTTGAGTAATAGATCTAGTTGTTTCATGTTCATGTTATTTATTGGCAAACTTTGTCTTTTGTATTTATTTATTTAGTAATTACTCAAATACAAGATGCCTAAAGATAAAGTTCCTAGGTTTGCTTTGTGTAGAAAGAAATTGAGATGTGACTTTAATTATAAGGTCCTTGATACACCTAAGAGTATAACCTTAAACTTGTCCTTGGTCAAAAGTGTCATCGAGATAGGACATCAATGACACAAAGAGACTAGTGTGTGCTATGTTGTTACCTTTAGGAAAGGTAGTAGTTGATCTTACAAACTATGGGTATGGGATACCTAAGCTAGCACACGAGTGCTTGTTTGTGAGTACAAGTTCACTAGACTATGACCCGACCAAAATGATTCCTTATGGATCTTGCAAGAGTATCTAAGGAAACCTCTAGTGGTAGTTGTGCAAGTGATCTTTTAACTTGAGGTCACCACTATGTCTTGCGTGTGGATTCGTATGCCTTGACACTATGAAGGAAGCATCTCAATAAGAGGTGTGAGTACGGTAGTGATTGGGTATGCCATGAAGCATGTGAAGGTTGTGTTGAGCCAAGATAGGATTCATTGACCCCTAATTTGGGGAGATATGTCTCATGGGCCCTTTGGAGAAATATAGCTTGTAAGTCTATGGCCATAACATGATAGAGATCCTATGAAGCTATACTTTTCAAGAACCAAATAAATATTATAATCAGGTACTGAATGGGGATTGATGCACAATCCATGTCCCCGCTTGATTAAGACACTTTAAATCCATGAAGGGATTGAATTGCATGAGAAGACCATCACAGAGAGGTAGTGATCATAAATTGATCTTTCCACCAATTGGAGGCCATGATGGATTGTGTCTATGACTTTATTTGATAAAGTCATGGCCAACATATGTAAAAGCCTGATGGGTCACACGCAATATGGGTTTGCAATTACAAGGTAATGATGGGTTTGATTAGGATCGAGGAATCCTAATGAGGAGCTAGAGTTCTTAAATATTATTAGTTAATATTTTAGAACTTAAAATAAATAAGTCTTTTAATTAAGTTTTTCATAATTTACTTGAAAACCTAGTTGGACTAGGCTAACCAAATTAAGGGCTTGGGTCTTGGTGGATTGTTACTTAATTAATATATGGGCTTATTTATTAAACTAACCTAAAGATATTGGGTGGATTAAGGAGCTTAGTGGGCTATTTTAAAGTGTTTAAAACTAAAGCCCGAAATGAAGAATAAAAGGAAAGCCCAAAGGGTTTATAACATGGGCTTAAAATATGGCCCAAACCTCAATTAGGGTTTATGCCTAGGGGTTATTAAAGGAATCCGTGTAGACATACTATAACAACCCGTTGGATGGCCTAGAAGTTATTTAAGAATTATTTAATTATTTATTTAATTCTTGGCTAAGAGAATTTGCCAATTAATTATTTAATGTGGCAATTTATAATTTTTTAAATGAGAGGAATAGCATTTAAAGGCATTTAAATTATGTGGAAATTAAATGCAAGGGCATGAAGGTAATTCTAGAGTTTTAAATAAAAATTTTCTATTATTAGGAAATATTTAATTAGAGATATTATGTAAATGGGGGAATCCATACATGAGAAGGTTTAGGTTTGAAGTCTCCAAGTTAATTAAGAATAAGGACTCCAAATTATAAAAGGAAAAGGAGATGAGCTTCTAAGACTATTTCTTTATCTATATAAAAGCACATAAGCCATAGTTTTCTTCACCCCGCGTGAGGAGTAAAGAACCAAGAAGTCTGTGAGTTGTAGAAGTTGCTTTGCATAGGAGATTTCTGGTTGAGATCGTGTGAGTCGATCAAGATTTATCGAGGCAAGTAACTTCCCTATAATTCCTTCCATTACAGGTTCATATTAGTTTCGTTTTTAGATTATTCCAGTTCTTTGTTGTAATTTTTAGATTTATATCAATAAGTAGAGACGTATATATATATGTGTGTATAATAGTGAAGTTATGAGCAAGTTCTATTACTCTTCCATTTTGGATTGCAAGTTCTATTACTCCTTCTCCATTTTGGATTGCAAGATCTATTACTCATTCTCCATTTTGGATTGTGAGTTCTGTTACTCCTTCTCCATTTGGATTGCAAGATCTATTACTCTTTCTCCATTTTGGATTGCAAGTTCTATTACTCCTTCTCCATTTTAGATTGTGAGTTCTATTACTCCTTCTCCATTTTGGATTGCAAGATCTATTACTCCTTCTCCATTTTGGATTGCAAGTTCTATTACTCTTTCTCCATTTTGGATTGCAAATTCTATTACTCTTTCTCCATCTTGGATTGCAAATTCTATTACTCTTTCTCCAGCTTGGATTGTAAGTTCTATTACTCCTCCATTTTGGATTGCAAGATCTATTACTCATTCTCCATTTTGGAGTGCAAGTCATATTATTTCTTCTTTCTTTTGAGTTGCAAATTCCTTCCTCCTTTTATTTCTTTTAGAGGCAAGTTCTCATATATACATGATCTTTATAGCGATTTAATCAAATATTATCTTTGAATCATCCTTAAAGTTGTTTCATATCAAATGGGATTCATTTTCCCAATATTTTATTCAGAATGGTATAGAATCATTAAGTTTTGTTATAGATTTCAGCCTCTGTTAGCGTTCATGTTCGTCAAATTTAATTGCAGATATCCAAATGGATCTTCCCATATCTGGATGAGTTATAAGTTCTTTGCGTGTGATATCCGGATGGTTTTTCGTACATCTAGATAGCTCATATCTGGATGCCTTTCCCTTCTATCCAGATAGGCCTAGTATATTCGAATGCGTTGTTTTATATCTGGATGTCCCTCTCAAGTTTTGGAATTTCATATCCAAATGCCTCAGTGAGATATCTAAATGACCTGAATCATATCTGGATGTCTTAGTTCATATCCGAATACATCCCAGCATATCCGAATAGCTTCTGATTTGAATGCCAATGTATTTGGATGAGTTTTTTTTCATATTCGGATGTCTTTCATCATATCCGGATATCCTTCCTGATATCCATATGGCTTTTCTAGAATTCCAATTGAACTTCCAGTATAGCTTAATTCAAGTTTTATTCAAAAAAAAAAAAATGTAATACCTCCAAATATTAAATTCTCATGCCAAATATGATAAATCTAACATGTCCATACCATAATACATAATTCATAGAATCTTTGTATTCCAATATATTAAAGATTGGACTATATGTTTAGCATTTATTATGACATGATTAGCATTATTTCGTGAGATTATATGCATACATCTTGGTATGAGCATTGAGCACGACTTTATATGGAGCACCACATATCGTGTGCCAGCATGTATATGAGCATTGCATTGCATTATGCGCGTCAGGCGGCTAGTTCGCAGGGATCTCATCAGTTTCAGTTATAGCTCAGATATGAGTTGTTTGCTTAGTGACGACTAGGGGGCTAGGGGCTTATTGCCCACAGTATGTGCTTACAGTTTTTATGTATGTAGGATTCAGATCAGTCAGATATGTATTATAGATTGTGTGGGCTTATGTGCCAAAGTTGCATACCTGCATTTAGTTTACAGTTTATGTGCATTACATTTTTGTGAATGCAAACAGATAATGATTATACTCAGTACAAATTCAGTAAGTAATTTATCAATATCGATATTCTTCGATTCAGCTTTAGTTATTCTTTCTAGCTTATTACATGTTGAGCTTTGTAGCTCACCTTGTACTCTTCACCATTCTAAGTCCTAGTGGGGGAGTACCAGAAGTGGGGCCTAGCAGCAGTGGTCAGTAGTGTGTGTACATGGAGCCGCTCAAGATCAAAGATGTTTGAGAGTTTTATAGTGTCTTGTCAAATTAGGATTATTTTATATTTCAGTTGAGGGATTTTCCCTTAGACAGAGTTTATGGTTTTTAGTTCTTTCAACTCAGTTTTTATTTCAGTTGATTGAGATGTTCAGTTATGGTATCAAATTTCAGTTTATCAGAGAATTTTATTTTATTTTATCTATTTTTCCCATAGCACCTCTTCTAGGGCAGTTTTAGGAAAGGGGGTGTTACACATACAGAGTGAAATTTAAAAAAAATTTATTCACGGATTCCATTAGAGGATTGACTCCTAGGAAATAGATCACGGAAGAAAGATAGCTAATACCTTTTCTAGCATAAATCACCGAAAAGTATGATTGCCTCTAGCTACACAATCGCCCAACCTCTAACGTGTAATCCACGTGAACAACACTTGGAACCTCAATAGGAGCAACTGTCCTAGGGTATCATGGAGTGCTAGCTCAATGGGAGGGTGGAATTTTAGAGGCAAGAGGTTGCCCTTGAGTATAGCCAAAATTTAGACTCACAATTAGGGTTTTTGGCAATCACAAAGATCATTAATTTTTGACTCTTAACAAGGGTATATATAGAGTTTTAATGAAAACCCTAACTTGAGTGGACTAAAGCTCATGAGTGTGGCTCCTCTTTCATTGGGCTTGGCTTTATTTAAACATTTTAAATCAGCCACTTAAAACCCAAATTAAATTCCTTAATCTAACCCATTAACCCTAGGTAAGTAGTAAATAAAATCAACTAATAATTTGGGCTAAAAAGTTACAAAACCCTAAAGCCTAATAAGAATTAATATCCAAATTTGGACATTAAGTGACTTTAATCTCATATTATTAGGATAATTATTTACATTAATTTTCTTAATATCAATCTCATTAATATTTAGGAAATTCTAGCTCTTACACTTAGGTGTACTCACAAAACCTATCGAGCCCGTAATTAACTCATCATGCTGTCTTATTGCATGTGACCTATTAGGCTTCTACATATGTTGACAATGATTCATTTCCCGAAAAGAACCATAAATCTTGAGTGGGATTTAGCAATCCATCAAGGCCCCCAATTAGTAAAAGGAATAATAGCAATCACCAATCTTTCAGTGGAGGCTACAACCATATATGTGTAATGTTATCCCTTAATCGGTTTAAATTGTCTCAACCAAACAGAGGATTGGATTAGATGTCACCTCTTCTAAGTTTGGTCTTTCTATCATTGATATATCAAAAGGATAACTTTAAGAGTATTTGATTTAAGATTCAATCTCAAATCAAATTCCCACTGTGCATAGATTTAACAGTTACCTTTTTATTAAAGGGGCCCAAGAGACATTCTCACATTAAGGGTTGATGAATCCTCTCTGGATCACTCACAACCTTTGTATGCTTCATGACATACCCAATCACCGTTGAGTTCACACCCTTTATTGGATACTTTCATAACGGAGTCAAAGTATGCCAATCCACACACAAGATACTATAATGACCACAAGTCAAATAATGACTTTCATAACAAAAAAATTATTTTTTTTGCGGCAATTTTTTTGTGGCAGTTTTCAAAACCGTCGCAAACACATAGTATTTTGCGGCGATTTTTCAAAACTGCTGCAAAATTCATTAAAATATTTAATTTTGTGATATTCTCAAAGAACCGCTACTAAATTAAGAAAATAATAAAATAATTCAAAAATTAAATTCAAAAATTAATTAAATATTAAAAATTAAATTAAATTAACATTTGCGACTATTTTGAAAAACTGTCGCAAAATTCATTAAAAAATTGAATTTAGCGAAGATTTTTAGAAACTACCGCTAAATTCAAATAATAATTAAATAATTTAAAATTAAAATTAAATTAACATTTATGGCAGTTTTGAAAAACTATCGCTAAATTTAAAAAATAATTAAATAATTTAAAATTAAAATTAAATTTACATTTGTCACAAAATTCATTAAAAAATTAAATTTTTCTTAAGAGATTAATTAAAATTTAAATTAATAAAAAAATATAAAATTTTAAAAAGTAATTTAAAATTTAATTTAAATTAATCACAAAATTCATTAAAAAATGAAAATAAATTAATTAAAATTTTAATATATAAAATTTTAATAATTTTTAAAAAATAGATAAAATATTTTTTTTAGTTTTCAATCAATTAATTTGTTTAATTTAACTCAATTAATTTATTTTTAATTTATTCCTTTATTCTTTTAAAATATAATCAATTAATTAATATTTTTTAATTTATATAAAATATAATTCTAAAAAATAATGGTTGAATTAGTAGATAATTTATATGCGTGCATATATTACAAGGAGGCTTCGTAGATCAGATAGTTCGTGCATGCAGGTGCATAGGGGAGGTCCCATGTTCGAGACTGTTGGAGGGGAAGGTTGGGAATTAATTTTCAGCATCGCCATGTGGTGAGTGAACATGCGACCACGTGGCGCACGAACATGCAACCACTTGGCGCGTAGGGGCTAGGCGCTCTCGCAAGCCCGTGCCTATGTGCAGGCATGAGGCCCTGACGGCCGGGCGCGCGACCTAGCTGCCCATGCTTGTGTGAGGTGCGGCATTTAAAAATTCAATTTTTTAAAAATTTTTGTGGTGGTTTTGAAACCGTCTCTAAAATTAAAAATTTATTTATTTTTTAATTTTTGCGGCAGTTTTGAAACCACCGCTAAAATTAAAAATTCATTTTTTTTGAAATTTTTTGCAACGATTTCGAAACCATCGCTAAATATTTTAAAAACTGTCGTTAAATCACCTATTTTGCGGCAGTTCTTAAACTGTCGCAAAAAATATGACTTAGCGGCGGTTGATGAAAATCGCCGCTAAATGCTCCGTGATAGCTAATTTAGTGGCGGTTAAATGCAGAACAAAATGCCGTTAAATGCCATTTTTTTGTAGTGTTTATACAGCTGGCACTAGAGTTTCAATAGACACTTGAAAACCTTATGGAATCCCATGTTGAGTCATGTCCAGTGAACTTGTTCTCCAACAAGCACCCATACACTTGCCTTGGATCTCACACCAACAGCTTTGTAAGATTGGTTGTTATCTTCCTTAAGACAGAGGCAACATGTATACCAGTCTCGCATGCATCATTGATACCCCTTCTCAATGACACCTTGACTAGGGACTATGTTTTAAGTTAATAACCTTTTGGTGTATGTGTTGAGTGCTCTTACAATTAAAGTCAAACTTTAACCACTCTCCACACAGGTTAGTCCTCGGAACTTCATCCTTAGTCATTTACATACAATTAAGTACAAATGATGAATAGTGCCTATTTTATTTTATCATTGCAACGATCATTGTGTATCTTTCACCAAACCACCACACTTGGTTTATGAAGCCTACACTGGCTTACATCTTAGTGTATCATTTATGAGCTCACCACACTTGGTTCATAGGGCATACACTAACAGTTATAAATAGCCCCTATGTGTTCCCTTTGTTTCTTGAAGCCTCTCCTAGTTTTTTATGCCGTTTGACGTGTATGAGAGAAAGCTCTCACACCGCCCTCTTGAGCTAGCACTCTTTTCTTCCTTAAGGAAGTCACCCCCTGCAAGGTTCTTGGATTTCAAGCTTGCGTGGATACCGTTAGAGGCTGGGTAATTGAACGACTCCAGATCACCGCTTTTCGGGATTGGATCTACACATGAAGAGGTAATCCTTTGCCATTATTCCGTAATCTATTCCCTTGGAGAGATCCTAAAGGTATTTACAACTAAATTTTTTATTTTTCCATTGCATTATGATCCGTAAATATCTACAAGTGTAGTCTTGGAGTTAAACTTAGAAAGGCTTGTTAGTGTCGGTGCCCTAATGCTAAACTTAGATGGCATATGATATTTATAATTATGGAACTAATGATGTAATTCTTGCAATATATATAACAAAATATGTTTTCATATTTTAAGGTCATATCTTCATTCATAGCTCTCCAATCATTACATATGAATGAATCATTAGATTTCTTGTTGAAAGTCTTATTCTTAAGTGTTAAGAATGTGTGATAATTGACCTTTGAAATAAGGAAATCTTAATGATAATTTCCAGTCCTTAGACTTCTTAGATGGGGATTATGACTAGTCGAGTACGGATTGGCACATGAGATACTACCTTTTGTTAGTATGAGATGCTAATGATAAAGGATGGTGAGTCGTATGGCATAATCCATGAGATGGATATAGTATACATGTGGGTGGATGTTAGTGGAACATCTACTGAATATGATGCACGTGGTAGATCACATGGCTGAGAGGATTGTCTATCATAGGCTTCGATTGTGTTATTGGTCCTTTGATAGAAGGAAACACAGTTATCACATGGCTGAGAGGTGCTAGGGATTTTCCATTGCTAAGAAACATCTGGTTACTAGGTGGGAGATGTACTGTGTAGTCCCTGTGTAGTGGCATATGGAGGCAAGTGATTACTAATGGGATCCCTACACCTCCGGTGCGAGGTGAACATCCTATGCGATCAGTGGTGGTCTTGATAGTAGAAACCCTTGGCCAGGATACACTTGATTGGAAAGTGTTCCAATGTCTTAAAGAGTTCCGATGTGTCGTCTCATTCTCACCACATTAATTTTAGCATAATCATCGAGTTACTGAGTTTAATCAATCCATGAGTTTCACTCGATCGGGATGATAACAGATGGAGGGATTATAGTATATGGGAATCAAAAACCCGAATAGGTTATGTTCTGAAGTAAGGCTTCATTACTGGTAGGATCGTCCTAACATAATGCTAGTTGTCACTCAGGGTCTTTCAAGGTATTTTGAGGAGATTGAGAGATCCTCGTTGTAGACCAAAAGTGTTTGGTCAATGTCAAGATGGTTGACGTGTCCTAATTGCCACTTAATTGTGAACCTAGAAGGTTACACGCATATTCGGATGTGATGGTTGACTAAGTGATTAAAGTTAGAACCGTCATTAAGAGTTAATGACATTTACCATTAAGAGTTAACAGATTGGGTTCAACGATCAAATTAATAAGGAGCAATTGTCAAGAGTTGATGGACATACCATTAAGAGTTAACAAGGACCTCGGTTTCATCATGAGATGGTGAAAGTGTCACTAAGTGTTTTTGGTGGGGCCTAGATTCAATTTTTGGAAGTTTTTGATAAGGGGCCAAAACAGTCGATAGCCTGGTGAATCGATCAACCAGTTCCAAGAGAAACGGTTGACAGCTCCTTGCAAACGGTCGACTGTTCCTGTTGCAGAGGTTGTGAATGCATTATCTTTTCGTCGTCTTTTGTAATCGAAAGCTAGAGCACGTGGCAAGGGTGGACGGAGGGAGGACGACATGTGTTCTCCTAACCTCCTCCATGCCTCCAGCCTGATTTTGCAGATCCCTTATCAGTTGTGAGTGATTTGGGCAGCTAGGATTTTGCTTATTTGATATATATATAAGCAAAATGGGAGAAGAAATGGGTGTGTTGTTGCATTGGCTTTTCTCCCAAAAACCCTTGCCCGAATCCTTCTCATTCTTGAGAGCTTAAACCCTCTCTAATTTACCTTCTTTCATAGCTCTTTATTCCTCCATTGCTATTATAGCAACCCAAGCAAAATAATGATACTTTTTTGGTTCTTGGGTTTTCTCATTTTGAACCCATTTGATTCCCAACCTTAATCTCCCTTACTCTCTCTGTCTAGCACAAAGAGAGAGTAGTGGGATTAACCATCTCGTTGGAGTATAGACTCGATAGGCCCTTCGTATTTTTGGAAGACGGTTCAGTCTAACCGAAAGGATTATTAGGGAGCTGGTTTTGGAGCAAGTATTTGCCACAACCAGAAGGATTTCAACCTCTATATCGACTTTCAAGTGTTGAAAGGTATACCTACTAAACCCCCTATGGCATGGTTTAGTTTTGGATAGCATATGGACATTGAAATGAGTCTTGCAAGGGTATTTTTGGTTTATGTTTCCTCTACCATTTTATTGGTTTTTCGAAAAAGTTTTGAAAATCCAAATAAACCCTTGCATTGATACTCTAATAGTTGACGTTTCTCATCAGGGCCTTTAGGAAAAATCCCCTCCTCCTATGGGGAAAGACCCCTGGAAGGAAGTGGGTCTGAAATAGGGTACCGCATTACCCCATAGGTAATGTAAGCATGGACGTATTTCCTCGGGGTTCCTCTAGGAGCATGGCTCGACAAAGGGAACTATGTAGGTCCAAGAAGTTGGTCCCTGATGAATGATAGGTGGACAAGGGCTTTCACAGGGGAAAAATGCTCTGACCCTAAGAAGGTATTTCACTAAAGAGATGCCTTCCTCCTGAATTGATGTACTACCTATTTCGAAAGGACTCTCCTAAGAGACTATTTCACAACACTAACAAAAATACTTATCTATGATACAATATGAACTAGATTTGAATTTTGAACACATTATATTTATACCTTTATCCAATGGAAACCCTTAGCATTATTAAAAGATTTACTTTTGGTAGCAGATTTTTTTTAGTAGATCTTTTATCTACACAATAGAAATAGAATGCATTGGTAGAACCCATCTATACTAATGGATTTTGTGCCTATTGGTGAATTTTTCTGTTAGCATAATGCATTTTTTTTATTGTGTATGACTTACCCAAATTGGTTGACTTGAGGCCACCTATCCATTCCCAAATGAAACTCATGATCATAGATCATGCAATAAAATCGCAGAAGGGAATAAAACGTACATTACTTCTCCCCATATGATATCTCTAGCCCGTCCTCAACACCAATTATCACTACATGTCATACTTGTCTTGACATCACTCTTGCAAGAGTACTATGTTCTTTCATTTTCCTCATACTAATACCCTTTAATATAGGTCTATTGGCACAAAAAATTCAAATCTTTTCGTGTTTTTACGACTTTATTCAAAAGTTTTAATTTTGACAATAAAGTCTCGATTTGATCAATTTGTTGCAATTTTATCCACAGCTCGAATCCGATTCGTCGACGTCTAAGACTCGCTGACGTGGCATGTCACCTGACATTTTAAAATATTCTGAGTGGGCCCCACATACACACATGTAAAAAAATAGGCTTATTAGCAGGAAAAATCCAAACATTTTCGCATTTTTGCCATTTTATCCAAAAATTTCAATTTTTGCAATAAGGTCCCAATTTGATCAATTGGTTGCAATTTTATCCATGAATCGGTTCGATTCGAGAGGCATCCATGACTCCCTGACATGGCATGCCACCTGACATTTTAAAACATTTTGAGTGGGCCCCACATGCATGTGTAAAAAAATAAAAAATAAAATAATATTAAATAAATATATTTAACATATATATATGTTATATATATATGCATAAAGAGAAGGAAGCAGGCGGAGGACAGTAATGGTGATAAAGGAGGATGACAATGGCGAACGGTGACGCCAATGACCGATCTAGAAGCTGGAGGCGACGATCGATCTGGGCTTGCTCCTGCTCACGGCTACGACCACCGATCTGGGCTTCCTCCTATTGAAGCCACCTCACAGAAAGCGATCGACTACCCTCTACTCTTGCGAGTCAATGACATCTTTTGTCAACTGCCTAGCCCTCGCCGTCGGTAGCTTAAGTCGACCCCATCAATATCAACGATCAGCCATCAAGCTTTGAGATTTGAAAATCTTCCAGATCGGCCTTCATCACCACTTCTAGTTTCTAGATTGGTCACCGCTTCCAGCCCAAGATTGTCGCTTGTCACCGTTGCAGTCCTCCGTCGTTGTCGTCCCTGTCCTCTACCTACCTTCCTTTATAAATATATCTATAACACACACACACATATATATATAACATATATTTAACATTATTTTAGTTTTTTTATTTTTTGTACATATGTGCATGTGTGGCCACTCAAAATTTTTTAAAATGCCTAGTGACATGCCACGTCAGCAGGTCCTGGATGCTAACGAATTGGATCCGGGTCATGAATAAAATTGCAACAAATTGATCAAATCAAGACCTTATTGTTAAAATTAAAACTTTTGGATAAAATCGCAAAAACATGAAAATGTTTGAACTTTTCGTGATAATAGCCTTTTTTTACACGTGTATATGGGGCCACTCAAAATATTTTAAAATACTAGGTGGCATGCCACGTCAGTGAGTCTTGGATGCCGATGAATCAAATTCATGTAACACCCCCTCAGCTCAAATATCATAGGAAGGCATACACTTAACCGCCTAAGGGGTGTTAGGAAACCCCAAGCAGCAAAAGCTATGGATCGAATCTGCCAAAAGAATTGAAAGGGTTTCCTAGGCTGATATAAACACATACAAGCATTTCTTTTAGGTGGTGTTTAAGTTTAACATTAAGTAGTACAATCATCAACTGATTCAACGCTTTATTTATAACTTGATCAGGATTACACATCAAGCCACAAGATAAAAGAAAAAAACATCAAGCATCCATAATTTCCTTCCCATTTGCCTCGCTTGCCTCCTTAGTTCCTGACACGTCAAACATACCTGGAACGTGGAACATTCCAGGGGAATCAACCCAAGTTAGATAACAAATATCTAAGTGATGAGGTTTCATTAAAGAAGTAAAACATGAATGTAATGCATATATGCAAAGTGAAATCCCCTTTTGTGGAAGCCATGCCAAGGTGTTGCAATCACCCCCGCGCACACCATGCTTACATCAAACACAAATATGTGACTCCACAGAGCCACTCATGACGGCCACTAGCTTACCACAACACCTCATGCTATGTAGTGATGTAATAAGTAAAGAAACATGCTAAACAAGGAAATCAAGTGAGTAGGTTCGCATCTAACATAAGTGATTCAATAAATGATCAATATGTAGCAAGGAATATGCAAGAAACCATTCACCTTAGCTACTAGCCTTGTCGGGTTACTGTTCACAGGGGTTTCGGCTCGATTTGGCTGTAGTTTCACACAGTTCGAGTTACCAACCTAAAATATTTTTACATAGGATGATAGGAAATAAATTAAGGAATAAAACTAGAAATGTTTAGGTCAATGGGGGCTCTCACGCGCCCTTAGAAGGGTGGCCACGTGCAGCCACGCGTAGCAGCAGCTGGCGCATGTGTTGCATACGGCGTCTTCTTCCTCGCAAAGGAACCTGCAATTGAAAATTAAAAACGCTATAACTTGCTTATTTTAGCTTCGTTTCACCCTCCGTTTGAACCTACGGACTCCTCTTTTCGTGCTCTATGATCCTATGGAAAGAAAATTGACTACTTCTTTGATTTTACTACTGTATTGGTAGATTTATGGTGAGATGTCGGTAGCCCGCCACCACCCTTCTTCTTCTTTGCTTCTCTTAATCCTTTTCCTCCTTGTTTTACTTGGTGGACACCCTATACTTGCCACACCCCACTTCCACGCAAGTCTCCCCCCTTTATAGGCTCCCAAGATATCCATATCTTAATATATCCCTTTCTTCTTAGGTTATATCCCTTTCTTCTTAAGTTATCATGACTAAATCTCCCCTTATCTCTTAGAATATCCTTTAACTCTAATTTTTATTTTTCATCCAATCCTAAGCTTCCTCGTGTGTCCTTAGGATAAGATTTCATCATTACCATCATTACCTTTCATTAAAAACAAACTTACCTTTAACAAGTTGTAACATTTGCACTTAGGCCTGGTTCCTCCTTTCTCTTATTAGATTAATGCCCTGAAACCACTTCTGTTTACATTTTAACTCTTAATTTCCATTGGAAACACTTTTTCCTCCCTTAAACATAGAATCCTATCTTGATAACTCCTTCCCCTAGGTACTTCTGACCCCTCTTTATATTCACATGTTAATAAAATTAAAGATTTCTCTCTTTTCCCGAATCAAAATACCATTCATTTCATTATTATAATTTCCATTACAACATCTAAGCTTTACATCAAGCTTCGAGGTATTACATCCCTCCCTCCTTAGAATAAATTTCATCCTCGAAATTTCCTCAAGTCTCCTTAAAGTCAAAGAGATTTGGATAATTCTGCCAAATTTCTTCTTCTCTTTCCCAAGTAGCTTCTTCAATGTTGTGATGCTTCCATAAGACCTTTACTGAAGGTATCGTCTTGTTCCTTAGTACCTGCTCCTTTGTATCCAAAATTTTGACTGGTTCTTCGGGATAGGTTAAATCTTCTCGCAGCTCGATAGTCTTTACAGGAATCCTCTAGGTGGGATCAAGCTTATGTTTCCGGAGTCGAGAGACATGGAAGACATTATGTATGTTGGACAACATCGGAGGTAATGCCAATCGATAAGCAACTACCCTGACTCGTTCTAAGATCTCATATGGTCTAATGTACCTAGGGCTTAACTTTCCTTTTTTCTTTCCCTGGGAAATTATTTGAGAGGGTATAACCTTCAAGTACACTTTGTCACCTGGTTGAAACTCCAAATCCCTCATCTGGTGGTCTTCATAAGACTTTTGTCTGCTCTGGGCCATTTTGATCCGTTCTCGAATTATCTTGATTTTCTCATTTGTCTATAGCACAATTTCAGGTCCTGTTATACGCCCTTCCCCTACTTCTGTCCAACATAGAGGAGTTCTACATTTTCGACCGTAGAGGGCTTTGTATGAGGCCATACTGATACTGCTATGGAAGCTGTTATTATATGCGAACTCAATTAGAGGCAGATGTTCTTCCCATCCCTTTGAGAAGTCAATTACACATGCTCTTAACATGTCTTCCAGGGTTTGGATGGTTCGTTCTGATTGGCCATCCGTCTGTGGTGGTATGCAGTACTCATTTGTAAGCGTGTTCCCAGACGCTCTTGCAAGCTTCCCCAAAACCGAGAGGTAAACCTTGGATCTCTATAAGAGATAATGCTGACCGCTACTCCATGTAGCCTGACAATTTCCTTTACGTACAGTTGAGGTAGTTTGCTAACAGGCTGCTCTGTCTTCATCGATAAGAAGTGGGGAGATTTTGTCAGTCTGTCCATAATAAGCCAAATTGCATCATTCCCTGTTGGTCGTTTTGGCAATCCTATTACGAAGTCTATAGTGATATGCTCCCATTTCCACTCAAGAATTTCCAAAGGTTGCAATTTCCCAGTCGGTCTTTGATGCTTAATTTTGATTCTTTGGCAGGTATCACATCGAGCCAATTGTCGCGCCACATCCTTTTCATTCCCGGCCACCAATACACATTTTTCAATTCCCTGTACATTTTCGTAGCGCCAAGATGAATCGTATATTTGGCTCGATGAGCTTCGTCCAATATAGTTTGCCTTAATTCTGCAACTCTAGATACATAAATTCTGTTGGCGAATCGCAGTATGCCATTTGAGAAACTAAAACTGGGATTCTTGACCTGCCCTTGGTCATCGATCCACAGTTTCAGTGTTGGGTCTTCCTTAGTGGCTTGCCGAATCTGTTCCAACAGTTGAGAATGAACCACTAGGCCATCGATGTAACTAGAAGTTTCTTTAGGAATTTTGTTTACTGCCAATTGGCTAAAAGCCTCCACCAATTCCCACTCCCGATTCATCAAATTGGCCATCAAGGCAGGCTCTTTTCTGCTGAATGAATCGGCCACAACGTTTACCTTCCCATGATGCTCCTTGCTAAAGGATGTTAAAATAGTTGTGGTTAAATTTCATCGAAGTAATCTGGTAAATTGGGATGATGTACCCAGTGTGATCTTGCAGTAATGCATGAAGATGGGATTGATTGGTAGAGTTGGTAAATAGCTCGAGAATGATACGTAAGTGCCGTGGAGGGTGAGACTTACGAAATGGAAGCCAACCATCAGATGGGGAAATTGAAGCGTGCAGAGGTTTCAAATAAAGTAATCTCTAATCCAGTTACGTGAGTTATGGTAGGCTGAACGTGTGGTTAAGGCACGGTTTGAAATCCGAGAAGGTGTGCAATTGCACAGTCTGGTGTTAGTCTTGGTTGTGTCGATGCGAAATGAGGAAGTGTCCTCATGTGGCACTGGAAGGGTTTCCAGTTGATGACACACGAGAAATTGCCAAGTGGTAGCACCTAATGGCAATAATGGAGCGTGAGGCTCAAGGGTTGTGGTGTAAAGCCTTGTTGGTTGCCGTGTATGCCTTTAGTATAAAAGGTTCAGCGGGTCCTGGTGATTAGACCAGGCTGATTGTGCAAAGGAGATCCAAGGTGATAAAAGATGGTTGGTCAGGGCAGTATTGTGCCGCTTGAAGGAGTGTTACTCCGTAGCGAGGGATGTAAATTGTAGCGTTGAAATGTTGTCAGGGCAGAACATGAGATGTTCTCCCAAGAGAAGTTGAGCATGAGGCAATAGTGTGGGATGAACTTCATACGGGGCTACAACTCTATCAGGTGGATCACCCGGGGGGAAAGCCAACGTGATGGCGAATGCCTGAGTAGGAAGGTGAGTCCTACGGCATCAAATGGAAGTGTGAATTCCACATGAGTGGCAGGGGTGATTCCCAGTGAGTAGAGTTTAAATCAAAATCATAGTCAATGATTGCAAGAGTAGTGCTTGGAGACAGGTTGTGTTGGTCGTGAGCTGGGTGATCCAGCTAAAGCTAATCGGGTTGGTTAGTCAGAAGTTGAGGGCAAATTTAAAATATCACCAATGGGTAAAGAAAGCTCGAAGGAAGAGCTTATGGGACGAGATTGGTTTCCAGTAGTGGTGTTGAGGTGATGAAATCACCTAATGACTGTGAGTGATGCAGTTGAAGGGATGCCTTGGAGTGTGGGCAATTGATGAGAATTAACCTCCTGTCTAAGGTTAATGGTTGTGAAAAGAAATTGGCTAGTGAAGTTGTGGTGGTGTTAGAGCCATGTGGTTGCTCACCAAGTGGTGTGAGTTGATTGTAGCAAGTGTATGAGAAATCTGGGAAAAGCCAGAGTCTCTTAGGGATTTAGCTAGATGCTATATGTATAAAAGGTGATTTGAGGAAGGCGACCTAAGAGTGGGGTCGTGCTAGTTATGGTGACCAGTGAGATTCAGAGAGCAGCAAGTCTTTTTGAGATGGCATGGTGGTGTCATCGTCGCGGTTAGGGAAAAGAAGTTGTCAGAAAGGTCAAAGGTAACCATTGTGCATGGTAAGACCTTGAAGCCGAGTGTGAATGGCCATGAAGGCTGGTATCTGTGAATTTTGAGATGCAACGACCGTGGGGGAGAAATTCGTTGCTGTCATGGTGATGTCCTTGCCAAGGAGGACAAGAGGAACCATTATGCATAGTTTAAATCAGGTGTCTATTGCGGGTTGAGAATGAACCTGATGTAGGATGGCTGAAAGTTCGTGCCTCAAGAGTAAGAGGCTTTGCTGAGAAATTGTGAGATTTAAAAGGTCCCAATGAAAGTGAAGCTGGGTGAGAAAATTTGGCCAGAAGACCACTACAAGAGTGGGGGGTGTAACCATGATGGCTTGTTGTGGTGTGGACCAAAGGCACGAGTCATCCTACAGGTGCGATGCATAAGTGATTGTGCAGATGGTAATAAGCCAATCACTTGTGCCACGCACCGTGGGTGATGACGAGGGCTGATTAAAGGTTCCACGACCCTAAGCGCAATGGTAGGATCCTGGACTCGTGGTAGGGTAAATAGCCAAGGTAAGGCCTAGCATGGGAACATGATTGTAAAAGTTGAAATGGGGTGAAGAATTGAAGAGGGGTTGCTCAGTGAAGAGTTCCCTGGTATGGGTATGAGACCCTACTAGCCTGTGATATCGGCTAGTAAGTATCGTTGTGTGCTTAATGCGAAGAACTCCTGGTTGGGAGAAGGTTATGGCCCGAGCATGCTTAAGCTCAAGGTGAGATTGAAATGGTGCATACGTTGCCAAGCTCGATGTGAACTCGAGCAGTGCACAGGGTTGAAATGTGTGATAGCCTGGCATGGTGTTAGGTAAGTCAATTTTGCGTAATCGTATCGATAAATGAGGGTCGGCTGGTCAAAGTAGAAGACCATGTATGAAATGGTCGAAGTTGGCAAGGTGAGCCAAATGGGTGCTTCCCAGGTAGTGCTAGCATGGTAAGTTGATCGGTAATGAGAGGTTACCATGAGGATCAACTCAAGCTATGCAGGCATGTGATTAATGGCGGTATGCCATGGTGGAATGGGTGTCCGAGTGTCAAATGGGCACTAGAATGTGACATTGCGGTGAATGATCAGTGCTAAGACGTTGCTGGTTGGACCAGCGTAAAATCGTGGCCATGTGTGATTGGCAGTAAGAAACGTTGTCGTGTGTGATCGGCGTAAAATCGTGGTTGACTGATCAATGATGCAATGTTAGCGTATGTGGTTTTGACTGATGGAAAAAATGGAAGTGGACTGCAAAGTGATGCTCGAGGTAGCGAAAATCCATCCAGAAATGGATAGCGTTGCGGTAAGCGTGATCAGCAACCAGTTGTGCAATTTGGCAAGAGGCCAAAGTGGTGTTCGGTTGTTGAATGTCCTCGAGAGTTGGAAGATCGAAGGCCTAAAGTGAAGCCTTGAGGTAGGTGTAGCCCGAGGTAAATGTGAAGAATGGGTAGGCTATGGGATTCTCGAGCAGGAGAATTTGGCAAGTAGCCCGAGAATGTGATTGTCTTGGGTAGGAGATGATGGTAAAGCAAATTTCGAGGACGAAATTCTTTTAAGGGGGGAGGAATGTAACACCCGGTGTTACAGGTGTTAAAAGAATGAGAAAGAAAGTGAGAAAATTCCAAAAATGCCCTTGAGAAGGTGTTGGATCCTTGAGATTGAGGGTGCCCTATGAGAGGGGTATTTTGGTAATTTGGATAATGAAGTCTAATAAAGGGTAATTTGGTAAATTGGAGATAATTCCAAGATGGAAATTAAGTGTGAAAGTGAATTAGTTCCCATTTTGCATTATGTGGAGATAAATGGGATTGAAAATTCACAAAGGGTATTTTAGTAATTTTGGAGAGAAATTCCATAAAGGAATTAAATATGAGAAAAAGGGGAAATTAATTATGGGAGTGGAAATAATTAATTTTTCCTAAATTGGTGTATTTATTTGGTGGTGCCACATGGATGGATGAGATTAAAGCTTGGAAGCCAAGTTGTGTCTTAGAGTGACACTTGGCATATTCTTGTTCAAGCAAAAATGGTGGCTTTTATTTAAATGGAAAAGAAAATAAGATGAGCCATTTTAGCCATGTGGGTGTAATGATTACTTGAATTAAAGAAAATTCCAAAAGAAAATGGGAAATTAGTCACCCATTAATGTTTGGAAAATGTGGGATTTAATTTATATGTATTATGTATATATATATGTCTTTCAAGATGATAGCTTGAAAATAGTCCCATTTAAATAAATGAGAAAGAAATGGGAATTCAAGATAATCCAAGGGTGGAGGATTTGTCTTGAAAGTGGAATTAAATCCAATGAATGAAATTAAATCCTTCAAGTGGGCATGGATTTCCATGTGGGTTTATTAATCCAAGAGAAGAGATGAGGTGGAAGGTGGAGATTTAATCTCCAAAGAAAATCCAAAGGTTGGGATCTAAGCTCTCCATAAGTCTTGGATTGTGCTTTCTTGAATGGTGGGGATTTGGTCTTGGAAAAGTGAAAGAAATCCAATGGTTGAGATTTAAGAAGACTAAGGCCATGGGTTGTGTTTCTTTCAATGGCTAGGATGTATTCTTGAAAAGTAAAGTGTATGGCCAAGATTTGTTCTTACAAAGCACATGGATTGTGCTTTGGGTGAAGGGCTAGGATTTATTCTCTTTAATCCATAAGATCCAAAGGCTAGAATTTGTTCTTGAATAATGGGAGAAATAATACAAATAAGCAAGTGTAAGGAAGACTTGTCTTCTTTGACCATTTGAAGAGAGAATGAAAGAAGAGAGAAAGAGATGGAGAAGTCTCCCATTTTTGGAAAAGAGAAGAATTTTCTCCCAAGAGAAGAAAGGAAAAGAAGAAAGGTAAGGGAGGTATTATTTTTCTAGCCATTAAAGGCTAGGTTTCCTTCCTTTTTCCTAAAGTATTTCTTCTAAATCCATGAGATTTATTTTGTTCAAGGTTCTTTCAAGGAGAAGAGTGGGAATAAAGCTAGAATGGGTTCAAGCTTCAAGGAATGGAGTTAAGGTAAGGGATAGCCCCATGGGATGGTGACTTGCAAGTTGTAAGTATGATGCATGAATTCTATGCGTGCATTGGCATGTTGTTTGTTCTAGGACCTATGGCCATGAGGTTGAGTGGGGTAGGGTAGATTAAAGCCTCAAACCAAGGTGGTTGTGAGGATGTGGAAGCCCTAACCATGTTGCATACATGCATTGGCATCACATTTATTTATTCATGTTCATACTTTTGTCATTGCACCCTTATTGAACTTAATGGCTCATGAGGTTTTTATCCTCACCATGTAGGTATCTCATGTGCAAGAAGGAAGGGATCTTGGAAGGTTAAGCATGCTTGATGAAATGAAGACCCTAGGGAACTCATGTAATTTAGCTTGGGTTTGGAAGCCTAAGCATGTTGTAAATTTTTTTTTTTTTATTTGATTGTTAATGGCTTGTTAAAGCCTAAGATCATGGGTGTATTTCATCTCTTGAAAGTATTTGATTTTATTTTTAGGATGAGATGTTGGCTTATAGCATGTGAAGCCTAAGTTGTGGTGTAAGTCTCATTGTGGGGAGTGTTGTGAGAAGCATCCAAAATGTAAATAAAAAGGATTTTTGTTGGAGAAATAAAGGCAAATTTGAAGGAAAGTGAGTTATTTATTTATTTTAAATTTCTGGAAAATTTGGGGTTTAAATGCCCAAGAAAAAAAAAAGAAGTGTGGAGGCAGCTGCAAAAGGCAGTAGGGGGGGCTGCCAGGCGCACGGGCGCGCGGCCGCCTGGCGCGGCCAGCGAGCGCGGTCGGCCCGCGTGGTCGCGGCTGGGGCCAGCCCGTGCGGCTGCCCCAACCAGCGCGCGGCCAGGCCCAGGGAGGGCCCAGCCTGCCGTGGGGCCCGCGTGAAAAAAAAAAAGGGGGGGGGAAATTCTGAAATTAGGGGGAGAAAAAGGGGGGAATAATTAAGCCCAATTTTGGGAGATTTTGGGCTATAGAAAAAATTTATAAAATTCCCCGAAGGAGTCCCCGAGTGATGAAATGTTGGAAAATTGGAGGATTTTCTGAGTATGAGTTTCCCCTTAGTCTAGCCCGGTGTTAAGAAGCATCTTGAGGCCGTTAGGCGGTGTAGCGGGTTATTTCTTCATTCATAAGAAACTCGCGAGGTCCTAGGGTGTTTATGGATCCTGGGTAAGCGAAGGGCCAGACGAAGCCTAGTTCCTACCTAGGGCATTTCGTCACGAAACATAGTCTACCCTTCAAATTCGGGCTTTGGGGCAAGGAATCCAGGAGATTATCATCGATAACACCCGCGAGTGGGAACGGGGCATTACAGACATCCTCCTTCTTAATCCTTAACTGATAATAACCAGACCTCAAATCAATTTTAGAAAATATTTTAGCACCCTGCAACTATTCAAATAATTCATCAATCCTAGGGAGGGGATACTTATTTTTGGTAGTCGCCTTGTTTAGTTGCCTATAATCAATGCACATTCTTAGGCTTCCATCCTTCTTTTAACAAACAACACAGGTGCTCCCCAGGGTGAGGTATTGGGTTGAATGAATCCTTTATCCAAAAGGTTTGCAACTGACTTTTAACCTCTTTTAATTCTGTAGGGGGCATTCTATATGGTGGTATGGAAATGGGATTTCTTCCTGGTACAACTTCTATAGAAAATTCAATTTCCCGGTGAGGGGGTAACCTAGGTAAGTCTTCGGGAAACACATCAGAAAATTCATTTACTGCTAGCGTGTCCTCAAGTTCAACTTTCTTATTTTCTATTTACACACTAGCTAAGTACCCATAGGTTCCATTCTCTAGCATTTTGATAGCTTTGAGGGCTGTTATCCATTTAATCCTTTCATCACTTTCTTGTCCATGAAACTTTTCCCAAATTCCCTGGTTATTTTGAAGTTCTACCGTTTTTGTCTGACAACCAATTCGGGCCTTGTATGTGGAGAGAAAATCCATTCCAAGGATTATATCAAAATCTTGGATTTCTAATGATGTGAGTTCAAGTGCAAATTTACTGTCACCTAACTCAACCTTTCCTTCCTTATACCCCGTGCTAGTTCTTACTTGTTTCCCTAAAGAAGTAGCCACAAGCATAGGACACACCAAATCCTCTAGTAATGTGTAAATCCAGGATCAATTAACACTTGTACTGGTGTGTTGAGAAAGATCATTGTACCTTGTATGACTGATGGGCTTGTGTCGGCATCTCTTCTCGTCAGAAGATACACCCATCCTTGTCGCGGTTCTTGGTCTCCTCTACCTGTTCCCATTTGATCGACTTGCTTCCTTTGTGGGCAGTCCTTCAAGAGGTGACCGACCTTCTGACAATTGAAGCACTTAGGTCCCTTGGGACAATCACAAGCCAAGTGGTCACTCCTCCCACGTGAGTAACATCCTTGAGTCCGGCTCTGGCATGCCCTTCCAAGATGGAACTTCTGACACTTGGGACATCTACTATTAGGCTTAAAATTCCCTCCTCGGACTCCTAAGTGATGCTTCTTCTCCGCGTTCCTGCCCTCAGGCTCCTGCAGCTCCACCCTTAAAGCATTCATTCGAACAAGGTTACTTTGCACTGTTAACGCTTGCATAACCACCTCTGCATAACTACGGGCCCTTAAGGAACTTAATGCCAGTTGTATCTCAAGTTTTAGCCCGTCAAGAAATTTTTGAGATTTTGCCTCCTCATCAAAATTATAAACTGGTATGTATTTAATTAACCGAGAAAAGCTATCTTCATACTGGGTAATTGACATATCCCCAGTTTGTTTTAGGTTCATAAATTCTCGGCACTTTTCTAACTTTTTGCATAAAGGAAAATACTTAGTGTAAAATAATTCCTTAAACTCAACCTATGTGACAACTGACATACCTTGTCTTGTAGGGTCGGGTAAAGTTCTTTGCATCATCTGCCACCAATGGTCCACCTCATCTCGGAGCATGAAAGTGGCACAAATTATTTTCTCCCCGTCCCCACATCAAATGAAGTCAAAAATCTTCTCGAGTTGTTCTATCCAATACTTACTTTCGCTTGGGTCAGCGTTTTCCCTTCCTCGAAAAACAGGAGGACTTAATCGTTGAAACCTGTCGATGGTATCCGACACTTGAGGAACATTTTGACCCGGTGGCTGAGTCCCTTGCATATACGTGACCATATGTTCTAGAACTCGCTCCACTCGATCTATATGGTCCTCACTTTCCTAACCTTCACCTTGAGACGAGTTTTCTTGGGATAACTCTACTCTCTCCTCCTAGGGACATCGTGCCTCCTCTTCCTGGGTGCCACCCCTTTGTCTGAGGGTTTGGGATCGTCGAGTGTTCACAATCTGAAACAACCACAAAGTTTATAAGAACGACATTTAAGGATCACATGTTTGAGTCCATAAAGCAAATTAGCTAGACTTGTCTTGCAAAAATCATAATTGGGGCTTCTAAAATTCTCAAAGAAAATAACACTAACCCTTATGGTCAGACCTACCACTATCTCACAAAATACTTTTCTAATGCCCTTAGGTTCTTAAAATACTTGTATCTGCCAAGTGCTTGCGAGGTCTTTCTCAAACTCTATCCTTCTTTAAATGCTTCAAGTGAAAATTATTTCTTAATTTGATTAATATTCACTTAATCCCCACACCCAATTTGTCCATCCCCAACCTTATCCAAAATCCAAAAGGGTTTTACATAGTCTATATTTTTGTTTACCATTTCTACTTACGCAGGTACACATCCAACTATACATAACTACTACACTTTATATTAGACCATCGCACTTTATACTATAACTATTTCATTACATTTTCTTTATACACAACTGCTAGAGTATCACTTACACCATTCGAGTTTACTATTCTATTTTATCGTATAATCCAAAATTCCCGAGAGTAAGGGGTAAGTGCTATACCTATTCTACCATCACTAGTATATTACAACATATCTGATTTGGTGTCTATCATACATATCT
The DNA here is from genome assembly GCF_014633365.1 of Diospyros lotus. Lineage (NCBI taxonomy): Eukaryota > Viridiplantae > Streptophyta > Magnoliopsida > Ericales > Ebenaceae > Diospyros > Diospyros lotus. Next base: position 25,260,767 of record NC_068342.1, read on the forward strand.
ACAACACACAAAATTTCCTAGTCCAAGATAGAACTATTCCTCTTCTGACTCTGATGCGATTGGAGGAGTCAGTTCCCTTTCCTCAGGAAAGTCTACAAGGTCATCTGCATCTACTGGCATGTCACCAATTCCTTGATTTAGTTTTGCCTCACACAAGTGATTGGCAAATGTCTCAATATCAGGGTAAAGGGCTTGTCCCAAAAGTTGATGAGCTAATTCCTTCATTTTCGGGGTTAGTATAGATACCAAATAGCCCAATTGAAGATCTACTTTGTATGGGAGCATTAGGCTTGGTGGAACTTGTTGTATAACGGGAACAACCATATCAAGAAAATTCCTTAGAGCATCTACAGGATGCATGATGCGTCCCTAGAGCACCGCAGTCCACCAACCCATAATGGCCCTTTAGCATTGGTTCTCTATCTCGTTGGGGTTCATATCCTACTACACATCAAAAACCTCAATGTCAGTCAAATCATAACTTAACCAAAATCATAGTAACCTGGCTCTGATACCACTGTAACACCCCCTTAGCTCAAATATCACAGGAAGACATACACCTAACCGCTTAAGGGGTGTTAGGAAACCCCAAGTAACGAAAGCTATGGATCGAACCTGCCAGAAGAATTGAAAGGGTTTCCTAGGTTGATATAAACACATACAAGCCTTTCTTTTAGGTGGTGTTTAAGTTTAACATTAAGTAGTACAACCATCAACTGATACAACGCTTTATTTATAACTTGATCAAGATTACACATCAAGCCACAAGATAAAAGAAAAAAAACATCAAGCGTCCATAATTTCCTTCCCATTTGCCTTGCTTGCCTTCTTAGTTCCTAACACTTCAAACATACCTGGAACGTGGAACGTTCCAGGGGCATCAACCCAAGTTAGATAATAAATATCTAAGTGAATTGGTTTCATGAAAGAAGTAAAACATGAATGTAATGCATGTATGCAAAGTGAAATCCCCTTTTGTGGAAGCCATGCCAAGGTGTTGCAATCACCCCCGTGCACGCCATGCTCACATCAAACACAAATATGTGACTCCACAGAGCCACTCATGACGGCCACTAGCTTGCCACAACACCTCATGCTATGTAGTGATGTAATAAGTAAAGAAACATGCTAAACAAGGAAATCAAGTGAGTAGGTTCGCATCTAACATAAGTGATTCAATAAATGATCAATATGTAGCAAGGAATATGCAAGAAACCATTCACCTTAGCTGTTGTCCTTGTCGAGTTACTGTTCACAAGGGTTTCGGCTCGATTTAGCTGCAGTTTCACACAGTTCGAGGTACCAACCTAAAATATTTTTACATAGGATGATAGGAAATAAATTAAGGAATAAAAATGAAAATGTTTAGGTCAATAGGGGCCCTCACACGCCCCTAAAATTTTGGCCATGCGCAGCAGCAATTGGCGTGTGCGTTGCACGCGCCGTCCCTTTCCTCACGACGGACCCTGCAATTGAAAATTAAAAACGTTGTAACTTGCTTATTTTAGCTCTATTTCACCCTCCATTTGAACCTACGGACTCCCCTTTTCGTGCTCTACGACCCTATAGAAAGAAAATCAACTTACCTCTTTGATTTTTCTGCTATATTAGCAGATTTTCGATGAGATGTCGATTGCCCGCCACTAATCGAAGCTGTCGAGCCGATCAGATTAGTGTATGTATTAGGACTGGTTTGCAGCTAGGATGCTCCCCAGGTCGTCTCCTAACGAACTGTCAACGACTGTCAAAACAAGATCAAACGGGGGGGTTGTGATGAAAACTGAACTTAAAAACGCTAAAGAATGAAACAAAGATGGATTTTCGACCAACTAAAACGTAACCCGCTACAAACCCTACCTCCTTACCTCGGTAATCCCCGTCTCACTTATGAAAATATCTTGTTTGGATTGATTCTACTCTTCTACAACCGTAAAAGATTAAATCAAAATGAGCAATCGCTCGTACAATATATGTCATTTCTTTCTAATCAAAGCCTCAACCGAGAACGTCAATTAAACCCATCCAAATATCATGCATGCATTCACACAACCACGTAAAAGAAACATACATAAAATTAGAGAAGGAAAAGAAATGAAATCATCAATAAAAACATGAGAATCGAGTTCCTAACAGGATTTGACTACATGATCGAGACTCAAACCGGGTAAGGGGAACGGGAATGTAGTAGATTACAAGCGAATTAGCCTTCCATCGAAGCGGTGAAAATCCTCCAAAATCGGCCACCCTCATGCCTCTTTGCTAACTCTTATTTATAGGGTTTTGGAAAAACAAAACCTAGGCTAAATGGGCTTAGGGATTATTTATTACATATGGCCCATAATTTAATTAATTAAAAAGGGCCCAATGGATTCTAAATTCGCCCATAACCCATAATGAAGAATGGTTGCCTCTTTCAATCTCGATGTCCATCCACCTTGCGAAGCCCACTTGCGCCTCTATCGAAATAGCTCAAATCTGCGGCCCAAATCTGCCAAATAAGAATAAAAATAGTGTGAAGCCCAATAAAATAAAATAAACAAAAGACAAATGAAATAACCTAAATAGAGTGCAATGAAGATGGAATAAGAGGGATAAATAATATAAAATATGCGCACTATCAGCCACCACCCTTCTTCTTCTTTGCTTCTCTTGATCCTTTTCCTCCTTGTTTTACTTGGTGAAATTGATAGCATGCATATTTATGCTATATTTTGGCATTTCACCTCAATCTTATTACGCCATTTGAAGTAATTTTTGCTAATCTTTCATTGTTTCTATTTTATTATACTTCAAACCATCCTTACACTATTTTCTATCTTACTTCTATGGATCCGGGCTTTAGGGAATATTGGATGGGCTAGAGAAGTGGCTCAACTAAAGGAGCTTGGGCTCACTTTCAAGGAGCAGACTTGGGCTGCTCAATTTTGCTGATTTTAGGCTCACTTATTTTCTGTTGGGCTAGGCCCAACCCTAGCCTTCCTAGCTCTTCATTTCTTAGCTATGTATTTAAGGCCTCTTAGCACTTATTTCAAAGGGAGAGGCAAGAGAAAAGAGGGAGGATTCTGGCCGTTTTTGATTGTTAGCATTTTTCTGTTTCCTTCATCTTTTGTTCCACTTTGTTTTCCTTGCTATAATGATAGGCTAGAGCATTTGTAACCGGTTGTGTATCTTGAATCCATGTGAAATCTGAGTCCCGGATGAGCTACAAAAACCTGGTTTGTTTGTTTTAATCTTGTTCATTTCCATTTGGTTTAGTTTGAGCAGATTTGTGAATGCATGGAGTTCATGGCAGGTTTGTGTGAATTTGCATGGTTTCATTTTCTATTAAATGCTTAAGAGAACAGAATGTTATAGCCAGTTAGTATAACATCTCAGAAATGAATATTATGTGCTTGAATGGTTGTTCTTGCATAGGTCCGGATAGGTTGAATAGAGAGTGAATGAATGGTTGCATTTTGTTGGAGAGGTTTCTGTATTCATTTTGTTATTCCAATCATTCTAATCCTTGGACGGTTGTTGGGGATGCTTTAAGTTTGATATCGGGAGATTAAAACATCTAACAAGCTAAGATTTATAGATTGGACGAGGAAGATTTCATAGAGGGGACAAATACACAGCCGGTTGCATTTCTTTTACTGATTTTTCATCCATCCTTGTCTTTCTGTTTTGTTAATTAGTTTTCTGTCGAAACCCCCCCTAAACAAGTTGTTCTTTATATTGGTTCTCCTTGTTGGTAGAAGAAGGTGAGGCTCCTTGTGAGAGATGACCTAGGGTGCACTTTGCTGCAAACTAGAGAAGAGATATATAGATCTCTAATTCTGGAGTGGTTCGACAACCGCTAGCCAGAATTTTGGCGCCATTGCCGGGGAGCCAAGTTTTTCTTCTAAAAACATAAAGGACCGACCCTATTTTCTATTTGTTTTGTTTTCTTGTTTGAGTGTTTTATCTGTTTTTTCTGTTTTGTGTTCTTGGTGAAAAGGTTATCAGTTGTTGATAAGGTTATCAGTTTTGTGTTCTTGGTGAAAAGCTATTCTGTTCTTGAGATAAACTGATAGCAAGCAGCAACAGAAAAGCCTTATTTGCCTTTTCGATCTTCCTTTTGTTTGTGTGTATTTTCCTTTTATGTTTTCTCGTTTCTGGAATCATTTTTGAACCAAGAAGTGGCTGTTGGAGAGAGCTGCACGACCTGCAACTGGAAAAGCAACCCTGCAGCAACTGAAAAAGCAAAAAGACACCTGCAGTCCTTCTCTTCTCTTCTCTGATTTTCAGTATCACACCTTGTGTCCTTCTCTGGTCTTCATGTGCTCTGATAGGCGCTGAAAAGCAAGCTCACACAGCAAGAAGACAACCCTGCAGCAGATCAAGGAGCATAACCGTTTTTCCTTTATTTAGAGAAAGCCGAATCCCACTTTTATGCCTCTGACAGCAAATCACCTGACCAAGAGGATATTCCGTTTTTCTTTCTCACATTTTCCTTTTATTTTCTCTCTTTTAACACTCCATTCAACGTTGTCTTTACCTTCCACACTAATCTCCCTTTTCTTTTGGCAGATAGGCACCAACAGCTGCAACCAAGAGGAGATCACCCACAGCAGCCTTCCATTCAACAACGGTTTTGACCACCTCCATGACAGATAGCAATATTTAAGGATTGAGCTTGAGATACCAGTGCCATCCTCTTTCTTTCTCATCCCTACTTGATGTTCTTTCAAGTCCATATGCTTTCCTTGATGTTTTCTTGCATATAGAGTGGTTTCTGAGGCAAAATAGGAGCAAGTTTTGAGGAAAAAAAAACTCAGTTTCCCGGTTACTGTTCACAGCTTTCCACTTGCTCCGATTGAGCTGATTTTTGGTGTCCAAAGAAATGGGGGTGTGGGGATCAATACTCACAGATTTTCTATGACAAGAGCCTTTTTTGGCCATATTCCAACATTTAGACCACTTTTTGGGCCATTTTGTGTTTCTCAGTGGCTAATTTGGTGTGGTTTTTAGTGTTTTTAGGTCCCTCAATGTTTTTGTGTTGAAATTTTGTGAAAAATTGCATAAAAAAATCATCTAAAGGCTTCTTGTTTGACCTGTTTTTGTGTTTGTGTGTTTTTGACCTTTTAAGTTCTTGGTATGCATAGGCCATTTTGTGCGCTGTTTTTGTGTTGATCTCTAGTGCATGACCAGGTCTTCTAAGAAAAAATTACTTGACTTGGATCTTGAATTAGAGAACACTCTTAGAAGGCAAGCTAGAGAGCTTAAGTCTCGGGATAGGATTGACCTTAACAGTGTTTCTAATACTTCATCCGAACCTATTCCAGAATTCATCAATATGGCAGATAATGGTAATGGCAATAATGGTAATGGTAATGGCAATGGCAATGGCAATAATGGTAATCATGGTCATTTGGATGGTAGAACCATTAGAGAGCTGGCTGCACCTGATGTGCATTATCAGCCCCTATGTATTCAATACCCACAGTTGGATGCTAACTTTGAACTCAAATCTGGACTGATCCATTTGTTGCCCAAGTTTCATGGTCTTGCAGGAGAGGATCCACACAAGCATCTTAAAGAGTTTCATGTTGTTTGCTCAACCATGCGGCCACAAGGAGTAGATGAAGAGCAAATCAAGCTGAGAGCCTTCCCATTCTCACTTGATGGATCCGCCAAGGATTGGCTCTACTATCTGCCACCAGCTGCCATTACCAGCTGGGATGGATTGAAAAGGATCTTCCTGGAAAAATTCTTCCCAGCCTCCAGAATAGCATCCATAAGGAAGGAAATTTGTGGTATAAGGTAGATGAGTGGTGAGACTCTACATGAGTATTGGGAGAGATTCAAGAAGTTGTGTTCCAGCTGTCCTCACCATCAGATAAGTGACCAACTCCTAATTCAATATCTCTATGAAGGTCTAATCCCCATGGACAGGTACTTGGTAGATGCTGCAAGTGGAGGAGCCTTGGCAGAGAAGACCCCAGCAGCTGCACAAGAGCTGATATCAAAGATGGCACAAAATGCTCAGCAGTTTGGCACCAGAATTAACACTCCTACAAAAGCCATCAATGAAGTCAGTGTGGCTGCCACTATGGACTAGCAGAGGATAGAAAACAAGCTTGAGGAATTAGCTTCCATGGTCAGGCAGTTGGCATTAGAGAGAAAGCAACCCCAGCAGCAACTTTGTGGCATTTGCTCCTTGCCATCCCATATAACAGACCAATGTCCACAGTTGCAAGAAAATAATGAATCTGTTGCTGGCATCTTCCCTGGTAGACCATTCCAGCAGCACAATCCACCTTTCCACCAGCAGCCACAACACAAGTATGATTCATACTCAGCCACCTACAATCCAGGTTGGAGAGACCATCCGAACCTCAGATATGGCGGCCTTTCCAATCAACATGTGCAGCAGCAGCAGCAGCCATACCAGAATCAACCATTTCAGCAGAGGTTCCATCCTCCAAGTTCCAGCAACCATGCTCCACCACCAAGGTTGAATCAAGCCATGCAACAAGCACCACCATTACCCAAGTCAGAACCTACCTTGGATGATCTTGTTAAACAACTAGCAGCCAATACACTCCAATTCCAACAAAAAACAGAAACCACCATTCAAAATTTGGAGACCCAAATAGGCCAGCTAGCCACAAACATCAATGAGCTAAGGAGTCAAGGTTCAGGGCAGCTTCCTTCACAACCAGTTGCCAATCCGAGGGGTAATGTTAGTGCCATCATGCTTCGAAGTGGGAAAGAGGTAATCATCCCAACCCCTCCACCATCATCAAACATGAAGCAGCAGCATGTAGAGGGTAGCAAAGAGCAGCAACCCTCCTCAATCCAAGAAGCTAAGCAGCCAAACTCCAGCTATCAAGAACAAGGAGAGTCTTCCAACAACCAGCCCCTGCCATTCCGACATCGAGCAACGGCCTCCCGGCGCCATCCCTGCTTGCATCCGGACTTGCATCATCTACACATGAGGTAAAACCTCATGAGTCATAAAGACTCAGTAAGGGTGCAATGCATGTAAATATGAATATAATCATGTTTATGTATGCCAAATGCATGCAAATGAGGCTAGGCTCACACGTCCTCACAACCCACTAAGGTTTGAGGCATCAACCTATCAGCCCCCACCACTAGTCCTCCATATGGCCACAGGTCCACTAGTTCTTGCATCACACAAGATATAACCACTACATGCCAGTGCAACATAAAAACATTATCAAGCATATTTACCAACTTGCAAGGCCACCTCCACATGGGGCCGTCCCTTACCTGGCTCGAAGCCTATTCTCTGCTTCGGCACGAACTCCAGCCTGAACCGCAAGTTCCTCTAGGATCACTGCCTTCCCGATCGAACCTAGAGGCAAATACACACAAACCCAACTCTATCAACATCCGGCGTGAAACCAATGCTCTCAACTTTGCCACACACACCATAAAAACCGTCCCTCAACAATTTCCAATCAACCCTACCCGAGGGTTCAATCCAACCAACACTACACAATTCATTATCTCACATAATGAAAATAACAAGAACGTAATTAAATTAAATACCTCGATTAATCTGGAGAAGAAGACCAATCAAACGCCCACACCGGCGTTGGCTCCTGAGCCGCCACTTGCGCCCAAAATCCCATTTTTGAGCTCCTGACACGTTCCTCAAGCCCCGAATTAATTTCTGGAATTTTTCCAAAATTTTCTAGAATTTCTTCCTATTTTTCCCCATTTTCCAGAATTTTCCATTATTTCCTTTTATTTTATTTTTCTTTTCTTTTTTATTTTTTTTTCTTTCCCGCGCGCCTCCCCTGCGCGTGCACTGTTCCTCTTCTTCTTCACTGCGCATCTTCTTCTCCTTCCTCGCTCACGGCCGCTCCTCTATATAGCCGATACCAGCCCTCGCCGCTTAGACCATCACTGGTCGGAGTTGCGGCCAACGTCGCCACCATCACCCAACCCCAGCCGCGACGCTACTGCTGCTCTCTTGCAACCTACGCGCTGCCAGGGCTGAGGTTGCCATTGATGGCTTCCGAAGCTCCCCAGCCATTTTCGCCGCTGCTAGACGCGACCCTGATGGCCGCTTCCACACTGCTTAAAGCTCTGGACAGCACCGCCGTGTGCCTCCACGCGAGCCACCGCAGCCCGCTACTTCGCCCTGCATGCCCCGCGTCGGCCATGGCCGTCTTCGCCGCTGGTTATTCTTCCAGCCACCGGCCTGATCTCCCTCTCTCCATCTTTCTCTCATTCTCTTGATCTCTCGGCTATCTCTCGGCCATAGCTCCCTCGCGAAAGCTCTCGGCCATCACTCTCCTTCTCTCCCGAGCTTTCCCTCTGTTTTGATTTCAAAAAATTTGAAATGCTTACAACACTCACTCAGCCGCATATATATCGGTATATATATATATAATATGCATATATAACACATTAAACCCATTTAATTTTCATAATCCCACTTAACCAATTAATAATTGCACTTTGAGGATTTTTATAATAGCAGTTGTGCCCTCTCAAGGTTCTAATTAATTACCCTTAAGCCACTAAGATTCTTAATTTTCTCAAAATTAAATATCGGCATTTACTCGGGAATATCGATTTCGTCTCTACGCTTGCGTGGGACCTCTATTCGACTTGAAAACACTTCAGAGTTGCCTTATTCGCCAAACCGGACCACCCCTAGGGTCCCCTCAGCTTCCCGGAGGTCCCCTACGACCATTCGGTATTGGCACCCATTCGGGCTTATACAGAATTTATTCCGAAATTTATTCCCGATCGGACTGCTTTCAACGCCACTATCCTCATCTCGAGACACTCACCAATCTCTTGCCCTCTTCCCTGGACATCCAAGTCCCAAGGCACTCCCAGCCGTCAATTCGGTAATTTTATTAATTAATTGCTCGAAATTTATTTTTGGCCTTCCTGGACCACCCGAGGTCCTTCCAAAATAATCAAAATTTATCTATTTACAATACCATGTAATACCGGGTATTACATTCCACCCTCCTTAAAGAATTTCGTCCTCGAAATTCACTTTGCCTTAATCTCCTGCCTAAGATAATCACATTCTCAGGCTATATGCCAAACTCTAGTGCTCGAGAATCTCATAGCCTAATCATTTCTTACCTTTACCTTGGGTTATACCCACCTTAGGGTTTCGCTTAGGCTTTTAGTCATCCGCCTCTCGAGGACATTCACCAACCGAATACCGCCTTGGCCTTCCGCCAAATCGCACCACTGGTCGCTGGTCATGCTTACTGCAACGATATCCATCTCCGGATGGATTTTCTCTGCCTTTAAGCATCGCTTTGTAGGTTTACTTCCCATTTCCCCTTTTTCGCATCAACCGAAACAACTCTCACTAACATTGCATCACTGATCAGTCTACTACGATTTTACGCCGATCACACACGGCAACGTTTCCCATTGCCAATCACACATGGCCACGATTTTACGCTAGTCCAACCAGCAACGTCTTAGCACTGATCATCAGCCGCAATGTTTCTTTTAGTGCCCACAAGACACTCAAACACCTACGCCACCATGGCATACTGCCATTAATCACAAGCATGCACAACTTAAGTTGATCCTCATGGCAACTTCTTATTACCGATCAACTAACCTTGTTAGCACTACATGGGAAGCAACCATTTGGTTCACCCAGTCAACTTAGACCATTTCATACATAGTCTTCTACCTTGACCAGCCGACCCTCATTTATCGATACGATTACGCAAAATCGATATACCTAACACCATGTCAGGTAATTTCACATTTCAACCATACGTGCATTACCCGAGTCCAACTCGAGCTTGGCGATGCACGCACTATTACAATCTCACCTCGAGCTTAATCATGCTCGGGCCACAACCATCTCCCAACCAGGAGTTCTTCGCATTAAGCACATAAGGATACTTACTAGCCGATATTGCATGCTAGTAGGGGTCTCTTACCCATACAAGGGAACTCTTCACTGAGCAACCCCTCTTCAATACTTCACCAAATTCAGCTTTCACAATCATGCCCCATGCTAGGCCTTATCTTGGCTATTAAACCCTACCGCGAGTCAAGGATCCTACCATTGTGCTTAAGGTCGCGGAACCATTAATCAGCCCTCGTCATCACCCACGGTGCGTGGCACAAGTGATTGGCTTATTACCATCTGCACAATCACTTATGCATCGCACCTGTAGGATGACTCGTGCCTTTGGTCCACACCACAACAAGCTATCATGGTTACACCCCTACTCTTGTAGCGATCTTCTAGCCAAATTTACTCGCCTAGTTTCAATTTCATTGGGACCTTTCAAATCTCACCATTTCTCAACCGAGCCTCTTACTCTAGAGGCATGAAACTTTTCAACCATCATAAATCAGGTTCATTTTTAATTCGCAATAAACACCTAACTTCAACGATGCATAATAATTCTCTTTGTCCTCCTCGGCAAGGACAACACCACGACAACAACGAATTTCTCCCCCACGGTCGTTGCATCTTAAATTTCACAAGCACTAGCCTTCATGGCCATGCACACTCGGCTTCGATGTCCTACCATACAAAATGGTTACCTTTGGTCTTCCTGTCACCATCTTTTCCCTGACAGCGACGATAACACCACCTTGTCATCTCAAAAGATTCGCTGCTCCTTGAATCTCACAAGTCATCACAACCAGCATGACCTCACTCTTAGGCTGCCTTCCTCATATCACCTTGCTATGCTGATAGCAGCTAGCATTATTCCCTAAGAGACTTTGGCTTCTTTCGGATTCTGCTTGTACCTTTTGCTTCAATCAGCTCACACCTCAGTGAGTGACCACATTGGCTCTAATGCCATCATCATCAGCTAAGATGACCTCTTGCCATCGCTTAGCACCACATCCAGCTGCAACCGCGACTCAGGAGCCACCTACGCCACTGACTGACTACTCTTACGACGCCTCACGACCTTGGCCAGCCGCTGCATTGCTGCTGCCGCTATCACCAATTGGCGCCTTTGGTTGCCATCGGCTACCCTCAGCCAGTCATCAATCGACTCCACTAGCTGATTTCTTTCACACCCATTAACCCCTAACCACGAGGTTAAATCTCATCAATTGCCCACACACTAAGGCGTCCTTCGAGCTGTATCGCTCATAGCCCTTAGGTGACTTCATCACCTCAACACCACTCCTGGAAACCAATCTCGTCCCACAAGCTCTTCTTTCGAGCTCTCGTCACCCACTGAAGACGCCTTAAATTCGCCTTCACTTTCCATCTAATCAACTCGATTAGCTTTAACCAGATCGCCCAGCTCATAACCAACACAACCTTCCTCCAGGCACTACACTTGCAATCATCGACTATGACTTCGATTTAAACTCCACCCATTGGAAATCACCCATGTCCCTCCTGTGGAACTTACACTTCCACACGATGCCGTAAGACTCGCCTTCCTACTCAGGCACTTGCCATCACGATGGCTTTCTCCGGGTGATTCATCATGTTAGAGTGGTAATGCCTTAGGATGTCATTCTAACGTTATTGCCCTTTGCTCAACTCTTCTCGGGAGAACCTCTCACGTTTTACCCATAACACATTTCAACTTTACTATTTATAACTCTTGCTACAGAGTAACACTCCTTTAAGCGGCACGATTATGCTCTGACCAACCATCTTTTATCACCTTGGATCTCTTTCTCAAAATTTGCCTGGTCTAACCACCAGGACCCGCTGAACCTTTATGTACATGGTTAATCAACAAGGCTACAACTTCACAGTCTTCGAGCCTCATGCTCTCACCATTGCCATCAGGTGCTACCACCTGGCAACTGATCATGTGTCATCAACCGAAAATCCATCCAGTGCTACATGAGGATACTTCCTCATTTTCGCATCGACACATCAGGACTAATACTAGACCGTGCAATTACAAGCCTTCATGGATTTCAAACCGTGCCTCAGCCACACGTTCAGGTTGCCACACCTCACATCATAGGATTAGAGATCCCTTTACTTGAAGCCTTCACGCGCTTCAATAATCCCATCTCATGGTTGGCTTCCAACTCGTAAGTCTCACCCTCCACGGCACTTACGTAACATTTCAGTGCCATTTACCGACTCCACCAATCAACCCATCTTCATGCATTACTGCAAGATCACACTGGGTCCATCATCTCAATTTACCCGATCAATTGCGATCAATTTAACCACAACTGCGTTAGCATCCTTTAACAAGGAGCATTGCCACGCATCTCGTTTTCATACCACAGGATATCACCCAATCAATTCACAAATCTTCCTGCTGCCAAGACAACAAAAGGCACTACGATGATTTTTTCAACCCTCACGGAAATTTAGGTCTGGCCCAGACATAACCTACAGCATACCCCAGGTCTTCACGTCTAATCGTCTCCACCGCAGACAGGTTACTTCACATAGAGGGCTGCAGTCCCTCCCGTGAACTAACCGTCTACATCCAGTGGTCCTTAGCATTAGACCCGTCGGCCGTAGGCATCAACTGTAGCGTTATTCCCACGCTAGACCCGTTTCTTTTCCCCGGGTTTCTTTCTCAAACATCTCGAAGTGCTACAACACCCAAACATTAGCCAAACCACTTCGACACTACTTATCGAAGTAAAAGGCTTAACCCCTAACTCGGGTGCAACGTCCTAACCGCTCTTATTACTAGCAGCTGGGTTGTGGAACTGGCCACAACTTTCGTCACCTCTATCGCGCATCTTACAAATCTTTAGCCCCTGACCATCTGCATAATCACTGTGTTGCCCTGTGCTTTAGGCGAGCCAACACCTAGTCACCATCATTACCGTGTCACTCCCATACACTGGCCCAACACTAGTTCCCCATCGTGTTGCCCTATGTTTCGGAGAGCCAACACCTAATCATCATTACCGTGTTGCTCCCATACATTGGCCCAACAATAGTTTCCAACAGCATGGCTCAGGCCCATCACTGATTTGCTTCGCACCCGTAGCTTCGCCCTACCAAGCTTCCTGCTCGGCAACTAAACCATCAGAACATTTTCGTGTTCCACGATTTCTCCCTAGGACTACTCTAGATGTCCTATCCCTTGCAGGAGACTATCGATCTCACTTGACCAAACTTCCCAAGGTGCTGCTCCAGATCTTCGGCATCTGACCGTCACTTGTAGTTCACTAAATTGCTCAGGCCCATGGGCCACTTGCCCTCAACGCGAGCCAACTCATTAGTCCTCTGCCACACGGTCCATAGCATCAGATCTGTCACTGTGAGCCTTGCACCCATAGCATCGAAGCTACTTAAAGCCTTCCCGAGCTACGATGGTTCCACCACCATCTTACTTGATTATCCTTGGCTTGATAACCTCAAGCTCATACCATGAGCCTCGCTCCTCAGGACTTTACATCTCTTACCTCTTAAGAGACTCTCAAACTAAAACCAACATGCTGAGCCTATCTCAAGCTCCGGTACCCATAACCATCGAGCACCTACCATTACCCTCTAGGTAAATTGAGACCTCTCGTCTCTTCTTGCACACCCATAGTGCATTCAGTCACGATGCCCAGCTTGGCCTTCCAGCAGGCCTCTCTCGGGCTCCCATGACTTGGAATATAAAATTCGGGGCCTTCACATTGCTTACCATGCCCCTGCCCACTTGGCATCCGAAGTTGGCATTTCCATTGCGCGCATAGCCTATGGATGTCCTGTTGCCAGACACTCATCACCCTCAGGCCACATACCGCTCATACCTTTCATTAGGTGACCTCTGCGTCTCCCATCAAGGGTCTCGAGACCTTAGGCGTCATCACGACCCCAGGCATCATAATGAGGGTCTATTCACCTCTCATCTCCCGACCTTAGGCGTCCCACTAGACCCCAAGCGTCATAATGAGAGTTTTGATTGGCCCCTCATCCATCGATCCCATGAACGGTCACTTAGCCCTACATAACTAGGACTTCTAATCCAATGGCTCTCACGCGCATATCAACACATGACCAACTCTTTAATCCCCAATCTGGATTTCCCTGGATTCCAGATCGACTCACTTGGGACTTTCATCTCATGTAAACACTCGCTAGGGTCCACTTGCCACATGCCTATCATTCCCAAGGATAGACCTCGTCTCATCAAGAAGCCAACTAGGGTCCACTCATACCCTAGGCACATCCCCTCTGAGATCATCATAGCAATACGATCACATCGCATCACATTTATCTAGCATCCCGACTCTCCTCAGAGTCCTTCCGAATTTTGCTTACATCATGCCTTCACTAGCCATGACATACTGATGCATTACATGCATACTCCCCACAGAGCCTTACTGCAAGCAACCTTATTCCCAGTAGTTTGTCACATTGCTTGATATCAAGTCTTTTCCTTAAGCCTCGAGCTAACACCCACTTTAGCTCATTTTATCTCAAGCGTGCATGCCCTACTGCACCACTCCCAAGGGACAACTCTATTCCCTCGAACATGCTCGGTAAATCCCTAACATAGGGACACTCCACTAATCCCCTCCCGGACTAGTCATATTTCGGCTTCATGTCCCCACACGAGCCTCAACACTTCAATATCAAGGAGTCCTCATCCTTAGAACATACCATATACCCAAATTCCCATGTTTGTTTTAATCTTGTTCATTTCCATTTGGTTCAGTTTGAGCAGATTTGTGAATGCATGGAGTTCATGGCAGGTTTGTGTGAATTTGCATGGTTTCATTTTCTGTTAAATGCTTAAGAGAACAGAATGTTATAGCCAGTTGGTATAACATCTCGGAAATGAATATTATGTGCTTGAATGGTTGTTCTTGCATAGGTCCGGATAGGTTGAATAGAGAGTGAATGAATGGTTGCATTTTGTTGGAGAGGTTTCTGTATTCATTTTGTTATTCCAATCATTCTAATCCTTGGACGGTTGTTGGGGATGCTTTAAGTTTGATATCGGGAGATTAAAACATCTAACAAGCTAAGATTTATAGATTGGACGAGGAAGATTTCATAGAGGGGACAAATACACAGCCGGTTGCATTTCTTTTACTGATTTTTCATCCATCCTTGTCTTTCTGTTTTGTTAATTAGTTTTCTGTCGAAACCCCCCCCTAAACAAGTTGTTGTTTATATTGGTCCTCCTTGTTGGTAGAAGAAGGTGAGGCTCCTTGTGAGAGATGACCTAGGGTGCACTTTGCTGCAAACTAGAGAAGAGATATATAGATCTCTAATTCTGGAGTGGTTCGACAACCGCTGGCCAGAACTCCCTATACTTGCCACACCCCACTTCCACTCAAGTCTCCCCCCTTTATATAGGCTCCCAAGATATCCCTTTTGTGACACCCGTGTAACACCCGGTGTTACAGGTGTTAAAAGAATGAGAAAGAAAGTGAAAAAATTCCAAAAATACCCTTGAGAAGGTGTTGGATCCTTGAGATTGAGGGTGCCCTATGAGAGGGGTATTTTGGTAATTTGGATAATGAAAAGTCCAATAAAGGGTAATTTGGTAAATTGGAGATAATTCCAAGATGGAAATTAAGTGTGGAAGTGAATTAGTTCCCATTTTGCATTATGTGGAGATAAATGGGATTGAAAATTCACAAAGGGTATTTTAGTAATTTTGGAGAGAAATTCCATAAAGGAATTAAATATGAGAAAAAGAGGAAATTAATTATGGGAGTGGAAATAATTAATTTTTCCTAAATTGGTGTATTTATTTGGTGGTGCCACATGGATGGATGAGATTAAAGCTTGGAAGCCAAGTTGTGTCTTAGAGTGACACTTGGCATATTCTTGTTCAAGCAAAAATGGTGGCTTTTATTTAAATGGAAAAGAAAATAAGATGAGCCATTTTAGCCATGCGGGTGTAATGATTACTTGAATTAAAGAAAATTCCAAAAGAAAATGGGAAATTAGTCACCCATTAATGTTTGGACAATGTGGGATTTAATTTATATGTATTATGTATATATATGTCTTTCAAGATGATAGCTTGAAAATAGTCCCATTTAAATAAATGAGAAAGAAATGGGAATTCAAGATAATCCAAGGGTGGAGGATTTGCCTTGAAAGTGGAATTAAATCCAATGAATGAAATTAAATCCTTCAAGTGGGCATGGATTTCCATGTGGGTTTATTAATCCAAGAGAAGAGATGAGGTGGAAGGTGGAGATTTAATCTCCAAAGAAAATCCAAAGGTTGGGATCTAAGCTCTCCATAAGTCTTGGATTGTGCTTTCTTGAATGGTGGGGATTTGGTCTTGGAAAAGTGAAAGAAATCCAATGGTTGAGATTTAAGAAGACTAAGGCCATGGGTTGTGTTTCTTTCAATGGCTAGGATGTATTCTTGAAAAGTAAAGTGTATGGCCAAGATTTGTTCTTACAAAGCACATGGATTGTGCTTTGGGTGAAGGGCTAGGATTTATTCTCTTAAATCCATAAGATCCAAAGGCTAGAATTTGTTCTTGAATAATGGGAGAAATAATACAAATAAGCAAGTGTAAGGAAGACTTGTCTTCTTTGGCCATTTGAAGAGAGAATGAAAGAAGAGAGAAAGAGATGGAGAAGTCTCCCATTTTTGCAAAAGAGAAGAATTTTCTCCCAAGAGAAGAAAGGAAAAGAAGAAAGGTAAGGGAGGTATTATTTTTCTAGCCATTAAAGGCTAGGTTTCCTTCCTTTTTCCTAAAGTATTTCTTCTAAATCCATGGGATTTATTTTGTTCAAGGTTCTTTCAAGGAGAAGAGTGGGAATAAAGCTAGAATGGGTTCAAGCTTCAAGGAATGGAGTTAAGGTAAGGGATAGCCCCATGGGATGGTGGCTTGCAAGTTGTAAGTATGATGCATGAATTCTATGCGTGCATTGGCATGTTGTTTGTTCTAGGACCTATGGCCATGAGGTTGAGTGGGGTAGGGTAGATTAAAGCCTCAAACCAAGGTGGTTGTGAGGATGTGGAAGCCCTAACCATGTTGCATACATGCATTGGCATCACATTTATTTATTCATGTTCATACTTTTGTCATTGCACCCTTATTGAACTTAATGGCTCATGAGGTTTTTATCCTCACCATGTAGGTATCTCATGTGCAAGAAGGAAGGGATCTTGGAAGGTTAAGCATGCTTGATGAAATGAAGACCCTAGGGAACTCAAGTAATTTAGCTTGGGTTTGGAAGCCTAAGCATGTTGTAAATTATTTTTTTTTTATTTGATTGTTAATGGCTTGTTAAAGCCTAAGATCATGGGTGTATTTCATGTCTTGAGAGTATTTGATTTTATTTTTAGGATGAGATGTTGGCTTATAGCATGTGAAGCTTAAGTTATGGTGTAAGTCTCATTGTGGGGTGTGTTGTGAGAAGCATCCAAAATGCAAATAAAAAGGATTTTTGTTGGAGAAATAAAGGCAAATTTGAAGAAAAGTGAGTTATTTATTTATTTTAAATTTCTAAAAAATTTGGTGTTTAAATGCCCAAGGAAAAAAAAAAGAAAAAAAAAAGAAGTCTGGAGGCAGCTGCAGAAGACAGCAGGGGGGGCTGCCAGGCGCGGGCGCTGGGGCGCGCGGCCGGCCCGCGTGGCCGCGGCTGGGGCCGCCCCAACCAGTGCGCGGCCGGGCCCAGGGAGGGCCCAGCCGGCCATGGGACCCGCGCGAAAAAAAAAAAAGGGGAAAAATTCTGAAATTAGGGGAAAAAAAAGGGGGAATAATTAAGCCCAATTTTGGGAGATTTTGGGCTATAGAAAAAATTTATAAAATTCCCCGAAGGAGTCCCCGAGTGATGAAATGTTGGAAAATTGGAGGATTTTCTGAGTATGAGTTTCCCCTTAGTCTAGCCCGGTGTTAAGAAGCATCTTGAGGCCCTTAGGCGGTGTAGCGGGTTATTTCTTCGTTCATAAGAAACTCGCGAGGTCTTAGGGTGTTTATGGATCCTAGGTAAGCGAAGGGCCAGATGAAGCCTAGTCCCCACCTAGGACGTTTCATCACGAAACATAGTCTACCCTTCAAATTCGGGCTTTGGGGCGAGGAATCCAGGAGATTATCGTCGGTAACACCCGCGAGTGGGAACGGGGCGTTACAGATTGGTATCAGAGCGTGGTTGGAGCATCAAGTGGAAGATGCTTGGGGGAAATGTGGTCAAAGGTTGATATGAAGGCCTTGGAGGTAGAACCACAAGTGATCGGGGACCCTAGGGGTTGGGTCGAGACATGGAGGTCTACGGTGATGGAAATGGAGTGCTCGGATATTCCTGCTATAGGAAAGGGAAAATATCATGTTTGAGATGATATACTGTAAGAGATATACGGGTCGAGCAATGAAGAGTCAAATGCCCAAGTGTGGGTATTGGTATCAAGAACCCGAATGTGGAAATTTGGAGGTTCATGAGGCATTCTAAGGATAAGAGTTCCTTGCGATAGAAGTGTTGAGGCTTGTGTGGGGACACAAAGCCGAGTCATGATAAGGATCATGATGGGACAAGGAGAGCCCGAGGTATAGCTAATCCAGGAAGGGATTAGTGGACCAACCTATGTTGGGGAGATGTACAAGCCCATATGAGGGAATGGAGTGGTTCTCGTAGAGGTGATGTGCTAAGGGTTGCGTGCTTGAACTAGGGTGAGCTAAGGTTGAAATTAGCTCGAAGCCCAAAGAAAGAAGTCGTCAACAGGTTGTGTGACGAGCTCCGAAAATGGAGCAAGCTAAAGTTGCTTGTAGAGAGGCTCTAGGTGGAGCGAGCATGTGAAGCATATGCCAGTCATGGCCGGGGTAGGCATGACGTTGGTAGTTCATTGAAAGACTCCAAGGGGAGTCGGGTGTGAGTCATGCATGAGGGATGCATACGGTGCCATATAATTATATTGTTATGACGATCCTGGAGGGGACGTGCCTAAGGTATGAGTGGACCCTAGTTGATTTCATGATGAAATGGGATATATCCTAAGAAAGGATAGGTATGTGGCAAAAGGACCCTAGCGGGTGTTTGTGTGAGATGGAAATCCCAAGTGAGTCGAGCTGGAATCCAAGAGGATCCAGATTTGGGATAAAGGAGTTGGGCATGCGTAGATATGCGTGTGGGAGCCATGGGATTGGAAGTCCTGGTTGAGAAAGGCCAAAGTAACCGTTCTTGTGAATGATGGATGAGGGGTTAATCTAAACTCTCATTGACACTTGGGGTCAGGTGGGACGCCTAAGGTCGAGAGATGAGAGGTGAATAGACCCTCATTATGATGCCTGGGGTCGAGATGACTCCTAAGGTTACGAGACCCTTAAAGGGAGACGCAGAGGTCACCCAATGAAGGGTATGAGCGGTATGTGGGCCGAGGGTAGTGAATTGTGGCAACAGGACATCCGTGGGCTATGCGTGCACAAGAAATGCCAACTTTGGATGCCAAGTGGGTAGGGGCATGGTGAGCAATGTGGAAGCCCTGAATTTTATATTCAAGTCATGGGAGCCCGAGCAAGGCGTGCAAAAAGGTCAGGCCGGGCGTAGTGACAGAATGCATTTATGAGTGTGCAAGAAGAGATGAGAGGTCTCAATTTACCTAGAGGGTAATGGTAGGTACTTTATGGTTATGGTTGTGGATTGAGAGATCTATGATAACCAAGCTTTAGGATGAACTAGGGGGCGAATGAATCATGATGGATTGGGATCCATTGTCGTGGAAAGTTTGAGCTTTCAAATGTTGAGTGAGAGCTGTGAGGTGTGATCTTGTGGGGTAAAATCATGAGGCCTCAAGAGGTGAAATGGTTTGAGAGTCTTGAAGCGGTAAGAGATGCGAAGTCATGAGGAGTAGGGCTTATGGTAGGAGCTTGAGGTTATCAAGGCAAGGATAACCAAGTAAGATGGCTTTGGTAAGATGGTGGTGGAACCATCGTAGCTCGGGAAGGCTTTAAGTAGCCTTGATGTTAAGAGTGCAAAGCTCGATGTAACGGATTTGATGTTATGGACTGTGTGGCAGAGGACTAATGAGTTGGCTCGCGTTGAGGGCAAGTGGCCCATGGGCCTGAGCAATTTAGTGAACTGTAGGTGACAATCAGATGCCGAGGATGTGGAGCAGCACATTAGGAAATTGGTCAAGTGAGACCGAAAATCTTCCGTGCGGGATAGGACATTTAGAGTAGTCCTAAGGAGGAATCGTGGAACGCGGTAGTGATCCAATAGATTTGTTGTCAAGTAGGATGCCTGGTAGGAATAGTGGCGGCGAGCGTAGCGAGGTAGTCATGTCGGGTTTGATATCAGAAGTGTGACTGAAGAGTTGAAAGTCACACTATGGGATGCGAAGGAGATTAGAGTGGGACCTGAGCCATGCTGTAGGAAACTGTGTTGGGCCAGTGTATGGGAGTGACACGATGATGGTGACAAGGTGTTGGCGCGCCTAAAGCACAGGGCAACACAGTGACTGTGCAGATGGTCAGGGACTGAAGATCTATGAGATGTTTGAGAAAGAAACCCGGGGAAAAGAAACGGGCCTAGCGTGGGAATACTGCTACGGTTGACGCCTATTAGTGACGGGTCTAATGCTAGGGACCACTGATGCAGACGGTTAGTCCACATGAGGGACTGCAGCCCTCCACGTGGAGTAACCTATCTGTGGTGGAGACGATTAGACACTGAAGACCTGGGGTATGCTGTAGGTTATGCCTGAGCCAGACCTAAAAATTCCATAAGGGTTGAAGTATGGTGGTAGTGCTGTGGGTGTCAAGGCAGCAAGAAAGTTTGTGAATCGAGGGAGTGATATCTTGTGGTGTGATAACAAGAGGTGTGGCGATGCTCCTTGCTAAAGGATGCTAAAATAGTTGTGGTTAAATTTGATCGAAGTGATCCAGTAAATTGGGATGATGGACCCAGTGTGATCTTGCAGTAATGCATGAAGATGGGATTGATTGGTGGAGTCGGTAAACGGCTCGAGAATGATACGTAAGTGCCGTGGAGGGTAAGACTTACGAGGTGGAAGCCAACCATGTGATGGGAAAATTGAAGTATGCGGAGGTTTCAAATAAAGCGATCTCTAATCCAGTGATGTGAGTTGTGGTAGGCTGAACATGTGGCTAAGGCACGGTTTGAAATCTGTGAAGGTGCGCAATTGCACAGTTTGGTGTTAGTCTTGGTTGTGTCGATGCAAAATGAAGAAGTGTCCTCATGTGGCACTGGAAGGGTTTCCCGTTGATGACACACGAGAAATTGCCAGGTGGTAGCACCTGATGGAAATAGTGGAGCATGAGGCTCGAGGGCGGTGAGGTAAAGCCCTGTTGGTACCGTGCATGCCTTTAGTATAAAAGATTCAGCGGGTCCTGGTGATTAGACCAGGCTGATTGTGCAAAGGAGATCCAAGGTGATAAAAGATGGTTGGTCAGGGCAATACTGTGCCGCTTGAAGGAGTGTTACTCCGTAGCGAGGGATGTAAATTGTAGCGTTGAAATGTTGTCAGGGCAGAACATGAGATGTTCTCCCAAGAGAAGTTGAGCATGAGGCAATAGTGTGGGATGAACTTCATACGGCGCTACAACTCTATCAGGTGGATCACCCGAGGGGAAAGCCAACGTGATGGCGAATGCCTGAGTAGGAAAGTGAGTCCTACGACATCAAATGGAAGTGTGAATTCCACATGAGTGGTAGGGGTGATTCCTAGTGAGTAGAGTTTAAATCAAAATCATAGTCAATGATTGCAAGAGTAGTGCCTGGAGACAGGTTGTGTTGGTCGTGAGCTGGGTGATCCAACTAAAGCTAATCGGGTTGGTTAGTCGGAAGTTGAGGGCGAATTTAAAATATCACCAATGGGTAAAGAAAGCTCGAAGGAAGAGCTTATGGGACGAGATTGGTTTCTAGTAGTGGTGTTGAGGTGATGAAATCACCTAATGACTATGAGTGATGCAGTTGAAGGGATGCCTTGGAGTGTGGGCAATTGATGAGAATTAACCTATTGTCTAAGGTTAATGGTTGTGAAAAGAAATTGGCTAGTGAAGTTGTGGTGGTGTTAAAGCCATGTGGTTGCTCACCGAGTGGTGTGAGTTGATTGTAGCAAGTGTATGAGAAATCTGGGAAAAGCTAGAGTCTCTTAGGGATTTAGCTAGATGCTATATGTATAAAAGGTGATTTGAGGAAGGTGACCTAAGAGTGGGGTCATGCTGGTTGTGGTGACCAGTGAGATTCAGAGAGCAGCAAGTCTTTTTGAGATGGCATGGTGGTGTCATCGTCGCGGTTAGGGAAAAGAAGTTGTCAGGAAGGTCAAAGGTAACCATTGTGCATGGTAAGACCTTGAAGCCGAGTGTGAATGGCCATGAAGGCTGGTATCTATGAATTTTGAGATGCAACGACCGTGGGGGAGAAATTTGTTACTGTCATGGTGATGTCCTTGCCAAGGAGGACAAGAGGAACCATTATGCATGGTTTAAATCAGGTGTCTATTGCGGGTTGAGAATGAACCTGATGTAGGATGGCTGAAAGTTCGTGCCTCAAGAGTAAGAGGCTTTGCTGAGAAATGGTGAGATTTAAAAGGTCCCAATGAAAGTGAAGCTGGGCGAGAAAATTTGGCCAGAAGACCGCTACAAGAGTGGGGGTGTAACCATGATAGCTTGTTGTGGTGTGGACCAAAGGCACGAGTCATCCTACAGGTGCGATGCATAAGTGGTTGTGCGGATGGTAATAAGCCAATCACTTGTGCCACGCACCGTGGGTGATGACGAGGGCTGATTAAAGGTTCCACGACCCTAAGCGCAATGGTAGGATCTTGGACTCGTGGTAGGGTAAATAGCCAAGGTAAGGCCTAGCATGGGAACATGATTGTAAAAGTTGAAATGGGGTGAAGAATTGAAGAGGGGTTGCTCAGTGAAGAGTTCCCTGGTATGGGTATGAGACCCTACTAGCCTGTGATATCGGCTAGTAAGTGACTGCTACGCTACCCTGCACATTTATTTATCAAAACAACAACCAAATTTATCAAACATTAATCCTCTTGTTAAAGCAGGTATAGGGCGATTATACTCGCCAGTGTGCGAGTGTGCGTGTAGTACAATTTTAAATTTATAATTCGGTGAGTCCGAGTCGGTTCACAGGGAGATTATTTTGGATGAAAACAGAAATCACTGAATATTTGATTTTAAGAGGTGATTAAGATAATCTAAAGGAAATGATTAAAACTAAATTAACAATGAGTTTAAGTAGCTTGGGTCAAGACAATTTCAGTGTCAAAACCAATTAATTCCGAACTTAATAGAAAAGATCAATAATATTCATCTGAATTAAGTTTTGCAGATCTATGAGTAATTTTAGTTCAAGATAATGATAATTCTTGTTTAAGCAATCTCCATACATGGCATGGAAATTCTAAGTTAAGCAATTATCATAAATTGAATTATATTCCTCAGATAGAATTTATAGGTACAGATTAATCATTTGGGCTTGGGTATGGAAATATTTCCAGGTCTAGCAATCTCCATACGTGGCATGGAAACTCTAAGTTAGGCTTATGCTCCAATCCAAACTCAAAGATACACTATACGCACACTGCTCAAATTAAATCAGATTAATATTACACAATTGAAGTGCAGCTTTCTTTGGGAATCATTGGCGTTGGACACTGTCCTTGCCTTAACCCAAGATCGGATTTAGCTACTCATCTTCATTTTTAAAATAAATTGGCAGGAATTTAAGTGACGGGAATTAAAAGACAGTATTTAAAAGACTATTTTTTAACCGACCATATAGGCGGTATATAATGAAAAGACAAGAATTAAAAGACTATTTTTCAACCGACCATATAGGCGGTTTATAATGAAAAGACAAGAATTGAAAGACTATTTTTTAACCGACCATATAGGCAGTTTATAATGAAAAGACAAGAATTGAAAGACTATTTTTTAACCGACCATATAGGCTATATAATGAAAAGACAATATTTAAAGACAATATTCAACCGACCATATAGGCGGTATATAATAAAAAGATAATATGAATAACATAATACAACTATATGGAAACAAAGGTTGAAGATTTAAGAGAGAAATTCTAAGAACGAAACTATATTGAAACTGAAGTGAAAATTTTGAGAGAGAAATCTCAAGAACACAACTATACTTTCATTATAGGAAAATTGAATGGTTACAAATGCACCCCAAGTGCTCTATTTATAGGGTAAAAGATTCAATAGAGACCACTCAATTATATAATTTAATAATACAAAATATCTAAAGAAAAATAAAATAACTAATTTAAAAATACAAAGATAAATAAAATATCTAACATATGATGTAAGCGATGATGTCATTCCAACTCATGATGTAAGCAATTATGTCATTCCAACCCATGATGTAAGCGATGATGTCATTAATTTGTGGGACTTGGGCCTTCCTTGTTTTGGGCTTGGGCCTTCCTTGTTTTGGGCTGGGCCTTCCTTGTTTTGTGTTGGGCTTGGGCCTGGGCTTTCCATGTGTTGGGCCTAGGCTTTTCTTGTGTTGGGCTTGGTCCTGGGCTTTCCATGTGTTGGGCCTGGGCTTTCCATATTTATATTATTATATATATTATATTTATTATTTTTTTATATTTTATATATATTTTTATATTAATATTTTTAAACATGCACAAAATGCATAATAATATTCAATTTAAACCATTTTAAGATCAAAATAAGGGTAAATGTGAAGAATGGGTAGGCTATGGGATTCTCGAGCAGGAGAATTTGGCAAGTAGCCCGAGAATGTGATTGTCTTGGGTAGGAGATGATGGTAAAGCAAATTTCGAGGACGAAATTCTTTTAAGGGGGAGGAATGTAACACCCAGTGTTACAGGTGTTAAAAGAATGAGAAAGAAAGTGAAAAAATTCTAAAAATACGCTTGAGAAGGTGTTGGATCCTTGAGATTGAGGGTGCCCTATGAAAGGGGTATTTTGGTAATTTGGATAATGAAGTCCAATAAAGGGTAATTTGGTAAATTGGAGATAATTCCAATATGGAAATTAAGTGTGGAAGTGAATTAGTTCCCATTTTGCATTATGTGGAGATAAATAGGATTGAAAATTCACAAAGGGTATTTTAGTAATTTTGGAGAGAAATTCCATAAAGGAATTAAATATGAGAAAAAGGGGAAATTAATTATGGGAGTGGAAATAATTAATTTTTCCTAAATTGGTGTATTTATTTGGTGGTGCCACATGGATGGATGAGATTAAAGCTTGGAAGCCAAGTTGTGTCTTAGAGAGACACTTGGCATACTCTTGTTCAAGCAAAAATGGTGGCTTTTATTTAAATGGAAAAGAAAATAAGATGAGCCATTTTAGCCATGTGGGTGTAATGATTACTTGAATTAAAGAAAATTCCAAAAGAAAATGGGAAATTAGTCACCCATTAATGTTTGAAAAATGTGGGATTTAATTTATATGTATTATGTATATATATGTCTTTCAAGATGATAGCTTGAAAATAGTCCCATTTAAATAAATGAGAAAGAAATGGGAATTCAAGATAATCCAAGGGTGGAGGATTTGTCTTGAAAGTGGAATTAAATCCAATGAATGAAATTAAATCCTTCAAGTGGGCATGGATTTCCATGTGGGTTTATTAATCCAAGAGAAGAGATGAGGTGGAAGGTGGAGATTTAATCTCCAAAGAAAATCCAAAGGTTGGGATCTAAGCTCTCCATAAGTCTTGGATTGTGCTTTCTTGAATGGTGGGGATTTGGTCTTGGAAAAGTGAAAGAAATCCAATGGTTGAAATTTAAGAAGACTAAGGCCATGGGTTGTGTTTCTTTCAATGGCTAGGATGTATTCTTGAAAAGTAAAGTGTATGGCCAAGATTTGTTCTTACAAAGCACATGGATTGTGCTGTGGGTAAAGGGCTAGGATTTATTCTCTTAAATCCATAAGATCCAAAGGCTAGAATTTGTTCTTGAATAATGGGAGAAATAATACAAATAAGCAAGTGTAAGGAAGACTTGTCTTCTTTGGCCATTTGAAGAGAGAATGAAAGAAGAGAGAAAGAGATGGAGAAGTCTCCCATTTTTGCAAAAGAGAAGAATTTTCTCCCAAGAGAAGAAAGGAAAAGAAGAAAGGTAAGGGAGGTATTATTTTTCTAGCCATTAAAGGCTAGGTTTCCTTCCTTTTTCCTAAAGTATTTCTTCTAAATCCATGAGATTTATTTTGTTCAAGGTTCTTTCAAGGAGAAGAGTGGGAATAAAGCTAGAATGGGTTCAAGCTTCAAGGAATGGAGTTAAGGTAAGGGATAGCCCCATGGGATGGTGACTTGCAAGTTGTAAGTATGATGCATGAATTCTATGCGTGCATTGGCATGTTGTTTGTTCTAGGACCTATGGCCATGAGGTTGAGTGGGGTAGGGTAGATTAAAGCCTCAAACCAAAGTGGTTGTGAGGATGTGGAAGCCCTAACCATGTTGCATACATGCATTGGCATCACATTTATTTATTCATGTTCATACTTTTGTCATTGCACCCTTATTGAGCTTAATGGCTCATGAGGTTTTTATCCTCACCATGTAGGTATCTCATGTGCAAGAAGGAAGGGATCTTGGAAGGTTAAGCATGCTTGATGAAATGAAGACCCTAGGGAACTCATGTAATTTAGCTTGGGTTTGGAAGCCTAAGCATGTTGTAAATTTTTTTTTTTTTGAAAGTATTTGATTTTATTTTTAGGATGAGATGTTGGCTTATAGCATGTGAAGCCTAAGTTGTGGTGTAAGTCTCATTGTGGGGTGTGTTGTGAGAAGCATCCAAAATGTAAATAAAAAGGATTTTTGTTGGAGAAATAAAGGCAAATTTGAAGTAAAGTGAGTTATTTATTTATTTTAAATTTCTGGAAAATTTGGGGTTAAATGCCCAAGAAAAAAAAAAGAAAAAAAAAAAAGAAGTGTGGAGGCAGCTGCAGAAGGCAGTAGGGGGGGCTGCCAAGCGCGCGGGGCGCACGGGCGCCAGGGCACGCGGGCACACCAGGCGCTGCCAGTGCGCGCGCGGGCGCTTGGCCGCCTGGCGCGGCCAGTGCGCGCGGCCGGCCCGCGTGGCCGCGGCTGGGGCCAGCCCGCGCGGCCTGGCCCAGGGAGGGCCCAGCCGGCCGTGGGACCCGCGTGGCCAGCGGTTGTCGAACCACTCCAGAATTAGAGATCTATATATTTCTTCTCTAGTTTGCAGCAAAGTGCACCCTAGGTCATCTCTCACAAGGAGCCTCACCTTCTTCTACCAACAAGGAGAACCAATATAAACAACAGCTTGTTTAGGGGGGGGGGTTCGACTGAAAACTAATTAACAAAACAGAAAGACAAGGATGGATGAAAAATCAATAAAAGAAATGCAACCGGCTGTGTATTTGTCCCCTCTATGAAATCTTCCTCGTCCAATCTATAAATCTTAGCTTGTTAGATGTTTTAATCTCCGGATATCAAACTTAAAGCATCCCCAACAACCGTCCAAGGATTAGAATGATTGGAATAACAAAATGAATACAGAAACTCTTATAAACAAAATGCAACCATTCATTCACTCTCTATTCAACCTATCCGAACCTATGCAAGAACAACCATTCAAGCACATAATATTCATTTCCGAGATGTTATACCAACCGGCTATAACATTCTGTTCTCTTAAGCATTTAACAGAAAATGAAACCATGCAAATTCACACAAACCTGCCATGAACTCCATGCATTCACAAATCTGCTCAAACTAAACCAAATGGAAATGAACAAGATTAAAACAAACAAACCAGGTTTTTGTAGCTCATCTGGGACTCAGATTCCACATGGATTCAAGATACACAACCAGTTACAAATGCTCTAGCCTATCATTACAGCAAGGAAAACAAAGTGGAACAAAAGATGAAGGAAATAGAAAAATGCTAACAATAAAAAACGGCCAGAATCCTCCCTCTTTTCTCTTGCTTCCCTCTGAAATAAGTGCTAAGAGGCCTTAAATACATGGCTAAGAAATGAAGATCTACAAAGGCTAGGGTTGGGCCTAGCCCAACAGAAAATAAGTGAGCCCAAAAATAGCAAAATTGAGCAGCCCAAGTCTGCTCCTTGAAAGTGAGCCCAAGCTCCTTTAGTTGAGCCACTTCTCTAGCCCATCCAATATTCCCTAAAGCCTGGATCCATAGAAGTAAGATGGAAAATAGAGTAAGGACGATTTGAAGCATAATAAAATAGAAACAATGAAAGATCAGCAAAAATTACTTCAAATGGCCTAATAAGACTAAGGTGAATGCCAAAATATAGTATAAATATGCATGCTATCACCGCGCGAAAAAAAAAAGGGGGAAAAATTCTGAAATTAGGGAAAAAAAAAAAGGGGCGAATAATTAAGCCCAATTTTGGGAGATTTTGGGCTATAGAAAAAATTTATAAAATTCCCTGAAGGAGTCCCCGAGTGATGAAATGTTGGAAAATTGGAGGATTTTCTGAGTATGAGTTTCCCCTTAGTCTAGCCCGGTGTTAAGAAGCATCTTGAGGCCCTTAGGCGGTGTAGCGGGTTATTTCTTCCTTCATAAGAAACTCGCGAGATCCTAGGGTGTTTATGGATCCTCGGTAAGCGAAGGGCCAGACGAAGCCTAGTCCCCACCTAGAGCGTTTCGTCACGAAACATAGTCTACCCTTCAAATTCGGGCTTTGGGGCGAGGAATCCAGGAGATTATCATCGGTAACACCCGCGAGTGGGAACGGAGCATTACAACCCATAACTTACTTACATGCTTAATGATAATAATATTCATATAAAAATGTCCGAAGCTTAAAACCAAAATCATACTTCCTTTAAATCAAATAAAATTCCAAGACATGCTTTATGGCATACATATAGGAAAAGATCAGAGTTCAACCCTATAAAACATTGTTTCAAAAGGAAACTAAACTTAAATTCTTGAAAATCCTTTTTAAACAAGCCACCACACTCCACGTCCATGTCCCGATCTCCTCATTCATACTCACCTGGCAGGGGGAAACATAAGGGGGGGTGAGATTATGCAAATCTCAGTAAGTACAAGAGAACCATCATATGTATTTAAACAAGTCATGACATAACATAACATAACATATCGTATGGAGACATGAGAGGTTCCACCAACTTGCAGGGGTAAGAACCCTCGTGCGTAGCGCTATCGAGCTCCGGTCCCGAAACTTGCGTGAACATAACATAACATGAGGGACCACATAACATAGTTCATAGTCATGCTTAAACATCATAAATAGTTCATAATGTACTTACCTTAACTTGGTTTAATGAGATTTGAATGCTGAAGGCTTCACCTTTACAAAAAGCTCGAAGCACTCCCGTCTAGCACGAATTTATCCCAACTTAGAATGAGGAAACTCTTGGCCATGAGCCCTATTTATAGGCTTGGAAACTTGGTCACCAAGTAAGTCACAATCATTTCAAATCTTTTCTAAATCTTTCAAGGTATTCCAATCATTTCAAATCTTCTAAAATATTCTCTAATCATTCCAAATCTTCTAAGATATTCTGCAATCATTCTTATCAAATCTTATCTGAATCAAATCTTATCCAAATAAGATCTTATCAAATCTTATCCAAATCATATCAAATCTTATCCTTAAAGTCATCATGAGGCTTAATCTTTATCTCTAAAGTCATCATGAACACTTATCTTATCTCTAAAGTCATCATGAACACTTATCTTATCTCTAAAGTCATCATGAGCCTTCATCTTATCTCTAATATCATCATGAGGCTCCATCCTTATCTCTAAAATCATTTATGAGGCTTTTCTTGAATCTCCCAAATGCCCTTAGGAAAAATATTTCAAGAATTACACTTTGGCCCAAATTTTTCAAGTAATTGCACTTAGACCATTTTCAACTTGGTCCCTAGGCCAATTTTTAATTGTATTTTAGTCCCCGAAGAAAGGACTAATTACGCTAATACCCCTGGTTTTTAGGTAAATTACACTTTTACCTGAACCTCAATATTTACGATTTTGCCACTGGTTCAAAACTGAACCTTTGTCTCAAGGCTTCTATAATCCCTTGAAAGGACATATTTCCTCAAGTATTAGAAGCTAAAAATCCCAAGTATTACATTATATTTCAGTTTAAAAATCTTGGGCATTACACCTTTCTTCTTAAGTTATATCCCTTTCCTCTTAAGTAATTATGACTAAATCTCCTATTATCTCTTAGAATATCCTTTAACTCTAATTTCCATTTTTCATCAAATCCTAAGCTTTCCCATGTGTCCTTAGGATAAGAATTCATCATTCCCATCATTACCTTTCGTTAAAAACAAACTTACCTTTAACAAGTTGTAACATTTGCACTTAAGCCCAGTTTCCTCCTTTCTCTTATTACGTTAATGCCCTGAAACCACTTCTGTTTACATTTTAACCCTTAATTTCCATTGGAAACACTTTTGCCTCCCTTAAACATAGAATCCTATCTTGCTAACTACTTCCCCTAGGTACTTCTGACCCTTTTTACATTCATAAGTTAATAAAATTAAAGATTTCTCTCTTTTCTCGAATCAAAATACCATTCATTTCATTACTATAATTTCCATTACAACATCCAAGCTTTACTTTAGGCTTCGGGGTATTGCAATTCAAGTTGTGAATAAAATTGCAACCAATTGATCAAATTGAGACATTATTGCCAAAATTAAAACTTTTGAATAAAAGTATAAAAACATGAAAATGTTTGAATTTTTCGTGATAATGCCCTTTAATATATATAAAGCTCCTCAATATCATTGGACCCTCACATTACTAACCATCCATTTTTCACATTCCCACTATGTCTCAAGCACTTTATCAAATGTTTAGGTGATCTACATATATATATATGTATATATATCAAATCACCAACATAATTCATTTACAAGTTCCTTCAAAATTTGTTCATAAGCATAGGTGTTACACCGAACCCGAAGTGAGGTGGTCTCCTCCTAGCAATTTCTCCATTTTGTTTTTTTCTCTTTTCTTTTTTCTCATTATATATTGCCACACGGGCACGCACGCACACACACATATATATCTCTGAACCAGTATTTTCATTTTCCAATATTTCATTATTGGACTTTCACTTTAGTTCTTAAAGATGAATTTCTCTTCTCATGGTACTAGTGGTTGGAAGCGAAGCCAATGGTATCGAGGCTTATTGATGAAACCTGAACATCACAAGGGTTGTCATCTTTTCTGTGTGGGTGTGTGCATGAGGGAGGGGGAACCATTGCTATAGTGTTTCTTTAAAATCTGAAACCCCATTGATTTTAGAAAGAAAGAGAGATGAAACAGATTGCGACATCCATCTTATTCTCCATTTCTCTCTCTCTCTCTCCTCAGGATGGATCTAAACCTCATATCAATGAGTGTTGAAAAAATCGGACTTACCTGGTTAACACAATGGAAGTAGGATCGAGTGGTTGAATCACTGGTATGAAACGAAATCATGATAGAAATCATTTATTTCCATGGACTAAGAATCACACACAAAGTTTTTAGTTGTTGGTTTTCTTGAGAGTTTTTTTTTTTTTTTTGAAATCAATATTCGAGAGGCTTCTAGTTAGAGAGAATGATCTTCCCACTTCCTCCATAAATAGAGGAAGGCAGTTTCTTCTACAATCATTGTGTGCAGTTGCAGATCTAGATTTGGGTTTTTGGATCTAGATTTGGTACTAGATCTGAACCCCATTATGGCAGATCTATCTAGGTACACAACCCAGATTTACTTCATCTCCCACTCGCATTTAATGGGTTCACATACCCATATACTCTTATTTCTCTATGAGTTCCATACTAACAAATAGGCCTGCGACCAGCATACTCTTTTTCCAAGAGCTTGTTGATATACAACTGTTAGGTATATATAGCAGCTCCATTATTCAAATAGAGTCTGTATGCTATACCCCAGAACTATCAAGTCACATTTATCATATTTAGATCTCAATTTGATTTATCATTTTTTCAATAAAATCTGTATTCACAATTATAATTCCACGGATGATTATAATTGGTCGACTTGTGAATACATCCAAATGTGACACTCAAATAGATCTTTTCTTCTTTCTGAAATCTTTCCATCATAATTCAATCGCTTTTCTAGATATACTCCATCCAAACAGATAATACATGGTCTTTGGTAGCATTCCAAGATAGTTGCATTGAATCATAACTTCAAGAAACAGTTAAAGGTCAAAGGGTATTTTATGAGATCCTTGTGACCTCGAGTCTCACACAACTAAAAGAAGAGATCCATATCTTTTGCTACCCTGTTTTGGTCGAACTTTGCACACATAGTATGAAACACATGCTACGGTATTATTCTCTTTTATCCATAGAGCGTATGTCTCATTTTATATAAATACCATACAAATGATAGTTCAGATACACTTAGTATCTAACTTGACTGTATAACTCTAATTTTCACATATCTATTAAGTAGGACTCCCATATGGCATTCTTAGACAGGTAAGGTGAGAAGCGAATCTTCACCTTTTGACTATCCTTTATAGTCTTATCTTGATAACTCATCAAGGTGATTTTGTTTTAAGCTTGAGCTCTCATTATCTTGCCTTTGTGATATGCTTAAAACTTATCTTTCATCTATGCACCACTTAGTCATAGATGTAGTTGCTTGTGTGAGAAAGCCAACCACCTGTCCGACATACCTTTAATTATTGCACTCAACAATATGCACGAAGCATTGCGCTTAGCATTATGCATGAAGCATTGTATATATGTGTAGGCATTATAAATTTGTGTATTAAACACAATTGGCATTAATAAAAAAATAACATGAATCATTTATTGACATAAATTAAAGAAATAATAATATTATATATTAATGTTCACAAAGCATAAAAAAAAATATTTAACATGACTCTAAAATAAATCTCTTGGAATGGGTTTTGTGAACGAATCTGCTATCATTTTGTGTGTAGAGATATACTCCAAGTGCACCTCCTTCTGTGCAATAATATCTCTCACAAAATTATATCTTGTGTCAATATGTTTGGTCTTCGAATGATATTTGGGATCCCTAGTGAATGCTATTGCAGCTTGACTATCCCAATTCACAATAACAAAATTCGACAAATCATGCACAACTCCCAAGTGGTTCAGAAATCTCTTTAACCAAACAGTTTCTTGTACTGTAACTAATAATGCTACAAACTTAGCTTCCATGGTAGACAAAGCTACACAGGTTTGTTTCTTGCTACTCCAAGAGATAGCTCGTGGCTGCACTTAACCTTGTGCATTTATTTCAAACAAACACATACAAAAATAAACAAAGAAGAAACAAGCATGCAAGCACAAGGCGTTTATACTCGCCAGTGTACGAGTGTGCGGTGTAGCACAATTTAATTTTCTGGGTAAGTCTAGGTCGATTCACTGGGAGATCAAAATGGAAATGAAAGCGGCGAAAAATCTTTATGTGCTAAACAGGTTTGTCAGACCAATTCAGCTGAACGACTTGTTTTTCAAGATTAAAAATAAGATGATGTTTGTGTATGGAAGCAATCTTGGGACAAAGCAATTTATGTGCCAACCCACTGATTTACCAAAGAGATATCAAAATACTTAACATCGACAGATTAAAATTGAGGTTATGCAGTTAACTGTATCCCAAGATGATAATAGTTCTATGTTAAGCACTCTCCACACATGGCATGAGAGAGTCTGGATTAAGTAACTATCATAAATCAAAATACACTTAACATGCCTTGAGATTCTTCCAATAATCACAACTCAAGATGATAATAGTTCTAAGTTAAGCACTCTCCATACATGGCATGAGAGAGTCTAGATTAAGCAACTACCATAAATTGGATTGCAATTAAGGAACAGAGATCAATAATTCAGATTAATCAAATGAGTTTGAGTATGAAAACATTTCCAATTTAAGTAACCTCCATACATGGCATGGGGACTCTAAGTTAGGCTTTTGTTTCAACTCAAACCCAAAGATTCAATACACACACATTTCTCAATTCAAATAAGCATTCTGTTAATTCAATCAGAGTTCGGCTCTCTTGGGCAAACAGTGGCACTAGACACATTCCTTGCCTTGGCCCAAGCTAAATTTAGCCATACATCTCCATTGGTGAAAACATAAAACTAAAGAACAGAGAAAAAAAATGCAGAAATTAAGTTGCAATATTTAATTGACTAAAATTCAAGAGACAGGAATTAAAATTCTAGAATGTAAACACTGAAATTGAAATTAGAGAAATGTAGATGAACAATAAATTAAAGTTACAGAATGTAAAGAACATAAATGAAAATTACAAAATGTAAGTAACTGAAATGAAGAACGCTGGAACAACATGAAGAGATGAAAACTACTGGAATTTAAGAACAAAAAGAAAGGAATAGAACAGTGCACTTTTCCCCTTATTTTGGCTAAATGGCGGATGGGGACTTCCCCCGTTGTCCCTCTTGAATGTAAGCTTTGGCCTCTTTATACTCCTCTGGTAACGGATACTTTGAATTTGAATCTCCAGACAACTTCTGATCATTTTCTGCATATTTCTTCTGCCAATATTTTCTGCAAACTTTTGCGTGTTATCTTGAAATAGCTTTCTAAGGCACGCGGACGCGTGATCTGTTGTCTCCATGTATTTTTTCCCCATGGGTTGAGTTGGGCTTCAAAGTTGGCTTCCTTGAATTGAGCTTCAATTGGCTGGACTTTAATTTAGGCTTACGGCTGGGAGCTTTTAATTCCAGACAGTGGGCTGACCATTTCAATTGCTTCTTTGATTTGAGCCTCCATGGCACTGCTTCACGCTGGAATGCATTTGAAATATATATGTCATTAATATATGTATTAAATTTATATATTATATTTAGATATGTATTATATATTATATTATATTATATTTATTTTGTTATTATTATTTTTTATATATATTTTATATATTTTTATATTAATTTTTTAAACCTGCATATAACCACAAATTGAATATAAATATTCAATTAAAACCAATTTTAAGATTAAACTGGGGGTATAAATATAATAAAATTTTGACATTTTTGAGCATCAATCACACCCCCCAACTTAAACATTGCTAGTCCCATAGCAATTTAGCCATATCTTGAGAAGAAGTTTGTCATTTCCAGCATGCAATCAATAACTTTTTATGAAATAATACATCACCTCTTTTGATTTTTTTTTTTTTTTATGCCTCAAAGATAAGTAATTGTGGTACACCTAAAGCATGCAAAGAATTACTTCCACAGCTCAAACCTTTCTATTTTTAACCAAGAAATCAAGCCAATCATATTTCAATTAATTAACAGCATTAAAATCCAACTCAAGGGTGTGCACAAAATGTTTGCAATTAATTCAAAGGAAATGCATAACAGAAGATATAAAGATGTCAGCATGAATTCATTATAAAATAATTCATGACAAATCGTGATTACAAGTTCTAGGATTAGGATTTATAAGCGCAACATCACAAGGCCATTCGGATGGGGCATGACTGATTCAGATAATGCATTAAATAGCAAGGCTTTAGAAGCTTTACAAATGGAGGGATGATTCGAATGGGCTTCTAAATGCATGCTGATTCGAATGAAGTTTAAATGAAAGGCTGATTTGAATGCCTAGATGAGTGACTCGAATGGGCTATTAAAGGAAGAAGGTTATTTGGATGATACTTGGCCGAATGGTTTGCTTTGGTCCTTTTGGTTTGGGATTTTTCTAAACTTTCTTGGATTGGGAATTCTATCTTGCCCTTGGCGTGCGAATGTAGAATTCTCCTTCTTCTCTTCTCTCTTGATTTGGTCGAGACACTCTCTTTTCTTCTTCCACAATTCCTTCTTCTCTAAGCTCTTTACAACACAACAACCACAATTCTCCAAACCAACACAAGCTTCCAACCAAAATACTTAACCAAAAACTTACCTGATTTGGATGAAGCTTTTAAGAACAGTGAGGCAGCAGTTCGGATGGGCCTAAAAGAAACATGGCCGAATTTGAATGGGTTCTGCAATTCGGATGGCTTTAAAATGAAGAAGGTAGCAAAAGAGTATATGTGTGTGAATGTAGAATATAGCAAAAGAGTATATGGATGAAATGGTTCATGAAAGAAGAATATATGTGTGTGAATGTAGTATGAAACCTTCCCCTGTAGTAGCAAAGCCAGGGTGTTGCAATCACCCCCACAGTCATCATGGTAACTCACCGCAAGAGCACGAGATCTAGGCTCACCAAAAGAGCACGAGATCCCTCCATGATGTCCCAACAACTAGCCACAGTCATCAAAACGACATGATATATGAAAAAGCAGAAGGAATATGCATAAACCAAAGGAATTATGACATGCAAGCCACAAAAGCATGATATGTAAGCCAACACCCACACACAAGTGAAGCAACAAATGCTCAAAGTGTCACAAAACATGTAAGAACCACTCACCTTAGCTTCTTACCCTTTGGTTACATCGTTTATAGTACGAACACCATTCGTCGAGGCTGTTTCTGCAGCAAGCATAACTTTTTTGTAAATCAATCTTAATTATTTTTGCATAGGGTGGTGAAGAATAGAAATAGGGGTAAGTCTACAAAATTTTAGGGCCAGATGGGCCTGCACGCGCCCGCACATGCCGCCGAAAGGGGTGGCCATGCGCTTGGACGTGCAGGCCTGGCTAGCGCGTGTTGCACACGCGCCAATCATCTTCGTTCGGTCTGACCACCCGATTTTCAGCCTAGAAAATGAAAAATGTCATATCTCCCTCATTTTAACCCCGATTTAACCCCCGTTCAAACCTATGATCTCCTTTTTCAGTCCTCTACAGGAATATAGCAAAAAAATAGGCTTACTTCATTGTTTGCTTGACTTTTTGGCATGATTTTTGAGGAATGGCCTGAGAATTCTAGCAAAGCCCATTTCTCTCTCGTTTCTTCACCAAATTCACTCTTTTTTCTTGCAAGATTTTCCCCTCGCTTTCTGTAACACCCAGTGTTACAGGTGTTAAAAGAATGAGAAAGAGAGTGAGAAAATTCCAAAAATGCCCTTAAGAAGGTGTTGGATCCTTGAGATTGAGGGTGCCCTATGAGAGGGGTATTTTGGTAATTTGGATAATGAAATCCAATATAGAGGGTATTTTGGTAAATTGGAAATAATTCCTATGTGGAATTAGGTATGTAAGTGAATGAAATCCCAATTGGTGTTTATGTGGAGATATATGGGATTAATAAATTCACAAAGTGTATTTTGGGAATTTTGGAATTGTTTCATAGAGAAAATTAATTATGGAAAATGGGGAAAATGAAGAATATGAAATTATTTGAGGAGAATAATTATATTTTCCCTAAGTTGTGAATTAATGTGGTAATGCCACTTGGAGAGATGAGATTAAACTTGGAAGCCAAGATTAGTGTCTTGTTGTGACACTTGGCATTTTGTGGTTCAAGTATAATTGGGTGAATTAAATAAATGCAAAAGATATGATAATTGGTCTTGTAAGCATTTAATGAGAGGCATGATTATATGGATTAAAGAAAATCCAAAACAAAATGGTAAATGGTCACCATTAATGCCTTGGAAAATATGAGATTTAAATAAATCTAATGAAAAATAGGAAAATGGTCACCCATTAATGCTTGGAAAATTGTGGGATTTATTTAAATGAGAAAGAAAGTATTATGTCTTTCAAGTAGTCTCTCAAGTGTGATGGTTATGAAAATAGTCCCATTAATTTAAATGGGAAAGAAATGAGAAATTGGGAGATGGTGGCTAGGGACACATGGCATGATCTTGTGAATCAAGAATAGGCATTTAAAAGAAATTTAAATTGGTGAATAAATGGTCTTTCAAGTGTTAAATGCAAGCCATGATGTTGTTGCCTAAAAAGAAAATACAAAAGAAATGGAAATTAGTCACTCATTTATGAGTGAAAATGGGATGATTTATTTAAATGAGAAATAAATGGAATTTTCAAGAGGGATTCAATGGTTGAGATGTATTCTTGAAATAGAGAATAAATCCAATGGTGGGGATTTAAAGAGAGTAAATGGCATGGATTGCCAACATATTTAAAAGTGTGTTTTCTCCTAGAGAGAAGTCTTGTTTATTTGAAATGGATGGTTGAGATTAAGTCTCCCTTAAGCACATGGATTGTGCTTTAAATGGATGGTGAAGATCCATTCTTGAAATTGGAAAATGCTAGTATAAAATGGCAAGTAAGGAAGTCTTCTCTCCCTTTGGCCATTTGGAGAAAGAAATGAAGAAGGAAGAGAAGAAATAAAGAGAAAGAAGTCTTCCATGGAGGGAAAAGTGAAGAAGAAGAAGATGAAGAGAAGGAAATCAAGTAAGTGCATTCTTCTTTCCTTTACTTAGTGTTCTTATATGCAAGGAAAGTGAGTTTTTGTTTTAATGCCATCCTAGATGGGAGAAGAGGATGGGGAAGCTCTCTTGAGAAGAAGATTTAAAGCTTCAAAGAGAAGATTGTTAAGGTAAGGGATGGCCCCAAGTGGTGGAGGCCTTGCATTGCATTGTAAGTAGGTTGCATAAATTTGTATGTATCTCTTTGCATGCTTTATTGTACATGAGACCTATGGCCATGGGGGTGGGGAAAAGTGGTAGGTTGATGCCTCAAACCATGTTGGGTTGTGAGGATGGAATAACCTAACCATGCTTGTATGCATTTGCCATTACATAAACTTATTATGCTTGTATTTACTTTGCATATGCACCCTTACTGAGCTTTTGAGCTCATGAGGTTTTATCCTCCCCTTGTAGGTTGTTTTATGGGAAGAGAAAAGGGAAAGTTGCAAGCTTGTGATTGGAAGCTCTTGGAGTATATTACATTTATTTTTGTTGTAAAGTTAAGGCTTAAAGAAGCCTAGGCATGTGGTTATTTTAATTGTGACTTTATGGCTAGGAGAGCCATTTGTTGTATTTATTCATGTGTGGTGGTTATTTATGAATGATGTTATGTGAGCAACAATAGATTGTGTAAGGCTCATGTGTGAAATGGAAGGAGATTATAGTGTATGTTGTGTAATATTCAAAGAGCATGGTTTAAGCCTTAATCTTGGAGGAAGAGGCTAAAATGAAAGGAAAGTGAATTTTATTTATTTAATTTAAATTCTGGAAAAATTGGGTTAGGAAGCCCAAGAGAAAAAAAAAATGTTTTTTTTTGGAATCAGCAGCAGCAGGCTGCAGCCTGCGCGCGGGCAGGGCCGCATGGGCGGCCGCGCGCGCAAGCAGGCGGTCGCGCCAGCGCGCGCGGCCAGCGCCTAGCGGGGCCCCGGGCGTGCCAGCGGGCCCCGTCGGCCAAATTTTTTTAAAAATTTGAAATTTTGGGGCATTTATTAATTGAATTTGGGCCCCGGAGGAATTTTCAAAGTAAAGGGAATTTTTGGGCATTTTGGAGATTAATGCCGAAATTTTGAAAATTTGAAAATGATGAGTTTTCCTCCAAAATTGGTGATCCATCAATGGTTTGGTTTAAATGGTGATTTTTGGAGCCCGGTAAAATTCTTGGTTGGAAAAGAATTGAATTCAAATGAGAAAATGATGATTGGGCGTCTTCGCGAGGTTTCTTTTAACCAAACGCGGTGTGGTTTGAAGCCTAATTCTGCTAGTAAATCCTGGGGTTTAAAGGAAGGGAAGGACGAGCCTAGTTCCCACCTAGGGCGTTTCTTCTTGAAACATGGTCCGCCCTTCATCAAAGACCGGGCAGGTGGACAATTCGGGTAATTGTTCACGAGTAACACCAGTAAGTGGGAGCGGGGCGTTACACTTTCAAGAACACGCTTCTCACTTTCTTCTCTCTCAATCCCATCGAAATCTCCCCAAATTTTCCCTTGAATTCTTGAACTTTTGATTGAACAACCCAAAGTCTCATTTTATAAACACCTTCGGCCAATCATATTTCACCACGTGTCTCGCCACCTCAAGGGTCATCATGAGTCTTATCTGCCACCTCAAATGAGTCATTATGCATCATCATGAGGACTTAACTTAGCTTCCAAGTAATCCAATGATTGCTTGCCATGTGTTATTGAGGACAAGGTTTGGAGATTTTAAAGGCTAAGCAAAGACTTGGAGAAGACTTGGACTTCAAGCAAAGACTTTGTAACGCCTCGCTCCTACTTACAGGTGTTACTCGTGAACAATTACCCGAATTGTCCACCTACCCGGCCTTTGGTGAAGGGTGGACCATGTTTCAAGACGAAACGCCCTAGGTGAGAACTAGGCTCGTCCTTCCCTTCCCTCAACCCCAGGATTCACTAGCAGAATTGGGCTTTAACCACACCCCATTGGCTATAAAGAAAATCTCATGAAGACGCCCAATCGCCATTTTCTCAATATTTTACTTTCTTTTTTCGACCAAGAATTTTATCGGGCTCCATAAATCACCATTAAAATCAATCATTGATTAATTACCAAATTTAGAGGAAAAACTCATAATTTTCAATTTTCCAAAAATTCGGCATTATTCTCCAAAATGCTTGAAAAATCCCTTTATTTTGAAAATTCCTCCGGTGCTCAAAATCAATTTAGAAATGCCCCAAAATCCCTAATTTTTTGGAATTTTTAAAAAAATTTGGCCGGTGGGGTCCACGGCGTGCCCCGGCCTCCACGGGGCCCTGCTGGGTGCTGGTCGCGCATGCTGCACGCCCGCCCGCGGGCGCGAGCGCCTACGCGTGCGGCCTCCCGCTCGCGCGCCTGCGTGCTCGCCGGCCACGGCAACCCGCGCTCGCTTGCCTGCATGCAGGCTGCTGCCTGCTTGCTGCTGCTTCCGAATTTTTATTTTTTTTTATCCCCTCCTTTGGGCTTTTAAACCCATACTTTCCAGAAATAATACCCCCAATAAATGCATTGAAAATCTCCACATTTTCAACTCCCAAGCCTCTTTTCACAACAAATTCATTTTCTCCAACCTCATGATTTATTCCAAATAAATTACATCCATGGTTCTAGGCCTTCACAAGCTATTGCAAACCATTAATTTGCATCACATGAAGCACTTACAATAAATAGGCTTCCTTAAGCCATCAAGCCACAACTTAAATACCATAAACCTAGGCTTCTTTAAGCCATAACTTTACAACAAACAAAGAAATATTCACCAAGAGCTTCCCACCACAAGCTTACCACTTTCCCTTTTTTTCTTTTGACATAAGAACAACCTACAAGGGGAGGATAAAACCTCATGAGCTCAAAAGTTCAGTAAGGGTGCATATGCAAAGTAAATACAAGCATAACAAGTCTATGTAATGGCAAATGCATGCAAGCATGGTTAGGTTATTCCATCCTCACAACCTAACATGGTTTGAGGCATCAATCTACCACTTCTTTCCCACCCCCATGGCCATAGGTCTCATGTACAAGTAAAGCATGCAAAGAGATACATAAAAAATTTATGCAACCTACTTACAATGCAATGTAAGGCCTCCACCACATGGGGCCATCCCTTACCTCATTCTTGAACCTTCCAATCTTCATTTCAAGAGAGCTTCCAACATCATTTTCTCCTATCTAAAATGGCATTTTAACAAGCCACTTAATTTTTGCATACAAGCATACCAAAAAAATAAAGAGAATAAAGTATAACTTGCCTTGATTTCTTCTTCTTCTTCTTCTTCACTTTTCCCTCCATGGAAGACTTCTTTCTCTCTCTTTCTTTCCTTCCTTCTTCACTTTTCCCTCCATGGAAGACTTCTTTCTCTCTCTTTCTTTCCTTCCTTCTTCATTTCTTTCTCCAAATGGCCAAAGGAAAAGAAGACTTCCT
Organism: Diospyros lotus; assembly: GCF_014633365.1. Taxonomy (NCBI): domain Eukaryota; kingdom Viridiplantae; phylum Streptophyta; class Magnoliopsida; order Ericales; family Ebenaceae; genus Diospyros; species Diospyros lotus. Next base: position 25,302,382 of record NC_068342.1, read on the forward strand.
TACTTGCCATTTTATACTAGTTTTCCATATTTCAAGAATGCATCCTAGCCATTCACTAAAGGCACAATCCATGTGCTTAAGGGAAAACTAAATCTCAACCATCCATTTTAATAAACAAGACTTCTCTCTTGGAGAAGACACAAGAAGCACAATCCATGTGCTCCCTTCTTTTAAAATCCAAGCCTTTGAATTTTCAAGAATCATCCACTACCCTTGGATCAAGTCCCATAAATAGATTTCTTTTCTATTTATTTAATTTGGACTAATTTCAAGACAAGGCTTGAAAGATATAATTACATTCTTTTCCATTTAAATAAATCCCACAATTTTCCAAAGCATTAATGGGTGACCATTTTTTCATTTTCTTTTTTCATTTATTTAAATCTCATATTTTCCAAGGCATTAATGGTGACCATTTACCACTTTCTTTTGGATTTACTTTAATCCATATAATCATGCCTCTCATTAAATGCTTGAAAGACCAAAATCATTTCTTTTTGCATTTAATTAATTCATTCATTTAACTTGGTCCACCTTAAGCCATGTGTCACTCCAAGACACCAACCTTGGCTCCCAAGTTCTAATCTTATCCCTCCATGTGGCATCACCACAATTATCCACCAATTTAGGGAAAAATATAATTATTTTCATAAATAATAGAATATCTACTATTTCCCAATATTCCATAATTAAATTCCTCTATGAAATTAATTCCAAAATTACCAAAATATCATTTGTGAATTATTAATCCCATATATCTCCACATAAATACCAAAATTGGGATTTAATTCACTTACTCGCCTAATTCCACATAGGAATTATTTCCAATTTACCAAAATACTCTTTTTATTAGACTTTACTATCCAAATTATCAAAATACCCCTCGCATAGGGTACCCTTAATCTCAAAATTTTTCACATTCTCAAGGGAATTTTTGGAATTTTCTCACTTCCATTCTCATTCTCTTAACACCGGTAACACCGGGTGTTACATTCCACCCTCCTTAAAAGAATTTCGCCCTCGAAATTCACTTTACCATATTCTCCTACCCAAGACGATCACATTCTCGGGCTAGTTGCCAAATTCTCCTACTCGAGAATCCCATAGCATATCCATTCCTCACATTTACCTCAGGTTACACTTACCTCAAGGCTTCGCTTTAGGCTTTTGATCCTCCGACTCTCGAGGACATTCAACAACCGAACACGGCTTTGGCCTCCCATCAAATCACACCTCTAGTCGCTGATCATGCTTACTACAACAATATCCATCTCTAGATGGATTTCCTCTACCTCGAAGCATCGCTTTGCAGTCCACTTCTCATTTTCCCATTGATCGAACAACTCTCACTAACATTGCATCATTGATCAGTCTACCATGATTTTATGCCGATCACACACGGCAACGTTTCCCACTGCCAATCACACATGGCCACGATTTTATGCTGGTCCAACTAGCAACGTCTTAGCACTGATCATCCACCGCAATGTCTCTTTTAGTGCCCACAAGACACTCTAACACCCATTCACCATGACATATCGCCATTAATCATACGCATGCATAGCTTGAGTTGATCCTTATGGAAACCTCTCATTACGGATCAACTTATCGTGCTAGCACTACATGGTAAGCAACCATTTGGCTCACCCAGTCAACTTTGACCATTTCATCCATGGTCTTTTTACTTAACCAGCCGACCCTCATTTATCGATACAATTTTGCATAATCGCCATACCTAACACCATGCCAGGCTATCACACATTTCAACCATGTGTGCACTACCCGAGTTCACCTCGAGCTTAGCGATGCACTCACCATTTCAATCTCACCTTGAGCTTAACCATGCTCGAGCCACAACCTTCTCCCAACCAAGAGTTCTTCGCATTAAGCACACAAAATACTTACTAGCCGATATCACACGCCAGTAAGGGTCTCATACCCATAACAGGGAACTCTTCACTAAGCAACTCGCCTCAATACTTCACCAAATTCAGCTTTCATAATCATACCCCACACTAGGCCTTACCTTGGCTATTAAACCCTACCGTGAGTCAAGGATCGTACCATCGCGCTTAAGGTCGAGGAACCATTTATCGGCCCTCTTCATCACCCATGGTGCATGGTACAAGTGATTGGCTTATTACCATCTGCACAATCACTTATTGCATCGCACCTGTAGGATGACTCGTACTCGTGCCTTTGGTCCGCACCACAACAAGCTAACATGGTTACACCCCCACTCTTGTAGCGGTCTTCTAGGAAAATTTACTCGCCCAGCTTCAATTTCATTAGGAGCTTACAATCCTCTCTGTTTCTCAACAGTGCCTCTTACTCTAGAGGCATGGAATTTTCAGCCATCCAAAATCAAGTTCATTTTTAATCCGCAATAGACACCTAAGCTAAACCATGCATAATGGTTCCCCTTGTCCTCCTCAGCAAGGACAACACCATGACAGCAACGAATTCTCCCCTTGGTCGTTGCATCTCAAATTTCACAGACACCAGCCTTCATAGCCATTCACACTCAGCTTCGAGGTCCTACCATGCACCATGGTTACCTTTGACCTTCCTGACAACATCTTTTCCCTGAGAGCGATGATGACAACACCATGTCATCTTAAAAGACTTGTTGTTCCTTGAATCTCACTAGTCATCGCGACCAGCACGACCCCACTCTTAGGCCGTCTTCCTCATATCACTTTCTATACTTATAGCAACTAGCAAATTCTCTTAGAGACTCTGGCTTCTCCCGGGTTTCTTATACACTTTGCTACAACCAACTCACACCACTCGGTGAGCGATCAGATGGGATCTAACACCACACAACTTCACTAACCGATTTCCTTTCACAGCCATTAACCTTAGACACGGGGTTAATTCTCATCAATTGCCCACACACTAAGGCATCCCTCTAGCTGTATCACTCACAGCCATTAAGTGATTTCATCGCCTCATCATCATTCTTGGGAACCAATCTCGTCCTATAAGCTCTTCCTTCGAGCTCTCTTTACTCATTGGTGACATTTTAAATTCGTCATCATCTTCCATCTAACCAACTCGCTTAGCTCTAGCCGGATCGCCCGGCTTACAACCAACACAACCTGTCTCCAGGCACTACACTTGCAATCAACAACTATGACTTCAATTTAAACTCCATCCTTTGGAAATCACCCCTTCCATTCGTGTGGAATTCACACTTCCACCCAATGTCGTAGGACTCATCTTCCTACTCAGGCACTTGTCTTCACACTGGCCTTCCCTGGGTGATCCACCTGATAAAGTTGTTGTGCCTTAGGAAGTTTATCTAGTGTTGTTGCCTCATGCTCAACTTCTCTTGGAAGAACATCTCAAGTTCTACCCTAACCACATTTCAACACTACCATTGATAGCTCTTATTTTGGAGCCACATTCCTTTAAGTGGCACAATTTTTCCCTGACCAACCATCTTTTATCACCTTGGATCTCTTTTGCCAAATCCACCTGGTCTAACCGCTAGGACCCGCTGAACCTTTATATACACAATAATCAACAAGGCTTTACATCACAGTCATCGAGCCTCATGCTCCCATCATTGCCATCAGGTGCTACCACCTGGCAACTGATCATGTGTCATCAACTAGAAACCCCTCCAGTGCCACATGAGGATTTTTCCTCATTTCACATCGACACAACCAAGACTAACACCAAACTGTGCCATTGCAAGCCTTCACGGATTCCTAACCGTGCCTTAGCCACGCGTTCAGCCTACCACACTCACATCACAGGATTAGAGATCCCCTTGCTCGAAGCCTTCACGCTTTAATATTCTCATCTCATGGTTGTCTTCTAACTCGTAAGTCTCGCCCTCCACGACACTTACTTTACATCCTGGAGCCATTTACCTACTCCACCAATCAATCCATCTTCATGCATTACAGCAAGATCACACTAGGTCCATCATCCCACTTTACCAGATTAACTTCGATCAAATTTAACCACAACTACGTTAGCATCCTTTAACAAGGAGCATCACCACACATCTTGTTATCACACAACAAGATATCACCCCCTCGGTTCACAAACCTTCTTGCTGCCTTGACACCAAAAGCACTACCACCATACTTTAACCCTTACGAAATTTTAGGTCTGGCTGTAACACCCGGTGTTACACAGGGTGCCCTATGAGAGGGGTATTTTGGTAATTTGGATAGTGAAGTCCAATAAAGGGTAATTTGGTACATTGGAGATAATTCCAAGGTGGAATTAAGTATGGAAGTGAATTAGTTCCCATTTTTCATTATGCAGAGATAAATGGGATTAAAAATTCACGAAGGGTATTTTAGTAATTTTGGAGTAAATTTCATAAAGAAATTAAATTATGGAAAAAGGGGAAAATAGAGAACATTCAATTATGAGAGAAAATAATTGATTTTCCCTAAATTGGTAAATTATGTTTATAATTAATGGGTGGGTGAGATGGAAGACTTGGAAGCCAAGTTTGTGTCTTAGAGTGACACTTGGCATGGTCTTATTCAAGCAAAATTAAGGGATTTAAATAAATCAAAAAGAATGGAAAATATGAGCCATTTAGCCCATGTGAGTGTAATGATTATGTTGCATAAAAAAGAAATTGCAAATGAAAAGAAAATGGTCAAGTATTAATGGGGGAAAATGGGAGATTCAAATAAATGGGAAAGAAAAGCATTTATGTCTCTCTAAGTTGTCTTTCATTATTGATGTGGTGAAATTAGTCCCAATTAAATAAATGAGAAATGGGATATTTTATGGGATTTGAAGACTTGATCCAATGGTGGAGATTTAGTCTTGAAATTGGAATTTATCCAATGGTAGAGATTTAAGGCTTTATGTTGGCATGGATTGCCAAATGGGATGTAAGGATCCAATAGAAGAATGAAATGGATGGTGGAGATTGGATCTCCAAAGAAGTCCATGGCTAGGATTCATTCTTGGGAAACACATGGATTGTGTTAATTTGGATGGTGGGGATTTAGTCTTCCAAAATGCATCAAGGGTTGAGATTAAAGAAGACTAAGGGCTATGGATTGTGCTTCTTCCAATGGTCAAGATTTATTCTCAAAAAGTAAAGGAGAAATGAAAGGCAAGGATCAAGTCTTGCAATTGGGAATACCAAGGCAAGGAAAATAAATCAAAAAAAAAGAGAAATGGAAGTTTTATAAAAAGGGAAGTGGACCTTCAAGCTCAAGTTTTTCCATTTGAAGAGTCTTGAAGAAGAAAAGAAAGGAAAATGGAGGAAGTCTTCCCTTTGGCCATTTGAAGAAATAAAGAGGAATGAAAGAGCAAAGGATTGAAGGCAAAGAAAGTCTTGAAGCTTGTAGATTGTGGAAGCAAAGGGGATTTGAGGCTAGGAGGATTTCTTCAAGTCCAAAGAGCCCCAAAGGTAAGGAAGGTATTATTTTGCTAGCCATTGAAGGCTAGGTTTCCTTCCTTTTTCCTAATTTTATTTCTTCTAAATCCATGGGATTTATTTTTGTTCAAGGTTCTTTCAAGGATAAGAGTAGGAATGAAGCTAGAATGGGTTCAAGCTTCAAGGAATGGAGTTGAGGTAAGGGGAAAGCCCCAAGTGGATGGGGGCTAGCAAGACTCTTATATGCATTTTAACATTTTTGTGCTTGCTTTGCATATGCTTGTGTGTATGAGACTCATGGCCATGAAGTTGTGTGTTGGGGTGGGTATGTTGAAGCCTTTAACCTTAATGGTTGAGGTATTAGAACCCTAGGCACTTGCATATGGAATTGGCATTTATATTGTTAAATTTCATACTTTATGTCATTGCACCCTTACTGAGCTCTTGGAGCTCATGAGGTTTATTTGACCTCTTGTAGGTATTGAAGCATGCTATGGAAGGGTTTGGCAAAAGAAAGAGGCTTGAGCATGAAGAATTTTGTATATTTTTCCAAATGGTGTAATTTTTGCCTAATTTGTATATGCCTTGTGTAAGGGTTTCTTTAAGCCCAAAGGGTACATTTTGATGTGTATATATGGAAAGAAAAATCTGGAGAATTTGGGCATTTATGGGTTGTTGGAAAATTTGTGTGTGTTTGATATTGTCATGGAAGTATTGAAAGTTGGGTTTAAGCCTTGATTATGGAGAATTAGAGGCAAAATCAAAATGAATGTGAAGGATTTTTGATTATTTTGAATTCTGGAAAAATTGGGTTAGGAGACCCAAGATTAAAAAAAAAAAAAAAAAAAAGAGAAGTGAAAAAGGCAGCAGGGGCAGCCAGCAGCAGCAGGCTGCTGGGCAGCCGCGCGCCCAGGCGGCCGCACCCGCATGCGGGCAGCCGCGCGGCCGCGCGCGCGCGGGCAGGCGCGGCCAGCCCGTGCGGCCAGCGGCCAGCGAGGCCTTGCGCGGGCCAGGGGGCCCCGTCGGCCAATTTTTTTAAAAAATTGGGGAATTTTGGGGCATTTCTTAATTGAATTTGGGCCCCGGAGGAATTTTCAAAATAAAGGGAATTTTCGGGCATTTTGGAGATTAATGCCGAAATTTTGAAAAATTGAAAATGATGAGTTTTCCTCCAAAATTGGTGATCCATCAATGGATCTGTTTAAATGGTGATTTTTTAAGCTCGGTAAAATTCTTGGTCTGAAAGAATTAAATTCAAATGAGAAAATAATGATTGGGTGTCTTCGCGAGGTTTCTTTTTAACCAAACGCGGTGTGGTTTAAAGCCCAATTCTGCTAGTAAATCCTGGGGTTTAAGGGAAGGGAAGAACGAGCTTAGTTCTCACCTAGGGCATTTCTTCTTGAAACATGGTCTGCCCTTCATCAAAGACCGGGCAGGTGGACAATTCGGGTAATTGTTCATGAGTAACACCCGTAAGTGGGAGCAGGGCATTACACTGGCCCAGGCATAACCTATGGCATACCCAAGTCTTCAGCATCTAATCGTCTCCACCGTAGACAGGTTACTCCACATAGAGGGCTACAGTCCCTCCCCTGAACTAACTGTCTATATCTAGTGGTCCTTAGCATTAGACCCGTCACCAGTAGGCATCAACCGTAATGTTATTCCCACGCTAGACCCGTTTCTTTTTCCCGGGTTTCTTTTTCAAACATCACGAGACACTATACCGCCTCAACACTGCTTATTACTCGCAGCTGAGTTGCGGAACTGACCATAGCTTTCACACTCCTATCATGCATCTGATAGCATGCATATTTATGCTATATTTTGGCATTTCACCTTAGTCTTATTACGCTATTTGAAGTAATTTTTGCTGATCTTCATGGTTTCTATTTTATTATACTTCAAATCATCCTTACACTATTTTCTATCTTACTTCTATGGATCCAAGCTTGCTTAGCTTTAGGGAATATTGGATGGGCTAGAGAAGCAGCTGGAAAAGTCTTGAAGTGGCTCATTTCGGACTTCATGAGGGTAGGCCGGCCTTGGGCAATTGTGGGACTCATCTAAAGGAGCTTGGGCTCACTTTCAAGGAGTAGATTTAGGCTGCTCGATTTTGCTGTTTTGAGCTCTCTTTTGTTTCTTTTCTTTTCTGTTGGGCTAGGCCCAACCCTAGCCTTCCTAGCTCTTCCTTTCTTAGCCATGTATTTAAGGCCTTTTAGCACTTATTTCCAAGGGGAGAGAGAGGAAAAAAAGAGAGGAGATTCTGGCCATTTTTTGGTTGTTAGCATTTTCTGTTTTCTCCATTTTTATCTTCATTTTTGTCTTCCTTGCTGTAATGGGAGGCTAGAGCTATTGTAACTGGTGGTGTATCTTGAACCCGTGTGGAATCGAAGTCCCGGATGAGCTGCAAAAAACTGGTTTGTTTGTTTTAATCTTACTCATTTCCAAGAGGAGATTCTGGCCATTTTCTGGTTGTTAGCATTTTCTGTTTTCTCCATTTTTGTCTTCCTTGCTATAATGGGAGGCTAGAGCTATTGTAACTGGTGGTGTATCTTGAACCTGCGTGGAATCGGAGTCTCGGATGAGTTGCAAAAAACTGGTTTGTTTGTTTTAATCTTACTCATTTCCATTTGGTTTGGTTTGGTTTGAGTAGACTTTCGAGTGCATGGAGTTCATGGCAGGTTTGTGTGAATTTGCATGGATTCATTTTCTGTTAAATGCTTAAGAGAATAAAGTATGTTGTAGCCGGTTGGTACAACATCTCGGAAATGAATATAATGTGCTTGAATGGTTGTTCTTGCATAGCTCCGAATGGGTTGAATAGAGAGTGAATGGTTGGATTTTGTTTATAAGAGATTTCTGTATTCATTTTGTTGTTCCAATCATTCTAATACTTGGACGGTTGTTGGGGATGCTTTAAGTTTGATGTCCGAAGATTAAAACATCTAACAAACCAAGATTTATAGGTTGGACGAGGAAGATTTCACATAGGGGACAAATACACAGCTGGTTGCATTTTATTTACTGATTTTCATCTATCCTTGTGTTTTCTATTTTGTTACTTAGTTTTCTGTCAACCCCCCCCCTAAACAAACTGTTATTTATATTGATTCTCCTTGTTGGTAGAAGAAGGTGAGGCTCCTTGTGAGAGACGACCTAGGGTGCACTTTGCTGCAAACTAGAGAAGAGAAGAGATATATAGATACTAATTCTGGAGTGGTTCGACAGCCGGCCAGCATCTCATAGATCTTTAGTCCCTGACCATCTGCATAATCACTGTGTTGCCCTGTGCTTTAGGCGAGCCAACACCTGGTCATCATCATCGTGTCACTCCCATACACTGGCCCAACACTGGTTTCCCATCGTGTTGCCCTGTGCTTTGGAGAGTCAACACCCAGTCATGTGTCACTCCCATACACTGGCCCAACACTGGTTCCCCATCGTGTTGCCCTGTGCTTCAGAGAGTCAACACCCAATCATTATTACCATGTTGCTCCCTTACACTGGCCCAACAACAGTTTCCTACAGCATGGCTTAGGTCCCACTATGATATGCTTCACACCCCGTAGAGTGACTTTCAATCTTCCCATCCAGCCTCCGATATTGAACCTGGCACGACTACCTTGCCACGCTCGCAGCCACTATCCTTACTAGGCGTTTTACTCGATAAAAATCTATCAGATCATTACCGCACTCCGCGTTTCCTCCTTAGGACTACTTAGATGTCCTATCCCTTACAGGAGATTCTCAGTCTCTCCTAACCAAATTTCTTAAGGTGCTGCTCTAGCTCTTTGGCATCTGACCGTCACCTGCAGTTCACTAAATTGCTCTGGCCCATGGGCCACTTGCCCTCAACGCGAGTCAACTCATTAGTCCTCTACCACACGGTCCATAGCATCAGATCCGTTACACCGAGCCTTGCACCCTTAGCATCAAGGCTAATTAAATCCTTCCCGAGCTACGATGGTTCCACCACCATCTTACCAAAGCCATCTTACTTGGTTATCCTTGCCTTGATAGCCTTAACTCACTCCATGAGCCCCGCTCCTCAGGACTCTACATCTCTTACCACCTAAGAGACTCTCAATCCACTTCACATCTTGAGGCCTCATGATCTTACCCCACAAGATCATACCTCACGGCTCTCATTCAACATTTGAAAGCTCTAACTTTCCATGATAGTGGATCCAAATCTATCATGATTCATTTCACCACCTAGCTCATCCCAAAGTTTAATTATCTTATGATCTCTCAATCCACAACCGACACGCTGAGCCTACCTCAAGCTCCAGCACTCATGACCATAGAGTACCTACCATTACCCTCCAGGTAAATTAAGACCTCTTGTCTCTCCTTGCACACTCATGAACACATTCAGTCACTACGCCTGGCCTGGCCTTCCCGCATGCCTCGCTCGGGCCTCCTTGACTTGGAACTAAAATTTTGGGGCCTTCACATTGCTCACCATGCCCCTGCCCCCTGGGCACCCAAAGTTGGCATTTCTTGCGCGCGCATAGCCACGGATGTCCTGTTTCCACAATTCACTACCCTCGGCCCACACACCGCTCATACCCTTCATTGGGTGACCTCCGCGTCTCCCATCAAGGGTCTCATAACCTTAGGCGTCATCTCGACCCCAAGCATCATAATGAGGGTCTATTCACCTCTCATCTCTCGACTTTAGGTGTCCCGCCTGACCCCAAGCGTTAATGAGAGTTTAGATCGGCCCCTCATCCATAAATCAAATGAACGATCACTTTCCCTTTCACAATTAGGACTTCTAATCCCATGGCTCCCACACGCATATCTACGCAAGCCCAACTCCTTTATCCCAATCCTGGATTACCTTGGATTCCAGCTTGACTCACTTGGGATTTCCATCTCATACAAATTCATCACATGAAGCTTCCAATCTTCATTTCATTTCAACTCATTCTTGAACCTTCCAATCTTCATTTCAAGAGAGCTTCCAACATCATTTTCTCCCATCTAAAATGGCATTTTAACAAGCCACTTAATTTTTTCATACAAGCATACCAAAAAAATAAAGAGAAGAAAGTATAACTTGCCTTGATTTCTTCTTCTTCTTCTTCACTTTTCCCTCCATGGAAGACTTCTTTCTCCCTCTTTCTTTCCTTCCTTCTTCATTTCTTTCTCCAAATGGCCAAAGGAAGAGAAGACTTCCTTACTTGCCATTTTATACTAGTTTTCCATATTTCAAGAATGCATCCTAGCCATTCACTAAAGGCACAATCCATGTGCTTAAGGGAAAACTAAATCTCAACCATCCATTTTAATATACAAGACTTCTCTCTTGGAGAAAACACAAGAAGCACAATCATGTGCTCCCTTCTTTTAAAATCCAAGCCTTTGAATTTTCAAGAATCATCCACTACCTTTGGATCAAGTCCCATAAATAGATTTCTTTTCTATTTATTTAATTTGAACTAATTTCAATACAAGGCTTGAAAGACATAATTACATTCTTTTCCATTTAAATAAATCCCACAATTTTCCAAAGCATTAATGGGTGACCATTTTTCCATTTTCTTTTTTCATTTATTTAAATCTCATATTTTCCAAGGCATTAATGGTGACCATTTACCATTTTCTTTTGGATTTACTTTAATCCATATAATCATTCCTCTCATTAAATGCTTGAAAGACCAAAATCATTTCTTTTTGCATTTAATTAATTCCTTCATTTAACTTGGACCACCTTAAGTCATGTGTCACTCCAAGACACTAACCTTGGCTCCCAAGTTCTAATCTCATCCCTCCATGTGGCATCACCACAATTATCCACCAATTTAGGGAAAAATATAATTATTTTCATAAATAATAGAATATCCACAATTTCCCAATATTCCATAATTAAATTCCTCTATGGAATTAATTCCAAAATTATCAAAATATCTTTTGTGAATTATTAATCCGATATATCTCCACATAAATACCAAAATTGGGATTTAATTCACTTACTCACCTAATTCCATATAGGAATTATTTCCAGTTTACCAAAATACCCTTTTTATTGGACTTCACTATCAAAATTACCAAAATACCCCTCTCATAGGGTACCCTTAATCTCAAAATCTTTCACATTCTCAAGGGTATTTTTGGAATTTTCTCACTTCCATTCTCATTCTCTTAACACCGGTAACACCGAGTGTTACAGACTTAGACTTAGAAATGATCCAAATCTACATTTGATTGAAGTTTGAAATCCAAATATATTTTGAAGTTCATATCTTTTACACTAATTCTCAAAACTTTTGGTCAATTGCACTTTTACCCGAACTTCAATAATTACGACTTTGCCCCTGGTTCAGAAAATGAACTTTTGTCTCAGGCTTCAATAAACCCTTGAAAAGACCAATTTCCTCAAGTATCAGAACCTAATAGTCTTAGGCATTATATCATATTTGATTATGAAAAATCTCAGGTATTATACATTTGATGTAATTCCAAATCTAAATTAACCACAATTGTTAGGATAAGACGTATAGAGGTAAATCTTACAATAGGAGAAAAAGTTTCTTCACAGTCAACTCCTTCTTGTTGAGTATATCCTTTGCCTACTAGACGTGCCTTATATCTCTCAATGGATCCATCAGGTTTACACTTGATTTTCAGAACCCATTTATTTCCAATAGCCCTACGATCCTTTGGAAGATCAACCAATGTTCAAACTTGGTTTGATTTCATTGAGTCTATTTCTTTTTCCATTGCCTTTTTCCATTTTTCTTTAGCAGGTCCAGAAAAAACCTATTCGACATAATTAGGTTCTCCCTCATCTTATGGGGCAATTAGAAAAGCTTCACCTTCAACATTAAAAACAATGCCGAGGTATGTGTCCACGACTACTTTTTCTAATTTGAGGTTCACATGAAATAGATTCAGGTACTCTTGTCTCGCTCCCACTTGGATAAGATTCCCTAGGTAAATTTTCAGGTAAGCTTTCACTTTCCTTTCCATTTGCCTTCAATTTACTGTTTCTCTTTTACATACAAAGTCAAGTATGGAAGAGAAAGTAAAAGTGGGAAAGCTTTCATGAAGAGCATTCAAGAACACTTTATGTGTTCACGAAGAGTAGAAATAACTCACAAACATGGAATGCATTCCCAACAACGGACCACCAGCCACCAGCAATCAGCAACGCCACTGTTTATCTCCTTCGCCATCACTACCATACACAACCATCAAGCTGCGTGGAGAAGACGAAGAAAACAATCGGTCAACAACTGTTATAGGTACCAAAAAAGTGGTCGAGTGTGGAAAAGATGAGCAAATGCGGTGACAATGGTCCTCATGAAGAAGATAGTTAGCCTCACAAATAGCCATCGTTAACTCTTTCGTCTCTGGTATTTATTTTGATTTCGAATGCATACATGCAACCAAACATCTCTATACAGAAACTATATATTCTGTGTGTATGTATTACATATATACATCATTCAACACAAACATATATACACATATTCCAACCAGAAAACAACCAAAAGATGCTCTGATACCAATGTTGAAAAAATCGGACTTACCTGGTTAACACATTGGAAGTAGGATCGAGTGGTTGAATCACTGGTATGAAACAAAATCACAGTGAAAATCGTTTGTTTCCACAGCCAAAGAATAACACACATAGAGTTTTTAGTTGTTGATTTTCTTGAGAGTATTTTTTTCTTCTGAAATCTATATTCGAGAGACTTCAAGTTAGAGAGAATGATCTGCCCACTTCCTCCATGAATGGAGGAAGAGGATTCAACTACCGTTGGCAGTTTCAACCGTTGTGTGCGGTTGCAGATCCAGATTTGAGTTTTTGGATCTAGATCTAGTACTAGATCCGAACCTGTTATGGGTAGATCTATTTGAATACACAGCCCAAATTTACTTCAATGAGGTTCACCCATCGATAGGTTAAGCCAATGGATAAAATTTGAAGGTGTTTTCATTATTTTAAAAAATTTAAAAGTGGTGTGGTGATGGTAGGGATTTTCGACAATGATCGGCTATGAGCTATTGATCTGAATAGTCAATCAGTAAGACCTAAGAGAGAAAGATTGCTTTGGAGGGGGGGGGGGGGAGACGGTGTGGTGGATGCTAAAGCTTTCTAACCAAGAGATCTTCTTTCTCCAAGGCAGTAGGCAATGGCGACTAAAAGAACGATGTAGGAGTCGGGGGGGGGGGGGGAGACGGTGTGGTGGATGCTAAAGCTTTCTAACCAAGAGATCTTCTTTCTCCAAGGCAGTAGGCAATGGCGACTAAAAGAACGATGTAGGAGTCGGGGGGGGGAGACGGTGTGGTGGATGCTAAAGCTTTGTAACCAAGAGGGGGGGGGGGAGACGGTGTGGTGGATGCTAAAGCTTTGTAACCAAGAGATCTTCTTTCTCCAAGGCAGTAGGCAATGGCGACTAAAAGAAAGATGTAGGCAGCATCTTCTCCTTGCAACGGTGACGGGCAAAGCTAGCAATGAGACGAAATGCGGCGGTGAGCAGCTCGACAGATGGCTTCAACGAAGATCTAGTGGCTGCGGGTTTTTTTTTTTTTTTTTTTTAAAACATTTTGATGTGTTAACAATAATTTTTGGATTTGTTTTTATATTTATACCTCCCCTCAGAATTGTGGGGGTGTAACTTATCTAAAGATGAAAGAACAGATTTGAACAGCTTCTCTTTGCGTAATGTAGCTGGATGAAATCTAGGGTCATTATGAGCCCAACCGTATGAATATATTTGTGGGCGCGTGGGAGCTAGCCCGACAATCCTGGAAAGTGGACAGTCATTCTCCAGCTCCAAGCCTAGCTACCTCCTCTGTGTTGTCATGCATCAAGCTGTGGCTCTCTATTCTGTACAGTTGGGCTAAGCTAATTAACCGCACCACCCCATATATTATATTTCTGATCGGAGAGAGAGAGAGAGAGGGAGAGAGAGAGAGAGAATATACAGTAGTGGTCTCACTAAGATTTCCTTTGTCTATTGCTCTCTCTCTCTCTTAAAGTGTAGCCACTCCCCCAATTCCATTCCCCAATGATTCCTAATCGGAGCAGCTTCCAAGGCTACAAAGGATCTTCCTTCACTGCTTTACCCTTCACTGCTTTACAGGTTCTAGACTGACTCCTTTTTTTCTTCTCGTCTTTACAAGTTTATTGTTTATTTTGTTGTCAGGGTGTTTGTTTCCCTGTGCCTGACTGTATGAGTGACGAAGAATAACCTTCTGGGACTAAGAGACAAAGAATAAGCTAAGATAAACTCAAATTACATTCATATATTCGCTAGCTTACAAATTAATTAGAGTTTTAGTTTTTATTTCTTAGCACTTAAAGATGTAATACATGAGTGCGATGTAATACTGGAATGATCTCATAATAAATAGCAAAGACTCTTGCAAGACTTGGGTAAAAGCATAATGAGAAGTTCACTTTTATTGGTTTTTTTTTTTTTTTTATTTGTGCGAGAAAAAAAACACATCTCTTTACGAAATGATGGCCGAACATTAAAGAAATTTTAAAAATAAATAATTTTATAATTTTATGCCTAATTAGCTGAAAGTTTGAAATTAAAGAAATTTTAAAAATAAATAATTTTATAATTTTATGCCTAATTAGCTGAAAGTTTTCATTTCAAAGGTCAAATTATTAATACAAGTATGGTTAAAAATAAGTATGGTTGGATTAGAATTCCTTATATATACATTTACACTAGGGTGTCTTGAAATAAATTGGAGCTATCTTCAAAGTCAGCCTTTTTACAAATATATATACACACAAACATGAAAAAGAAAACCGTATAAATACGAGAATCGTTGTAGTGGGACACCTTTCCAAAATTTATTTTATTTCTCTCGTTTGTGTATAATGTTTTTTGTATACATATATAAAAAATAAATATATAATTACGATGTTCTTAATTTTTGTAATGATGTTGTTTGGGTACATATTTATCCAAATGTAATAATTTAAATTAAATTATTAATAGTTAATAATTATCTTTTATGCGCAAAATGTTTATCATAAGTGAAAAGAGTATTTTGAAATTTTTAAATATTTTCTTAGAAAAATATTTAAAATACCAAACAAGTCAATGTTAGATTTCTAATATTTCATAAAACAGTTTAACATATACACCAAACATATTAATGTTAAACTTTAAAGGATATTATTCCCTAAAATCATATTCTTAAGATTTTAATTAGTAGAAAGACACGAAATACAGCATTTATCTTGTCTGCAACCTCTCGGTTCTCTACAACAAACAAATTGGGGACTTCAACCATGTTTATGAAGGCAAGTAGAAGACAAGATCCAATCTATAAAACAATGTAGAAGACAAGATCAAATTCCAATTCTTATACAACTTACTATTTTTTTGGGTAGTACAATTCAAATTTTCTAATACCTTATTGATAATTGGCTTACAGATTTCAAAGCATTCAAAGTAAGAAACAACTGTAGTCAATCTGTTGGAGTTCGCTAGTTGTATATACCCATTGTTTTCTTTATGTTTAATTGTTCTCTAAAATTGTGTATTTCAATTGTATATACTCACTAGTAGTGTGAGATTATTTTGCTATTATGTGATAGTATTCTTCTTAAAAGTTAGAGTTCTATATTCACATACTAAAACCCTCAAGTATTGTCTTTAGAAAAGAGTGTGTAGACTCTTAAAATTGAAGCCCTATAAATATTGTGGTTCAATGTTTAGTAGCGATTAGATAACATCAAACTCATTTGTTTATTGCTTCAATTCACGATATTTTGCAATCACACCAAAACTTGGGTCGTATCAAAGAAAATTCTTTAAATAAGTTTAAAGTTTTCAAAAACTCTCGATTGCATTCTCACTAGATAAATATAATATAATTCTAAAATTAACTTAAAAGTATCATTGTTAATGAAAAAATCTTATTAGTGTTGATAACTTTATAATTTTTAAAATTGCATAACAATTATTTATATATGAACCCTTGAAGAACACATTTTTAAATTTAAAACCTTGATATCCTATTTATTTCCTTAAAAACTCTATAAATTCCTTAGTAAATTGAGAAATCTTCAATTGATATATATAAAATTAAAGTACTGTAAATGAAACAAGTTTGAAATGTGAATGCTTGAACAAAATAAGAAAATAAAAATTTAAGTCGAAAATAAAAAGATATAACATAATCTGGAGCATTAAAGCCCATAAATTTATTTGCCTTGTGATGTGTCATAAGAAAAAGTATCAAGAAATGTTGTTGTAAAAAATACAATAATTAAATCTTATGATATGCGGTCTACTTGAGCTCGATGTCGGGTGAAGTAAGGTTGCCGTGAGAGAAGTTGTCGTAAGAGAGTTTTCCACAAGGATCTATTAGTTTTATAATGGAAAATATATCCCAAGAAGGGGGTGAATTGGGATTTGGGTAAATTTTTGATAGTTTAAAAACTTATAGCATGCAGGACACTATGTTTTGAAACATGAGAAAGTATGTTTCGAAATATACCTTTTTGTTAAGTATGTTTCGAAACCAAGCTTTCTGTTAAGTATGTTTCGAAACCTACTTGATGAGTGCATAATTTCATATATTTATTTCCCTTACATATGGTCTCTTGGGTGAGCTTTATGCCTTATTGTGTTGATTTATACTTATTTTTATGGTTAAGACAATTTTGGATAGGTAAGAATAAATTAGGCTTTTACTTACAAAATTTCAGCTTTTTAATATTTTGACCTTTCGGGTTTCTTGCAGATTTTCGAACATGTTAGAGTTCAAAAACATGAATAAGGTCTTCAAATATTTTGTAGAGGACTTATTGGGATTTCCAGAATGGTATGATTTGTCCAAATCCGAGTTCATTTGGGCCTCTAAATATTGCTTCAAGTTAGAGTCGAAAAGCTGGGCCAAATCCTAATTGGATTAGAATTTTACACAAATATGGAATCTTTAAAAGGCCATAAATTGAACTTCTGATGTCCAAATCAAGTGATTCAAAAGCCTAAATTCATATAAACATTATGAACTACAATTATTAAGAGGGGACAAAGCCCAAAAGGCTCATTATCTGACCCAAAATGAGATTTTAAGTTACGAGAGTCTAGGAGCCCTAATTCCTGAGCTGATTTGGATTCTTTGTTGGGGGATATTTAAAGTCTTGATCCAAGCTCGAGAGGGGAGACGTCCAGGAAGAAAAAGAGGCAGAGAAGCACATCCAAGAGGAGGAAGAAGCATCATTTTCATATTTTTCTCTTTTTTTTGTGTTCTTTCTCTCATTATGTGTGGCTAAACTTTGGTTTTTCGTAGAAGGATATTTTGAAGCCATGGTTAAGAACATTGTGAGATCTTTTTGAGTTTATTTGCAATCTGATTTTCTCTTGAATATTCATGTATCTTCTGATTTTAATGTTTATGATTGTGTGTTTTGATTGCATAGACGGCCGCTATTCAATTCTTGATGCATGATCTATTGCTAGCTTGAATACCAAATCTATAATTATTTGGTGTTTCTTGCATAAGTAGCAACTAGGCTTGATGATTATGGATAAGTTTTCGTTCAATTCCTAGGGAGTACATGTGTTGGATTAAATAAACCGAGCTTGTGTGTTTATTGTTCAGATTTGGTCTTGTTTCCACAAAGTTTAATGCTGCCATTGAATTAAATTCTAGAGAGCTTGTTCTAGGGTTGTTTGAAGGTAAGGGTTAATTGAAGAGCTTGTTTTAATTAATTAAGAAGTATGGGAAACATTGAATGAACAGAGCTTATTGTTCTTTCTAAGGTCAAGTATTCAAGGAAAATTAATGACTTTGGCATCAATGATCAGTGTTATAACCATTGGTGGATCAATCCCTTCTACCGGAAGCGTTTCTATTGATTAATTTAATTTTGTTACATTCTGATTTGTCTTATTAATTTAGAATAATATTTTATTTTTAATTGTTTAAATTTCAAAATACAAACCCCCCAATCGTTTATTCTATTTATTCTAATTTTTCAAAGGAATAGATCTAACCAATCCCTGTGGATACGACCTTGTTCATCATTATCATAATTCATATTTTTAAGAGCAAGAATTTATTATTTGTTGGATTTGACACCCATCACTACTATGATATGTTTTGAAACTTTCCTCTCTGTTTAGTTTATTTTGAAACTTTTAGCTTTTGAAAATGATTCTTTTGAATGCATGAACAATGAGAATAAACAAGTAAAATGGTAAAGCAAATTGCACACAAGATTTATAGTGGTTCAACACTCGCCTACTCCATTACCTTCAAGTTTACCCACTTGAAGGATTTGCAAATACAATCACTTTCACTTGTGATCAATGACACCAAGGGTTTTACCACGATTCACCCTAAAACCTTACACAATGAGTTTTTTCGGGCTCAACTCAAACCTTACAATAAGATAAATAACACTTATTTTTAACAACTCAACAATTTGATTGTAATTAAATACCTTACCAAATAGTTATTAGAAACCTATTGGTATGGAGTGAGGAGAGCTTGAAATGATGAGAGCTTTGGTTTCAGTTTGCTTCTTCTTTTCACACCACAATGCACACTAAGGATTAATTGAAAGGATCTTTTTTGAGAGCTTGTTGAAAGGGTTTTGTTTGCTTGTGCTTGTGGCAAATATCTCTTGTAGATGAGTAAACTTGTGTATGCTTGTAAGAGATGCCCATTGTCTTTAAAGAATTGATATATATACCAAAAAGATAAAGTTTTGGCTAATTATAACCGTTAGAGACAAGATGATAATGTAGGTTTCGAAACACACATTATAGCTTTCGAAACAACACATTTTTACACAGAAGTTTTGAAACATACATACCATATTTCGAAAAATCTAGCTTTTACAACTGGATATACACCAAGAGACAGAAAGAGTGGAAGACATCTTTTAAAAATAAAATGATTTTGTTTTATTCTCCACTTACAAAATATTTGAAATTAAAACTAACAGGGAATGGAGATTATTCCAAAAGTAATCTTTTAAATAGCTTTTTGAATTAAAGTGCAAAAGCATAACAAATTTTCAAATATTCTGCTGACAGAGTCAGATGTTTCGAAACATACTATATAGGTTTCGAAATAAATGCCTAGTTTTCAAACATGTTTCGAAATATAGCATATAAACTTGGCAAACATTGAAACCTTAACAAAAAAACATTTCGAAACATATCTAGAAATATGGCAAAATGATGTTTCGAAACATGGAAAGTTGGTTTCGAAACATGATGCATGATTTTTGAGATTTTCAAACATTTGAACATTCGCGCCGAAACACTAATTGTAATACCCCAGATTTTTAAACTCAAATATGAGGTGATACCTAAGGTTATTAGGTTCTAATACTTAAGGAAATAGGTCATTTCAAGGGATAATAGAAGCCTTGAGACAAAGATTCAGTTTCTGAACTAGTGGCAAAATCGTAAATATTGAAGTCGGGTAAAAGTGTAATTTATCTAAAATCTTGGACTATTAGCGTAATTTATCAATTTTTCAGGGACCAAAAAGTGTAATTAAAAATGGCCCGGGGACCAAGTTGCAAAGGGTCTAAGTGCAGTTACGTGAAAAGTTCGAGCCGAAGCGTCGTTTGTTGAAACCTTAAAATATCTTTTCGAAATATCTTGGATTTCAAACTCAAATCAAATGTAGCTTTGGGTCATTTTGAAGTCCAAGTCCAAGTCTTTGTTAAAGTAAGTCTTCTTTAAGTCTTTGCTAAAGTCTTTTCCAAGTCTTTGCTAAGTCTTTTCCAAGTCTTTTGCTTAGCCTCCAAGATTACTTAGCCTCCAAAGTCTTCAAACCTTATCCACAAGGACACATGGTAATCAACCATTGGCCACTTGGAAGATAAGATAAGGTCACATGATGTAACGACCCGCTCCCACTTACGAGTGCCACCGGTAAATAATCGACCAGATTACTCACCTATCAAACCACAACTGAAGGGTTAGACTATGTTTCAACAGGAAACGCCCTAGGTGGGAACTAGGCTTCATCCTTCTCTTCGCTCCACTCAAGAATCGGTCTCAACACAAACAAGGAAAAACTCAGCGGACCGAGACCCGAAACCCGAGTGAGCTTCACCTCTCTTCAGCTCGCCCCATAGCAAGCCAGAGGTGACCCAGGCACAAAACTAGCATAATAAACATTTCGCTGAGTATTGGGGATTTATGAGAACATACCTCGATGATTTTTACTCGGTCTGAAACTCGGCTTCTTCAACTAAGCCATATACCACGAACAATCTCACAATCATTTATCACACTACGATGATTTCAACCATTAAATACATCTAGTGCTCAATATCGTTTATATTCAATTACATGAATACATATAAAAATTACAAGAGATTACACAACAACACTGTTGGAAATGTATGCCCTAAAGACACGTTTTGTTTAATTTATGGTAATGATGTTTCTTTTATTCAGTTTATGGCACATATATTATTTGCATTTAATTGTTGGAAAGGTGTCCATGCTATTAAGTAAGTGATTCATGTGATGGGTCGTTCTTCACAGTTAGGCATGAATCATGGGTACTTAATAAGCAAGAAAATATTACTCTTGATCTTTTGATAGAACTGGGCATTCTATCATGATAAGATCATTGTGCAATAGATCCTAATGGAGGATGGCTTGCCTTAGCCAGTAAACAGTCCGTTTACTCTAATTGTACAAGCGCATTTGGAATGCGTAGAGTGGACTTGTGATAGAAGCTAATGACAAAGTACTAATTATCATGGAGCTAGTCTATAACTGCTACTACGTGGACGAGTACTCTAATACTTGAGTATTAGTTGGTGGTCTAGTGAACCTAGAGCTATATTCTTAGATTCATTATAGGTGAGGTCTATCAAAGATCAATATCCTTTTGAGTTGGGAGTATGGTTTCTAATTAGCTAAGACAGACTAATACAAGAAAGTTTCTGTGATTCACCCCCTTGTGATTGTCCAAGAATAATCAAATAATCCAGGGCCCTGGGAACGTGACTTAAGAGTGTGTGCTTCTGGGTAGCTCCCAGTGATAAGCAAGTACATTCGAGTAGTCACGGATTATTGGACTAGTGATCTAAGGATGGTAGAAATCATTTAGAGAGGTGTTAGTACATTATTCCTTTCTAAATGATGGGTGTTACGCAGAGGGGTATTTTCGTCATTACACTAGTAGGTCAAAGACATGGCATATGCAAAAATTATTCGTGGGGTCAGTGTTACCATATGGTGATAGTTGGAACACTTAGAATGACAAAATATAGCTACTAGGTAGCAGGGATATTTTGGTCATTTTAGTAGCCGTGAATAATTTGTCTTTTGGTCCCCGGGGTAGCTCGATGTAACTCATGTATTTTTAATACATTTGGCTTGTTGGATGAATTATATTGAGAGAGAATTATTTTATTCAGAATGGTCCATAATTAATTGGGCTAGAATAAAATAATAGTTCATTAGGGTTTTTAATTAATTAATTGGGCTAACCCAATTAGAAAATTAATTAAATGATCTTGGCCCATTAGGGTTTGGCCCACTAGGGTTTTAACCCTAGGGTTCTCCCTATATATTCTCTCATTATTTGTTTTTTCATCCAAGTCGTTTTTCATTCTTCTTCACCGAAGAGAGGCCACGAGTTCGAGTCATATTTCGGAAGATCGAAAGAGAGCCTCGAAGTTCTGATGCGAAGGAGCCGAAGGATAGCAGGACAGCCGTCGTCTCCGCCACGCGAAGAAGCTACCACGCATCCTGCCCCTATCGCCCCATTCCGACCGGTAATCCGCCGCAAAAGTAAGTCTCTTAGATTCTAATCAATACGAGGATCATTTTTTATTAAAACGCTTCTGTTGCATGCTTTTGTATCCTCATTTTTGATCCTTCATGCTTTTCATCCGAATTGGGCTAACCTCATTCGAATGAGTACTTGGTGGTCCTCTCATTCGAATGAATGGAGAGTTCATTCGAATGAATTGCCTTGGCTACTTCTTTTTTCTTTCTTCTTGGGTCACTCATCTTCATTTAACTATGCTCGATCATGCCCTAAATGCATTATCTCGATCATTGATCCATATCTCCGAATGAATCCTGCAAACAAGTATTTTATTATATTTTAGTTCATTAAATTGATTATGGATCATTAAAATTATGGAAAAATTTTGATGTTTTTGATCATTAATCGGCGTATAACGGAGAAAAGCATCGGGGTGTCGTCTAAGGCGCTTGAAATTGAGGGGAAAGCCATTGTTGCGAAGCTGAGGGGTCCCATTTAAGCTGGACCAATTGTTACAGTCTTCGTTGGCACCTCCTCCCTGCCAGAGGTCGAGGAGGTGCCTCTCCAGCGGAAGAGACATAGGGAAGCGGTCGAACCAGGATCCTCTGATAAAGATCCTAATGCGCCGGGCTCTTTGAGCCAAGCGACTGATGCGCCAAGCTCTTCGGGTCTTGGGCTGACTATCGACATTGTAGGCCCTTCGGGTTCAAATCCACTTACCGATGCCTCGAGCTTGGATCGGGTTGATAGCGAGTCGACACCTCCTCAATTGAGATGTGCTCCAAGGCCAGGCTTGTGGGATTGCGATGACACCGAGGATAATCCTCGGAGTCTCTGGAGTCATGCCTTTTGATCGGGGAAGTTTGTCCAAGACCAGCTCCTCATGGAGGCCGATCAGAAGAGGCTCGCCGCTCTTGGGGAAGAGGGGTTGTATCGATGGGTGGAGATGTTATAACTACACGTTGTCAATGCTACTCATTTATTATTCATGGAGTCAAAGCTAAGGAAAGCTAAGGCTAAGGACAGCCTTTATGGGTAGGCCGATTCAGCTGATGAGGAGACGAAAAGGCTATCATCTAGTTATTTAAGAGTGGTCGGTCAAAGGGATGAGGCTCGGCAGAAATTGGTCGAGCTAGGCGAAAGGATTAAGGAGTTGGAGGCGGAGCGAGACGCTTCTCACCAAGAAGTTGCCCACTTGGAGGCTTGTGGAATGAGGGAAGCCCTTCTACAATATCTTATGCAAGGAGGGAAGTTTTGTTATTCTGTTCGGGGGAGGATTCTACTAGAGGTGACCCTTCTAAGGAGGTAGCGAGTGGTCGACTTCTAGATCTGGGCTCAGCAGATCCGTTCATTGAAGGCGAAGCTTTGGAGGGGGTTCAGGGGGCTATCGATCAATCAAAGGGGGGTGCCGAGCAGCCCGATAGGATTTGTAATTCTACTCAGGCGGATCAGCCCATCACTAGTCCTTAGGGCAGTCTTTGCTTCTTTTGCTATTCATTCTATGTAAATGGTTAACATTGTGACCCTGGCCTTATTGTTTAAATAAAAGAGATATTTCTAAATATAGCTCGGCTTGCCCTTCTTTCTTTTCACCTTTCTTTCCTTTATTGTCGTTATAGGCCCGGGATTTGAGCGCCGTGGTTAATTGGTACCTACGAGTTAGTGGGGCATGAGGTGGCTATGTCCTATCATCAATTTTCCTTGGGATGCCCAAATGCAGCAGTTTGGGCGTCGTGTTTCAAGAACGTGCGAGACACGAAGTCAAGGTCATGTGGCTGTGAGGGAAAAATAATGTTCAATGGTGTGGGGCATGCCACTTTCCTAGGGGGTGCATTCAAACAGTGAGGGGGTGCTTCCCTAGGAAGTGCGTCGGTTCCCTAGGGAGGGGTATTGACTGCTTGGGTACGTGGCTTTATTTCGATGGTGGCCCTTCTACTGGTGAATGTGGGGCATTAATGTTGAGATTGGCGGCGTTATTATAGGCAAGTTAGATGACTCTTGGTGTTCCTCATTACGCCTATAAAAGGGAGTTTTTCCTCCTTCCTTACTTTTGTGTATCCTTCACTTGGTGCCTAAGCATCCTTCTTTCAGCTAGATATCTTGGGGTCTAATGGTTGATGATGTCGAATCAAGTCGAGGTTTTATCGGTCAGTGGTATTGTCTCTGGTGACGATGTTGCCGATTCAGGTGATGTGCTGACAGCCGGAGTTAGCCGTGATTCCTAGCTTTGGGTGTTTGCAATTTTTGGGTTGGTAGTTTTGGGTGGTTGCGATACGAGGGCCTATTTACTCCTTAGCCTTGAGGGGTTCACCCTCTGTTGCCTTCACCTTCCTGCCTTCCCTGAAATTTCAGGTTCCCTAGGGTCTGTGATCATCAAGCTGGTGTTGTCGCATTTCTTGGACCTCACTCTAAACTTCTTGCTCATGCCTTTGCTTATGCAAAGCTATATCACTAAGGTGTGACTTGCAGATGCATTGGCTTCAGCGTTGGTCACAATGTTAGCCTCCATCAGTTCATGCCGAGGAACTACTAGGGGCTCTGTGGAGGGTGAGTGTTCCACAGTCGAGTCAGCCTTATTGTGCTAAGGCTTGATTATGGTAAAATATTGAGCTAGTTCGGTTGTATTTTTATTGTAAGTGGATCACCGAAAGCATAATAAAGGATCTTATGTTGTTGATATGTTTTGTAATGGAATGGAGTTAATGAAATGAATTTTTTTTGAGTATGAGTACCTTGTGTTCTTTGCTTTTGTTTGCTTTAGTGCTTGACCATCCAATCACTGTGAGTGCCGAACGGTTTAGTGTTGCCGCATCTGCCTATTTTTCGGTAGGGTTTGGCGAGGCCAAGGAAGCTTTTGATTTACCATATTGGGATGTGACCGAAATAACTTGCGGTCCGCTGATGCTTGCCCAATAAAGGGCATAACATGGGAAGGATTGTGATGACTCGTAGAGAGGTCTGTCGGTGCTTGTTTGTTACAGAGCTTTGTTGGAGATAGGCCGAGGTTACTCTAGGCCAAAGGTAGCAGACCGAGGTAACTCGAGGTCCGCTGGTACTTATTTGTTACAAAGCCTTATTGGAGATAGGCTAAGGTTACTTGAGGCCCAAGAAAGCAGACCAAGGTAACTCGAGATCCCCCAGTGCTTGTTTGTTACAAAGCTTTAATAGAGATAGACCGAGGTTACTTGAGGCCAAAGGCAGCAAACCGAGGTAACTTGAGGTCCACCGATGCTTGTTTGTTACAAAGTTTTGTTAGAGATAGGCCGAGGTTGCTCGAGGCCAAAGGCAGCAAACTGAGGTAACTCGAGGTCCGTCGGTGCTTGTTTGTTACAAAACTTTGTTGGAGATAGGCTAAGGTTACTCGAGCCTAAAGGCAGCAGACTGAGGTAACTCGAGGTCTGCCAATGCTTGTTTGTTACAAAGCTTTGTTGGAGATAGGCCAAGGTTACTTGAGGCCAAAGGCAGCAGACCGAGATAACTTGAGGTCCGCGTAGTGCTTGTTTGTTACAAAGCTTTGTTGGAGATAAGCCGAGGTTACTCGAGGCCAAAGGCAACAGGCCGAGGTATCTTGATATCTGTGATAATAAAAAAAAAAAAAAAAAGAAGAAACCTTGGGTCTGGACCCTTGTAAGGGTTTAACAAGTAATAGAAGGAAGTATGTTTATCTGAATGATATAAGAAGATAATCGCTTAGCTATAATATTTTCGTAGGCTAGCTGCATTCGATAACCTGGTCAAGGGTCTTCCTGAGAGCTCAACCAAGTGGTAAGCTCCTTTGCCGAGGTTGTTAGTGACTCAGTAAGGGCCTTGACCGGCTGTCGAACCACTCCAGAATTAGAGATCTATGTTTGTATCTCTTCTCTAGTTTGCAGCAAAGTGCACCCTAGGTCATCTCTCACAAGGAGCCTCACTTTCTTCTACGAACAAGAAGAACCAACATAACCAACAGTTTGTTTGGGGGGGGGGGGTTTGACAGAAAACTAATTATCAAAACAGAAAGACAATGATGGATGAAAATCAATAAATGGAATGCAACCGGCTGTGTATTTGTCCCCTATGTGAAATCTTCCTCGTCCACTCTATAAACCTTAGCTTGTTAGATGTTTTAATCTCTGGATATCAAACTTAAAGCATCCCCAACAACCGTCCAAGGATTAGAATGATTGGAATAACAAAATGAATATAGAAACCTCTTATAAACAAAATGCAACCATCCACTCTCTATTCAACCTATCCGGACCTATGCAAGAACAACCGTTCAAGCACATAATATTCATTTCCGAGATGTTATACCAACCGGCTATAACATTCTGTTCTCTTAAGCATTTAACAGAAAATGAAACCATGCAAATTCACACAAACCTGCCATGAACTCCATGCATTCACAAATCTGCTCAAACTAAACCAAATGGAAATGAACAAGATTAAAACAAACAAACCAGGTTTTTGTAGCTCATCTGGGACTCAGATTCCACATGGATTCAAGATACACAACCGGTTACAAATGCTCTAGCCTATCATTACAGCAAGGAAAACAAAGTGGAACAAAAGATGAAGGAAACAAAAAGATGCTAACAAACCAAAAACGGCCAGAATCCTCTCTCTTTTCCACTTCCCTTCCTTTTGAATATGAGTGCTAAGAGGCCTCAAATACATGGCTAAGAAATGAAGAGCTAGGAAGGCTAGGGTTGGGCCTAGCCCAACAGAAAATAAGTGAGCCCAAAAACAGCAAAATTGAGCAGCCCAAGTCTGCTCCTTGAAAGTGAGCCCAAGCTCCTTTAGTTGAGCCACTTCTCTAGTCCATCCAACATTCCCTAAAGCCTGGATCCATAGAAGTAAGATAGAAAATAGTGTAAGGATGATTTGAAGCATAATAAAACAGAAACAATGAAATATCAGCAAAAATTACTTCAAATGGCCTAATAAGACTGAGGTGAAATGCCAAAATATAGTATAAATATGCATGCTATCAGGCCTTCCCAGTTGGCATCGAGTTTTCCTTATGAGGGTTGTTTTCTCTGGCCTTCAATCTTCCTTACGACTAGGTTTCCTTCTTGAAATCGTCTGGGATACACTCTTTTGTTGTATTTTCGAGCCGCCTTTTACTTGGAGGCTTGTTCGTGAATTTGGGCTTGGTCTTGGATTTCCTGGATAAGGTCAAGGTCGATTCATTATTCTTCATTGTTGGTGTCTTCCCGAAAGTACTATCGCTTGGGGCTAGGTTCCTCAATCTCTACTGAGATCATAGCTTTTGACCCGTAAGTGAGTCAAAAAGGTGTTTCCCTGGTTGATGTCTGAGTTGTGGTGTGGTACGACCATAACACCATGGGAATTTCTTCTAACCAAGCTCATTTGGCTCCATCGAGTTACTTTCTTAGGCCTGCTAAGATGACTTTGTTGGCGGCTTCGGCTTGGCTGTTGGTCTGGGGATACTCGACTGAGGTAAAGATATGGTGGATACCGAGCTCTTGGCAGAAGTCCTAGAGCTTGCCGTTGGTGAATTGAGTGCCATTGTCCGAGCTTAGTACCCTAAGGAGGCCGTATCAGCAAACAATATTTCTCCAAATGAATTTTTGGATTCTCTCGACAGTGATTGTAGCCAGGGGCTTGGCCTCGATCCATTTCGTGAAGTAGTCGACTGCTACTACCATGAACTTAAGTTGTCCCGCTGTGGTTGGAAAGGGTTTGAGGATGTCTATTCCCCATTTTTAAAATGGCCAAGGACTACCAAGGTTATGGAGCTCCTCCAAAGGGGAATGATGAGTGTTTGCGAACCTCTGGCACTTGTCATAGTGTTTTACATAGGTCAGGCAGTCGCTTCTCATCGTCGGCTAATAGTATTCGATTCTCAACACCTTTGCTGCTAGGGATCGTCTGCTGAGGTGGCCTCCGCATACCCCTTCGTGTATCTCGATCATGATGTAGGTAGACTGATTGAGGTTGACATATTTGACAAGTGGCCTGGGTAAAGTAGCAGGGTAAAGTAGCAAGCTATCCTTTTGAGCCTCGTGGATTCTTCAACATTGGCAGGGAGCATCCCTTCTTGTAGGAATCGGATGATAAGGGTTCCCCAGAATTCCAGCGTCACCTTTATTATTTGTGTGTCAGGAAGATCAACAGTGGGTAAGTCCAAGGCTTCCTGTATGACCGACTAGTTGTTCCTGGGTTTCTTGGTGCTGGTGAGCTTTGAGAGCAGATCTGCTCGCTCATTTTGTTCCCTAGGGATATAGTCAATTTGGAAATAGTCAACGGATCTAGCCAGGGTTCTGACCTTGTGGAGATATCAGCTAATTAAGCTGTGGTTCTTTCGTTTGGAACTCGCCCTTGACTTGGTTTGTTACCAGTTGGGAGTTGCTCTTAGCGATTAACCTAGATGTTTCGATTTCCTTTGCTAAGTTTAACTCGGCTATAAGAGCCTCATATTCTGCTTGGTTGTTGGTTGCCTTGAAGTTGAAGTGAAGTGACTATTCGAGTGTCAGCCTGTTAGGTCCTCTTAGGATGATCCCGGCTCCACTTCCTTTAATGTTGGAGGCTCTGTCAACGAATAATATCCAGGGGTTGGGTTCTGGGTTTGGATCAGAGGGAGAAAGTTCAACACAGAAATCGGAGAGTACCTGGGACTTGATGTGTTTACGGGGCTGGTATTGTAGACCAAACTCGGAGAGCTTGACTGACCATGTGATCATTCTTCCTTAAAGCTCCAGCTTCTGGAGCACTTTCCGAATCGGTTGATCAGTCTGGATTATGATCTGATGGCTTTGGAAATATAGCCTGAGCTTTCGAGCCACTATCACCAATGCTAGTGCTAGCTTCTCGATCTTCTGGTAGCACCATTCGGCTCCTTGAAAGGTCTTGCGGATGAAGTATACTGGGCGCTGCATTTTGCCTTCTTCCCTGACCAATACTGCACTGAGGGCATTAGTGGTGACGGAGAGGTAAAGTGAAAGTTCCTCTCCAGGCTTTAGCCTTGAAAGAATAGGGGGTGCTGTCAGGAAGGTTTTTAGTTCTTGAAAGGCGATTTCACACTCTTTCGTTCACTAGAACTCAATTGATTTTTTTAGGCATTAGAAGAATGGCTTTCCTCGGTCGGCCGATTTTTGGAAGAAGTGGGATAAAGCTATTGTAACACCCCACTTTTCCAAATACGCAATAGCTTGAAATATAATTATGACATCACCTACGGGCGTTATGGAAACCCTTACCAACGGAAGCATTGGATCGAACCTGCAAGCTTAACCAATGCTAAATAAAGGGGTTTCCACTATATTTCCTTTATATGTACAAGAAATGCATACAACTTTCAATAAACGCAAAAGATGCAACTCACTACTTGAAGTTACAACTACAACACACGCCCAAACTAGCGAATAAACCCTTATCATGGAAGCCTCTCTATATGACATTCAAAGTGCATCATTTGAGATATTACCCATGCTCATACATCAAAGCTACAACCCTTAGTACAACTATAGGACACTCACACACTTATTATAAGCTCAAGCAACCTAGCTGCTATTACAATACATCACTCGGATTACATGGGTACATAATGAAATAAAAACCCGAATCTAGCCAAACATCACTGTTGCATCGCTCACCCTGCATTTATCACTTTTTATATTTTTCTTTCACTAATTCAGCTGATTTAGCAACTAATTATGTTCACAGATAGGATGAGGCGTTTAGACTCGCCAGTGCACGAGTGTGATTATAGCAGAAAATTTATATGTAATTTTTTTGGGAAAGATCGGGTCGACTCACAGGGAGATTACTCATGGAAGGAGATAACCACACCAGTTCTTTTAATTAACGGAATAATAAAATGAGATCAAACTAAATGTGATATGACTGTAATCTGGAAATGGAGAGGTCTTGGGTCAAGACAGATCTGGTGCCAAACCCAACTGATTTTCCATATAGCTTTCTGTGATGTAACTAGCAGCTCAAATAGCTCGGGTTTTAAACCATTAAATGTACTACTGAGATGATGATAACTCTTTGTTCAAACAACCTCCATACATGGCATGGAGACTCTATGGTAAGCAGCTATCATAAATCAGTGTATAAATAACGTTTTGACAAATAATTGCTCGGGGCTTGGGTATGAGAACGTTTCCAGGTCAAGCAGCCCCCATACATGGCATGGGAACTCTAAGTTAGGCGTACGAACCAGTTCATGTTGGAAATGTATGCCCTAAAGACACGTTTTGTTTAATTTATGGTAATGATGTTTCTTTTATTCAGTTTATGGCACATATATTATTTGCATTTAATTGTTGGAAAGGTGTCCATGCTATTAAGTAAGTGATTCATGTGATGGGTCGTTCTTCACAGTTAGGCATGAATCATGGGTACTTAATAAGCAAGAAAATATAACTCTTGATCTTTTGATAGAACTGGGCATTCTATCATGATAAGATCATTGTGCAATAGATCCTAATGGAGGATGGCTTGCCTTAGCCAGTAAACAGTCCGTTTACTCTAATTGTACAAGCGCATTTGGAATGCGTAGAGTGGACCTGTGATAGAAGCTAATGACAAAGTACTAATTATCATGGAGCTAGTCTATCACTGCTACTACGTGGACGAGTACTCTAATACTTGAGTATTAGTTGGTGGTCTGGTGAACCTAGAGCTATATTCTTAGATTCATTGTAGGTGAGGTCTATCAAAGATCAATATCCTTTTGAGTTGGGAGTATGGTTTCTAATTAGCTAAGACAGACTAATACAAGATAGTTTCTGTGATTCACCCCCTTGTGATTGTCCAAGAATAATCGAATAATCCAGGGCCCTGGGAACGTGACTTATGAGTGTGTGCTTCTGGGTAGCTCCCAATGATAAGCAAGTACATTCGAGTAGTCACGGATTATTGGACTAGTGATCTAAGGATGGTAGAAGTCATTTAGAAAGGTGTTAGTACATTATTCCTTTCTAAATGATGGGTGTTACACAGAGGGGTATTTTCGTCATTACACTAGTAGGTCAAAGACATGGCATATGCAAAATTATTCGTGGGGTCAGTGTTACCATATGGTGATAGTTGGAACACTTAGAATGACAAAATATAGCTACTAGGTAGCAGGGATATTTTGGTCATTTTAGTAGCCGTGAATAATTTGTCTTTTGATCCCCGGGGTAGCTCGATGTAACTCATGTATTTTTAATACATTTGGCTTGTTGGATGAATTACATTAAGAGAGAATTATTTTATTTAGAATGGTCCATTGGGCTAAAATAAAATAATAGTTCATAAGGGTTTTAATTAATTAATTGGGCTAACCCAATTAGGAAATTAATTAAAAGATTTGGCCCATTAGGGTTTGGCCCACTAGGGTTTTAACCCTAGGGTTCTCCCTATATATATCTCTCTTTAGTTGTTTTTTCGTTCAAGTCGTTTTTCATTCTTCTTCACCGAAGAGAGGCCACGAGTTCGAGTCATACTCCGGAAGATCGAAAGGGGGCGTGTGTGTTCTGATGCGACGGAGCCGAAGGCTAGCAGGGCAGCCGTCGTCTCCTCCACACGAAGAAGCACCCATCGCTCCATTCCGTCCGGTAATCCGCCGAAAAAGTAAGTCTCCTAGACTCTAACCAATACGAGGATCGTTTTATTTTTAAAACGCTTCCGTTGCATGCTTTTGATCCTCGTTCATGATCCTTCAGTTCAAGCCTGAGATTTTGGTTAATAACATTTCCCAAACTACTTTTGCTTTGGTTACTTTGACATATGGAGTTCTACTATATTGATTCATCAATGGCTTTGGGCACCGTCTTTGCCTTAACCCAAGAATCGAATTAGCCACACATCTTCATAGGAAGTGTATGACTAAAACTAATCTCAATGGATGAATACGAGATTCGCAAAGAAAATAAATTGGGACAAATGATAAGAATTGAATAAACTACTGCTGTATTAATTACTGAAACGAACTACAACTTGAAACAGAAATTAAGATGGACTTGTAATACAAAGCTCAGAACTAGCAAGAACAACTAGAGTAACTGAAGTGATATTCACAAAAAAAGAAATACAGTCAAGAACAAAAATGAGAGAAACAGTAAAAGAAAAAACTCTCCACTTTCTAATGATCTTCGTCTTTTTTGTGTTGTTTTTCTTAGTATCCTCTACTCTCACCAACCTCTGATTCCAAAGAATGTTGGTTCCTTTTTAAGCTTACGGCGCATGGAAGTGGGGACCACTTGTTGAAAAGTTGTTCAAAAAGTTGGTTGAATTTACCTCAGAGCCACTGTGTTTATTTGCGCATGTCAGATTTTTGTTCGGATGCTCATTCGAATATGTTAGCAGAGATATTCGAATGTGCACTGAGTTTCTTTTGACTACTCGGGTCATTTGAATGAATTTTAATCCTATTCGAATGAATTTCACGCTTTACTATTCCTTACACGGCGATTTTCTCAGTCATTCGAATGCAATAGTACTTTTATTCGAATGAATTTCTAATTTTTCTCTTGACTTCTTCATTGCATTCGGATGACTTGGGAAGTATTCGAATCTGGAATTCCTTGAGTTGCTTCTTATTCGAATTACTCAGCCTTCATTTGAATAGATTTCCTTTCTTTTTCAATTACATTCGAATGACTTGGGAAGTATTTGAATATGCACAATCTTACCTGGAGATCTTGATTTTTGTTACTTCTTATTCGAATTAGGCCAAGCTTATCTGAATACATACCCGATATCTTTCATATTCGAATGTAAGAATGATCTATTCGAATGATTGAGCAGCTTTCTTCTGATTTGCTCCATATTTGAATATCTTTGAAGACTCATTCGAATGGATTTGACTTTTATTAGAACACCTTCATTTCTTAGCTTTTTCTTCCTCTTTCAATCATGCCTTTGGAGAGTATGAGTCATTCTTTCATTTCTTTTCCTTCTTTTAGTTTGCAACAAGCAATTCTGGAGATTTTAAGTCGATCAAATGGATTAAGAGGTAATAAAAATATAACAAATTTTGCATTTTTTTAGCATCAATCAATCACCTCCTTGCCCACATTTGAATTGGAACCTACAATACCTGATACTTCTGATAAAGCTGGGATGTTGAATGTCTCAGGGGTATGAAACACCCAAGTTAGATAATTACATCTAAGTGAGTGACTCAGAAAAGGAAAGTACATGCGTGCAAATGCAATAATGCCATTATGAAATCCACCCTTATGGTAGCAATGCCAGGGTGTTGCAATAACCCCCGCGGTCATCATAGTCACCCCTTGGGTCACCGCAAGAGCACGAGTTCTTCCATGATGGTCCAACAACTAGCCACAGTCACCAACATGAACATGATATATGATAAAGTAGAAGGAATATGCATAACTAAGGGAAAATATGACATGTAAACCACCAAGGTATGATATGTAATCCATAATCCACACACAAGTGAAGTAACAAATGCTCAAAGTGTCACAAAACATGTAGGAATCACTCACCTCGATTGTTTCCCTTCGATAGCACTGTTTATAGCCCGATTTCGAGCACTAGGGTTGTTTCTGCAGAAATTATGGATTTTAGTGAACCACACCTTAAATATTTTTACATAGGGTTGTAGGTAACTAAAATATGAGAACAAAAGTGAAACTTTTAGGCCAAATGAAGGCCGGACGCGCCCTCCCCCTCCCTCAGAAGGATGGCCACGCGCCACCTCCTCCCTTGTTACGGATTCTGCAACCTAAAATTAAAAATGCTATAACTTGCTCAGTTTTGCTCCGATTTGCTCTCCGTTTGAACCTACGGACTCCTATTTTCATTCTCTATGACTCTAAAAAAATAAAATTAGCTTACCTTTTCGATTTCCTTTCTATTTTCTCAGTTTTCCGACCAGGTCTCTCTATCCTTCCTTCTTTGCTTTTTCTTTGGTTTTTCTTGCACTTGCTTGCTTTCTTTCTTCTTAGCTTCACGTGGATTCTCATCCATCCCTTTATATAGCCTTTCACATCTCAAATCTTCAAGATTTCACTTAGCCTCCAAGTTAACCCCTTTTTTCTACCCTAGCAATTATTACAACTTTGAAATTTTCTTCCTTTGATACAATCTTCCACTGCAAGCCTCCATGCCTTCCAATCCTAGGCCTCCAAATACACCTTTAAGATAAGTTCTATCATCTTCTTCCTTTACAGGCAAATCCTAGCCAATCCTAGTCTCTGAAGTTTAGACTTTTAGGGTAAAAATCCATCATTACAATCATAAGACTTTAAGACTTTGGGAAAAATTCTCAAACCAATCCTATCTCTCCAACGTATGGCTTCTAGGATAAGGAATCATTATTGCATTCATTCCTTTTGTTGGAAACAAGCTATCCCTTTTACAAGTTGTGATATTTGCACTCGGGTTCGGTTTAATGCCCTAAAACCATTCATGTTTACACTTTAATTCTAAACTTCCATTTGAAACACTTTATTGCAACATCCAACCTTTATATTAAATTTTGGGGTATTACAACTATTATTTGGCCTATTAGCTGCTGGACCTCCTTTAGGCTGGGGAGGCTACGCATTGCGAGGATGGCTTCACATTTGTCAGGGTTAGCTTCAATTTCTCGGTTGGTTAACATGAATCCTAGAAACTTATCGGCTTGCACCCTGAAGTCTCACTTGTCAGGGTTAAGCCTCATGTTGTGCTACCGGAGTGGCGTGAAAATTTTGGTTAGGTCAGAGCAATGGTTTTTTTTTTTTGGAGGTTTTTGCCACCAAGTCATCTACATAGACTTCGATGTTCTGGCCAATCTTTTTGGCGAATACTTTGTTCATCAATCGTTGA
This sequence comes from Diospyros lotus, assembly GCF_014633365.1. NCBI lineage: Eukaryota > Viridiplantae > Streptophyta > Magnoliopsida > Ericales > Ebenaceae > Diospyros > Diospyros lotus. Next base: position 25,337,276 of record NC_068342.1, read on the forward strand.
TATGTCGCACCTGCATTCTTTAATTCGAATGGCATGACCCGATAATAGAAATTGGCATTTTATGTGATGAATGTCATTTTTTCTTCGTCTTTGAGGTGCATCCGGATCTGATTATAACTGGAGTAAGTGTCCATAAAACTCAAGTACCTGTACCCCGGAGGCCACGTCTACAAGTCAGTCGATGCTGGGTAATGGGTATGAATCCTTTGGGAACGCCCTATTTAGGTAGGTGAAGTTGAAGCACATTCTCCATTTTCTTGAGGATTTTTTTACCATAACCATGTTAGCGAGCCATGTTGTGTATGGGACTTGTTTGATAAACCTGGCCTTTAGAAGTTTGGATATTTCTTTGGTGGCAGCACGTCGTCTTTCGTCTCCTAGTCTTCTTTTTCTCTGGGCAACGGGTCTGGCCTCTGGATCCAATGCCAGCCTGTGGCAGATGACAAATGGATCTATCCCGGGTATGTTAGCAGGGGTCCAAGCGAAAAGGTTAGCGTTTTATCAGAGCAGGCTGATAGGCCTTTCTTTTAGTTCACTTGGTAATGTAAAGTCAATGCAAACGACCTGTTCTGGGTGAGGACCCAGGTTTACAGGATGGAGCTCTTCTGTGGGTTGGGGGCGCCTATCCAAGAGTTTGCTTCGTGGGTCTAATTTGATCGTAGGCACATGATGTCGTGGGCCCTAGCTATTGACGCCTGTTGCTTGGCTGCTGTCACTGAGGGCTTCATTTCTCTTCCCGTCCTTGCTAGACTTGGGGCTTCGGGTTTTGAGGCTATCGCGGTAGCACTACCGGGCCTCCTTTTGTTCATAATGGACGACCCCGACCTTGGTATTTGATATCGGGAATTTCATGGCCAGATAGGGGTTGATACTACTGCGCCCAAGGTCTTAAGGGAGGGTCGGCCGAGGAGCACGTTGTATGGTGTCTGGCAATCCACAACCAGGTACAAGATAGTGATGGCTTTGACTAGGGAAGCCATCCCGAATGAGGTCAACAAGTCGATGTAACCCCTGATGCCTACCTGCTCTCCCAAGAAGCCAATCAGGTTCCCATGAAATGGTCCTAGCTCCCTTTTGAGGACACCCATCTTTCTTAGGGTTGGTAGGTATAATAGGTCGGTGGAGCTACCTTGGTTTATTAGGACTTTCATTACCAAAAAGCTCACGACGACGATCGAAACTACCACGGGATCGTCGAGGTTCAGATTGACTCCTTCGAAGTCTTTGTCTGTGAAGCAGATTGTAGGATGTTGGGCCATTCTTCTTGGTTTTTTCTTGGTATCATCTATTGACATTACTGTACGGGAGTATTATTCTTGTGTTAAGTTCGACGCTCCTTTGGAAAAACCTCCAAAAATGGTGTCAATGACTCCGACTATCTAATTAGTTGGGGGTGGGCTGACGCAGGTAGGGGTGTGGGTGGTTAGGTGGTGGTAGGTGTCACTCAACCCTTGGGTAGAGGCGCTTCTAGTTCACACCATGGTACGGCAATGGAGGGTTAGCTTGAAAGGCTCTAGTGAAGTTATGGGGTAGGTAAGTTTTACTAAGCCCCACAGTAGGCGCCAAATGCTCCTTCCTAACTAAAAAGGGTGATCGAATGCGGGGTCGCAACAGCAGGGCAAGTAGCTCCGGCTACGGGTCCATCCGAGAGGTAGCTGGCACCTGCAAGCACTCCGACGCATGAGTGAGTAAGAGTAAGAAAATGGCAGTGTATCTGTAGGTTAGAGGGAAGAACCTACCTTAACTCTAAAAAGAGTTAGCTGATATAGGAGGAGGAGACGTCCTCATACATGCATGCGTCATGCGTCTACAGGTGATGGACTGACTATTCGATGCCCGTGGAGGTTCCCAAGTGGTACCATAATAGAGATGGGACCCTCATTAATGTGGATGAGATCCGCCATTAATGAGGATGAGATCTGGGGCGGCCGCGCGGATACCTAGTGGGGGTTGCAATGATGTTGCAGCAGGCTGGTGCATTACCAAGAGATAGGCCAAGATTGGGCCGAGAGAGAGGGCTAAGATTGGGCCCAGACGGTTCACAGGACTTATCTAATAAAATGAGAACTCACTAGACATATATACATATATATATATATTAACTATGATAAAAATTTGAGAATGAAGCTAAACATGAAATTTGTAAATAAGGATTACATGGAGAGATACTTGCACTAAAAGAACTAAGAACTTGTATTGAACATTAAAGAACTTGTAACGAATATTAAAGAACTTGCTCCCAAAAGAAATAAAATGAGGAAGGAGAACTTGTCTCTAAAAGAAAGAGAGGTACTAGGAACGTGCCTTATAATTCTTGACTACACTCGAAATTTGCAATGCAACTTCTCCTACTGAAATCCTCACAGTGCTGCAACTTCTTGGACTCTCTTCTTCTTCTTGTGCCGTGAAGAAAAATATAAGTTGTATGGCTTTATATATAGAGGAGAAACCCATAAGTCCTAATCCTTTTACAATTTCAAACTTCTAATCCTTTAACAACTTGAAGATTTCAAACTCAAAATATCCTCACGCACGGATTATCTTCAAATCCTTCTATTTTTCTAATTATCATCAAATCTCCTTTTATATAATATTATCTACACCCAAGTCCTCATCCAATTTGGGCTCCTACTCCAATTGAAATTCTTACGTGTTCATTATTTTATATGTAAAATATATATAGCTGTCCATTCTCTAACTCCATTTGTAATTCACCTCTCCCAATCCAATCTTCTACTTAACACCTTAATCCTTGCCCAATATGCATACATGTAATAATCCTCATTTTACTATCTTACAACATCTAACATATATATATATATATACCTTTTCAACACAAATCATAATCCCATCTTACTTTGTTTTCTCAACACAAATCATAATCTCATCTTAACTTGGCTTTTTAACATAAATCATAATCCCATCTTACTTTTGATTTGCAACATAAATCATAATCCCATATTGGTTTGGTTTCTATCATAAATCATAATCTCATCCTAATTTAGCCTTTCAACTTAAATCATAATCCCATATTACTTTGTCTTTTCAACATAAATCTTAATCTCATCTTATATTGATTTCCAATATAAAAAACATAATTAATTTGTTTTTCAACAATCCGAATCTCTCACGTATTCAGCCCATTATTTATATACCCTTATCATATCACATGCATATTCCTCTTTTTCTTAATTCTCAAAATTGCCCTTCTTATGCTCTTTCAAAATTTTCACATAGTTTAAAATTCTACTTAAACAAAAATTCCAAACACATATAAATAAACTTCAATAAAAACCTATAAATACCAGCCTGATTTTGCATTTGAAGGGTTAGAGAAACCATTGTAAGGTCCTTGATACACCTTATTGTTGCCAAAATACAACAATTAAAATTTGTGATGTGGGGTCTACTCGAGCTCGGTGTCTGGTGAAGTTAGGTTGCCACAAGAGATGTCGCCTCAAGCGAGATTGCCGCTAGGATGCTCGCTGCAAGGATTCGTCACTAGTTCTTGCCACAAGATTTTGCCACTAGCTCTTACCACTAGCTCTCACCACTAGCTCTTACCACTAGCTCTCGTCACAAGCTCTTGCCACAAGCTCTCGCCATTAGCTCTCGCCACTAGCTCTCGCCACTAGCTCTCACCACTAGCTCTTGTCACTAGCTCTTGCCACTAGCTCTTTCCACAAGCTCTTGCCACAAGCTCTTGCCACTAGCTCTTGCCACAAGCTCTTTCCACAAGCTCTCACCACTAGCTCTTGCTACTAGGTCTCGCTGCAAGCTCTTGCCTTCACCGCAAGCTTTTTGAGTTTGCCACGAGGTCTCATCGCAAGCTTTAGCCTTCGTCACTAGGTATCACCAAAAGCTTTAGCCTTCGCCACTAGATCTCGCCACAAGGTCTCGTCGCAAGCTTTTGACCCTGTTGATGCTCAGAAAATGGGTTAGAAGGCTAGCGGGAATCTTTCCCCTCGAAGAGCCTCCGATGTCAAAGTCAATCTCGAATCCCAATGTCTATTTACGAAAATAGTAAAAGTGCATTCAAAGTGTCTTGATTTTACCGATATTGAAAGTTCTCATTAATCTCCTGTAGCTGGGTATTTATAGGGCACGATTCTCAAGGATGGCGAGTGCTGACACATGTCAACTACTGAATGGATCAAAGCCAAAAAAAGAGAGAGGTTACTACGAAGCCGTCGTGAGGCCACTTGCGGTTGCCTACTGCAAGGTTGCAGGGGAGCAGCTATCGACTAACAGCGACAAATGTTGCTACAAGGCAACTAGTCCTTGCAGCAAAGGTTACTGCGAGGCAGTTGGGCCTCGCGGCCAACGTCCCTCGCGGCCAGCTCCTACTGGCCTTGAGGCTTTCCCCCTGCGGCCAGTACCTACTGGCCGTGAGGTTGCCTTGTCGCAAGGCAACTCAACCTCGCGGCAAAGGCTGCCGCAAGGCAGCTGGGCCTCATGGCTAGTACCCCTTGCGGCCAGCACTTGCTGGCTGCGACGTTGCCTTACTGTGAGGCAGCTCAACATCACGGAAAAGGCTTCTGTGAGGCAGCTAGGCCTCACGATCAGCACCCCTTACAACCAGCTCCTGCTGGCCTTGAGGTTGCCTTGCTGCGAGGCAGCTCAACCTCGCAGCCAAGGCCGCCGCGAGGCAACTGGGCCTCACGGCCAGCATCTGCTGGTCGTGAGGCTTCCCTTGCTGCTAGGCAGCTCGCGGCCAGCCTTGCCGCGAGCTTGGCTTTTGCAGCCAACCTTTCTTTCAGAAGGATTTTTATTTTCAAAAAAATCCCTAATTTTCCATGGCACAACAATTGGCCCCCACTCTTCTGTTTTGTCTTTAAAAAAAATTAAAGAGTAGAATATCAGCCAAGGAGTCAGGTCTAACACCTAAACTCGATCAAGTGTTCCAAAATACCCGAAGATCTTACGTTGGCCGGGGGCTAAGGTACCAAATTATCTCTTGGCAACCATGTCCTTGATAGATAGGTTCCACTACAGAATTTTTGCGGGGCGTTTGAGCTTGCTGGGAGGCTTAGGCGCCGGATCAGCCAAGGAATCAAGTCTAGCTTAGGAGCATAGCAATGGACTCAGTCAAGGGATCCCAACGAGCCTACGGGCACAGTCTCCGGAGTGTCCAGTGATCCCATGATGGATCATAGCACACTGACTATTGCGTTCTCCATGTCCGTCTTTCAGGGTTAGCCTACTTCAGGAAATCTGGGTTTGGCCAATGGTTCAACACTGGATTCTTGCCAGACATCCAAGTTTGCCGGGAGACCTAGGCACCAGATCTACCAAGGAGTTGGGTCTAGCCAAAAAGGCATGGCACCTAACTTGAACCAGAGATCCGGGTGAGTCTGCGGGCATAGGCATCGGATGTTCTGGTAATTCTGAGCCAACCTACGATCATTGGCACCAGATTGCGACCGGGTGACTCAACTCCGATAAGCGGGATCATAGCAGAATTGTCATAGGGTTGTTGTCTCTTCATGCCTTCCTTGGGCCATTCTACCTCAAGGGATCTAGGTTTAGCCAGTGGTCCAGCACAAGATTCCTACCAGGCATCCGAGTTTACAGGGAGACCTAGGCGCCAGATCAACCAAAAAGTTGGGTCTAGCCAAAAAGGCATAGCACCGAACTCAAATGAGGGATCCGGGTGAGTCTGTGGGTATAGGCATCGGATCCTCTGGTGACCCCGGGCTAGCTCGTGGTAATCAACACTAGATTGTCACTAGGCGACTTGACCTTCGAGAGTGGGCTTATGCTAGAGCTATCATGTGATCACTTTACTTCTTTTCCTCCTTCCTAGGGTCAATCTACTTCAGGGAATCTAGGTTTGGCCAGTGGTCCGGCACGAGATTCCTACCAGACATCCAAGTTTGCTGGGAGACCTAGGCGCCAGATCAACCAAGGAGTTGGGTCTAGCCAAAAAGGCATGGCACCCAACTCGAACGAGGGATCCGGGTGAGTCTGCGAGCATAGGCATTGGATGTTTTGATAATCCCGGGCCAACCTATGGTCATAGGCACCAGATTGCCACTAGGCGACTTGACCTTTGGAAACGAGTTATGCTTGAGCCGCCATACCTGCGTGACATACAAATAATGTGAGCCCATGGAGATTTTACGTGGTTCGTCTTATAGTTTTGCCTACTCCACGGGAATACAGGTGGTATATTCTTTTATTTATCGGGGGATGTTATTACCATGAAAAATTAAAGACAATTCCAGCCTCCAACCGGGTCGAGTAACGCTTCTGATGACAGGCTTGACTCTATGTCTCGTGCTTCCTCCCTTCCCCTGAGGCTAAAGCTAGGAAGTACCTCTCGAGGTGCAGGGTGTTCCAAGCTTTTCCTATCGCCTTGTCTTATAGTGTTGTTAGGAACCGAGCAACCGTGAAGATATGATTCTGCCTTGATTGATCCGTAGACCCGCAAACACGAACTCCTCCAAGTCGGTCCACACGATCGGCCGTTTCCACAAACGCCTTGAGTAATGCTAGTAACCCTAGGCGCCTCCAATGAGAGATTCGAATTTCTCCTTGTTTTTCCAGCTTCTTAAGTGGCCTATTTATAGAGTAAAAACCCTAATTATGCCTTTGGAAAAACCCTAAACGATTTAGGTCTGTCCCATAATCATATTGGGCCGTATCTCTCTTTTAATTTGTGGAACGGACTCGACCCAAGTGTGTGACCCCTTAGGTCCACCATTGGGCTAGATGTAGGGCCAATTCTATTGGGCTATATGAAGGCCCAACTCCTTAGAATAATTAAACTCTTTTAATTAAACTTATGGGCTTCATAATTAACTCATCTCATGGGCTTCTTAATTAAACTCTTTAATTAATAGTTTTAGAATTAATCATATTAATTCTAAAACCCTACATATCATGGTTAACGTCTAGCAACATGCCATGAACTCCTAGCCAACGATGAAAAAACACGGACCTTTTCGATTGCAATTACCGTACAATAAAATCCTTTCATCAACTATGTCCTGATTGAATTTGGGGTATGGTTTTATGACGAAACCCTAGTCATTGAATAACTATGTATCCATTCCAGATTTATGACTTGTTCGATGAAATCAAAACACCTTTTGATTTCCATCTCACCTTGGCCAAGGATTTCCTTAGTCATGAAATCATCGGAATACATAGGACATCTTCTCATCTTGTCGATAAGTGATGAATCCTATTTTGACATTCACAAGCCTTCATATGTGATAAGGTTACGCCCAGTGATAATTTGTTAATGACTCCATTGGAATCCAAAAAAGAACCAAAGCGTAACCAATCAAATATAAGACTACCATGATGTCTCAAGTCTAAGGACCAATCTGCACTACTGCAACACAGAAATTCCAATTCGACAATCAACAATTACCATTAGGAATTCTGTAGCGGGTCAGTTCAGTGTACTTATTCTTATAATAAGCACCCACATATATGCACTAGTGTCCACACACCAATGTCTATGAAACAAGACATTCTCCTAATTGAGCATGCATCATATATGCTAGTCTATCCGAGTTATTAGTGTCCAATCCTAATAACTCTATGACTAGGAACATTTAAGATCAAGGCTTATAAGGAATATGTTTCATGATCGTCATCTCTATGCACGACCATATTCCATGAGCCTATTTGATCTATGGACTTTGTCAAGAGTGGAAATAATAAAGTCAACCATCAATGACAAATAAAACATAATGCCTTACAATAATAATTGATTGAAGATAAAGAGTCACAATGGAAAAATATGATCAATTACATGGAAATATAATTGGCTTGTGGGGCATAACTCTAACAAGTGTCGGTAGTGTGCACGTGTTGGGGCTTAACATCTTCTGAATTTTGTAACGTTATTTGCACTTCAGGCTGGGTTTCCCTTCCCCTTCTATTACCTTCCCCTACTTCCAAAATTTCCATTTGGATGATAAACTGTTCTACTCTGTTAAACAACTCAGTCACAGAATTTAGCTTAGAGAAGGCTAAGGATCTTCTAAGCGGGGCGTATGTAGCTCTGTTTAGCAGGGCTGACACCGCCAATCCAACTGCGAGATCCCTTAGTTCCTACGTCTTGGATCTGAATCGCTCGATGTATTGCTTCATGGATTCATTCGGCTTTTGCTGTAAGCTCATTAGATATATTGCACTTTTCTTCTTCAGGAGATAAACGGAGAATGTATTTAGGAATTCTTTCTTCAACTGTTCGAATGATCGTATATGTCCTGCTGGTAATTCAGTGAACCACTATTGAGCTTGTCCTGCCAAGGAGAGTGGGAAAGCCCTGCACCTCGTGACCTCATTCCATCCATGTAGCACGGCCACTGCGAAAAAATGTTGTAAGTGCTTCTCAGAGTCCTCCCTTCCTGAGTATACCAAAAGGTGCGGCAATTCGAACCCTGGTTGCACTGGTCGCCTTTGGAGTTCCTCAGATAGAGGGAACCCTTTCGAGGGAGTTGTAACGACCCATTTAATTTTCATAATCCCACTTAACCAATTAATAATTACACTTTGAGGATTTTTATAATAGCAGTTGTGCCCTCTCAAGGTTCTAATTAATTACCCTTAAGCCACTAAGATTCTTAATTTTCTCAAAATTAAATATCGGCATTTACTCGGGAATATCAATTTCGTCCCTGCGCTTGCATGGGACCTCTATTCGACCTGAAAACACTTCAGAGTTGCCTTATTCGCCAAACCGGACCACCCCTAGGGTCCCCTCAGCTTCCCGGAGGTCCCCTACGACCATTCGATATTGGCACTCACTCGAGTTTAAACAGAATTTATTCCGAAAATTATTCCCAATCGGACTGATACTAGCATCATAAACCTTGCCTTGAGACGCTCATCAATCTCGTGCCCTCTTCCCTGGACATCCAAGTCTCGGGGCACTCCCTGCCGCCAATTCAACAATTTTATTAATTAATTATTCAAAATTGACTCTTGGACTTCCCGAACCACCCGAGATCCTGACAAAATAATCAAAATTTATTTATTTTCAACACCATGTAATACCGGGTATTACATTCCACCCCTCTTAAAGAATTTTGACCTCGAAATTCACTTTACCTTAATCTCTTGCCCAAGGTAATCACATTCTCTGGCTACTCTCTGAATCCCGTGCTCGAGAATCTCGTAGTCGAACCATTTCTCAGCTTTTACCTTGGGTTATTCCCACCTCAAGGCTTTGCTTAGGCATTTGGTCCTCCTCCTCTCGAGGATATTCACCAACTGAATACTGCCTTATCCTCCGGCCAAATCGCACCACTGGTCGCTGGTCATGCTTACTGCAACGATATCCATCTCCTGATGGATTTCCTCTGCCTTAAAGTATCACTTTGCAGTTTACTTCCCATTTTTCACATCAACCGAAACAAACACGCACTAACATTGCATCACTAATCAGTCTACTACGATTTTTATGCCGATCACGCACGGCAACGTTTCCACTGCCAATCACACATGGCCACGATTTTACGCTGGTCCAACCAGCAACGTTTTAGCACTGATCATTGGCCGCAATGTCTCCTTTAGTGCCCACAAGACACTCTAACACCCATTCCACCATGGCACACCGCCATTTATTACAAGCATGCAAAGATTGAGTCGATCCTCATGGCAACCTCTCATTACCGATCAACTAACCCTGCTATCACTGCACGGGAAGCAGCCATTTGGCTCACCCAGCCAACTTCGACCATTTCATACATGGTCTACTACCTTGACCAGCCAACCCTCATTTATCGATACGATTATGCATAATCAACATACCCAACACCATGCCAGGAAATTTCATATTTCAATCATACGTGCGCTACCCGAGTCTACCTCGATCTTGGCGATGCACGCACCATTACAATCTCACATCGAGCTTAACCATGCTCGGGCCACAATCATCTCCCAACCAGGAGTTCTTTGCATAAGCACACAAGATACTTAGGCCTTTCTCACTGGCCGATACTACTCACTAGTAGGGGTCTCATACCCATACTGAGGAACTCTTCACTGAGCAACCCTCTCCTTAATTCTTCACCTAATTCAGCTTTCATAATCATGTCCCATGCTAGGCCTTACCTTGGCTATTAAACCCTACCGCGAGTCAAGGATCCTACCACTTCGCTTAAGGTCGCGGAACCATTAATCGGCCCTCGTCATCACCCACGGTGCGTGGCACAAGTGATTGGCTTATTACCATCTGCACAATCACTTATTACATCGCACTTGTAGGATGACTCATGCCTTTGGTCTGCACCACAACAAGCTAACACGGTTACACCCCTACTCTTGTAGCAGTCTTCTAGCCAAATTTACTCGCCTAGCTTCAATTTCATTGGACTTTTCAAATCTCACCATTTCTCAACAAAGCCTCTTACTCTAGAGGTACGAAACTTTTCGGCCAACTTAAATCAGTTTCATTCTCAATCCGCAATAGACACCTGACTTAAACCATGCATGTTGGTCTTCCTTGTCCTCCTTGATAAGGTCAATACCATTACAACAATGCATTTCCTTTCATGATCGTTGCATCTCAAATTTCACAGGCATCAGCCTTCATGGCCATTCACACTCAGCTTCGAGGTCCTACCATGCACCATGGTTACCTTCGACCTTCCTGACAACATCTTTTCTCTAACAGCGACGATGACACCACCATATCATCTCAAAGATTCGCTGCTCCTTGAATCTTACTGGTCATCGCAACCAGCACGACCCCACTCTTAGGCCGCATTCCTTATATCACTTTGCTTTGCTTATAGCGGCTAGGTAATTCCCTGAGAGACTCTAGCTTCTCCCGGACTTCTTATAACTTTTGCTTCAACTAGCTCACATCACTCAGTGAGCGACCACATTAGCCTTAACGCCATCATCATGAGCTAAGATGATCTCTTGCCATCGCTTAGCGCCACATCCAGCCGCAACCACGACTCAGGATCCACCTATGCCACTGACCGACTACTCTCTCAACGCACCACGACCCTGGCTAGCCGCTGCACTGTTGCTGCCGCTATCACCGGTCGGCGTCTTCGGTCGCCATCGGCTACCCCTAGCTAGTCACCAATCGGATCCACCGGTTGATTTTCCTCACACTCATTAACCTCTAACAACGAGGCTAAATCTCATCAATTGCCCACACCAAGGCATCACCCTAAGTATAGCACTCACAGCTATCAAGTGATTTCATCACCTAAACACCATTTCTGGGAACCAATCTCGTCCCATCGGCTCTTCTTTTGAGCTCTCGTCACCCACTAAAGACATCTTAAATTCGCCCTCAACTTCTGATTAACCAACTCGATTAGCTTTAGCCGGATCGCCCAGCTCATAACCAACACAATCTCCCTCCAGGCACTGCACTTAAAATCATCGACTATGACTTTGATTTAAACTCCACCCACTGGAAATCACTTCAGCCAATCCTATGGAACACACACTTCCACTCGATGCCGTAGGACTCCTCTTCCTACTCAGGCACTCACTATTACTCTGGCTTTTTCCCGAGTGATCCCTCCTGATAGAGTTGTAGTACCTTAGGAGGTCCATCTATTGTTGTGACCCCATGCCCAACTTTTCTTGGGAGAACATCTCAAGTTCTACCTAGGCCACATTTCAACACTACCATCTATAACTCTCGCTACGAAGTAGCACTCCTTCAAGCGGCACAACTTTGCCTTGACCAACCATCTATTAAAGTCTTGGATCTCTTTCTCAAAAATTCACCTAGTCTTGCCACCAGGACCCGCTGAACCTTTATGTACACGGTCAATAAATAAGGCTTTACATCACAATCCTCGAGCCTCACACTCCTATCATTGCCATCAGGTGCTACCACCTGGCAACTGATCTTGTGCCATCAACCGGAAATCCATCCAGTGCTACATGAGGATACTTCCTCATTTTCGCATCGACACATCAGGATTAATACTAGACCGTGCAATTGCAAGCCTTCACGAATTTCAAACCGTGCCTCAGCCACATGTTCAGCCTGCCACAACTCACATCTCAGGATTAGAGATCCCCATATTTGAAACTTCACACGCTTCAATATTCCCATCTAATGGTTGGCTTCCAACTCGTAAGTGTCGCCCTCCACGGCACTTACATAACATTCTGGAGCCATTTATGGACTCCACCAATTAACCCATCTTCTCGCATTATCGCAAGGTTGCACTGGGTCCATCATCCCAATTTACCATAACCATTTCGGTCATATTAACCACAACTACGTTAGCATCCTTTAACAAGGAGCATTGCTACGCATCTTGTTTTCATACCACAGGATATCACCTAGTCAATTCACAAACCTTCTTACTGCCAAGGCAACAAAGCACTACCATGATTTTTCAACCCTTACGGAATTTTAGGTCTGACCCAGACATAACCTACAACATACCCCAAGTCTTCGGCGTCTAATCGTCTCCACCGCAGACAGGTTACTCCACATAGAGGGCTGCAGTCCCTCCTATGAACTAACCGTCTATATCCAGTGGTCCTTAGCATTAGACCTGTCAACCATAGGCATCAACTATAGCGTTATTCCTACGCTAGACCCGTTCCCTTTCCACGAGTTTCTTTCTCAAACATCTCGAAGTGCTACAACACCCAAACATTCGCCAAACCACTTCGACGCTACTTATCGAAATAAAGGGCTTAACCCCTGACTCGGGTGCAACGCCCTAACCGCTCTTATTACTAGCAACCGAGTTGTGGAATTGGCCACAACTTTCGTCACCCTACCGCATTTCACAAATCTTTAGCCCCTGACCATCTGCATAATCACTGTGTTACCCTGTACTTTAGGTGAGCCAAGACCTGGTCACCATCACCGTGTCACTCTCATACACTGGCCCAACACTGGTTCCCCATCGTGTTGCCCTGTGCTTTGGAGAGTCAGCACCAAATTAGCATTACTATGTTGCTTCCTTACACTGGCCCAACAACAGTTCCCAACAGCATGGCTCACGTCCCACTCTGATATGCTTCGGACTCCGCAGTGACTTTTAATCTTCTAATCCAACCTCCGATATTGAACTCGACATGACGACCTCACGACGCTCGTAGCCATTATCCTTACCAGGCTTCCTACTTGGCAAAAATCTATCGGATCATTACCGCATTCCGAAATTCTTCCTTAGGACTACTCTAGATGTCCTATCCTTTACAGGAGATTCTTGGTCTCACCTGACCAAATTTCCTAAGGTGCTGCTCCAGATCTTCGGCATCTGACCATCATCTGCAGTTCACTAAATTGCTCAGGCCCATGGGCCACTTGCCCTCAACGCGAGCCAACTCATTAGTCCTCTGCCACACGGTCCATAGCATCAGATCCGTTACATCGAGCCTTACACCCTTAGCATCAAGGCTACTTAAAGCCCTCCCGAGCTACGATAGTTCCACCACCATCTTACCAAAGCCATCTTGCTTGGTTATCCTTGCCTTGATAACCTCAAGCTCATACCATGAGCCTCGCTTCTCAAGACTCTGCATCTCTTACCGCTTAGGAGACTCTCAAACTACTTCATCTCTTGAGGCCTCATAATCTTACCCCACAAGATCATGCCTCACGGCCTTCAATCAATATTTGAAAGCTCCAACTTTCCATGACAATGGATCCAAATCCATCCTGATTCATTTTGCCACCCAGCTCATCCTAGAGCTTGATTATCTACGATCTCTCAATCCACGACTGACAAGCTGAGCCTATCTCAAGCTCCGGCACTCATAACTATAGAGCACTTACCATTACCTTCCAGGTAAATCGAGACCTCCTGTCTCTTCTTGCACACCCATAGTGCATTTAGTCACGATGCCCAGCTTGGCCTTCCAGCAGGCCTCTCTCAGGCTCCCATGACTTGGAATATAAAATTCGGGGCCTTCACATTGCTCGCCATGCCCCTGCCCACTCAGCATCCAAAGTTGGCATTTCTTGCGCGCGTATCACCCACGGATGTCCTGTTGCCACAAACTCATCGCCCTCAGGCCACACACCGCTCATACCCTTCATCGGGTGACCTCCGCGTCTCCCATCAAGGGTCTCGAGACCTTAGGCGTCATCACGACCCCAAGCTTCATAATGAGGGTCTATTCACCTCTCGTCTCCTGACCTTAGGCGTCCCACCAGACCCCAAGCTTCTTAACGAGAGTTTTGATTGGCCCCTCATCCATCAATCACATGAATGGTCACTTGGCCCTACATAACTAGGACTTCTAATCCAATGGCTCTCGCGCGCATATTAACACATGACCAACTCTTTAATCCCCAATCTGGATTTCCCTGGATTCCAGCTCGACTCACTTGGGACTTTCATCTCATGCAAACACCCGCTAGGGTCCACTTGCCACATGCCTATCATTCCCAAGGATAAATCTCGTCTTGTTATGAACCCAATTAAGGTCCACTCATGCTCTAGGCACATCCCCACCGAGATCATCATAACAATACGATCACATCGCCTGATGACAAACCTTTTCCTTGCACCTCTAGCTAACTCTCACTATAGCTCACTCTATCTCAAGTGCATAAGCCTTACAGCACCACTTCCAAGGGATAACTCTATTCCCTCGAACATGCTCGGCAAATCCTTGGCATAGGAACGCTCCACTAATCCCCTCTCGGATTAGTCATGCTTCGACTTCGTGTCCCCACATGAGCCTCAACACTTCAATCCCAAGGAGTTCCCATTCTTAAAACACTTCATATCCTTAAAATGCCACATTCGATTTTTCTTGATACCAACACCTACACTTGGATTTTCGGTTCCTCATTGCTTAACCCATATACCTCTCACAGGTATATCATCTCAATCCAGGGTATTTTCTCATCCCTAGAACAGGAACATCCAAACATACCATTGCAGGCCTCAATGACTTGATCCAATCCCTTAGGGTCCTCGGTCCACATGTCCAACTTTCAAGGTTATCGGACCAACCTTACATTGAAATCTCAAAATTTCAAATCAATTTTTCTTGACCCCAACTCAGCAGTTAAGACATTCCAACTTACACCCAATCATGCCAAACATCCTCTATTCCAAAACTCCGGCAATTACTCATATTAATCACTTAACCGACCATACTTAACACTTAAGCACGCTAGCCTTCCTCACTTATATAGCTAGCCATGCTCTGATACCAACTGTAACGACCCGCTCCCACTTACGGGCACCACCGGTAAATAATCGACCGGATTACTCACCCGACAAACCACAACTGAAGGGTTGGACTATCACTACAAAAAAACGGGTTTATTGCGACGGTTTTTTTGCAGCGGTTTTGAAAACCGCCGCAAAACATGGAATTTTGCGACGGTTTTTCAACCGCCGCAAAATAGGTTTTTTGCGGCGGTTTATTTAACATTTTGCGGCGGTTTTGAAAAATCGTCGCCAAACTAATTAATTTAAAATAAAAAATTAAATTTAGCGACGGTTTTGTCAAAATCGCCGCCAAATTCATTAATAAAAAAATTCCAAAAAATTGAATTTAGCGACGGTTTTGACAAAATAGCCGCTAAATTCGTTAATAATAAAATTGAAAAATAAATTTTGCGGCGGTTTTAAATAACCGCCGCAAAATTTAGAAATTAAAAAATAAAAAATTAAATTTCGCGGCGGTTTTGTCAAAATCGCCGCCAAATTCATTAATAAAAAAATTCAAAAAAAATGAATTTAGCGACGGTTTTGTCAAAACCGCCGCTAAATTCGTTAATAAAAAAATTGAAAAATAAATTTTGCGGCGGTTTTAAATAACCGCCGCAAAATTTAGAAATTAAAAAATAAAAAATTAAATTTAGCGGCGGTTTTGACAAAACCGCCGCCAAATTCATTAATAAAAAAATTCAGAAAAAATTAATTTTAGCGGCGGTTTTGTTAAAATCGTCGCAAAATTTAGAAATTAAAAAATAAAAAATTAAATTTAGCGGCGGTTTGGTCAAAAACCGCCGCCAAATTCAGAAATTAAAAAAATCAAAAAATAAATTTCAAAAAAAATTAATAATTTAAAATTAAAATTAAATTAAATTTTGCAATATAATCTAAATTTTTTTATTTTTTAATCAATTTATTTATTTAATTTAATTCAATTCAATTAAATAATTTATTTATTTTAAATTTATCAATTAAATAATATATAAAATGTAAATTTATCAGTTAATTTATCAATTAAAATTTTAATTTATCAATTAATTTTTTTCCCTCTCAGATTTATAAAATGTAAAATTTTAAAATATTAATTTATAAAATATAAATTTTTTATCTATAAATATAGAAATTAAATTCTAAATATATAAATTATTATATTTCATGTGCATAAAATATAAAATAAAATATATATACATGTAAACTAATTTATATAAAAATTTATAAATTAAAATATATATTAAATGTATAATAATTAATTATTTGTAATAGTTATTAAATATATAGAAAATGAAAAAAAGGAGAGGAGAGAGAGAAAGGGGCGCTTTCATATTTTAAAAAAGAAGTTAGTATATGAATTATATTTTTTTAATGGGAAAAAGTATATTAAAACTGAATTGAATAATATTTAGAGAATATATATAAATACTATTCTTATATTGAATAGATAATATAAATATTTTTAGATTGATGATAGAGTCAAGAAAAACATATCAAATCTCAAAAAACTTGTTATATCACATAATTTTATAATAACTTTTTGAATTAAAAATAACAATACATCTAATATGATCAGAATGTACATTTCTCTATATAATATACAAGAATCTCTATATATATAGTATATATCAAACATGACTTTGATTAATAATATATTTAGTATTATCTTTATCTATATTGTGTTTTGATTAATCAATAAATGCAATGCATTGTGTTGTGTTTGATTAATTAAGCATTACAATGTTTGATTAATCATAAATATATATGAATTAATTTAAATTCATATGGTCGAGACATGAAGTTTAAAAAAACACTAACAGTGTCAATGGTTGAGATCAAATACTCAACATATTTTCTTCCCAAAACCATCCCATCCCCCATCACCTCACAAGTATCATAACCACTATCAGAGAGACAGGCGGCGAGACAGACAGCCGGTCACTTTCCCAAATCCATGGCATGGTCACTTCCTTTTTGATTTTTTCTTTTAACTCCCTCTTTACTTCAAATGTCTCTTATCACAACCATAGCCATAGCCACTGAGTTCTTTGTGGTCAACGCTCAGATGGCTTGCAATAGTGTAAGTTTTAAAAAACTTAATTGGGCTTAATCCAAAAGAACTTGACCAGGCTTAATCCGTGAATTAAGCCCGATCTAGTTACTTCGCTTATTCATTTGTTGTGTCTTGGAGGTTATAAAATCAAATTAGGAATTAGCTTATTCATTTGTTATCTTTTCTTAAGAAAATAAATAAATTGATAAATAGATGATATTTTAAAAAATTAAAAATCTAATATTACGTCATAATGCCAAATTTGATGTCTACTTTAGGAGTATTTATTCGATTTAAATTGGTCCAGTTTGATCTTAACTAGTCCAAACTATTTTATTTTTTTATAAACAATATATGTACATCAGAATAGAGAAAGAAGAAAGGGATGGAATAGGAATTTTAATATTTATTATAAATGCATATTATTAATAAATAATTAATATTGTTTATTATGATAATTTAAAATAATATATATATAAGATAATTATTAACAATAAATAACCCTAATTAGTTTTCAATCTTAATTAGATAAGTGGCCAAATTAGATAAAAACTAATTACAGCCAACAAGGGAAGGGGATGGATAGAAGTTCGATAGATTTATAATATATTTTTAAATAAATATTAATTTGATATAATAATTTAAATTATTTTTTTATTATATTATTAATTATCATAATTATAAATTATTATATTTCTATCAATTAAATAATTAATTATATTATTTTTATAAATTATTTTATTATTATTATTTAACAAATAAATATTAAAAAAAAACAAAAAAAAACTGAAAATGTGGGCGGGAATTACTCCCGCCGTCTCTCTCTCCCTCTCTCCTCCCCTCCTTCCCCAAATCCCCAAATATAACCCTAACTCACCCCTCTCCCCCCTTCTCTCTCTCTCTCTCTCTCTCTCTCTCTCTCTCTCTCTCTCTCTCTTCTATGAACTACTCCCGCCGTCGACCCATCCGCCGCCGCCTCCGCCTTAGCCGCTGCCTCCAGCTCGATCGGACTCCGCCTTCGCCGCTGCCAGATCCGCCTCTGGTCGTCGCTGCTACGTCCGTCGTCGCCGCTGCCTCCGCCTCTGGTCGCCGCAGCAGCCGCCGCCTCCAGCTCAATCGGGCTTCGCCTCCGTCGCTTCCAGATCCGCCTCCGCCTTCATCGCTGCCAGATCCGCCTCAAAGGTATATATATTGTGTGTATATGTATTCTGTGTGTATGTATATTCTGTGTGTGTATGTATTTTGTGTGTGTATATGTTAACAGTTGGACTTTGAGTTGTATGTGGTTCAGTTTTTTAATACACAAATTTTACTACAAATATTATAAATAAAAGTAATAACATCTCAAATATATATAATCGCTATCAAAATTGTCCCAGACATCTATACTTAGTTTAGTTTCAGCAATGGTGTGCATATCGTATGGCCATAAATCCACAAAATGGTAGTTTTCTTGAGTTTTCAGCAATGGTGTGCATATCATATATATGCTTTTGTCAATTAAAAAATTTACTTGAAAGAAAGATGTTTTAAAGAGTATATCCATAGATTATTTAAGGGTAACACCGTCACAAAATTGTGACATGGCTTTAGAAGTGGGAGAATCAAATTGGTGTGTTCTCCCTTTCTCCAAACCTGCCAGTTAAATCTTTTGAGTTTCTATCAGTTAAAATCTTTTTAATTAATATCAACCGCAAGACTTCACCAATTTTCCAAACCTAGAATTGAATAATTTACAATCCTTGGACTTATTACTGTTTTCATGCCCAACTGCTTTCATTTTGTTGTATTTCCTGTATGCTAAACAGTACTTATAATCCTTGGGTGGGTTATTTGTTATAAATACATTCAATATTTTATTTCCTATCTAATACATAGAGCATAGTATTCTTCACTTGCTTTCGTTACTTGAAAGTTTAATTATGTTGTCTTAGCATAGTATTCTTTAAGAAATTGGAAGTTTTATGGCTGTGACAATATGTTCCAATTATTATTCAAATATTATTTGAAAGTTGATGTTATTTGTGTTAATGTGGCAAGTTAACATGCGAGATGTTACCTCTTTTGTTATGGTATAGCACCTCTTATCATAAATTAACTCTCTATTGAACACTATATCATGCTGACATAGTACACACCCTACTTTAATTTTACATGATACAATCCTGCCTCTTAGATGTTGCACACTAGTACAAATCCTGCCTCTATCCATTGAGATTGGGTCTTTTACCTCTATCCATATTCTTATCCGTTACTAAATTTGTTGTTGGTGAGATTCAACAATAACTTTTTTTTTTATAGAGCATATCAGCAACTTGTTCTGTATATGTTCTACTTTGGATTATCTATAAGTGTACACGAGAGAAGCTCTCTAATTCTTGAAATACCGTGTTAATCCAGTTGTATATTCTTGATTGTATTATGAATTTTTATGAATTGCATTTAAGTGATTGGTGGGTCCATTGTGGGCTTTGTGAATTTATTTGGGATAAATGATTTGCTTTAGTGATGTCTAAATTTAAAAGGAGTATTGAAATTTTGCAGAATTCAAAAACAAGTATGAGAATAGATACAAGAAGCTATTAAGACAGCTATGAAATCCTTTCACAATCAGCTCACAGCCATTCAAGGTAGATTGCCTCTCCCGCCGTCGTCTTCATCATCACCACCCTTAGATCTTTTGGATTATTAAGAGGATTCGTTATTTGTATGGATGATAGAATTTATTATGTATTTTACTATTTATGAATGTGTAATTAGTATAGATAGATTTTACAATGTATTTTTAATATTTATGGATGATGTGTATTACTTTATGGATTTATTGTATTGTATGAATGATTTTTTTTAGTTCGTATATTGTGTTTATTAGGTTGAATTTTGAAATTTTTAAAAAATTATTATTTTTTAATTATATTTATATTTAAGACAGATGTAGAGACGGAAAAATTCGTTATAAAATCTTTATTAAATTACGAAAAAATTATTTTGTAGAAAAATTTGTCTTAAATTTGAGACGGATTTAGAGACAGAATTTTTTGTCTCCAATTTTTTTTAAATTTGAGACGAATTTTGAGACAAAAAATTTGTCTCAAATTTAAGACGAAAAAATTATCTTAAAAATTTCTTGACGGATTTAGAGATAGAAATAGCAGCGATTTTAAAATTGTTGCAAAAATTAAAAAAATTGCTATCAAATTATTTTTTATAATTAAATTAAATAATTTAATATTAAATTTAATTAATTTTAACGACGATTTTAAAACTGTCATTAAATTTTAAAAATTAAATAATTTAATATTAAATTCAATTAATTTTAGCGGTGGTTTTAAATCGCCGCTAAATTTTAAAAATCGCCGCTAATTGCGGCAGTTTTCAAACCGTCGTTAATTTAATATTAAATTCAATTAATTTTAGCGGCGGTTTTAAACCGCCGCTAAATTTTAAAAACCGCCGCTAATTGCGGCGGTTTTCAAACCGTCGCTAATTTAATATTAAATTCAATTAATTTTAGCGGCGGTTTTAAACCGCCGCTAAATTTTAAAAACCGCCGCTAATTGTGGCGGTTTTCAAACCGTCGCTAATTTAATAATAAATTCAATTAATTTTAGCGGTGGTTTTAAACCGCCGCTAAATTTTAAAAACCGCCGCTAATTGCGACGGTTTTCAAACCGCCGCTAATTTAATATTAAATTCAATTAATTTTAGCGGCGGTTTTAAACCGCTGCTAAATTTTAAAAACCGCCGCTAATTGCGGCGGTTTTCAAACCGCCGCTAAAAATATCACTTAGCGGCGGTTATACCAGCGGTTGCTAAAAACCGCCGTTAAATGCTGCGCGACGGCTGTATCTGCGGCGGTTTTGGAAACCGCCGCTAAATTACTTAGCGGCGGTTAAAAACCGCCGCTAAATGTAAAAAAAACCGTCGCTAAATGTCAGTTTTTTTGTAGTGTATGTTTCAATAGGAAACGCCCTAGGTGGGAACTAGGCTTCGTCCTTCCCTTCGCTCCACTCAAGAATCGGTCCCAACTCAAACAAGAAAAATCCAGCGGACCAAGACCCGAAACCCGAGTGAGCTTCACCTCTCTTCAACTCGTCCCATAGCAAGCCAAAAGTGACCCAGGCACAAAGCTAGCATAACAACACTTCGCTGAGTATTGGGGATTTATGAGAACATACCTTGTTGGTCTTTACTCGGTCTAAACTCGGCTTCAACGACTCAAACCACATGTAAATCTCGCAGACTCACAATCATCTAACACACTAATGATTACAACGATTAGATACATCTAACTCTCATCAACACATACATTTACTCACAAGGGTATACATACACGATACCACATGGCTACATACAAGAGATAATAAAATACACAACTCGGGCAACATTGCTAGTTGCCACAACAGCCTCCCGGCACCATCCATGCTCGCATCTGGACTTGCATCATCTACACATGAGGTAAAACCTCATAAGTCATAAAGACTCAGTAAGGGTGCAATGCATGTAAATATGAATATAATCATGTTTATGTATGCCAAATGCATGCAAATGAGGCTAGGTCCACTCATCCTCACAACCCACTAAGGTTTGAGGCATCAACCTATCAGCCCCCACCACACTAGTCCTCCATATGGCCACAGGTCCACTAGAATCTTGCATCACACAAAATATAACCACTACATGCCAATGCAACATAAAAACATTATTAAACACATTTACCAACTTGCAAGGCCACCTCCACTTGGGGCCATCCCTTACCTGGCTCGAAGCCTCATCTCTGCCTCGGCATGAACTCCAGCCTGCACCTCAAGTTCCTCTAGGATCACGGCCTTCCCGGTCGAACCTAAAGACAAATACACAAAACCCCAACTCTATTAACATCCGGCATTTAACCAATGCCCTCAACTTCGCCACACACACACCATCAGAACTCAACAAACAATACCAACCATGGCATAAACTAGACATCAACAAGTTTCCAAACAACCCCGAGATAGGGTTTAATCCAACAATTAATTATTCTACATTAACTCTCTTAATGCAAATAATTTGGGGAAGAAATATTAATTTACCTCGACTCATCTGGAGAGAAATTCAAAAAATGCCCGCACCGACGTTGCCTCTCGAGCTGCCATTTGTGCCCAAAATCTCATTTTCGAGCTTCTGACATGCTCTTTAAGCCCCAATTTAATTTTCAAAACTTTCCCTACTTTTTCTGGAATTTTTCAGGATTTTCTCCTATTTTTTCATTTATTTTCCTTTTATTTCTTCTTTTCTTTTATTTTCTTTTCTTTCACTGCTCACCTTCTTCTCTCCCATGCGTGCGGCCATTGCTCCTTTCTCCTTCCTTGCTCACGGCCGCACCTCTGTACAGCCGATACCAGCCCTCGCCACTTGGACCATCACTGGTCGGAGTTGTGGCCAACGTCACCACCATCGCCCAACCCCAGCCCCGACTCTACTGCTGCTCTCTTGCAACCTGCGCGCTGCCAGGGCTAAGGCTGCCATTGATGGCTTCCGAAGCTCCCCAGCCATTTTCGCCGCTGCTAGACGCGACCCCGATGGCTGCCTCCACACTACTTGAAGCTCTGGACAGCACCGCCGTGTGCCTCCACGCGAGCCACCGCAGCCCGCTGCTTCGCCCTGCATGCCCCGCATCGGCCATGGCCGTCTTCGCCGCTGGTTCTTCTTCCAGCCACCGGCCTGATCTCCTTCTCTCAATCTTTCTCTCATTCTCTTGATCTCTCGGCCATAGCTCCCTCGCGAAAGCTCTCGGCCATCACTCTCCTTCTCTCCCGAGCTTTCCCTCTGTTTTGATTTCAAAAATTTGAAATGCTTACAACACTCACTCAGCCGCATATATATCGGTATATATATATAATATGCATATATAACACATTAAACCCGTTTAATTTTCATAATCCCACTTAACCAATTAATAATTGCACTTTGAGGATTTTTATAATAGTAGTTGTGCCCTCTCAAGGTTCTAATTAATTACCCTTAAGCCACTAAGATTCTTAATTTTCTCAAAACTAAATATCGACATTTACTCGGGAATATCGATTTCGTCCCCTACGCTTGCGTGGGGACCTCTATTCGACCTAAAAACACTTCAGAGTTGCCTTATTCGCCAAACCGGACCACCCTTAGGGTCCTCTCGGTTTCCCGGAGGTCCCCTACGACCATTCGATATTGGCACTCACTTGGGTTTAAACAGAATTTATTCCAAAAATTATTCCCAATCGGACTGATACTAGCATCATAAACCTTGCCTCGAGATGCTCATCAATCTCGTGCCCTCTTCCCTGGACATCCAAGTCTCGGGGCACTCCCTGCCGCCAATTCAACAATTTTATTAATTAATTATTCAAAATTGACTCTTGGACTTCCCGGACCACCCGAGATCCTGACAAAATAATCAAAATTTATTATTTTCAACACCATATAATACCGGGTATTACAAGAGTTACCTTTGGTACCATTATTACCTGCTTCTGTTCTAGCACCTCTTCTATGAGGCGTTTAATGTTAGACACGCTGAGTGTTTCCTGTTTCATTTCATTTTGGCAAAGAGATGAGTCATAAGGAACTCCTGAGTAGGTGTTTTCTGCTGTCTCTCTATACGTGCGAGCTTTTCTTTCCCTCCTACTACTTTTCTTTCTCAAGTCTGTTACTTCCGGGACTTGACTATTCAGCTCTGGAGTTTTGATTCTTATCCCCTGCTGAGAGGCCCTTGAAGGGTTGTCTTGGAATCTCTGATGTTCTGCCCTCGTATCGATTTGTCCCATGTGGGGAATGTGAATGTCCGACATTAGTTCACGTAACAAAGCAGTGACTTCCTGTAGTCTTCTCATATTCTCCTTATTATTCATTCTGAGTTCATCATTCTATTGTTTCAGCTCCTCAAAATTCTTCTACAATAGTTCATAATCTGAAAGTAAGATCGTGGGTGGAGCTATTCTTGAAGTCCCCATGAGGTTTCCATTTGGAATTGAACACTACCCAAATGAGTGTTGTTCTTGACTAGCAAGCACTGCACGTGGGACTTGCTTCTCTCGCCCAGTCGCATATCTCCTCAATCCATCTACGTGTGCTTCTCCTTGCTCTGAACGCTCCATGCCCCCTAGTCCGGTGGTATGGTTGCATTCAAGTACAAGAAAGTTCCTGGAATGCACATTGTTGTTAGAGTGATCTATTGAAAATTCTAGTACAGTAGAGTGCACCTAATGGGGGCTTTTTGTGGCTCTCGTCTTGGTACAAGCGCTCCGTCTGGCAAGGTCAAGCGGGTTTGCCCAACTGGCCGATCTTGTCACTCTTGGCATCTTGTGTTAAGATTGACGTTTTATTGAGTTTCCCACAAACGGCGCCAAATTGTTGTTGCCAAAATACAACAATTAAAAGTTGTGATGTGGGGTCCACTCGAGCTCGGTGTCGAGTGAAGTTAGGTTGCCGTAAGAGATGTCGCCTCAAGGGAGATTGCCGCTAGGATGCTCTCCGTAACGATTCGCCACTAGCTCTTGCCACAAGGTTTTGCCACCAGTTCTTGCCACTAGCTCTTACCACTAGCTCTCGCCACTAGCTCTCGCCACAAGCTCTCGAAACTAGCTCTTGCCACTAGCTCTTGCAACTAGCTCTCACCATTAGCTCTCGCCACTAGCTCTTGCCACTAGCTCTCGCCACTAGCTCTTGCCACAAGCTCTTGCCACTAGCTCTTGCCACAAGCTCTCGCCACTAGCTCTTGCCACTAGGTCTCACCGCAAGCTTTTTGACTTCGCTACGAGGTCTCGCCACAAGCTTTAGCCTTCGCCACCAGGTCTCGCTGCAAGGTTTTGCCTTCCCCGCCAACTCTTGCGGCCAGCACCTGCTGGTCGTAAGGCTTCCCTTACTGCTAGGCAGCTCGCAGCCAGCCTTGCCGCGATCTTGGCTTTTACAGCTAACCTTTCTTTCAAAAGGATTTTTATTTTCAAAAAAATCCCTAACTTTCCATGGCATAACACACCTAAGAGTACAACTTAAAATCTATCCTTGGTCAAAAGTGTCATTGAGACAAGACATCAATGACACAAAAGGACTGGTGTGTGCTATGTTGTTACCTTTGGGAAATGTAGTAGTTGATCTTACAGACTATGGGTATGGGATACCTAAGCTAGTACACGGGTGCTTGTTAGTGAATACAGATTCACTAGATTGACCTGACCAAAAGGGTTCCTTATGGATCTTGCAAGAATGTCTAAGGAAACCTAGTGGTGGTTGTGCAAGTGATCCTTTAACTTAAGCTCACCATTGTGTCTTGTATGTGGATTCGTATACTTGGACATTTTTAGGGAAGTATCTCAATAAGAGGTGTGAGTACGGTAGTGATTGGGTATACCATGAAGTATGTAAGCCAATACACTACAAAAAAATCAGAATTTAGTGGTGATTTTTTTTTTTTTTTTTTTTGCATTTTGAGGCGATTTTTTTGCATTTTGCGACGATTTAAGTAATTTAGCGTCGATTTTGAAAATTGCTGCTATATCAAGCGTCGCGAAGCATTTAGCAGCAATTTTCAGCAACCGTTGGAGTAACCGCCTCTAAATGCTATTTTTTGCGGCAGTTTAGGAACCGTCGCAAACTATGTGATTTAGCGGCAATTTTTAAAATATTTAGTACCGCAAAAATACTGCAAAATACTAAATTTGCAAAAAATTAAAAAAAAATTAATTTTAGCGGCGGTTTCAAAACAGCCGCAAAAATTCAAAAAATTTTAATTTTAGCAACAGTTTTGAAACCACCGCTATTTGCCCCACCAGTTCACAACTAACCTCTAATTTGGGGAGATGTGTCTCGTGAGCCTTTTGAAAAAATATAGCTTGTAAATCTATGGACATAGCATGATAGGGATCCTATGGAAGCTACAATTTTCGAGAACCAAAGAAATATTATAATCAAACATTGAATGGGGATTGACACACAATCTATGTCCCTGTTTAATTGAGACACTTTAAATCGATGAAGGGGTTGAATTTCATAAGAAGATCATCACTGAAAGGCAGTGATTATCAATTGATACTTTTACCAATTAGGGGCCATGATGGGTTGCTAGATTGCGTTGATAGTCTATGGCTTTATTTGATAAAGTCATGGCTAAGATATGTAGAAGCCTAATATGTCACACGCAATATGGGTTTATAAATACAAAGTAATGACGGGCTCAATTAGGATTGGGAAATCCTAATGAGGAACTAGAGTTCTTAAATATTAATAGTTAATATTTTAGAACTTATAATAAATTAATCTTTTAATTATGATTGTCATAATTCACTTGGAATCCTAGTTGAATTAGACTACCCGAATTAAGGGCTTGGATCTTTGTGAATTGTTACTGAATTAAGTTGTGGGCTTATTTATGAAACTAACCTAAGGACATTGGGTGAGTTAAGGAGCTTAATGAACTATTTTAAATCGTTTAAAACTAAGGTCCAAAAGGGTTGTTTTAAAGTGTTTAAAACGTAAAAAACAAAAGGAGATTGAAACGAAAAATCCAATAATATGTTTTAAAGTGTTTAAAACATGGGCTTAAATTAAAATATCATATGACTCAACCGCAATAATTAGGGTTTGTGCCTAAAAGTTATAAATAGTTCCTAAATGGTTTTTCTTTTTTAGAGTAGCCACGAGATGCATGAGATGTATGGAATTCGGTGTGCCTCTCAGCCATTAATGACGTGTGACATACATGAGAGAAAGCTCCCACACCACCCTCTTGAGCTAACACTCTTTTGTCCTTAGGGAAGCCACCCCCTTTTAGGTTTTTGAATTGCAAACTTTGTGTGGATATCGTTAAAGGTCGGTCACTTGAACAGCTTGGTGATTATTGCTTTTTGAATTGGATCTACACATCAAGAGATATCCTTGTTAGTGTAGGTGCTCTAAACCCAATCAGATTGGGCATGTTATACATTGACAATTGCAATTGTATTTATTATTGAATAAGGAGTTATTCAATTTCATAAGAAGTCGTTATATTAGTTTCTTGTTATTATTATAATGATCGAATGAAACTAGATAGAAGTCCATATGATGTATACTGTGATTAATCGATAAAGATCTGAGATGATGTATCACAGTTTCTAAACATTATTAAATGTCCCAAGTCGTAACAATGTCAAGAATGGACATTGACAATTGCGGTAAGACTTTTATGTACTATGTTTTTGCTATGTGATAGCAATTGGGGTCTTACACCCATAGGCATGGAGATGCCTAGACAAGTACATAGGTGGCCAATGTTGGAGACCGTGTCACTCGACATGACTCGCCATGAGAATCCATTTTGGTTATATGTTGATGAAATTTTCATACGAGATGCATGTAACTAATCCTTAGACCTGAGGTTGTCACGGTCATCTCATATGAAGACCAGTATACTTTGACATCGCTTCGATGGACCTAGATACACTACAAAAAAATCGGCATTTAGCAACGATTTTTTTTGCATTTAGCGGCGATTTTTAACCGCCACTAAGTAATTTAGCGACAATTTTCAAAACTGCCGCTAAGTTAGCCGTCGCGGAGCGTTTAGTAGCAGTTTTCAGCAACCGTTGGAATAACCGCCGCTAATTATATTTTTTGCGGCGGTTTAAGAAATCACCGCAAAATAAGTGATTTAGCAATGGTTTTTATAATATTTAGTGACGGTTTTGAAATCACCACAAAAAATTTAAAAAAATTTAAATTTTTAATTTTAGTGGCAATTTTAAAATCGTCGCAAAAATTAATAAGAAAAATTAAATTTTTAATTTTAGCAACAGTTTCAAAATCGCAGCAAAAATTAATAAAAAATTAAATTTTTAATTTTAGCGGCAGTTTCAAAACTGCTGTAAAAATTAAAAATTTAATTTTTTAATTGCTCGTGTGAGCTAGCCCAGCCCATGCCCGGCCACCCGGGCCAAGCTCGACGCGCGCCTGGCCCTTGTGCGTTATGTGGCGATGCTGAAAATTAAATCTCAGCGCCTTCCCCTCCCCAAGTTTCGAACCTAGGATTTCAAGTACGCGCACGCGTGCGAACCGCCTAATCTGCAAAGCCCCCTTAACATATATGCACATATATATATTATATACTAATCTAACAACTAATTTTCAGAATTATATTTTATATTTTTTAATATATATTAAAAACATTTATTAATTGATTATTTTCTAAAAGAATAATGGAATAATTTAAAACTAAATTAATTGAGTTAAATTAAATAAATTAATTGATTAAAAATAAAAAGAAGATTTTATATATGTTTTAAAAATTATTAAAAAAATTAAATTTATTTTTATTTTTTTAAATTAAATTTTTAATGAATTTTGCTATTGATTTAAATTGAATTTTAAATTTATTTTTAAGATTTTATATTTGTTTTTATTTATTTAATTTTTAATTATTTTCTTAAGCAAAATTTAATTTTTTTTAATGAATTTTGTGATGATTTATAAAAATCGCCGCAAATGTTAATTTAATTTTAATTTTGAATTATTTAATTTTTGAATTTAGCCGCGATTTTTCAAAAACTGCCGCTAAATTTAATTTTTTAATGAATTTTGCGACGGTTTTCGAAAATCGCCTCAAATGTTAATTTAATTTTAATTTTGAATTATTTAATTTTTTAAAAATTTAGCGGCAGTTAAAAAACCGTAGCTAAATTTAATTTTTTTATTAATTTTGCGACAGTTTTTAAAAACTGCCGCAAATATTATTTTACTTTTAATTTTAAATTATTTAATTTTTTAAATTTAGCTGCGATTTCTCAAAAATCACCGCGAAATTGAATTTAATTTTTTAATTATTTAATTAGTTTTTAAATTTAGCAATGATTTTTTGGAAATCGCCGCAAAATAAAATGTTTTACTGAATTTTGCGATAGTTTTATGAAATCGCCGCAAAAAATCAATTTTTTATAGTGATAAAGACTACACATGGGCGATCGTTGGGCATATTGTGAGAATTATGGAGATGAGTGCATAACCAAGATGGGACTTGTCTATCCCGTGATAGACGATGATGTATCTAAGGCGCTTTCGGTGAATATCCACTTTAAATCCATAGCCATAGTGAAAGAGATTAATAAGGAATTATTGATTCACTATCTATTAAGTGAGGATATCCAGAATACCAAAGAAAACTTATGTGACTGTAATCAAACAACACATTGCCAACTTGAGATCACATATGATACATTGACTAGATGATCGTATTACATGGTAAACTTACTTGTGAAAAGTTATTTGCGGATTGTGAATCCTTCTGAATAATTGGGTAGGCATGATGACTTGCTAGATGCCAATCTTGTCTTATGTATTTGTACCGACACATTATCAACATATTCTGAAGCCTAATGAGTCATACGTAATAGGCACGGTCCCTATCTTAAACTAGGAGAGTGGACGTATGGTTAAGTGGGACACTTCGGCAAGAAGTTGTGCCATCGTATGTTCTCACAGAAAAAGAACAAATAGACGTAAGGACGTCAATATGATGAGAGGTTGTTATAAAGGAAAAAGTTTCCTAAAATGATAATTGATTAAATTAGGAAGGAGTTTCTAAATTAATAATTTTTCATTTGTTGGAGTGGCAAATAGGAAAAAAAATATATTTGGGCTTAAATTAATATTTGGTCTAAATAAAGTATTTGGGACAAATATTAAATTAAATTAATATTTGAGCTAAATTAGATTTGGGCTAAATATTAAATTAAATATTATATTTAGGGTTAAATTAGATTTGGGCCAAATATTTTATTCAAATCTATAATTGGATTTGGGCTATTTAATTATATTTCTAGTTGGATTAGGATAAGCCCATTTAAGATTCTAGTTGAACTAGGATTAATGGGCTAACCCAATCCATTAGGGTTTAAGAAACCTAGGATGTTTCTCTATAAATAACATTTTATGAGTTGTTCAAAAAGGATGAAGTATTGTGTAATTTTCAAAAGTTAAAAA
Source organism: Diospyros lotus (assembly GCF_014633365.1). NCBI lineage: Eukaryota > Viridiplantae > Streptophyta > Magnoliopsida > Ericales > Ebenaceae > Diospyros > Diospyros lotus. Next base: position 25,367,438 of record NC_068342.1, read on the forward strand.
ACGATTGTCATTCATTCTTCTCCGTTTCTTTTGGTATCAATATGAAACAAGGACGTTCTTTTCTATTCGTACTCAAGTCGCGAAAAAAGAGAAGGAGCTAGCACTCCTATTCTACTCTCCTTACTAATGGACGCGAGTCGCATATCACGAGTTAAAGGCCGGACAATTGGAAGGCTCGAATTCGCGAACGACTCGAAAATCTAAATGTTAGATTTATTTTATTGTGTATGTGATTGTTTGATTTCGATATTGATCCAATCGCCGGGATCGGGATAAGGTTCAAAATTTTTGAACTACGCTGCTTGCCCCGTAATTATCTTACTTTACTTTCAATCATTTGCCATTTCTTTATAATTCCCTTGGAAAGATCCTAAAGAAATTTATAATTAAAAATGTTTATTTTTTGCTATGATTATGGTTCGTAAATTCCTTGACAACCATTACCACCATTGCCACTACTCGCTGCAACCATTATTTATGGCTAGCTTCCAGGCTTGGGTTGACTTTTTTTGATTGGCCTGATTTTTCGAGTTGATTTGCCTTTTTTATTTCTAATTTGTTAATTATTTTCTTTTGATAGTTTTTATCGTGACACATCAAGACATATAGGATTTGTCTCAAAATTCGTCTTAAATTATTTCAAATTTGAGATTAACATTTTTGCATCTCAATTTCTGTCTTAAATTTGAGGTGAGAAAAATTGTCTCAAAACTAAAAAAGAAAAAATATCTATATATCTATCTCAAATTTGAGATGAATAATACTTCTCTCAAAATTTGTCTCTAATTTTAGATATTTTATTTTTTATTTTAAAATTTATTTGAAAATTGAGAAGATAATAACTCATTTCAAAACTGTAAGAGCTAATTTTTGTATCAAATTTAAAGTAAATAACAATTTGTCTCAAATTTAAGATAAAACGGAATCCATGGGTCCCAAGACGGATGTGTGGTTGATGATGTCGATGGCTGATCGCTTACGTTTCACATCCTTTGGGTCCAAGTATAGCTGCAATATGATAACGTGTGATCTTCGATCGGCATGCATGACATCAATAATTTTAGATAAATCAAGACGCTATTTCAATCCTTAATTAATATCGTGGCTAAGTATTCACCCTATAATTTATTCCATGGTGTTAGGATAAAGTGTATAACGATGACAACCAAAAGTTATGATAGGCTATGTTGCACGAAAACACATCATAAGTGTCGTTTATCTGTTTTCTATTCTCTTTTCGGACTCTATTTATGTTTATTTTTTTAGAAAAACGTCCGTTTCCATGTTTTCGTTTCCTATTGAAAACGTTTTCTGTTTCCGTTTCCGTGCAACATAGATGGTAGGTGGCCTGATTTCATTCTTATGTTATGTTGAATATTTTTATTTTTTTTGTTAACGCATCATCACAAGCGTTCTCATTGTTGACTCTATGACTTTAGCAAGAGAAGTAAATTAAGAAATTTAACAAGTAAATTTTGACCCCTAACACAATTACAAACATGAGGATGACAAATATTTTTTATTTTTTAAGATCGCTCCTTACCTAATAAATTATCTCTTAATCAAGGCATAAATACAGAATCTATGGGCATTATACCAACACTCTACCGCATCTTTCCTTCTCAATTAATTTACCTCTTGGGGCATTATATTGAATATTTTAAATTAGATGTATTTGACTTAAATATGGAAAAGTGTTTACACCGTCCTTTTACGTACGTAATTGTAGATTAGATTGAAATTTACCTCAGAGAGAAGATAAAACATGGCAGAAGCTATGAACTCCGGCCACGAGCTTCTTATGTGTGTGTGTAGCACTAGTAGCTAGGGCTACGCTTATCTAACGTTTTTTTTTTTTTTTTATTTATGAGAGAGGGAGACAGTGCATCGGGACCTTGTAAACTACTAAACCAGAGAGAGAGAGAGAGAGAGAGAGAATGCATCGGGACCTTGTAAACTGCTAAACCCGACATCTCTCTCTCTCCTACACTGTTATATATTGGGTTTCACCCCCAGCAATCTGAGGCAGGCCCTTAAATGTGTCGTCTTCTTCTTCTTCTTCTTCTTAGTTAATATACATTCTTTTACTGAAAAAAGTACACCTTCTGTTTCAGTAATCATTTTCCTCTTTGGTCAACCCCCAGCCTCATTAATGTTTGATTCGCCTGAGCTATATTTATGCGTTTGATCTTCTCTGGCTTTCCCACCCTCTTTCCCTCCCTGTCTCCAATTTTTTTTTTTCTTTAAAGCATTTATCGAGGTTACTGCCCTTGTATGATCGGTACAGCAAACCCAATGGAGTAGTATTATTATCATATATATACCCCAGACGACTCCAGTATAAACAATGGGGTCAAGTTTATCTTCATTCCTCAATACTGTGGGGGTTTACTTTTATTAAATTTATCACTGTGGAATGTCGGCGAAACATCTCATGATGAACATGAAAAAGAATTTTTAATGAAGGCGCCCTGTTCTGTCTCCCTCAAGTCAACCAATTCATCTAGTACATACATGCAACAAGTGTTTTCTTGTTTATAAGCCCTTTGAATTAATGGAGAGGCTCCAAGGACCCATCAATGATCCCTGTGTATGTTCAAAGGCTCTCTCAAACCTTCATCTCTGGAAAATCCAAAAATGGGCTACCTTTAATTACTCCTCCCATATTGTAATAGTAGATCAACAGTAGATGTATTTATGTGCCTGCAGCATATAGCCTAACCTTCAATGGAAATAAAGTTTGTTGGTTTCCAGCAAATAAAACATCTTCTGAGCTGCTTTTTCATGTTAACATTCTATTCTTGTGTTTCCTTCCCACTTTCTTCATTATGAGATTGAAACATACCACCTAACCGGTGACAGTTTCCTTTTTCTTTACTTTGTGGCTCTTTCAATATTCCTTTTATGATCTTTTGCAGTTCCTTGTGGGGGAGCATCTGGATATCGAGTGCTTCCAGCAAGAAACCACATTTGGATTCAGCAGTTATGGCCAACTTGTGGGTAAAGCTCATAGCTTGGGTTTCGATAGAAATGAACAAGAAGAGGAAGCAGGACGATTTTTGTCGCCATTGACGAGCAGTGGGAGCTTGGAAGAGAAAATGCCTTTCCTTGACATGTTAGAGAGTGTGGAATCACCGCCATTTTTTCCCTTGTGCAAGCTTAGCTTTCAGGCATTGTTGAGTATACAGCACCATAACAAGTCCTTCACATCTGAAGTAATGGAGTACTGCAGCTTTGGTGGCCAAGTTCAGGCACCGGAACAGTCGAAGAACTGCTCTCACTCGCCCTCCGTAGAGTCCCAAAGCAAACTGGAGCGGCAACAGCACCCAGAAATTTCGACTTTGTATGGCACCGGCGGCAGTGTGTGCAAGGAAGAGCAAGCCAAGGCGGTGGAGGGGGCGAGAGATGCCCGGTTGATGATATCGCCGGCGGAGGGGAGCGGCGGCCGGGAGAACAGAAAGAGAAGGACAAAGAGAGAGGCGAAGAGCAAAGAAGAGCTGGAGAGGCAGCGGATGACCCACATTGCGGTGGAACGCAATCGGAGACGCCAGATGAACCAGCACCTCGCTGCACTCCGGTCCCTCATGCCTTCCTCCTACCTTCGCAGGGTATAGACATACACATATATATCCATCTAGATCTATTAATTAATTGGTCAAAGCTCGAATCTTTTCTTCATTCTTAGCTCAATTTATTGATGAACCATCATTTACTTAGTTTTAAATCCCGATTTGATTAGTCCTTTTTGGGTTCTTTCGTTTGAAGGGTGACCAAGCGTCCGTAATCGGAGGGGCCATAGACTTTGTGCAGGAACTGGAGCAGCTGCTTGAATCACTGCAAGCCAAGAAGAAGATGAGGAAAGCCGAATCATCATCAGTTGGCTGCTGCGAAACCGCAACATTTACAAAACAGGTCGAAAGGAAGTCGGGGTCGGTGGAAGTGAAAGTGAGAGTAATCCATAAGCATGTCAATCTCAGGATGGAGTGTCCAAGGGAGCCCCGGGGCCACCTGCTCCACGCCATTCTTGCTCTCCAACACCTGGGCTTAATGGTGTTGCATCTCAACATTACGTCCATGGAAGCTTCGGTTCGATACTCTTTCAGTCTCAAGGTTATTACTCCACTTTTCTGATATGATATAGATCTTGAGTTGACAAATTAAACCATACAATATTTTGACTCATTCAACTGGAAGGAAAGTAAGGTTTCGGTGCTTGTATTCATGATCATTATAATAATATAATATAATGAAATGAAAATAAATTAATTATACATGGTGCAGATGGAAGATGAATGTAAGGTAGGATCGGCGGAGGGGATAGCAGAGGCAGTTCTTCATGGAATGTTGAGCTTCATCACCGATACCGAGGGATCATAGTCAACAAAACGAGAGCTACAAAAAATGGTTAATAGAAAAAGGAGGTGGGGGTGGGGGGGACAGTGCGCCACCCCGTGCACGTTAAGTCTTCATGGGCGCAACTCTGCTCCACTCTGGGCGCAGAGGGGGAAGGGATAAGGATGCAGCAGAGTGTGGGCGGTTGGTGGTGGTGGGGGCATATGCATGCAGCATAGCAGAGACAGAAGAGAGAGAGAGAGAGAGATGCCTGGATGTACGTACCGTTGAGAGAGAGAGAAAGAGATGCGTGGATGTACGTACGGTTGATATGATTTTTGTGTATATATGTGTGTGTGTGTGTACGTTTGTTGGGGGGAGAGAGAGGGAGGGATGGGGTTGTGGGTATATACGGGAATGATGATGAATTTATGTTGGCTTGGCGCTGGGTGTGTGTCGTGTGGTGTGGTGTCTGCATCCGGGTCTCGTCTCAATTTCAAATGTCTTCATGACCCCAAACGCCCAATTGATTTTGATCCCTTTTGGCATGTATTTTGACTTTGAAGTGGACCCATTTTATGCTTCATCATTGCACTACTACTACTAGGACGTCTACGGATTTTGTCCTCCTTTTTACCCTTGAGATTCGCTGCACCCGTTCCTGCTCCCTCCCCACCACCTACACGAGAGCGATTTTGTTCACCCCCTTAACCTCTTCACCACCAACACGAGCGATTTTGTTCATCCCCTTTTGTTCATCCCCTTTAATGTGGTGATCATTATCCTCGTAAAAGTTATGAGGGTAAAAAATAACAGAACGGCATAAAGGTAAATAAAATCGTCGTTTCATTATTTTTCTTCCTCACAACTTTTGTGAGGGTGATGATCACCCCGTTAAAGGGGTGAACAAAATTGCACTCCACCTATACTGCTGATTCTTTTCAGATCATGTTTGACCTAGTTTAAGATTTATTTATTTTTATCAAAGGATCCAGAACTTAAACTTCAATTAAACCAAATCAGCAATGAGGATAAGCCGCGCCAAACCAGAGAATGGGCCATTGTTGTATCTAACTAGGCGAAAAAATAAGCTAATTTGTTGCCCTTCTTCCCAATATTCATCTATCTTCACATCGAGCCTGCTGCCTGAGTTTATACCTAAATAGCCATGACGATCACTACCGAGTTCCCCACTTAACTGAAAATCAAAGAAGCTCATCTGTGGCACAAAATTTATCCCAATGGACGTCCCACTGCCTTTGTGACCTCAACATCAACACAAAAGGGAATACTCGTTTTCTTCCCCACCAAGAAAGACCCTCTAAATGGGCCACAAGACTATGTAAATGTTTTTATAATAAGTGAGAGAGAAACTTGAAATAAAATAAAAAAACATTTTAATATAAGCTTATAATTTATTACGAGTTGTTAAGTAAAGTACAAAAAGAAATTATTAAGTGACACTATAAGAAACAAGATTTTTAGTGGAGACCAAGATCGTCACTAAAAGTTTTAGTGGCCGCTAAGTTGGTCGTTACAAGGTGTCACTAAAAAGTCTGTCACAAGTAGTATTAGTGGCAATTATTGACTGGCCGTCACTAAAAATACCATTTAGTGGCGGCCGGATGTGACGGTCACAAAAAAATTTTTAGTGACAACCACAATCATTTGCCACTAATGTCATTTTTTGTGACGGTCATGGCCGTCACAAATAATGACTCTTCAGTGATGGTCACCGTTGTCACAGATAATGAATTTTTTGTGACGGCTTTGCTGGTTGTCACAAATGGTAAGATTTTAGTGATAGTGTTGGTTGCCACAAAATGAGCGTTTTTTAGTGACCACATTATATTAGTTACTATAAAAAGTGTTTGACAGATAGTTTTAGTGAGAGTCATGGCTGCCACAAAAAAAGACATTTTTAGTGACCACTTTTTGTTGGCCGTCACAAAAAGTGATTTTTATAAAATTTTCTCACAACCCATTGCTTGTTTTTTTATATTTTAAACCCTATTAATTTAATACATTATATACAAAATAAACACCATTCTAATCATCAAGAAACTTTAGAAAACAACTCTAGTCAATTAATAATTGACTAGCACTTTACATTTACATTGTCATAAAAAAAAGATATCTAGCAATTTACAATCACATTGTCATCAAAAAAAGACATCTGGCACTTTACATCAAAAAAAGACATCAAACAATTAAGTCTAGTCAATTGTTATTTCTAATCTTTCATGTCCTAACATCTTCCATAAAAGCTTCAAAAATTGATTGCCTTTCTTTGACTTGGTCCAATTCTGTTGACAACACTTCATTTTTCTCTTTTAAAAGTTGCATTTCATTTTTCAAACCATTATTATATTGTCGCATTTGTTCTAGTTTTGTAACAAGCTCATGACGAGATGGAATCTTTCCAAGGACAGAAGAAGGAGTTGGTCCGAATCCATACCCACGAACACGTCCATGTCTTTCTCTTCCCATTACTTCAGAAAAAATTTCATTTTCATCAATAGCTTGAGAAGGTTCTTCCTCAGCTCATTGGGTTACTAAAGATTGAATTTTGTCCTGAAATTTGATAATAAATAAAATAGATATGTTATAACATAATACTAAAATATATATCACAATAACAACATAAACTGTTAAAAATAAAATTTTCCACTATTTCTTTTGATGTGGAATCAACCATTGACCCGTCTTTTTTCTTGTGTGTCACCTTGAACATTTCTCATGCAGACGGGTCGTGTCATAATATTTCAGCCTGTATTAAATAGACAAGTTAATCAACAAAAAAAAAAAAAATTGTTAATGAGAAACATGTTGATTAGTGGTTAATTTTGTAAAATTTTTGTTATAATTATACCCTTCTTTTGATCTTAAAAATGGTTTAAATTAGATATTAATATATATATTATGGTTATATGCAAGTTTAAATTGAAAAATGAATGAAATGAAATTTTAAAGTAAAATTTAATAATAATAATAATAATATATAAAATTATATATAATACATATACATCATTATATGCATGCATGTAATATATATATATATATAATATAATCTAATATATATATATGTGTGCCATATGTAATATATATATATATAATATATAATTTATTAATAATATTAAATTATTTTTTTAGGGATGAAGAATTCAAGCCCATGAAGATTTAAAGTCCATGAAGAATTCAAATCCATGAAGAAATCAAACCCATAAAGAAATCAAGCCCATGAAGATTTAAAGTCCATGAAGAATTCAAACCCATGAAGAATTCAAGCCCATGAAGAATTAAGGCCCAATTTGAGCAACCCATGGAAAATATTATTTGGAGAAGGCCCAAGGATTATTTTTAATCCTAATGAAGATTAAAAACCAATTTATAGAAATCTATTTTTATTTTTTATGTGAGAGCTTTATTAGGTGTGTTTTTTTAGCTAAAATCCATTTAACTATTAGGTGGATATTATAGCTAAAATCCATTTAACTTTATGAGTGCTTTATTAGGTATGTATTTTAACTAAAATCCATTTAATATTAGGTGTGTATTATAGCTAAAATCCATTTAACTTTAAGTGTGTGAGTGCCCATTAGATATAATTATGTCTAATTGAATAATTGAAATTGTGTGGTTTGTATTGCATCTTGTGGCCTATAAATAGCTCACTTGATTGCATTTGTAAGTGTGATTATTATTCTTGAATCAAAATTTAGTTATTTCCTTAGAATTCTCTCTTTGAGAATTGCTTTTGTTCTCTCTCATTTTCTTTAGTATTTTCTCTTGTGATCTTACTTCCTTCCTTTCTTCTTTTAAATTCTTATGTCATTTATTATTACTTTATTATTCACTGCCTAAATGGACGGTTAGTTTTTGCCTTTAAATTTCTGCAATTTTCATTCTTGTCATTTAATTGTTCACCGCCTAAATGGACGGTTAGTTTATGCCTTTAAATTCTTGCAATTTTAATTCTTGTATTTTAATTATCTACCGCCTAAATGGCCGGTTAGTTTCTTCTATTTTAATTCCTGTCATTTAAATTCTGATATTTAAATTATGTCATTTAAATTCCTGTCAATTAATTTAATGGAGATGAGTAGCTAAATCTAATCTTGGGTTAAGGCAAGGACAGTGTCCAACGCCAATGATTCCCAAAGAAAGATATGCTTTAAATGAGTAACATTGGTTTAAACTTCAATATGAGTGTGTTTTGATTATTGAAAAATCACTAGGTTTGGATTGGAGCGTAAGCCTAACTTAGAGCTTTCATGTCACGCATGAGAGTTACTAGAACTGGAAACGCTATCATACCCAAACCCGGATGATTAATTTAGTTATTTTGTGTATTAATTGTAATTGAATTTATGGTAGTTTCTTAAATTAGAATCCCGCATATCATGTATGGGGATTGCTTAAATTAGAAGTATCATTATCTTTAATTGCATTTAATAACAAATCCTCATATCTGAAATTAAATTAATGTTGCTAATCTTTTATGCTAATATTTGAGAATCAACGGGTTGGCACTGAAATTGTCTTAACTCAAGTACCTTCCAATTTCATATTCTCACGTTCAGTATTTATTTCAACTTCTGTCTTGCTTTATTTTTTAGTATTTGTTATCTAAAAAAAATCATAAAAAATCATGTTATCAATCCATCTAAATGCGTGTGCGTGTGTGTGACATTCTTTTTTTCTTTTGCCATAAATAAATCTCTCAGTGGACGACCTGGACTTATCCAGAAAGTATAAATTTAAATTTAAACTACAACTGCACTCGTACACTGACGAGTATAAACCTCTCGCCTAAATAAATAAAAAAAATATAAAATTTTTATTGTGTTTTGTTTTGTGTTTTAATTGCAGGGTGAGAGTGCAGTCAGATGTATAAATGATTTAAATTATACATGTTCAGCTCTAACTCAAGCAAAACTTCTAATGCCTATAGTTTTAGTCATTGTTTGCTTTGACCGATTAGACTTATTACGAGCATAAGAAACCTATATGTAAGACCAAATACAATAATCATGTTTTAAATAATTAAAGTAACTTGTGCATAAAAAAAGTAAAGGGTATAGAATACCTGAAACTCATGTGAGCTTAACCAACTAACAAATTGTCTCTATTGTCCTTGGTCGATTGTTGTTGGAGCAAACTTAATTCGATCATCATCATTGTCATATGCATCATAATAGTCAGCCTTCAACTTATATCTATGGTTTGCAAAAGCCCTTCCCATCTTTCTAAAGATCCAATTTTTTCTTACTTCGTTTTCATCAAATTTAAATTTCCCTTACACAAGTTAAAAGAAAAAGTTGTTTGAAACGTTATAAGTCATGAAGAACGATTTAATACAATATCATATAAGTATAATATAGAATAATTATTGATCTTACCAGTACATAAGAATATATTTTATTCTTATTGTCTTGTGGAACATCTTCCCAACGCTTGCAAGAAATTGGTGCATCTTCATATACTTTAACAATCTTGCCAATATGACTTGCAAACACATTAGCATTTGATCAAATGGCTTGACCATAATTATTGAATTCCAATGGCAATTTTTTACTAGGAGCCAAAGATGTTAGTATTTTATTCTTTGTTTTCCCTCAACCTCTTTTTCTTGCATTAGATGATGATGATCTTATACAATAAATATATGATAAATAAAAACTAATAATTATTTTATCATTTTACAGATGAGAAAACCAAACTATTAAAACATAGATAAATATTTCTTACCAGCGCAACTTTGTCTTGTAGATGGATCAAAATTAGGTGGTGTGACGAGAGTTTGTTCGTTGGTTTTAGCTATACCCTCCATTGGCTACAACATAGACTTATATATAGAAAGTGACTAAAGAAAAAGGAAACACTGAAATACACTAAGCTTTAGAAAAATAGAGGGAAAAAAAAGAAACATATCAAAACTAAGCAAGCAAGACATATACAATCAATCATCATCACTTAAAACTAGTTTTTGTTTCCTTCTTCCTCTAGTCTTTCTCTTTCCCTTAACCGAAGGATACATTCTTTTCCTTCGTTGTCTTGATGTCCCTTCTTCAAATGCAATCTCTAGCGGAATGTCACTTCTATGGCATGAAAACTCACAGTCATTTAGATCCGCATCTTGGGTTGAACATTGGCCAATGTTTGATATATCATTTTGTTGAAATGGTTCATCACTAGTGGCTTCATAAGCATCCATATCATAAAAGTTTCGAGGTTGTGATCGTTGAACAACATACCAATTAGGTTCCCCCATTTCCCTTACATAAAACACCTGTTCAGCTTGGCAAGCAAATATAAATGGTTCATTAGTCTGCAATGATCTATCAAAATTTAAGGAAGTGAACCCGTAATTATCTATCTTGATTCCTCTTCCTTTATTGCATACATCTCTCCAATCACACTTGAATAGTACTACTCGTAAACCACCAAGATATTGCAATTCGATAATATTCATTAACACGCCATAGTAATCCACATTACCAAGGGTTGGGTTACCATCTCTCGCAGTTGCAAAACTATTAGTTTCCCCTCTCATGAAAACTCCACTATTTTGAGTTTTCAATTCTTTCTCTCGATCTCAGGTGTGGAACCGAAAACCATTAACAATGTAGCCTTTGTATGACAATGCACTATGATTTAGCCCTCGAGCAAGTGATAACAAATGATTACTGACTTTGTCATTTTCTGAATTATACATTTGTGTCACCTATCCATTTAAAGGGAAATGAGTTAAATAACAATATATTTAAAATGGATGGCATTGAACATTTAACCACAAAACATTTAAATGATACATATTGGATCTTAATATACTTACTTGATGCTCAAACCAACTTGAAAATTCTCTATTGTGAATGTTTTCTACGTTTCTGGGATGGGAATGGGCTAGAGATTGGACCACCAATTGTTTGTGTTCTCTATTTTAAATTACACACAAAAAGAAGTAAGAGAAATTTCATGGAAAAATAATTGTTATAAATTAATTGGTATAGAATATGTCAAAATTATCACTTAGTCTATGAATGATTGGATTTCATCACAATTTTTAAGGACATATAATCTAGCTTGGGACCATTCCTCTCTTCCAAGCTCACATTGAGTCGTTTTTCCTAAAGCATGACCTGTTTGAGTAAACACAGATAATCCACCAATTGTTTTCACACCATCTCCGTCAGCATTTCTTTCAACGCGATTGAATTTCGTTTCACATCCTTTTAGGTATCTAGAACAAAAATTTAGGCATTCTTCTACAAGATATCCTTCTGCAATTGAACCCTCTGGATGACTCTTATTACGGACATAAGATTTCAATGTGCGTAAATACCTGTCAAAGAAATTGATAACTTTTCGTAAACTCCTTAATAAGGGGGTAAACTTTTTTTTTTTTTTCCAAAAAAACTAGTATGAATAAGAACATGTACAAACCTTTCAATTGGATACATCCAACGATACTGGACAGGGCCGGCAATCTTAGCTTCACTAGGTAAATGAATAGGCAAGTGTTCCATAATGTTGAAAAAAGTTGGAAGGAAGATTCGTTCTAATTTGCAAAGAGTTTTAGCAATTTGGAGTTCAAGTTCATTTAACCTTTCAACCCTCAATACTTTGGAACAAATCTCTCGAAAAAAGTTTCTCAATTCAATCAATGCACCAAAAACATCCTTAGGGAGAAGGCCCCATAGAGCAAGAGGGAGTAATTGTTGCATAAGAATGTGGCAATCATGACTCTTTAAGGACAAGATTTTACGCTCCTTGATATTAACACACCTTGAGATATTCGACGAATAACCATCTGGTACTTTAACTTCTTTCAAAAATTCACACAACATCAATTTTTCTTTTGAAGACAACATGTAACATGCAAGAGGTATTTTATCATCTTCACCAAGTAGGTGAAGTGTCTCTCTAATGCCCATCTCTTTCAAGTCCATGCAAGCTTTCTTACCATCTGTCGATTTTCCTTGAATATGCATGATCGTTCCAATGACATTATCACATACATTTTTTTCAATGTGCATAACATCTAAATTGTGACGCAACAAAAGTTCTTTCCAATGAGGCAGCTCAAAGAAGATACTTTTTTTCTTCCAATGTTTTAGCCAAGTATCATTAGAATTATCCCATTTTCCTTTTTCAACAATGCATAATTGTTCAAACACATCATATCCAGACAGTCATGGAGGTCGGTCCCTACATTCCACCTTCCCATTGAAATGAACTTTATTATTACGCCATTTATGGTTCCTATGTAAAAATCGACGGTGGCCCATATAGCAAAATTTTTTCCCATAACTTAGCCAATGAGACTCGGTGTGTTTGTTGCAACAAGGACACGCCCACTTTCCCTTGGTACTATATCCAGACAAATTTGCATAGGCAGGAAAGTCATTAATAGTCCATAAAATAGCTACATGCATCTGAAAATTTTGTTTCTTTGAGGCATCATACGTTTGAACACCGGTCTCCAATAACTCCTTTAATTCTTCAATCAAAGGTTGCAAATAAACATCAATGTGGTTTCCAGGGGCTTTTGGACCAGGAATAAGTAAGGTTAATATGAGATAAGGCTGTTTCATGCACATCCAAGGGGGCAAATTATATGGAACTACAATCCCAGGCCATGTACTATGAGCAATGCTCATTGAGCCAAATGGATTAAATCCATCACTTGCCAATCCAAGTCTAACATTACGAGGTTCAACTGAAAATGAAGGATAATGCTCATCTAACTTTTTCCAAGCTTCAGAATCAGCTGGATGACATAAGAACCCATCCTTAACACGTTTATCTTCATGCCATCACATATCTGAAGCTGTTTTGGATGACATATATAGCCTCTAAAGCCTTGGGGTCAATGGAAAATACCTCAGGGTTTTTGTAGGTACCTTTTTCCCAGTTACATCTTCTTTTCCTGCCACTGACTTCCACCTAGGAGCACCACATTTCACACATTCATGACAATTTGCATATTCTTTTCGAAAAAGTATGCAATCATTTGGGCATGCATCTATCTTTTCATAATCGAGTCCTAAAGCTCGGATGAATTTCCTAGCTTCATAATAAGAAGAAGCCACAGTTTCACTCACTAGAAATGTAGATCTTATTATCTCAAGTAGCATGTTGAATGAATTGTTACTCCGCCCACTCAAACATTTCAAATGCAACAGTTTCACAAGAAATGAAAGCTTCGACACATGGGTGCATCCTGGAAATAGAGGTTGTTCGGCATTATGCAATAATTCATAAAAACATTTTTCACTCGAGTTCGGCTCATTCTCGTTAGATGAATCGTGACCCATATCAATATTAACACTTGGCAACCCAAAGGCTTCTTCCAGCATAGGACGCATATCGTCATTATCATTGTTGTCATCATCCTCATCACTAATCTCTACTTCGACCAATACCTCTTCCCCATACCTAACTAGATGAAACTAGACATCATCTTGACAAAAAAAAATATGTATTGTTGCATTGCAGATAAGGACACCGAATTTTTCCATCTATGCGTGGGTTTCTGAACGCGAATTCAAGGAAATCATTAACTCCATTCAAGTATTGGTCACAAAGTCTGTCATCCAATTGCATCCAACTCCTATCCATCACACTAATTAAAAATAAATATAAAAAAATGTAAGGTACAAGTTTTTAAACATCCATTAGATAGTCTAAACATAATGGACAAATAAACACATAAATTAGGGTGATCTCCCACCACTCGGAGGGAGTGATAAAATCCCCATCACTCATGGGGTATGTACATACACAATGTCAATGTACATATATATATATTCATTAATATTCTATACCTATAAATTAGGGTGATCTCCCACCACCCGAAGGGAGTGATAAAATCCCTATCACTCACGGGGCATGTACATACACAATGCCAATGTACATATATATATTCACTATTCTATACTTATAAATTAGGGTGATCTCCCACCACTTGGAGGGAGTGATAAAATCCCCATCACTCACAGGGTATGTATATATATATATATATTCACTATTCTATACTTATAAATTAGGGTGATCTCCCACCACCCGGAGGGAGTGATAAAATCCCCATCACTCACGGGATACATACCTTTATGATGCAAATACAATCCCAAATAATGCAACGATTTGAAAACAAACCAACATTGCAAGGGAAATAAGAATGGTGACAATATTAGTAGCCCCAAAGTTTATAACAATAAAATTTTTTCTTGAAATTAGCCTGAAATTAAGAATCCTCGAAATGAAAAACAATCAGTCTTTGACTCAACTACTTTTCTTTATAAAAAATTAGGCTCATCTGCAAACCTCTAAATTGTAATAGTAATTTTGCCATAGCTTGATTTTTCCATATACAAAATTTAATACTTAATAAAAAAATATGCATTCAATGAGATGGGTCCCCACCTCTATGTTTGTAACATTATAAAAAGCCCACCAAAAGAGCAAGTAGTAGCCACCAATGCCATTGACAACATCATATCATGGTTGGCATCACCCAAAATCATAATTTTTAGTCATATTGAATCTTTTCTTCTTATAAAATTCACAAGTTTAAGCATTTGCTAATTGTTGAACTTGGTAGGTAGCAAGTATTGTTTGTCAGTCTCTTCCTAAATTCTAGGTTTTTCTTCTCCCTAGTTAATGCTATCGCCATGTCTTTTTTTTTCCTTTACTTTACTTTAATAATGATGAAGGAAAACCTAAGAGGGGAGACCCTCAAACATTACATTCCTACTACTTGAATATCATTCTCATGGGCCCTGTAGGCATTTGAGCAAATAAGGTTGGAAATATTCAGCTAAACACCCTACTAGTCTTACTGATCAAATTCATGCCAACCTAACCTCACCCAACTTCACACTCAATCCAACTAAACTAAATGTGGCAAAACCCATAATATTTACAAATACTAAAATTATACTAAACTTACAAACAAAAAAATGATTGTAAAGAGAAATAGTTAAGAGACCTTTATCTAGTAAGATTAAAGCTTAGGATTTTTGTTGTATAATGGGCCAAGGTAACATCTAATGATGGCATAAAATAATTATGAATAAATTCTAGGGACTGTGCTTTAAATTTGTTTAAATTGTACCAACCACCCTTATAGTAATTAGTAAAAGACTTACTTATTTCCGGTATTTGGATGGAAAAAAAAATAAAGTAAACTATTTTTCAAGCAAAAACATTTTACATCAAAATATAAAATCACTTCCCTACAAATTTTGGTAAACAATAATAAAATATTACTAATGTGATGAGGAATCACACCTACACAGACAAAATATAGTCATATTTTTTAGTGGTTGATTGTTTTATCTAAATATTTTATGTAAATATAAAATAAAATGAAAAAAAATAGAACTCATTATAACTGAATTTGATAGTTAAAACTCGATGACATGTTTTAAAACTTAAATCATGTGTTCATAACTCGATGAATTTGCTAACTCACCTACATGAGCAAATGCAGAATTTTAGAAATGGAAAGATAGAAATAACATAAGCACAAACAAACAGAAGGTATTCACTAAATCTTTTCTTGTAAAAGTGGTCTTCTTCTAGTAATTGAGGCTCTTTGTTTTGAGTATATTTAAGACACTTGGTTTAAGTAGGAGATGCAGGACAAGTAGCCAACTTAACCCAAGTACTATAGTTGGTTATTTATTCAAATCGCCTGTTGATGCTTAGTAAAGAGATGCAGAAAGAATAGATTGTTTAGAGTAGATGATTTAGAATAATGTGATGTGAATGTAATGGGAGAACGTACACGGTTGGAGTAAAAATTGCTTATAATTTTTAGACACAGTTTATATATATATATATATAACATAAATACAGAACTTAAAGATCATGTCTAGATATTAATATATCGAATCACCCATAATTTTTCCTTTACTTTTGCGATTACAAATACCGCTACAGAACAAAGATTTCTACTATGGTTGAAGTCACAATAATCAGACCTCCCTGTGTAAAGGCAAACCTATGTTACAGTAATTGAAAACTATGCGTAACTAAAGTTAGCAAGAGAACATTAAAGGTCGTAGAAAGTACCTCAGTTTAGTTTTGGAATGCGCAACATCAGTTTGAATTGAGGCAAGCAGAATTGCAATTAATTGGCTCTTATCTATATTGTAAATCGCATGACCACATATACATCTGATTTGTCGACGTTTTGTCACCAAAATAAGGTAATACGACTCCAAAAATTTAATACAACCTACAAGATTAACGAAACCTCAAAATTATGGGCCAAAAGAAGAAGACCCCAAACTAACGCATGAAGTCAAATTATAAGCAGCATTAATTGTCACCAATTAATCTTTGGATAAAATTTATAATCTAGTCAGTTTATAGCAATTCTAAGCATGTTTGGCTGTTTCTACATACTTTAACCTCTTCTGATTTATTATTTTTTATTAATTTTATTTTCCAAATGAGTTATTCTAACAAGTATACTGTTTTTGCTAGAGAAAGAGATTCAAAACTAATTTATTATTACAAGTATATTGTTTATGCTGGAGAAGGAGATTCAAAACTGATTTATTATTACAAGTATATTGTTTATGTGCAATCAACAGAGAAGAGAGATACCTGCTGGAGATGGAGACACGGCGGTGTTAAGGCAGCGAAGGCGGCAACAGCGACAACGTTGAGGCTGCGACGGAGCTAAAACCGGAGACGGAGAATGAGAGGGAAACGGAAACGGAGATGGTGACGGGGACGGTTGAGGTAGTTAGGCAGAGGAGAAGGAGATGGGGCAGGAGAGATGAGGGAGGGAGAGAGGCTGTAACATCCCGCTCGAGCGATAGCAAGAACCGGAATAACTTATCTTGATGGGCCTACGCGAACTTCCCAAGGGGGTCACCCATCCCTGGATTACCCCAGGTCAAGCACGCTTAACTTAGGAGTTCTTTGCCAACATTCAGCCCAAAAGGTATCTAGTTGGTATTGTTTCTTTTCTTACACTATCCTCGATATATACTAATCTCTCTGGGCTCTCAGGGTATTACATTCTCCCTTCCTTAAGCACATGACGTCATCGTCATGCGACTTTACAACTGGTCCCAGCTCTCCCCCATCTAGTGTCCTCAGTCCAGTACCCCCAGCCTTGGGCTAGTACACGGTCCCCAGTCCAGTACCCCCAGCCTTTGGCTAGTGCACGGTCCCAACACACGGCCCGAGTTGGCTCTGATACCACCTGTAACATCCCGCTCGAGTGATAGGAAGAATCGGAACAACTTATCCTGATGGGCCTACGCGAACTTCCCAGGGGGGTCACCCATCCCTGGATTACCCTAAGTCAAGCACGCTTAACTTAGGAGTTCTTTGCCAACATTCAGCCCAAAAGGTATCCAGCTGGTGTTGTTTCATTTCTTACACTATCCTCGATATATACTAATCTCTCTGGGCTCTCGGGGTATTACAGAGGCAGATGGAGGGAAATGAGAAGGGGGCGAGAGAGAGACGAGGGAGGGAGATGAAAGGAAAATAAAATAAAAGTTTTTAAGAATATTTTTAAAAATATATATATAACTTTTGTTTATATTTTACAGGAAAAGAAAAATAAATAATATATATATTTTTTGTAAATTTTATAATAGTAAAAAATATAATATTGAAATAAAAACTGGTTTTAATTATTAATTATATTTATATTTTAAGAATATAGATTTTTTTTAAAAATAAGTATATTATTAATTATTAATTATAAAAGTATATTGGAAGAAAAATGTTATTAAGAATGAAAATATTTTTTATTAATTATTAATTATATATTTTATATTTTATGTCACATTTTATGCCACAAATAAGTGTATATTCCAATTTACATAGAAACTTTTAGTGGCCACCATGTTTGATTGCCACAAATAAGTATATTTTTAGTGGCCGCCAGCTTTGGTCATCACAAATAATGTGCTTTTAGTTGGTAAGCTATATCTCAAGCTTTTAGTGGCCGCCATGGCTTGCCTGTCACAAATAGTTATCCTTTAGTGGCCACCCCCGCTGACCTTCACAAATAGCATAAAAGCCCACCCACTTTTAGTGGCCGCCACAACCAATCGTCATAAATAAACGTTGTGTGGAGCACCTTTAGTGGCGGCCACTATTGACCGTCACAACTAATCATGTTCTATTATGCCCACCATCCCAACGTTTTATTAGTGGCCGCCATGGCTATTTGTCACAAATAATTTATCTTTAGTGGCCGCCACTCGCACTTGTCACAAATAGTTATCTTTAGTAATACACCAGTACCGACTGTCATAAATAATGGTTGTGTGGAGCACCTTTAGTGGCGGCCACTAGTGGCCATCACAAATAATCATGTTGTGTGGAGCACCTTTAGTGGTGGCCACTATTGGCCGTCACAAATAATTATGTTTCATAAATATGTGGAGCACCTTTAGTGGCGGCCACTATTGGCCGTCACAAATAATCATGTTCTATTACAAAGTACCGCCATGTGGCGATGGTATAAATAATCCACTTTTAGTGGCGGCAAGTGATGGCCGTCACAAATAACCATCTTTTAGTGACCACAACATGTGGTCGTCACAAATAAAGGGCTTTTAGTGTCCAATTTTTTCGACCGCTACTAAAGATGTCTTTCTAGTGACAAACGACACCGGTTGCCACTAATAGTTTTATTTGTGACGAATTTTTTCTGCCCACCACTAAAAGTCACTTTTCTTGTAGTGTGACCTTAAATACCCAGTAACCATAGGAGAAAGCGACGGAAAATTGATTAAATAAATGCCTAAGGGTCAATGGGGTGGATGCCATTACATTTTGGCCTTGGAATTCATCTTGTAATATCCGAAAATTCTTCGAGAACTTAAGTGTAAATTTTTATTGGAGCTTAAGTAGAATTTTTCAAAGTTTTGAAGTTAAAATGTAATTTTTTGAAAGTTGGTGGGACCAAATGAAAATTCAGAGGACTTGAGGGCAAGGGGCCAGAGTGCCAAAAAATGAAAAAGGAATGACCAAACAGCAAATGGCATTGTGAAACCTGCCATGGCCATTATGGCCACACATGGCCATAGGCCATCGAGTCAAATGGCCGACCATGAAAGAAGATAAGCCCATCATGGCCTAGGGTAGGCCTTGTGGTGCAAGGTGAGGCTGGAGAGGCAATCAGAAATGGCTATAAATAGATGAAATTGGGTTGAGGTTTTTTCAAAAATTAAATTGTGTATATCGAGAGTTTTGGGAAAAATTGTGAGGTGTTGATAGAGGGATTTTTCTCTAGATGTATTAAGGATCAATTTTTGGAAATTTTGGAGGTTTTTGAGGAGGTTATGAAGCTTGGCCAGAAAGTCACGAGTCGTTGGAGCCGGGCATTAAACAGCTAAAACAAAGATTGTAATACCCTAAGAGCCCAACATTAGGTCCAAGAAGGGACTCTAGAGAAGCTAGTATGTATATCGAGGATAGTAAGGAAAGAAGCAACACCACCTGGATACCTTTTGGGCTGAATGTGGATAAAGAATTTTCAGGTTAATCATGCTTGAGCTAGGATGGCTCAAGAATGGGTGATCCTTGGGAAGTTCGCATAAGCCCATCAAAGTAAGTTGATCTGGTCCTTCTTATCGCTCAATGAGAGATGTTACAAGGATGCTCAACCGGTTGTTTCAAGTTGAGGGTTGTTCCATGATGCTTGGAAGGTCAAATAGTCTAAGAAGGAGGAGAAAAACCAAGTAAAACAAATCGAACCGGTCGCTGACGGAGAAGGAACCAGCTGGAGAAGATGATTGGCTTGGGATCATGAAAGCACGCGCCAAACGCGTGGCTGCGGGCGCGTGTGCAACGTGTGGAAGGTAGGGAAATAAGGGAAAAATAGGGAAAAAATAGGAAAATATGTTTTATTAATTTTCCTAAAAATTTGGCAAGGAAATATTCCCAAGCACTCATTTCGAGGCAAGGCACATGTACCGAGGCAGCCTGATAAGCTTGAACAAAGTGAGTGGTTTTCCTCAGAAATTTATACGTGATATGTTTTGTCTAAATTGAGCATAAGGGTTGCTAAATTATATATAATTTATATACATCTTGTCATATCTATGCAAGTTTTATTACATCGATAGTGTTGATATTTCACTTGGCATAATATTGTTGGCATATTGATACTTGTGTTGGGGTGAGATGTTGCCCTCATTGTAACAACCCGTTAAAGGGTCCAGAATTTATTTTTAATTATTTAATTATTTATATAAGTTTTGAGAATTTGTCAATTAATTATTTAATGTGACAATTTAGATTTTTAATTGAGAAATAACATTTAATGGAATTTAATTATTTAAGAATTAAATACAAGGGCATGAAGATAATTCCAGAGTTTAATTATTAATTAAAAGTTTTAATAATAATTTCTTATTATTATTAATTAAGTGAGATTATATATTTAAGGGAGAGTGAGAATCAATGCTTGGGATGGATTTGGATTGAGAGTCTCCTAGTGGTAGTAGGAGATGGATTCCTAGTTATAAAAGTAGATTGAGTTATGGGCTAGGCCTTCTTATGCCTATATATATATATATAACTTGATAGCTATAAGTTTCTTCACGCCGTGTAAAGAACAGAAGATAGAAGAAGTTCCAACAGTGTCTAGCATAGGAGTAGTTGATTTACAATCGTTGCAATCCAGTCAAGAAGATTAAGGCAAGTATTTTCCCTGTAATCCCTTCCATTACAAGATCATGATAATTCATTTTCAAAATTTTTAAGACTCTCGTTTGATACTCAGTTTATTAGCCAGTTTATATATACTTATATGCATGTTTAGATTAACGTATCAAAGACTTCCTTGAGCAAGTATCTATCCTTGTAAAACATTCTTACGGGGATCATGATTCAGTATTAAATCTCAGTTTTTTAGTAACTCTTATGGAGTTTTAGCTTTTACAGATAGTGCACATATATATATATGTGTATAACAGTGGGTGCATGAAGAAGATACGCATGATTCTTTATAGCAACTCTTTTAAATATGATCTCCAAATCATGTTAGCATACGTTCTCAAATTAAACAAAACTCTTCGTTCTTGTTCCTAGCTCTTTATCAAGTTGTGTTTACATGCATATGTATGTACGCAATCATATCAGTATCCAATGAGTTTGATAAGTGATGCATAATTCTTACAATGTTTTCTTTCAAATACGATCCTTGAATCATCCTTATGGTTGTTTAAATCGATTGGAATTGTACTCCCAAGATTTCTTTCAGAATCGTGTAGTAAGGTTAAGTTCAATTCAAGATGCAGTCTCTGTTACTGTAAGTTTATTCTTATGATGTTTCAGACATTCGAATGAGCTTTGTGTCATTTGAATGAGTTTTGGGGTTATCTGAATGAGTTCTTACTGTTATCGCATCATTCGAATGAGTTTTTCTTTGCTATTCAAATGAGTCCTTAAAAGATCCGAATAGCCTTTACTTTGTATCATCTAGCATTCAAATGAAACTTTATGTCATTTGAATAACCAGTGTGTATTCCATTCATCCATTCGAATGCGAGCCCTTCCATTCGAATGCTTTCCCTTCCATCCGAATGAATTTTATCAGCTTTCAAAAGTTTATGAGTAGCATTCGAATGCTACAGTAGTGTCATCTGAATGAATTTCTAATAACATTTGAATGTCTTCCCTTTCATTCGAATGCATCTCCCAAGTACAGAGTTCATATCCGATTACCTTGATAGCATCCGAATGACCCATGCCCCATTCAAATGCATCTCAAGTATTACGCTTTATATCCAAATGCTTTGTTTGGCATCTGAATGACTTTCCTTGCATCCGAATGACTCTCTTGAGATATCCGAATGATTTTCAGTGAATTCTTAATGAAAGTTATTAATTTAATAAAAATATTCAATACTTCAAATATTAAATTTTTTGCCAAGATATGATAAATCCAATATGCCATACCATGACTCGAAAATTACAGAATCTTTGTATTTCAATATAAATGATGAGGATCATATATCATGTTTAGCAATTATTATGACATGTTCAGCATTATTTGTAGGCGCCCCTAACTAGGGACCCATAACAAGATGACATAAATGCTAAATCCCATTAAATACATTACACATCCTATTTGATATTGACAACAGAAGCCACACTCACACATTCTTACTCATAAATAAACACAATAGTGTCCATATGCTCACATAAACAAAAGTAACTCAATATTACACACCACATCAAGGTCATAAACCCACCATATCCCCTCAGGGGAACAACTTAAATCATAAACAAGCATAACTTAACATTACACACCACAAAACAACCCCCAAGGACCTTTGATTGAGATGGCTCTGTACACACTGCTATCCCATGGATCCTGATTCACTTGGCTCGCCCTCTACTTTAGCCTTACCCTTACCTGGAATGATGCAAACAAACATGAGCCATAAGGCCCAGCAAGTATAATTGGAAGAAAGCGAGCATAAGAGTCATGGGGATCAAGAAGCAAAAGAGACATGAATGCCATTTAAGGTACTTTCACATGATAAAATGATGATACATGCATCCATGCTCTTATGCAGTACCTTTTAGAACTATAAACATGGGACCAAAGTCCGAAACCTTGGGACCAAAGTCCATAACATAAACTTGGGACTGAAGTCCAACTTTGAGATCAACACTTTCTATGCGGATATATTCTGCAGACTCGTCCGCTACGCGCATCATGAGGCCTTTACACATTTTTAAAAACCATTTTCATGCACATACTTTTTGCATTCTCATAACATGCATATTTGTAGTAACTGCTCATATATATATAACTAACATGCAATTAACGAAGCAATATGCACAATAGAGCAACATTCATGCAAGACAACATCAAACCCTTGTATGTCCACAATAAAGCATCATTCCCAAGGAAAGATAGGGTGATACAAAGCCCTATTTGAGATTCAATAGGTACAAGTGAGAATCATAAAATAATTTACTAGAAAATAAGAGTAACTTGCAAAGTGTCTTGCTAAGATAGAAACTTAAACTTGCAATAACAAGAATAAGAATATGGAACTTGTAATTTAAACATAACTTGAGGAAAGAGGGACTAAACTTGTAAGATAGAAAAGAACTTGCATAAAAATGAATTGAACTTGCCAAATTAGGGATAAGAACTTGGAACTTGCATATTAATAAGAAAACTGAGATCTTGCCTCTTAAATGGAATAAAGAGGAAGAGGAACTTGCAAAAACTAGGAAGAGAACTTGCCTTTAAATGACTGATTCTCGTCTTTATCACACTCTCACTTACTACCAAAATTCCTCCTCAAGCTCTAGTCCAATTCCTCTACTTTTCCTTCACTTCCTCCTTCCATTCTTTTACATCCATGTTCTCTATTTATACTCAATTTTGCACTCAATTCATTACACTTCACCTAGTTTATTCTCTGCAAAGCTTGGAGAAACATCATCATGCTTATTCCTTCAATTTCTATGGGTTCAATTTCCAATGGTCATCATGCTTATTCCTTCAATTTCCAAGGGCCATCATGCTTATTCCTTCAATTTTCAAAGGTTCAATTTCCAAGGGTCATTATGCTTATTCCTTCAATTTCCAAGGGCCATCATGCTTATTCCTTCAATTTTCAAAGGTTCAATTTCCAAGGGTCATTATGCTTATTCGTTCAATTTCCAAGGGTCACCATGCTTATTCCTTCAATTTCCAAGGGTTCAATTTCCAAGGGTCATCATGCTTATTCCTTCAATTTCCAAGGCAATTGCATCAAAGAAATGAAAAAAAGATATTATCTTCAATTTTTAAAATATTTCCAAATAAAATAATTAATTACCCATTTCCCCAAATATTCCATAATGACCTCAAATAATTAATTTCTCACACCCAAACTCACATTAATTCATAAATAAACGGGTCGTTACATTATTTTGTGAGATTATGTGCATGCATATCTGTATGAGCATTGAGCATGACTTTATATGGAACACTACATATCATGTGCCAGCATTTATATGAGCATTGCATTATGCGCACCAGGCAGCTTGTCCGCCGGGATCCCATCAGTATCAGTTTCAGTTATAGCTCAGTTTATGAATTGCTTGCCTGGTGACAACCAGGGGGCTAGGAGCTTATTACCTACAGTATATGCTTACAGTTTTTATGTATGCAGGATTTAGATTAATCATGCATGTGTTACAGATTGAGTGAGCCTATGTGCCAAAGTTGCATACTTGCATTTAGTTTACAGTTTATGTGCATTACATTTTTGTGAATGCAAACAGATAGTGATTATACTCAGTACAAGTTCAGTAAGTAATTTATCAATATAGATATTCATTAATTCAGCTTCAGTTATTCTTTCCAACTTATTACTTATTGAGCTTTGTGGCTCACCTTGTACTCTTCACCATTCCAGGTCCTAGCGGGGGAGTACCAGATGTGGGGCCTAGCAATAGTGGTCAGTAGTGTGTGTACGTGGAGCTTGTCAAGATTAAAGATGTTTCAGAGTTTGTTAGTTTATAGTGTCTTGTCAGTTAGGAGTATTTTATATTTCAGTTGAGGGATTGTCCCTTAGACAGAGTTTATTATTTTCAGTTTATGTTGACTCAGAGTTTTGATTTTAGTTGATTGAGATATTCATTTATGGTATCAGATTTCAGTTTATCAGAGAGTTTTATTTTATTTTATCTATTTTCCCCATAGCACCTCTTCTCGGGCAGTCCTAGGAGAGGGGTGTTACATTGGTAGTGTAGCCGCATTTCCCCAAAGAAAAGTTTGATGGAATAACCAAAGGTCTCTCATGCCAAGGACGGATTTCCCCAAAGCGACGTTTGCTGGGAGGACTCTCTAGGGTTTCATGTTTGGGCTAGAATGTTGGGGAAAGTTACGCTAGGGTGTCTGTTTATTCATGTCCATGCATCATACATTCACAAAAACTGTTTTAAGCCCTCGCTTAAAAGATTCATCTTCTAATGTTGGACTTTTATCCCTTGAATATTCAAAGTTCTAGGAGAGACGAGCAGACAAAAAGTTAAAGAGGTTGCTGAAGTCTAACCATCTTGGTAGTTGTGTGATAGGTCCTACAATAGGGCTAGGACTAGTTGTATTAGTTATTTTTATGTTGAATTTGTTTGACAAAAATTGTAATATTGAGGTTATTGAACAATTTGTATAGATTACTTTTATTACAATTACAATATTCCGTTAGGTAAACATGTGTATGTTGGGGATTTTTAAATATGGTACTTGAGGCATTAAGAGATGGTACTGTGGAAAGACAATGTAAATATATGTGTTGTAGAGAAATCCTAGCATAGTGACACGTCTTTGAAAAAGCGGGGTGTTAGCAAACCTTACTTGGAGACTTGGTGATTATTGATGTTGAGACTTAGAATATTCTTGAGTTAAAAGATTCCAAGTTTAACAGTATGGGATGTTTCCTAGAAAGATTTGAGAAGGAAAGTTGTAATACCCCGAGAGCCCAAAGAAGTTAGTATATATCGAGGATAGTGTAAGAAAGGAAACAACACCAGCTGGATACCTTTTGGGCTGAATGTTGGCAAAGAACTCCCAAGTTAAGCGTGCTTAACCTGGGGTAATCTAAGGATGGGTGACTCCCCTGGGAAGTTCGCGTAGGCCTATCAGGATAAGTTGTTCTGGTCCTTCTTATCGCTCGATTGGGATGTTACAGGTGGTATCAGAGCCGACCCCCGAGCCTCTGAGCGCGGTGGTGGGGCAAACCTCAGCGAGGAGGCTGAGTCCCAAGGGGGGTGTGTGTAAGCCCCTATGGGGGGTGCGTGTAGGCACCTTAGGCGAATCCCACATCGGCCATGCAAGGGGGGAGATCTGGGACCGGTTGTAAGGTCGCATGACGGGGACGTCATGTGCTTAAGGGGGGAGAATGTAATACCCCGAGAGCCCAGAGAAGTTAGTATATATCGAGGATAGTGTAAGAAAGGAAACAATACCAGCTGGATACCTTTTGGGCTGAATGTTGGCAAAGAACTCCCAAGTTAAGCAGCGTGCTTAACCTAGGGTAATCCAGGGATGGGTGACTCCCTTGGGAAGTTCGCGTAGGCCCATCAGGGTAAGTTGTTCCGGTCCTTCTTATCACTCGATCGGGATGTTACAAAAGTCCTCACCCGAGTCAGATTAGGACTATGAGAAATAGTGGAAGAAAGAGCTTAACTCCCTTTATCGTGTAATCTCTTTTGGAAGAATTTTTAGTTGACTTTCTTAATTGTTTCCTGATTGGGATGTGTTGACAATTATGCCTTAACGAGATAAGTAAGAGACTGAGATTGCTAGGGAAACTTGCCAAATGACGTGGCTTCTTGTGAGAGGACATTGTAAATCTTGAGGCTGAGGCCAAGAGCCTCGATGAAGTTAGCAAGTTTGTGTATTTGGAATGATGGTGTGTATATGCAAGAGGCACACACCTGTCTCAACGGGGTAGGCCCATATCATAGTTTGGGTTGTGGTCTATGAGAAGGGACATGTGAGTAGGTTATGCCTTGTGCAATTGCATGGGACTTGAATCATTATTGAGATTTAAGGTTTACATATGTAACGCCCCGCTTTTCCAAATACACAATAACTTGAAATATAAGAACACATCACCGACGGGCATTATGGAAACCCTTACCCACGAAAGCATTGGATCGAACCTAAAAGCTTAGCCAAAACTAGATAAAGGGGTTTCCACTAGATTTTCTTTACAAGTACAAGAAATGTATAAGACTCTCAATACTCCAGAAAGATAACTTATTACTATAGTACAACTGTAGGGCACCCTTATACTTATTACAAAATTGAGTACTCTAGCTGTTATTACAATACATCATTGTTGTACAATTACACGGGTACATAATAAATCAAAATCCTAAAGCTAGCGAAGCTCCACCTCCTTGCTCACACTTTGAACTAGAACTTGAAACACATGACACTTCTGATATACCTGGAATGTGGAACATGGAACATTCCGGGGGCATCAACCCAAGTTAGATATTACATCTAAGTGAGTGAATCAAGAAAGGAAAGGTATGTGCGTGCAAATGCAATAATGCTATTATGAAATCCACCCTTGTGGTAGCAATGGCAAGGTGTTGCAATCACCCTTGCGGTCATCATAGTCACTCCTTGGCTCACCATAAGAGCACGAGATCTTTCATAATGTCCCAACAACTAGCCACAGTCACCAACACGAACATGATATATGACAAAGCAGAAGGAATATGCATAACCAAGGAAAAAATATGACATGTAAGCCACAAAGGCATGATATGCAAGTTAACACCCACACCTAATGAAGCCAAAATGATTGGGATGTAGCAAAAGGATGCAAGAAACACTTACCCTGCTGGTTTGGGCTTGTCGGAGCACTGTTCACAGTGTACGGGAATGGTTTTATTCGAATATCACAAATTTTCATAAACCAAACTCAAGATATTTTTACATAGGGTTATAGAGAATGAAAAAAGGGTCAATACTACAAATTTTCAAGTCAAGAGGAGGTCACACATGCCTTCACCGTCGTCTAAAGGTGGCTTATGGGCCCTCACCCGCAACCACTTGCCGGCGCATGAGCTGCACATGCCTCCCTTAAAAATTGGCCAATTCCATCTCCTTTTGGTATTTCGGCCATAACTTTCTCATTTTAGCTTCGTTTTGACCCTCATTTGAACCTGCGTCACCCTTATTCAACCGTCTATCAGATTATAAAAATAAAGCAGACTTACCTGCAGTTTCACTGATGTATGGCATGCTTTACGGTGGTAGTCCCAAACTTTTCGATAAGCCTTTTCTTCCTCGTTCTTTGGAAGATTTCTTCCCCTTCTTTTGGTAGCGTTTCCTTCCTCAAACTCTCTTCCTTTCCTTCTTTTTGAATTCCCAAAAGAATACTCCCAAAGGCCTTATATTTATAGACTTCTCGGGCCAATCACACGTCGCCACCTCGCGAGGTCATCATGAGGCTTCAAATCCTATCTCCAAGTGGAAAATGAATTCTTGCCACATGTCATTAAGGATAAGTTTTGGAGACTTTAACAAACTTGGGGGCTAAGTAAGCTTTTCCTGGCCAATCAGGCAATGCCACCTCAAGGGGTTATTATGAACCATTATGTGACCTTATCTTATCTTTCAAGTGCCCAATGGTTGCTTGCTATGTGTCCTTGAGGATAAGGTTTGGAGACTTTGGAGGCTAAGTCTTGGATTTCAAAATGATCCAGTCACGAAGTTTCAAGAATTACACATTGGCCCAAACTTTTCTGATAATTGCACTTAGACCCCTTGCAACTTTATCCTCGAGCCATTTTTTTAATTGCACTTTTGGCCCCCCAAAAATTGATAAATTATGCTAATACCCCAAGGTTTTAGGTAAATTACACTTTTACCTGACTTTAATATTTACAATTTTGCCACTAGCTCAAAAACTAAACCTTTGTCTCAAGACTTCTATAATCCCTTGAAATGACATATTTCCTCAAGTATTAGAACCTAATAATATTAGGTATTACATCATATTTGAGTTTGAAAATTTGGGGTATTACAACATAGGTGATGGATCCTTGGAGATTCGACAATGATTGAGAATGGGGACTGATTAAGCTAGTGTGCCCAGTCAAAAACTCGAAGCATGAGAAGAATTCGAGGAGGGGGTTTTGGAAGATCAACTTAGGTCAATCAAGTGTCATAACTCATATAAACAGAAGGTGAGTTGAGGTTCTTGAAGTTGGGTTGCTTATGAGCTTGTAGAAGATGGTTGGGAAGAACTAGGTAGCGTGATCTGGTTGACCAAGGACATGGGATCTTCAGAGATAAAACAATTTGGGATTCCTAAGGAGTTTCCTTAAAGGGTTGATTTTAATTAAGGGCCATTGAGGATTTAAGGATTCATGGTAAATCTTTAGAGTTCTTTAAGAAGGAAATTCAATGAGTCTTTGGGAAATAACATTGAGGAAATAAAGTTTGAATCTCTTAAGCTGTGAGAGCCATGCTGGATGTTGCTAATGATCCAGAGAGGATTGGAGTACAGTAAATGACGTAATTACCTACATGTTCTATCTAGTGGTATGGTTATGGATTATTGTCTTTGTGGTTATATGAATATGGAGATATGTGTAAGGAATTGGAAGGGAATGGGGATTTTGGGTGAAACAATCTGAACTTGATTGGAAGATGGGTGTCATGTTTACATGCTTGAGAGAAATAGGTGATGGAAAATGTGCCAGGATGACATTTCACAATAGGAGAAATCGCGTTCTTAATAGACCTGGATCCATTGGAGATCTAGAATTTCAATTTTGAATGGAGCTCTTGTGTTAAATATGGCTAGACGGTTAGTCTAGTTAGCCTTGGTGGGCAAGTTGTAAGGTTTAAGAATGTATAGCTGGACAATTGTTAAAGATCATGTCAGCTAGTTATGAATATAAGAGCCTGTGAATATGTGGTATAGGCGTATGCGGTCAGTGAAAAGCTGTAAGAAAGTTGAGGTAGTGGAAGAAATACCAACGTGTATTTCCAAAAAAATCTATTGGGTTTACAATGAGACTGAATTTGTCATTATTGGCTTGAGGTTATAGGTTGCTTAGCTAGGAGTGGTTTGACTGTAATTAATGAAGGTATAAATTATCAGGCTTTCAATGAGGTGATAATTAGGAGTCAGTATCGTTTACCTCGAATTGATGAGTTATTGACCATCTGTAAGAGTCTGGGATATTTTTTAAGATTAATGTGCAGTCGAGGGTAAGATAAGGGAATGATACATTCTTAAAATGACGTTAAGATATATGTCAACTATGACTGTCAAGAGAGAAATGGGAACATGTAATCTTGATCGAAAAAGTAGTGGTGGATCCGGCAAAGGGATAACCAACTAATGTGACCAAGGTGAGAAGGATTCTG
This sequence comes from Diospyros lotus, assembly GCF_014633365.1. Taxonomy (NCBI): domain Eukaryota; kingdom Viridiplantae; phylum Streptophyta; class Magnoliopsida; order Ericales; family Ebenaceae; genus Diospyros; species Diospyros lotus. Next base: position 25,397,676 of record NC_068342.1, read on the forward strand.
AGATTGACAAGCTATCATCGGAGACTCATGAAGGGATTCTCTGGAATAGTTTAATACGTGACAAGACTCATGAGAAGAGTCAAGTGAGAATGGTCTGCCAAATACGAGGAGAGTTTTCTAGAGCTCAAAGGCAGGTTGACCTAAGCACTTAATCTAACAATACCTAATGGGCCCGAAGGTGATGTTGTTATACTGATGCCTCAAAGGTAGGTTTGGGTTGCGTGTTAGTGCAACATGGACTAGTGATTGCGTATGAGTCACGCTAATTGAAAAGGCACAAAGTGAACTACTCGATGTATGACTTGGAGCTGACAGTTGTGGTATGTGCTCTTAAGCTATAGAGGCACCACCTATACGGTGAGACATTCGATGTGCTCATGAACCACAAAGGGCTTGAGGTATGCGTTCTCGTAGAAAGAGCTGAACACGAGGTAATGATGGTGGATGGAGTTCCTTAAGGACCACGACTGCACTATTTTTGCTCACCTGGGGTATGGCAATGACGTGCCTGATGCTTTAAGTAGGAGTGTGCCTACTGTTTTAACTGGGTGGATGGCCAATGAGTGGCAATTATTGGAGGCTTTTAGCCTATTAACTGTGAGTGTAGTGCCAAAAGGATCGTCCATTCTTATCGCTAGCCTAGCGGTTTAGCTGGATCTAGTGAACGAAATATAAAAGGCAGATGTGGGTGACAAGTGTATATGTCTGTGGATAGACGAGCATGGCCAGCCTAAGAATTCTGATTCTTGAGATTCGGGATGGCATTCTCAGGTTTTCAGGTAGAGAATACGTGCCTAACCTTTAAGAATTGAGGCAAAGGATTCTAGATGAGGCCCATAATACTCAATGTACAACGCACCTAGGAGCCACGAAAATGTATCGAGATCTTTAGGAGATCTACTGGTGGTCGGGGATGAAGGCTAGTGTGACTAGGATGATAGCACAGTGTGATACGTGCTAGAGGGTGAAGATCGAGCATAAAAAACAAATAGGGCTAATGTTACCCCTAGACATCCCTAAATGGAAATGGGACCATGTCACAAATGGACTTCGTGACGGGATTTTTGAGGAATAAAATGAATAATGATGCACGTTTCGTCGTAATGAACCGAATCACGTAATTAGTATGCTCCTTGCCTAAGGGATAAGTTGGCACGAAAGTTTGCAGAGTAATACATGAGAGAGATAATTGAGCTCAATGACACATCAATGAGTATAATCCCAGGTTGGAACCTAAGGGTCATGCAAAATTCTGGCAGAGATCTTGTGAATAAAGAGATGGTTATAGATGATATATCGCCAGAATAAACTCATGGAGGGGTATAGATCATTTTGGGATATGCATGACTACCTATAAGGAGCTATAACATGAAATTATGTGAAAAACACGTCATACCTTATAAGCGTTGGGCATGTGATAAATGCAAATTAGGATAATTGATATGTGGTTGAGGAGTTCAAGTGATGAGATTATCGACAATTGAGGGTAGTATCTACCGACTCAAGGAAAAAAAGATTAACGACTATACCTTCGTTCAAACATGACCATTTGGAGTGAGGTAATGAGTTGTGTTTTGCCTTAGTTTGATCAGTTAGGTGCGAATTTCAAGGATGAAATTTCCCTAAGGATGAGTGGATGTAATACCCAAAAATTCCTTACCCAAAAATTCCTTGAGGACTTAAGTGTAATTTTTATGGGCTTAAGTGTAATTTTTATTAGGGTTTAAGCAGAATTTTCCAAAGTTTTGGGGTTGAAATGTAATTTCTCTAAAGTTGGTGGGACCAAGTGAAAATTCAGAGGACTTGATGTAACAACCCGTTAAAAGGTCTAGAATTTATTTAAGTATTTAATGAAGACAATTTGTCAATTAATTATTTAATGTGGCAATTTAGATTTTTAATTGAGAAATAACATTTAATAATATTTAATTATTTAATAATTAAATGCAAGGACATGAAGGTAATTCTGGAGTTTCATTATTATTTAAGAGTTTTAATAATAATTTCTTTTAATAGGAATTATTAATTATTTAGTTAAAGTTATTAAGAGATTGGGAGTCCATACGTGAGAAGGAGAAGGTTTTAGAAGTCTCTAAGTTAAATTAGGAGAAGGATTCCAAGTTATAAAGGGAGTGTGATCTAGGGCTTTTATGTCTATATATATAGCCCATTAGCTATAGTCTTCTTCACGCTGTAGAGAATAAAGAATTGAAGAAGCTTCAACAATGTCTTTACATAGGAGGCTTCTGTCAAAATCATTCGAGTTGATCAGAGTTATCAAGGCAAGTATCTATCCCTGCAAACCATTCTTATGGGATCATGATTCAATATTAATCTTAGTTTTTCATTAACTCTTCGTTTGAGTTTCAGTTGTTAAAGACAGTGCATGTATATATATATATATGCATATACAGTGAATTCTTGGAAAAGTTATGCATGATTTAATAGCGATTCATTCAAGTATAATCCTTGGTATTGTTTCGTGTCAATTGGGTTTTGTTTTCCCAAGATTTTATTCGGAATGGTATAGATTTGTTAGTTTTTGTTTCAAGGCAAAGTCTCTGTAATCGTTCACGTTCATAAAAAATAATTACAGACATCTGGATGTGAGCCCTCACATCCGGATGAGTTAATCAAATCATGTGAGTATCATCCAGATGGGTTAGAGGTTATCTGGATAAGTGAAAAAGTTTTATTTGAGTGAGATCCGGATGGCCTATGTGCATATCCGGATGGCTTGTTAGTTTTGTGAGTGACATCTAGATGGGCCTTGGGCATATCCGAATGGCTTTAGTAATATATCTAGATGGTTTGTATCCCATTTGGATGTGTCTAGTGCTTGTTATGAGTAATATCCGGATGCCTTGAGTTGTATCCGGGCATGTCTAGCTTGTTCAGTGAGTGATATCCGGATATCTTGTATCATATCCGGATGTGTCTAGTATATTTTCAGTGTGATATCAGATTCCTTTTCCTTCTATCTGGATTAATCAAGATCATATCCGTATATCTTGATTCATATCCGAATGTCTTTTTCAAAAAGATTGAAGATCATATCCGAATAGGCTCCTGTAGCATCCGAATGCCTTAGTGTGATATCCGGATGGCCAGAATCATATATGGATGTCCTATGCTTTATCCGAATACATCCCAACATATCTGAACAGCTCGTTCTTTGTGCTTCCAGTGTATCCGGATGACTTTATTCATATCTGGAAGGCTATCCTCGTATTTGAATATCCTTCCTAATATCCAGATGGTCTTTCCAAAAAATCCTAATGAGCTTCCAGTAAATTTTAATTCAAGATTTTATTTTAATTAAAATATTCAATACTCTTAAATATTTAATTCTCATACCAAGTATGATAAATTTAACATACCCATACCATAATACAAATTCATAGAATCTCTGTATTCTAATATATTGAAGATTAGACGACATGTTTAGTATTTATTATGACATGATCAACATTATTTTGTGAGATTATGTGCATACATCTTGGTATGAGCACTGAGTATGACTTTATATGGAGCACTTCATTTCGTGTGCTAGCATGTGTTTGGAAATTGCATTTAGTATGCATGCCAGGTGGCTTGCCCGTAGGGATCCCACTAGTTTCAGTTCAGTTTATGTGTTGCTCACCTAGTGACGACCAGGGGGCTAGGGCATATTGCCTATAGTATGTGCTTATAGTTTTTATGTATGCAGGATTCAGATCAGTCAGATATGTATTCCAGATTATGTGGGCCTATGAGCCAAAGTTGCATACCTGCATTCATTTTACAGTTTATGTGCATTACATATTATAAATGCAATCCAGTGATTATCATATCCCTCAGTACAAGAACAGTTGCTATTTTATCAGTATCAATATTCTTCGATTCAGGTTCAGTTATTCTTTCTAGCTTATTACTTGCTGAGCTTTGTAGCTCACCTTATACTCTTCACCATTCCAGATCCTATCGGGGGAGTACCAGATGTGAGGCTTAGCAGTAGTGGTCAGTAGTGTGTATATGTTGATGCCTTGCTAGAGGCCAATCCTGTTTTATGTGTTTGTACTAACACATTGCCAACATATTTGGAAGCCTAATGAGTCATACGCAATAGGCACGGTCCGTGGCTTAAACCAGGAGAGTAGACGTATGGTTAAGTGGGACACTTCGGCAAGAAGTTATGCTGTCATAAGTTCTCATGGAAAAAGAATAAATAGACGTAATGATGTCGATATGACGAGGAGTCGTCATAATGGAAAGAGTTTTCTAAAATGGCAATTGATTAAATTAGGAAGGAGTTTCTAATTTAATAATTTTCTATTTGTTGGAGTGGTAAATAGAAAATAAAATATATTTAGGCTTAAGTTAATATTTGGACTAAATTAGATTTGGGCCAAATATTAAAATAAATATTATGTTTGGACTAAATTGGATTTGGTCTAAATATTAAATATTATATTTTGATCAAATTAGATTTGGGCTAAATATTAAATATTATATTTGGGCTTGAATTAGATTTGGGTCAAAATATTTTATTTAAACCTATAAAAGGATTTGGGCCATTTAATTATATTTTTAGTTGGACTAGAATAAGTCCACTTAAGATTCTAATTAAATTAGAATTAATGGGCTAGCCCAATCCATTAGGGTTTTAGAAACCCTAGGATATTTCTCTATAAATATCCTTTTATGGGTTGCCCAAAATAGTAATGAGTTTTGGTGTCATTTTTCAAGAGTTGAAAAACGTATTGTCGTTCACTCTTCCTCGTTTCTTTTTGGCATCAATTTGAAACGTGTGCGTTCTTTTCTGTCCATACACAAGCCGCGAAAAGGAGAAGGAGCTAGCACTTATATTCCACTCTCCTTGCCAATGGACGCGTGTCGCGTATCACGAGTTAGAGGCCGGACGCTTGGACGGCTCGAATCCGCGAACGACTCGATAATCTAAAGGTTAGATTTATTTATTTATTTGTGAACGATTTGATTTCGACGTTGATCCAATCGCTGGGATTGGGGTAAGGTTCAAAATTTTTGAACTATGTTGCTTACCCCATAGCGATCTTACTTTACTTTCATATGTGGAGCCGCTCAAGAACCAAAGATGTCTGGGAGTTTTATAGTGCCTTGTTAGTTTAGGATTATCTTATATTTTCAGTTGAGAGATTTTCCTTAGTCAGTGGATTGTGTTTCCAGTTTATTTTGACTTAGAGTTTTTATTTCAGTTTGATTGAGATGTTCATGTTATGATTGATCAGTTGAGTTACTCCAGATTTTAGTTTATTAGAGAGTTTTATTTTATTTTATCTATTTTTCCCATAGCACCTCTTCTTAGGTAATTCTAGGAGAGGGGGTGTTACAATATTGGTATCAGAGTAGTGTTTTGAGGAGTCTCCCGTATACACATAAGATGTTGGGTAGAGTTAGAACTTGTGTCCATCAGTTAGATAAGTTGGCCCAATTAGCAGTATTCTAACCCTAAGTGATGATGTAGGAAGATGAGTAATAGAGGTGGACGACCTCGTACTCGCAGTCAGGCTACTTCTATTCCTAACAAAGTTCCAGTATCCACGCTTAGCTCACCAAGGGAGTCTGGTAGTGACTTACGGCAGGGGATGGCCAAGATGCGAGGTATGTTAGTAAGCTTGATGAGGGTGGTTGATACCCTAGTAACTAATTAGGTAAGGCAACCACAAGTACCACAAGAAACAGGAGGCAGTGGAGGCGATCCGCCAGTCGCTCCAACTGCTCCAGTTGTAAAGGCAGATACAGGGAGTCAGCTATTAAGGGATTTCATGGCCTTCCGACCACTAGCGTTCCATGGAGGCATAGATGCAGCAGTGGCAGAGAATTGAATGCTATCGATAGAGAAGCATCTCCATTCTTATTCAAAGGCGATGTCGAGAGATGGTAGGAGACTACTTGCCAAAGGTTTGGTAATCGAGCACCCACATGGGTCGAGTTTCAGCAAGTATTCAATAATGCTTATTGTCTAGCATGGGTCAAGGAGTAGAAGGTTTATGAGTTCATCGAGTTGGCGCAAGGTACCAAGATAGTGGCCCAATATGAGGGAAAGTTTATAACCTTATCTCGTTATGCCCTAGAGTTGGTGTCCGCTGAAACTAAGAAGGCCGCCAAATTTAAGAGAGGATTGCAGATAGATATCCGACATACTTTCAGAGGAACTCTGAGCATGGATTATGCCACGATGGTCTAGCAGGCCTATACTATTAAGCGAGATCGCAACGAGTGGAGAGTGACACAAGCAGCTAAGAAGGGCATAAGTACATCTCAGGGTTCATCCAATAATAAGAAGAGGAAGTAGACAGTCGGACCAGGGAAAAATACAAAGAATAATCCATACTGCAGTCAGTGTGGGAGGAAGCACGCGAGACCGTGCCTAGCTGAGAAAAATGTGTGTTACAAGTGTGGATAAGAAGGGCCTAGGAAGAAAGATTCTCTAAGGAATCAAACAACACTCCTCACACTAGAGGTGACCTATTCCAGGTGCGGACAAAAAGGACACACAGCTAATAGGTGTACATAATTGCCCCAGAATAGAGGTCAACGGGCGAATCAGAGGCCATCAGTAGTTAGAGGGCTAGGAGCACCTATACCAGCATTACTAGTGGCTCAGCATCCACCGCCCTCGGAGAGACAGGTGCAACGTAGAGTTTATGCCCTCACCACAGCAGATGCAGAGCAGGGCAACGGTACTATCCAATGTATTTTGTCCTTATATAGTCATGATGTGCGTGTACTAATTGATACTAGTTCTACTCATTCTTTTATTGCACTACATGCTATATGTTATGTTCCCCATTCCCAGATTTCTTTGTCATACCATATGATTTTGTCTACATTGGGAGATAAACTTATGGTGGCAAGAGAAATATTTTAGAATTGCAAGATCGAGGTACATGATAAGAAGCTATTGGGAGACTTGGTAATTCTTGATGTTAGGGATTTTGATTTGATCCTTAGCATGATTGGTTGTCACGATATTATGCAAAAGTTAATTGTCAACAGAAGATTATTGACTTTGAACTACCTCAACAACCAATCCTTATATATAGAGGTGTTAAACTTGTATCTATACTTCCCATGATCTCAGTGATGAAAGTCGAGAAGCTGATGTGTGAGGGATGTGAAGCTTATCTAGCCTTTGTGACCACCAATGAGAGAAGCAAGGGGAAGCCCCTCGTTGCTGCAACTCCCTCTCTTGGCCGCTCCCTCTCAGAAAGGTCCCTGGTCTCCCCGAAAATCGCCTCCACAGGGCATCGCGACGTTTGATAGCATGCATATTTATACTATATTTTGGCATTTCACCTCAATCTTATTAGGCCATTTGAAGTAATTTTTGCTGATCTTTCATTGTTTCTATTTTATTATACTTCAAATCGTCCTTACACTATTTTCTATCTTACTTCTATGGATCCAGGCTTTAAGGAATATTGGATGGGCTAGAGAAGTGGCTCCACTAAAGGAGCTTGGGCTCACTTTCAAGGAGCAGACTTGGGCTGCTCAATTTTGCTGTTTTTGGGCTCACTTATTTTCTGTTGGGCTAGGCCCAACCTAGCCTTCCTAGCTCTTCATTTCTTAGCCATGTATTTAAGGCCTCTTAGCACTTATTTCATGGGAGAGAGGGAAGAGAAAAGAGAGAGGATTCTCTGGCCGTTTTTGTTGTTGTAGCATTTTTTCTGTTTTCTTCATTTTGTTCCATTTTGTCTTCTTTGCTGTAATGATAGGCTAGAGCATTTGTAACCGGTTGTGTATCTTGAATCCATGTGGAATCTGAGTCCCGGATGAGCTACAAAAATCTGGTTTGTTTGTTTTAATCTTGTTCATTTCCATTTGGTTTAGTTTGAGCAGATTTTCGAATGCATGGAGTTCATGGCAGGTTTGTGTGAGTTTGCATGGATTCATTTTCTGTTAAATGCTTAAGAGAACAGAGTGTTGTAGCCGGTTGGTATAACATCTCGGAAATGAATATAATGTGCTTGAATGGTTGTTCTTGCATAGGTCCGGATAGGTTGAATAGAGAGTGAAAGGTTGCATTTTGTTTATAAGAGGTTTCTGTATTCATTTTGTTATTCCAATCATTCTAATCCTTGGACGGTTGTTGGGGATGCTTTAAGTTTGATATCCGGAGATTAAAACATCTAACAAGCTAAGATTTATAGATTGGACGAGGAAGATTTCATAGAGGGGACAAATACACAGCCGGTTGCATTTCTTTTACTGATTTTTTATCCATCCTTGTCTTTCTGTTTTGTTAATTAGTTTTCTGTCAAAACCTCCCCCCCTAAACAAACTGTTGTTTATATTGGTTCTCCTTGTTCGTAGAGGAAAGTGAGGCTCCTTGTGAGAGATGACCTAGGGTGCACTTTGCTGCAAACTAGAGAAGAGATACATAGATCTCTAATTCTGGAGTGGTTTGACAACCGCTGGCCAACGTTCCCCTCGGTAATTTTCTCTCGGTGAGGTCTCTCGGAGAGACCTCTTGCCAAGAGCTCTCTATTTCTCCTCTCAGCGAGGTCTCTCCGAGAGACCTCTTATTGAGAGCTTTCTCTCGGGAAGGCCTCTTGGAGAGAGGCCCATCCATAAGAGATGTTGCTCGCAAGCTTCCTTTCTGTAATCTTCTCCATCTCGCTTGTTCTTTGGTCTTCTTCCCTACCATTAGCATATAACCTATTTATATATATAGATACACGCAACATATATATCTTATGTGAATAGTAGAGAGATAGATGGACCCTAGGGTTATTATATGGTGTAAAGGCAGGCCATACTTTTATTATGCACCCTTGTGTCCTCACGTCACATTATGTCTGCAACATAATATATATAATGCTATATGATGTTCATATAATGCTTGCATGGATCTATACGTGATATGTCTATAGGATGTAATAAAATATGTTTACATCTGTGGAATGCGATATATCTCTTAAGAAAATAGTGGTTAAGTAAGTATCACCCTGAGGCATCTCCCACTAAGCCCGGAGCTACTCCCCGGCAGGCCCCCTAGGGGCCGAGACCCTACTTCGGCAGCCCGCCTTGAGGCCCACCTTCTCTCGGAGGGCCCCCTAGGTTGACTGGCCCTTCGGGAGGATTCCTCTTAAGCTTGTCTATATGCTACCAACGTGTAGGTACATCTCTGGTTCCTTGCAATAGTACCAAGATTGACCCTATCTTGTTAGTAAAGGTATAACTGTTCTATAATAGGATGCCTTACTTATCTATTGCATTATTCTCCTAACAGTACTAACTTAAGCATCGGAGGGCATATGTAGGTGAGGAATCCCCACATGCCTCCTAACTTGATCCTGTGAGTGCAGATATCCCCCAAGCACACAGGAGTCCAATCTCGAACGATACCGAAGGTGCCCACAGGAGACCATCTGGGACCCCTGCCAGGTGCTAAGGGACCGAAGCTACCTAACGTCCATCTCCAACGGCAGACTCTTGCCAGCTATCCACCTCATTCTGCCTTGGCTTTAGCTTTCTCGCATTACAAATTCTATTGTCATAGTTTTTGGGCTACAACAATTGGCGTCGTCTGTGGGAAACAGACAAGAAGCTAAAATCTACAGGGAATACAACCAAGTTTACCAGCGTCAGATATCAATTGGGTAATACAAGATGTAATGACCCATTAGAGGGCCCAAAAGTTATTTAAGAATTATTTAATTATTTATTTAAATCTTGTGTGAAGAGAATTTGCCTAGGTGGCAATTTAAGAATCTCTAACTGAGAAATTAGCAATTAAATGGCATTTAATTATGTGAAAATTAATGCAAGCACATGATGGTCATTTAAGAATTTAATTATTTAATTAGAGTTATTTTTTGATATTAAGAGAATGAGAAGAGCCATGCGTGAGGATTACGATTGGTAAGTCTTCAAGTTATAAGAGGAGAAGAAGGTGTGGGATTTTAGGGCTGCCTCTCCATTATGTATATATATTTAGAGCTTAGTTTTCTTCACGCCGTGTGAAGAACAAAAAACTCAAGAGCTGCAACAATGTCTTTGCATAGGAGGCTTCCGTAAAAATCGTTTGAGTCAATCAGAATTATCAAGGCAAGTATCCATCCCTATAATCCATTCTTACGGGATCTTGTTTCAGTCATATTCTCAGTTATTCAAGATTTCTCATTTAGTTCTCAAAGTTTTATTAGTTACAGAGAAGTATACATATTTATATACATGTAGTTATATCAGTGTACAATGAGTTTTGATAAGTTATGCATGATTTCTTATAGTGTTTCCTATCCAATATGATCGTTGAGTCATCTTGATATTATTCTATATCGATTGGGATTTTTTCTCCCAAGATTTCTTTCGAAATGGTGTAGATTCATTAAGTTTTGGACCAGATCAGTGTCTTTGTAATCGTCATGTTCTTGGTTTTTAAGTTGCAGTCATCCGGATGAGCCCTCTCATATCCAGATGGTTTATCAAATAATGTGAGTAGCATCTGGATGAGTTAAGAGATATCCGAATGGCTTTCAAGAGTTTATGCAATGCCCCGTTTTTCTAAATTACACAACGATGCATAATATAAGCGAACATCACCTACGGGCGTTATGGAAACCCTTGCCAACGAAAGCATTTGGATTGAACCTAAAAGTTTAACCAAAGCTAAATAAATGGATTTTCTATTAGATTATCCTTTACAAGCATAAGATATGCGTACGACGTTCAATACTACAGAAAAACATAACACTTCATTGTAGTACAACTGAAGCACATGCCCACACTAACAAATAACTCTTACCATGGAAGCTTCCCCGTATGAGGTCAAAAGTGCATCAATCGAGATAGGCACACAGTGACTTGACATACCTCTCTCGAACACAAACATCATGACCACCACAACAGTACCACATACTTTGTATACCCACTAATCTACGGTATTACAATTGTATGTCACGTACATCATTTATATTACAACTATATAATAGTCATAACCCTAACATTGTCACTTCCTCATCCTTGAATCTTTCTGGAAGAACGAGTTAGATATAAGTCCAAAAATACAACCACAAATTTATATTTTGACTCATCTTATTCGTTAAATTCGTAAAGGTCGGTTAACTGAAACGTCATCACCAGATACTCATAATAGTTCATAACAGGATCTAAAGCAACCTTTCCATGCCTTCCTTTTAATCCTCAATTACATTCCTTAAAATCACAAACCATACTCAAAGTTACAATTAACACACATTGACTAACAACATTTCTCAACCCACAACTACCCAACTTACTATTTGGCCTTCCCTACTCTACCAAAATGCAGGTTGACATGTCATATCACCATTCCTTAGGTGATGTGCCAATGCATGTGAATGGACAAACGTAGGGTTGACTAACACTAGCACTAATGCATCAAGGAGAAATCGATGTACTTTGAATGACCGTTAGGTTGGTATTGACATCTTTTCTCGTCAAACTAAACACACGACCCTGTTGCAGTTCTTGACCTTCCTGGTATGTCCGAGATTGATTGACTTCTTTTCTTTATGGACAGTCCTTAGAGAGATGGCCCATCCGCTAACAATTCAAGCACACGGGTCGTAATACCTAGTATTTAATATTAAGAGTACTTTTGGAAATTATGGGGTCAAAATGGGATTTAGCAAAGTTTTGGGCCTACGCGTAATATTCAAAACATAAACGAAAGGCGAGGGACTATGTCAAAACAAGTTAATGAATTTAAAGTTGTCCAAATAAACGATATTCGACAAAACCAAGAGATTCACCAAGGTTTGAGGTAATGAACATGCGATTAAGGGCATTTGGGCAAAAGTATAGATTTTGTAAACTATCTGAGGGAGGTTGAATCAACGAGTTTTTCAGAAATTTCTGAGGGAAATGAAAAATATGGAACTTGTGGGCAGTAGTGGAAGTGTTAGAAAATCTAAGGGTATCAAGGATTGGGAGAAAATGTAATTGGAAAATTCTTAGGGGCTAAACTGCAAAATCTAAAAATTCAAGTGGGAAACCGACCAGCCTCACTGTGGCCGCTGGCAGTCACCTTTGAGGCATCGGGAAGCTCGCTTGGAGGCTCAGGAGTAGCCTCTAGGTGATAATGAAGCATTTGGGACTTGCTATTGGCCGAAAAATGCAGCAAAGTGACTGATTTTAATGGTGGAAGTGACTGCCGAGTTGGTTGAGATTTTTGAGGGCTATATCATGTGATTTAGGGTTGTTTGATTGGTTTGGAGGCTAGATTTAGGGATAAGGGCATAAGAACAAGCAAGATCTGGTGGGAATTTGTGTCGAGAACGGGTATAAAAGGGGTAGATGGTTGAGAGTTCAAAATCAAAATCGAGCGAGATTTCTCACGTTTTGGCAAGAATCAGGCAAAGAGGTTAGAGGGCTTTTGTTCTTTGAGTGGAAAGGATCATTTCTAGAGAATTTTGAAGAGTTTCGTGTACATTTGATAGGGTTTCAGTGAGTTGGCCAGAAAAATGAGGGTCGCCGATCCGCGACCTGCAACTGGGTTTTAAACCCTCTTTCGCTGAACTTTTTTCGACGGGTGAAGGGTCCATTGAGGTCGTCTCATCAAGCTCTTCAAGGCCCCATAGTTGTTTTAGCCAAAGGAAGTCGCCAGAAAGCCACCATCGTTAGAGAAGACAACCTGCACCGGCTGTGCGTGGGCTTCACTCGCCGAACCCTTGGGTGGCACGTGAGGGCGCGTGAGGTAGGGTTTTCTCCTAAAATTAATTTTGTAATTTTGTTAAAATTATTTTAGGAATTTTCATGAAAAAATATTTGGTGAAATATGATGTTAGGTATTTTTTATGAATTTTCGAAAGTGAGAAAGGTTTAAAAATAAATAAAAATAGAGAAAATTAAGGAAAAATAGAAATATTGATTTCTAAGGTCTTAAATGGTAAATAGGAGACGATTGGGCTGTTGGAAGGAAGGATTGCATGATTTTTTAGGTGTGACACTTTTTTGAGGAAAAAATCGGTCTTTTCCGAATTGAGGTGAGTGGTTCGATTCTAGTCTTACCCTTTGTCTTGAAAATGTGTTGGAGTGTGTGTAGTGGGTTTAGATGAGTGGTTTACTCTCCCAAATCTAGGTTACGCGTGATTGAACCAGTTCTAGTGTGCGGTTATACCCTCCAAAACTTGGGTTGTTTTGCGTAGACGTTTCTCTTATGTACTTATGACATCATTTGCATATTGAACATGTGGTATATTGCATCAACTGCTTTAACTTATAAAAGAGTCGGTGCATGGCGTGTGGTTTTCATATCATTAGGGTGTCAATTTTTTGTGTCATTATTGTGTCCGTATGGGACGGGATGGGGTCTTCTTGAGAATGGGGCAAAGTTAATCCAGGTGAATGAGTGATAGAGTAGGGCACCCAAAGATTAAGTATGTTGCGGCAAGGTCAACCACAAAGGTGTGTGGAATAGATTTTCCACTGGAGATTGAGTTTGTCAGGGAGATTTCTCAAGTTAGACGTGTTGCATGTTGTCGTTATCTGTTTAAGCCATGCTCATATGTCTTCCACGCATCATGTAAATTGTTTCATACCATCACTTAGATGTTTTATCATTTAACTTGGGTTATGCCCCTGGAACATTCAACATTCCAGCCAGGGATTGCTGCGAGGTCGAGGACATGGCCGGTGAGGCCAACGGTGTTTAGTTTGATAGTCGTTGTATCATTTTGGAGGCATTAGTATTTATTTTGGGATATGTATGAACAGTTGTATGATAATGCTATTATCATTTGGTAGTTTGTAGTCCATATTTCGGTGTGGGAACACCTTGTAAGGAACTCGTGGTAAGCCATGATTTTTTGATATTATTTAATCCGCTGCGTTATACTGTGTCTTGTTTAGTTTTAAGACTATTGATCTTGTTAGTTAAACGGGTAAGACTGGGTGTAACACCCGGTGTAACCGGTGTTAAGAGAATAAGAAAGGAAGTATGAAATTTTCAAAAAATACCCTTGAGAAGGTGATGGATCCTTGAGAATGAGGGTGCCCTATGAGAGGGGTATTTTGGATAGTGAAATCCAATAAAGGGTATTTTGATAAATTGGAAATAATTCCTATATGGAATTAGGTGAGTAAGTGAATTTAATCCCACTTTTGTAATTATGTAGAGATATGGGATTAATAATTCATGAAAGGGTATTTTGGTAATTTGGAGTGATTCCATAGAGGAAATTAATTATGAAAAATAGGGAAAATGGTGGATATTGAATTATTTGAGAAAATAATTATGTTTTCCCTAAATTGGTGAATTAATGTGATAATGCCACATGGAGGGATGAGATTAGAACTTGGAAGCCAAGGTTAGTGTCTTGTTGTGACACTTGGCATTTTGTGGTCTAAGTTAAATGGAGAGATTAAATTAAATGCAAAGGAAATTCAAATTAGTCTTTCAAGCATTTAATGAGAGGCATTATGGTGTTGGATTAAAGGAAAAATCCAAAAGAAAATAAATTAGTCATGCATTAATGGTGGAAATGGTCCCATTAAATTAAATGGGAAGGAAATTAATTTATATCTCTCATGTGATGGTTGGAAAATAGTCAAATTAAATTAATTGAAAATAAAAAGGAAATTTCCAAGTGATCCAATGGTTGTGCTTGAGTCTTGAAAAGGCAAAATAATCCAATAGATGAGATTAATCAAGATAAAGAGCATGGATTGTGCTTTCTCTAAGAGAGGAGACTTGTTTATTTAAAATGAATGGTGGAGATTTAATTCTCCTTAAGCACATGGATTGTGTTTTTAATGAATGGTGGAGATCCATTCTTGAAAATGGGAAAGGGTAGTATAAAATGGAAAGTGTGGAAGACTTGTCTCCCTTTGGCCATTTGTAGAAAGAATGAAAGAAACAATAGATGAGAGGAAAGGAAGAAGAAGAGAAAGGAATCAAGGTAAGTGCATTATTCTTCTCTTTATTTAGTGTTCTTGTATGCAAGGTAAGTGAGTTCTTGTTTGAATGCCATCTTAGATGGGAGAAGATGTTGATAGAAGCTCTCTTGAAATGAAGATTTGAAGATTCAAGAAGAGGTAAGGGATGGCCTCATGGGAGGGTGGCCTTGCAATGTGTTGTAAGTATGTTTCATAAATGTATATGTTGCATTTGGCATGTTCTTTTATGTTCATGAGACTTATGGAGGCATCAACCCTCCAAGGTTGATGCCTCTAACCTTGGAGGATTGTGAGGGCAAAGAGACCTAGCCACACTTGCATGCATTTGGCATCATATAATATTGTTACGTTCAGATTTATTTGGCATTGCACCCTTATTGAGCTTAATAGTTCATGAGGTTTTTACTCTCACATATAGGTTATGGAAGCATGGTAAAGTAAAGGCAATGGTGGAATGGCATGTGGAAGCATGGAAAGAAGATCCAAGAATAGTGTATAGCATATGAAATGCCTATGTTATTGTGTGTAGTTCATATCTTGTAATTTATTTGGTTGGAAATGGCTTGTTAAAGCCTAAGACAATATGTGTATTATATATTTTGGGAATGTTAAACCTTATTGTGAAAATGAGATTGTGGCTTATGGCATGTTGAAGCCTAAGTTTTGGTGAAAGCCTTATTTTTGGTGTGTTGTGGGAAGCACCAAAGTAGTTAAATCAAATGATTTTTGTGGAGAAATGAGGCTTTGGGAGGTGAAATGTGGAGATTTTTAATGCATTTATTTGGGGTGTGAAATCTGGAAATTTTTGGGTTAGAAGGCCCAAGAAAAAAAAAAGGGGGGGGGGGGGGGGGGGAGGGGGAGAAAGTAGTAGAGGCAGAAGCAGCAGCTGCTGGGGCCCGCGCGTGGCCCGCAGGGGGCCATAGCGGGTAGCAACAGGCGCTGGGGCGCGTGGGCAGCACGGGCGCTCCAGGGCACGTGGGCGCGCGGTAGCGCACCGCGGGGCCTTGTGCCCACCAGCCGATTTTTTTTTTAAATTTCTAAAAAATTGAAGATTTTGGGGCATTTCTAAATTGATTTTGGGTCCCAGAGGAATTTTCAAAATAAAGGAATTTTTCGGGCATTTTTGGAGAAAATGCCAAAATTTTGGAAAATTAAAAATTTGAGTTTTTCCTCCAAAATTAGTAATCAATCAATGGATTGATTTAAGTGGTGATTTTTTTTATGGAGCTCGATAAAATTCTTGGATGGAAAAGAATTAAATATAAATAAGAAAATGGTGGTTGGGCATCATCATGAGTTTTCTTTTTAACCGAATGCGGTGTGGTTGAAGCCCAATTCTGCTAGTGAATCCTGGGGTTGAGGGAAGGGAAGGACGAGCCGAGTTCCCACCTAGGGCGTTTTGTTTTGAAACATGGTCCACTCTTTACCTAAGGCCAGGCAGGTGGACAATTCGGGTAATTGTTCACGAGTAACACCCATAAGTGGGAGCGGGGCATTACACTAGGGTTCTCGGGATTTTTACCTACATGTGAAGATTGTTCTTGAAGTCACCGTAGGTGTAATACCCGGTATTACATGGTATTGAAAATAAATAATTTTTTATCATTTTGAAAGGATCTTGGGTAGTCCGGGAAGCCCAAGAGTCGGCTTCAAGAAATTAATTAATAAAAATTGCTGAATTGGCAGCAGGGAGTGCCTCGGGACTTGGATGTCCAGGGAAGAGGGCAAGAGATTAGTGAGTGTCTCGAGATAAGGATAATGACGCTGGAAGCGGTCCAACCGGGAATAATTTTTGAAATAATTTTGATATAAGCCTAAATGGGTGCCAGTCCCAAATGGTTGCAGGGGACCTCCGAGAAGTTGAGGGGACCCTAGGGGTGGTCCGGTTTTATGAGTAAGGCAACCCTGAGCGTTTTCGGGTCAAATTAGGGTCTCGTGTAGGCGCAGGGACGAAATCAATAATTCCGAGTAAAAGCCGGATATTAATTTTCGAAGAAATCAAAATTTTGAGTGGCTTAAGAGTAATTAAATTAGGCTTAGAGGGCCCAAATGATATTATTAAAATTTCCTAAGTGGCATTAATGATTCTCAAGTGGAATTAATGTGAAATTGGGGATTTATATATAAAATATATATATATATATACACGTGTGTGAGGAGGAAGCTTCCTTTGTTGCCTCTGTATTTTGAAATGAGAGAATGAGGGCCGAGAGCAGAGAGAAATCGAGGGAGAGTGAGAAATCGCGAGACATGGAGAGAGAGTTATAGTTGAGAGAGAAGGTCGAAAGCCGGCCTGAAGCAGCTATAACAAAGCATGGCAACCGAATGCTGGAGCAGCGACCGCCATGGCCGGCAGCGACGAAGGTCGATGGTCACGAGGGAGGTTGGCGACACAGCAGCAACATGGAGCGACGGTTCCGGCAGCGTGAAGAAGCTTTAGTGGTGGCATTAGAAGCCTCAGTGGCCGGAAATTGCCGCTGGTTGCAGCGGGGCTGGTTGTACGCAGCAAGTGCGTGAGGCGTGGGTTGCGGTGCTCGCGACAAAGTGGTCGACCGACAATGGCATGGTGCTGTCGGTGGTGGCTGACCAAGGCGTTGCTGGTAGGAGCCTCGGCCGAGAAGGCCAGGCGGGGGGCGAAGGCCCCTGCTCGCGCACGGGATGCAGGAGGAAGAAGAACCGGAGAAGAAGAAGAAGAACAGTGGGGGAAGGAAATAAAGAAAAAAAAAAGAATAGAAAAATAAGGAAAAATCTGGAAAATAAGGAAAAATAGGAGAAAAATTGCTGAAAATTCCATAAAAGTTTTGAAAATTATTTCGAGGCTCGTGGAGCGTGTCGGAAGCTCAAAAAGGGGATTTTGGGCGCAAATGGCAGCTCGGGAAGGCAATGTCGATTGGGTATTTTTCGAATTTCTCTCTAGATTAGCTGAGGTAAATTTATTAAATTTCTTTTCAAACATTAGCATGTTATTGGGATGTTGTGGAGATGATATAACGTGAAGTGTTGGTTGGTTTAAACCCTTGGTTGGGGTTGTTGGAAATTTGTTGATGAGTAGTTTTGCAGTGTGTGGCAAAATCATAGGCTCTAGATTAATGCCTGATATGAATGGGTTGTATGGTGTCTAGGTTTGACCGGGAAGACGGTGATCCTAGAAGAGCTCGGAGTTCGAGCTGGAGTTCGTGCCGAGGCAGCGATGAGGCTTCGAGCCAGGTAAGGGATGGTCCCATGTGGAGGTGGCCTTGCAAGTTGGTAAATATGTTTGATAATGTTTTTATGTTACATTGGCATGTAGTGGTTATATCTTGTGTGGTGTAAGACCTAGTGGACCTATGGCCATATGGAGGACTAGTGTGGTGGGGGCTGATAGGTTGATATCTCAAACCTTAGTGGGTTGTGAGGATGAGTGGGCCTAGCCTCATTTGCATGCATTTGTCATACATAAATAAGATTATATTCATATTTATATGCATTGCACCCTTACTGAGTCTTTATGACTCATGAGGTTTTACCTCATGTGTAGATGTTGCAAGTCCAGATGCAAGCAGGGATGGCGCTGGGAGGCTGTTGTGGCAACTAGCTATATTGCTCAAGTTGTGTATTTTATTATCTCTAGTACGTAGCCATGTGGTGTTATGTATGTATACCCTTGTGAGTAAATGTATGTGTTGTTGAGCGTTAAATGTATTTAGTTGTTGTAATCATCATAGTGTGATAAATGATCGTGAAATTGTTCATTGTATATGACTTAGTTGGAGAAGCCGAGTTTCGGACCGAGTGCAGATCAAAGAGGTATGTTCTCATAAATCCCTAATACTCAGCGAAGTGTTATTATGCTAGCGTTGTGCCTGGGTCACCTTGGGCTTGCCATGAGGCGAGCCGAAGAAAGGTGAAGCTCACTCGGGTTTCGAGTCTCAGTTTGCTGTATTTTCTTTGTTTGAGTCGAGACCGATTCCTGAGTGGAGCGAAGGGAAGGACGAAGCTTAGTTCCCACCTAGGGTGTTTCTTGTTGAAACAAAGTCCAACCCTTCAGTTGTGGTTCGTCTGGTGAGTAATCCGGTCGATTATTTATCGGTGGCGCCCGTAAGTGGGAATGGGTCGTTACAGTGGGCGCCGGCCATTGTATGTGACAAGTGTTTTATCTGCATTTGAAGATTGTACCCATGGCGCCGCGCGTAACAAACTTGGAAAAAAAAAAGATTCCCGGGGATTCCGTTATAGTGACGCACTCGTGTAAGGCGGGGTGTTACAATAGGTTATTGAACTTAGCATGGTTAGAACTGTTGAACGAGAACTTAGAATAAGGTTAGGGATTTTAAGAGACATATGGAAACTTTAGGAAACACATGTTCGAGGTTTCTGAGTAAAAAATTATGTGTTGTTAGAAAGCAATGGTGGATCAAGTGCTATTGTCGCATTGGGCACAAAGGATCGAGGCCCAAGGGAACCACCCTGATGAGGATGTGATTGTGTTCCTGAACGCGATGGAGGAAATCTAAGTCGGGTGTTTCATACCCCTGGGACATTAAACGTCCTAGGTTTATCAGAAGTGCCAGGTGTTCCAGGTTCTAGTTTGAGCAAGGGAAAAAAGGTGGTGCTTGGCTAGCTTTGGGTTTTGCAGCTAGTTGGGGTTTTATTTCATTATGTAATTCAAGTGATGTATTGTAATAGCAGTTAGGATACTCGAGCTTGTATTAAATACGTGGGTTGTGTGGGTGTAATATCTTAATTGATGCACTTCAAATGTTGTATGGGGAAGTTGTCACGATGAGGGTTTATTCGCTAGCTTGGGCATGTGTTGCAGTTATAACTACAAGTAGTGAGTTATGTCTTTTGGGTTTATTGAAAGTTGTATGCCTTTCCTATACATATAAAGGAATCTAGTGGAAACCCCTTTATTTAGCATTCGTTAAGCTTTCAGGTTCAATCCAAATGCTTCTATTGGCAAAGGTTTCCATAATGCCCAGGGTGATGTTGGCTTATATTTTACATCATTGTGTATTTGAAAAAGTGGGGCATTACAACTGGCATCTTTTCCCATCAACTGGAACACACGACCCTGCTACGGCTCTTTGCCTCCTTAGTTCATCCGTGATTGATTGACTTCTCTCCTTTGCAGGCAATCCTTCGAGAAGTGGCCGACCTGTAGACAATTGAAACATAGGGGTCCTTTCAAGCAATCTCGAGATATATGGTCCTTTCCTCCACAAGTATAGCACCTTGGGTTCCTTCTTTCACAAGGTTTTCCAGGATGAAATTTTTGGCATCTAGGACAGTTCTCCCTATTTTTGAAATTTTCTTTTTGAACCCCAAGATCATGTTTTTTCCCAAGTTTTCTGTCCTTGGGTCTCCGTCCTTAGGGTGTTCATTTGGTGGAGGTTGCTCTCCACGGTTAAGGCTTGTGACACCATCCTCCACGTAAGTATGTGCCCCTAGAGAGCTTAGTGCTAACTGGATCTCCAATTTCAATCCCTCAAGGAACTTTTGTGCCTTGGCTTCCTCATCCAGGTTGTAGACTGGCATGTACTTGATTAATCGAGTAAAACTATCCTCATACTGAACCACAACCATGTTCCTAGTCTGCTTCAGGTTCATAAACTCTCTGCCTTTTTCCAATTTCTTGCATAAGGGAAAATTTTTGGTGTTAAAAAGTTCTTTAAATTGTGCCCATGAAATATTTGGCGTACCTTGCCCCTCGGGATCTGGCAAAGTCCTTTGCATAGTTCTCCACCAATGGTCTGCCTCGTCCCGAAGCATAAAAGTGGCACAAGTAATCTTTTCCTCCTCTCTACACACAATAAAATTAAATATCTTTTCGATCTACTCCAACCAATTAATACTCACTTTCACTTGGGTTGGCTCACGCTTTTCCTCGAAAGATAGGCGGATTCAACCGCTGGAACCTGTCAATAACATCACGAGCTCGAGGGGTAACTCGATCCGTTAGTTGCACCCCTTGCATATAAGTTACCATGTTTTCCATGACTCGCTCTATTCGGTCTATGCAAATTCCATCTCCCAGACCTCTTCCTTGGGATGGGTCTTCTTGAGGGGTCTCTGATGTTGCCTCGTGGGTGTATTGTGAGTCTTCTTCCTGGGTAACACTCCCACGATGGTTTGGAGTAGCTAGTTCAAATCTTCGGGATCGCCTGGTATTCACCATTTGAAATATCCAGACTTGAGCCATGAGATCAATAATTAGATATTAGAAATAAGTAATCCAGGGCATTCATAGTCAACCAAAACTTATAAATTTCTTAACTTCCCTGACTTTTGTAAGCCAATTGTTAGCTCAATAAATCCCTAAATACCTATATCCTAGATTAAGGAATCTTGTGAACTATTCCCCTACTAAATCTTCCAACATTCTCGTAAGACACAATAGTCTTCTGAATTCCAAAATTTCTGTAGAACAATAAAATAGTTTCCCAAGTGTTTATTATCCTCTAAATCCTTGAAACACCTACAAAGCATTTGTTAATTCTAACAATCCGTATATCATTATATTCTCAAAAATCCAGTCGGTCCCTAAATTCTTGTCTAAAGGTTTCCTCTTCTTTACAAATCACGCTTCTCCTAAATGATTGCTATCTAGGGTCCACCAAATTTCAAAATTCATTAGACTCCTACAACATATTTGTTCACGACCCATGTATCACAAAATTCGAGTTTCCAAAATCTCACAAGGCACTTAAGATTTTGGCTAAGGGTTTAATCTCACCAAATAATTACTTACAACGAATCTCATTCTACTTACTTTTCGGGTGTTATGGATAGTCCTTTAGGATCCGTAATTATTCATACACCTATCTTGAAATCCAAAAGTCTGCAAAAGTTAGTAACATCATATATTGTCTTGAATCCCAAAATTTCCATATGAAATAAAATAATTTTCCAAAGAATTCCCCAAGATCCTCAAATTGATATAGGGCCTTAATGACCTTGACTCCATATATTCCTTGAGTTTCAAGAATTCTCATAAATAATTTGACTTACAAAATAACCTCTCGAAATCCTCGAGACCTAGGTTCACCAAGTTTCTACAAAATATTGGTTAATAAAATTTCTTATCCCCTAGCAATTCTTTGAAAATCAAATGATCAAACGATCTCCTTAGCACCCAATAGACCTTAAATAAACTTCCATATAAAGGGTTCTATCTTCCTTCAATAATTTAATTAGTCTTTCCCAAGATTTACCAAATAACCAAATACTTACTCACATCTTGTCCAATTTACGTACTCAAAGATTAGTACACAATGCTATTTACATTTACTCGCATTTATACATGTATATAGACTCCTCAATTCACTATTTTGTCCATCTGGGTACATCTACATACAATCATTTGTCTAGCAAAATAAAAAATCATTCTTCCTTGGTTTTCAGATCTATTCCTGCCATAGATAAAAACATCCTCAAAGTTAGTCAACTCAAATATGAATCAAAACCACAAAGTCACCACAATCCAAAACATCCTCAAGATTAATTATTCATACTTAAATCCTTTATCAACAGAAGTAAGAATCGAACCTGAGTAGCTAAATATCTAGGATTTCCATAATATCACCTTAAGTCAAGTCCATAGAATAAACACACACAAGTGCGCACGTCCTCATAACAGCTATCCTGTCTCTCACAAATTCCAGACATACATCTCACACCCTAACAGAGTTACAAAAGCTTCATACATACATCCGTACATTTTGTAATCTAAGTATTGTAACCACTATTTATAATACAACAGTCGTGCTACAACATCATATAAAACGTTTCAAGAAGGCTTAAACAAAACATCCACCACCTCCTCACCACTTGCACGAGCTTGCACCTATAGCACCTGCCACTTTTGTTATACCTGGGATGTTGAATATCACAGGGGTATGAAACACACGAGTTAGATAATTACATCTAAGTGAGTGGTACAAGAAAGGAAACTATGCATGCAAGAGCAATATGCGGTTATGCCAAGAAATACGCAGAGATAAGTACAAATCTCCCAAGATCATGCCAATATAAAACTTCCCATGTGGAAACCAGGTTAGGAGGTTGCAATCATCCTTGCAATCATCATGGTAGGTCACCGCAAGAGCATGAGATCATGGCTCGCCGCAAGAGCACGAGATCTCCCGTGATGTCTTGCAATCATCATGGTAGCTCACCGCAAGAGCATGAGATCATGGCTCACCGTAAGAGCACGAGATCCCCCGTGATGTCCCAACAACCAACCATAGATATAAATATCGAGATGCATATAAAATAGGCAAGATATGCTCAAAAGAAGTAAAACATGAGATGTAAGCCATAAAAAATGACATGTTGTATGACAAAGCAAAAGGAATATGATATCCAATCTAGAAGCCACGTAAGAAAGTTGTCATGGTCAAACCCGATGCAGCAAAGTAGAAAGGATATGTCTGAAACAAAGGGAACATAAGACGTAAGCAATAAACCATCCACAAGTGAAACAAAGAGTGATCAAGAGGAAACAAGAAGCATGCATAAACCACTCATAAAGGACACCAAGAATGATTAAAAGGAAGCATGAACAAGAACCACTCACCTTCGAGTTTACCAGAAAGAACCGTTTACACGCAAACCAAGGTTGTTTACTACTAAAACATGAGTTTTGGTAACATAAATGTCAATATTTTTTATACATAGTTGTAAGGAATTAAAATGGGAGCATTCCATAAAACTTTCATGGAAAAATAAGGCCACACACGCCCTCATGCGTTGCCTCTATTTTCGGCCAGCTTCACGTAGTTTCCGTATTTTGACTGTATCTCCCTCGTTTTAACTCCGATTCAACCCTCGTTTGAACCTACACAATCCTCTTTCATCCCTCTACAGTAATATCAAGTTAGATAAGAACTTACCTTGCTTTTTTTTGACTAGTTTGGTCCGAACTCCGATGAAGCTTCAATTTTTTCTCGACAAAGCCCGTTCTCCCTCGCTTCTTCTCTGATTCCGCTCCTTTTTGCAGAATATCTCCCTCTTTCTAAAGAAAAAAATCCTCACTCTCTTACCTCCCAAATGACCCAAAATTTTCTCAAAGTTTCCCTATCCAAATGCCTCAAATCCTTTCCCAAGAACCTTATTTATAGAATGTACCGGTGAATCATAATCTGCTATGTGTCATCGTAATTATTTGGGATTCATCATTAGTTTCATGTGTCCTATATCATCATTACTTCCATGTGTTTCCATTAAAATAGTGCCATGCGTCCTATATCATCATTACTTCCATGTGTTTCCATCCAAATGGTACCATGTGTCCCATATAATCATTACTTCCATGTGTTTCCATCCTTGGAGGTTAAGCAAAAGACTTGGAGAAGACTTTGGACTTGGACTTCAAAACGACCCAAAACTACATTTGATTTGAGTTTGAAATTCATGATATTTTGAAAAGATATTTTAAGGTTTCAACAAATGATGCTTTGGCCCGAACTTTTCACATAACTGCACTTAGACCCTTTGCAACTTGGTTCTCAGGCCATTTTTAATTTCACTTTTTGGTCCTTGAAAATTGGATTTATTTATGCCAATACCCTAAGGTTTTAGGTAAATTACACTTTTATCCGAACTTCAATATTTATGATTTTGCTATTGGTTCAGAAATTGAATGTTTCCCTCGAGACTTCCACAATTCCTTGAAAAGGACTATTTCCTTAAGTATTTGAACATGAAAATCTCGAGTACTGTCTCAAATTTGAGTTTGAAAATCTCAGGTATTACAGTAATTCTTGGTGTTAAGGATTTTGATTTGATCCTTGGCATGGATTGGTTATCACAACATTATGCAAGAGTTGATTGTCAACGAAAGATTATCGACTTTGAACTACCTCAACAGTCTGTCCTTATATATAAAGGTGTCAAGTCTGTGTCTACAATTCCTATAATCTCGGTGATAAAAGTCGAGAAGCTGATGCGCAAGGGATGCGAAGCTTATCTAGCCTTTGTGACCATCAACGAGAGAAGTAAGAAGGATTTGTCCGAGGTGCCAGTAGTATGTGATTTCCTACATGTTTTCCTTGATGAGTTACCAGGTTACCTCCCCAGAGAGGAGCA
Organism: Diospyros lotus; assembly: GCF_014633365.1. Lineage (NCBI taxonomy): Eukaryota > Viridiplantae > Streptophyta > Magnoliopsida > Ericales > Ebenaceae > Diospyros > Diospyros lotus. The sequence goes on from NC_068342.1 coordinate 25,422,648, forward strand.
AAGTTTACTATTGAGTTATTACCTGGTACACAGCCTATCTCTAAGGCTCTGTACTGAATTGCACCTAATGAGCTAAAGGAGTTGAAGGCCCAGTTAGAAAAATTAATAGAGAAGGGTTTTATCCGACATAGTTCATCCCCATGGGGCGCACCAATATTGTTTGTGAGGAAGAAAGATAGGTCGTTGAGATTATGTATTGATAATCGCCAATTGAATCAGGTGACAGTGAAGAATAACTACCCTTTACCTCGAGTGGAAGACTTGTTGGACCAGTTGCAAGGAGCTAAGGTATTCTCAAAGGTAGATTTGAGATCATGATACAACCAGGTGCGAGTCAGAGATAAAGACATTTAGAAGACCACTTTCAGGACCCGCTATGGACACTACGAGTTTGTGGTAATGCCAATTCGGTTGATGAATGCCCTGTTAGTGTAGGTGCTCTAGACCCAATCAGATTGGGTATGTTATATACTGATAATTGCAATCATATTTATTATTGAATAAGGAGTTATTGAATTTCATAAGAAGTCATTCTATTAGTTTCTTGTTATTATTGTAATGACAGGATGAAACTAGATATAAGTCCATATGATGTATATTGTGATTAATCTATAAAGATTTGAGATGATTGTAATACCCCGTGTTATTGATATAAAGAAAATAAGAATGGAAGTGTAAAAATTCCAAAAATTCCCTTGAGAAGGTGTTGGATCCTTGAGATTGAGGGTGCCCTATGAGAGGGGTATTTTGGTAATTTGGAAAGTGAAATCCAATAAAAAGGGTATTTTGATAAATTAAAAATAATTCCTATGTGGAATTAGGTGTGTAAGTGAATAAAAATCCCAATTTGGTATTTATGTGAGATATATGGGATTAATAAATTCACAAAGAGTATTTGGGAAATTTGGAATTTAATTCCATAAAGGAAATTTAATTTTGAAAATAGGGAAAATGGTGGATATTAAATTATTTGAGGAGAATAATTATATTTTCCCTAAGTTGTGAATTAATGTGGTAATGCCACTTGGAGAGATGAGATTAAACTTGGAAGCCAAGGTTAGTGTCATGTTGTGACACTTGGCATTTTGTGGTTCAAGTATAAATGGGAGATTTAATTAAATGCAAAAAGAAAGGATAATTTGTCTTTCAAGCATTTAATAAGAGACATTATGGTGTTGGATTAAAGAAAATCCAAATGAAATGGGAAAATAGTCACCATTAATGTTTGAAATTATGGTGAATTAAATAAATGGAATGGGAAATGGGAAAATGGTCACCCATTAATGCTTGAAAAATGATGGGATTTATTTAAATGGAAAATGAGGGATTTATGTCTTTCAAGTGGTCTCTCGTGTGATTGTGGAAATTAGTCCCATTAAATTTAAATGGGAAAGAAAGGATATTTCAAAGGATGAGATTAATTCTTGAAATGGGAAAGTGATCCAAGGGTTGCCATTAAATCTTGGAAGTTGGTGTAACACTCGGTGTTACAGGTGTTAAAAGAATGAGAAAGAAAGTGAGAAAATTCCAAAAATGCCCTTGAGAAGGTGTTGGATCCTTGAGATTGAGGGTGCCCTATGAGAAGGGTATTTTGGTAATTTGGATAGAGAAATCCAATAAAGGGTATTTTGATAAATTAAAAATAATTCCTATGTGGAATTAGGTGTGTAAGTGAATAAAAATCCCAATTTGGAATTTATGTGGAGATATATGGGATTAATAAATTCACAAAGAGTATTTGGGAATTTTGGAATTTAATTCCATAAAGAAAATTTAATTTTGGAAATAGGGAAAATGGTGGATATTAAATTATTTGAGGAGAGTAATTATATTTTCCCTAAGTTGTGAATTAATGTGGTAATGCCACTTGGAGGGATGAGATTAAACTTGGAAGCCAAGGTTAGTGTCTTGTTATGACACTTGGCATTTTGTGGTTCAAGCATAATTGGGGTGATTTAATTAAATGCAAAAAGAAATGATAAATGGTCTTTCAAGCATTTAATGAGAGGCATGATTATATGGATTAAAGAAAATCCAAAACAAAATGGTAAATGGTCACCATTAATGCCTTGGAAAATATGAGAGTTAAATAAATCAAAAAGGAAAATGGGAAAATAGTCTCCCATTAATGCTTGGGAAAATATGAGATTTATTTAAATGCATAAGAAAGTATTTATGTCTTTCAAAGTGGTATCTCATGTGATGGTTGGAAAGTGACCAAATTAAATAAATAGAAAAGAAATTATATTTTTGGGATTTAAAGACAAGATCAAGGCTGGAGAAATGGTCTTGAATTTCCAAGGGTTGAGATTAAAAGTTAAAGAGCACATGGATTGTGTTTTCTTGAATGGTGGGGATTTGGTCTTGAAAAAGGAAAAGAAATCTAAGGGTGGAGATTTAAGAAGACCAAATGGCATGGATTGTGCTTTAAATTGAAGGTTGAGATCTTCTCTTGAAAAGTAATTAAAATCCAATGGATGGGATTAAAGAAGACAAAAAGCACTTGGATTGTGCTTCTTTGGAGGGATGAGATTTTCTCTCATAAAGTGGGAAAGATCCAATGATGAGGATTTATTCTTGAAATGTTAGAAATAAGTATAAAAAGGGAAAGATGGCTTTATGCTCAAATTTTTCTCCATTTGTAGAGCTTGGAAGGAGAAGCCTTCCAATGAGGAAAGAAAAGAGAATAAGAAGAAGGAAGAAAAGAAAGAAAGAGAAAGAAGTCTCCATGGAGGGAAAAGTGAAGAAAGAAAGAAGATGATGAAGAAAGTTAAGGCAAGTATTCTTTCTTCTCTTTATTTTTGGTGTGCTTGTATGCAAAGATTAAGTGGCTTGTTAAAATGCCATTTTAGGTGGGAGAAAGTGATGTTGGAAGCTCTCTTGAAGTGAAGATTTGATTATTCAAGAAGAGGTAAGGGATGGCCCCATGGGAGGGTGGCCTTGCAATGGGTTTTAAATATGTTTCATAAATGTATATGTTGCATTTGGCATGTTCTTTGTGTTCATGAGACTTATGGCCATAGGTTAGTTTGAGAACATGGTTGAAATGGTGGGTTGATGCCTCTAACCTTGGAGGGTTGTGAGGGCAAAGAAACCTAGCCACACTTGCATGCATTTTGCATCATATAACTTGTTATGTTCATATTTATTTGGCATTGCACCCTTATTGAGCTTAATAGCTCATGAAGTTTTTACCCTCACTTATAGGTTGTGGAAGCATGGGAAGAATCAAGGAAGAGGTGGAATGGCATGTGGAAGAATGGAAATGATGATTCAAGTGCATGTTATGGCTTATGGAAGCCTATCTTGTTATGTTTAATTTATGAAATGTAATTTCATTGTTAGATAATGGCTTGTTGAAGCCCAAGAGCATGTGTGTATTTTATATTGGAATGTATGTTTCCATTTAAAAAGTGAGGCATTGGCTTATGGCATGTGAAGCCTAAGTTGTGATGTAAGTCTCATTGTTAAGGTATGTTGTAATAAATAAAGATTAAGAAGGGTTTTGTTTGAGAAATAAGGCCTTGCAATGAGAAAAGTGGAGGATTTGATGTATTTAGAGGTGTGTCAAATTTCTGGAAAATTGGGTTTGGAAGCCCCAAATAAAAAAAAATAAAAAAAAAAGAGAAGAAGAGAAGTGAAAACGGCAGCAGTGGGCTGCTGCATCAGCAGCAGGCCGCAGGCGGCCAGGCGCGCGCGCAGGCGGCCGCGCGCGGCCAGCGACCAGCGGCTAGCGGGGCCCTGCTCGGGACCCGGGCGTGCCAGCAGACCCCGCCGGTCAATTTTTTTAAAAAGAAAAAATTGGATTTTTTGGGATTTTGGGCCACTTCTAAATTGAATTTGGGCCCCGGAGGAGTTTTCAAAAATAAAGGGATTTTCGGGCATTTTGGAGAAAATGCCGAAATTTTTGGAAAATTGAAAATTTGAGTTTTTCCTCCAAAAGTGGTAATCAATCAATGGATTGGTTTTAAATGGTGATTTATGGAGCCCGATAAATTCTTGGATGGGAAAGGAATTAAATATAAATAAGAAATAGCAGTTGGGCATTTTCATGAGTTTTCTTTTTAGCCAATGCGGTGTGGTTAAAGCCCAATTTCGCTAGTGAATCCTGGGAATGAGGGAAGGGAAGGACGAGCCTAGTTCCCACCTAGGGCATTTTATCTTGAAACATGGTCCACCCTTCACCTAAGGCCGGGCAAGTGGACAATTTGGGTAATTGTTCACGAGTAACACCCGTAAGTGGGAGCGGGGCGTTACAGATTGGTATCAGAGCGTGGTTAGAGCATCAAGTGGAAGATGCTTGGAGAAATGTGGTCGAAGGTTGGTCGGAAGGCCTTGGGAGTAGAACCACAAGTGACCGAGAACCCTAGGGGTTGGGTCGAGACATGGAGGTCTACAGTGATGGAAGTGGAGTGCTCGGATATTCCTGCTATAGGAAAGGGAAAATATCATGTTTGAGATGATATACCGTAAGAGATATACGGGTCGAGCAATGAAGAGTCAAATGCCCAAGTGTGGGTATTGGTATCAAGAACCCGAATATGGAAATTTGGTGGTTCATGAGGCATTCTAAGGATAAGAGTTCCTTGCAATTGAAGTGTTGAGGCTTGTGTGGGGACACAAAGCCGAGTCATGATAAGGATCATGATGAGACAAGGAGAGCCCGAGGTATAGCTAATCCAGGAAGGGATTAGTGGACCAACCTATGTTGGGGAGATGTACAAGCTCGTATGAGGGAATGGAGTAGTCCCCATAGAGGTAACGTGTTACGGGTTGCGTGCTTGAACTAGGGTGAGCTAAGGTTGAAATTAGCTCGAAGCCCAAAGAAAGAAGTCGTTAACAGGTTGTGTGACGAGCTCCGAGAATGGACCAAGCTAAAGTTGCTTGTAGAGAGGCTCTAGGTGGAGCGACCATGTGAAGCATATGCCAGTCATGGCTAGGGTAGGCATGACGTTGGTAGTTCGTTGAAAGACTCCGAGGGAAGTCGGGTGTGTGTTATGCATAAGGGATGCATATGGTGCCATGTGATGGTATCGTTATGACGATCCTGGAGGGGACGTACCTAGGGTATGAGTGGACCCTAGTTGATTTCATGATGAAATGGGATATATCCTAAGAAAGGATAGGTATGTGGCAAATGGACCCTAGCGGGTACCGGTGTGAGATGGAAATCCCAAGTGAGTCGAGCTGGGATCCAAGGGGATCCAGATTTGGGATAAAGGAGTTGGGCATGTGTAGATATGCGCGTGAGAGCCATGGGATTGGAAGTCCTGGTTGAGAATGTAACACCCCCTCTCCTAGAACTGCCCGAGAAGAGGTGCTACGGGGAAAATAAAATAAACTAACTGATAATCTGAAATCTGATACCATGACTGAACATCTCAATCAATTGGAATAAAAACTCTTAGTCAATACAAACTGAAATGCATAAACTCTTACTGAGGGACAATCCCTCAACTGAAATATAAAATAAGATCTAATCTAAGAAAACTCTATAGAACTCAACAGACTCCCAGACATCTTTTATCTTGAGCGGCTCCACGTACACACACTATAAACCACTGCTGCTAGGCCCCACATCTGGTACTCCCCTGCTAGAACCTGGAGGGGGGAAGAGTACAAGGTGAGCTACAAAAGCTCAGCAAGTAATAAGCTGGAAAGAATACTGAAGCTGAATCAAAGAATATCGATACTGATAAATAACTGACTGAACTTGTATTGGATAATCACTGTCTGATTGCATTCATAAAAATGTAATGCACATAAACTGTAAACTAAATGCAGGTATGCAACTTTGGCTCATAGGCCCACATAATCTGATAATACATACCTGTCTGATTTGAAACCTGTATACATAAAAAATTGTAAGCACATACTGTGGGCAAAGCCCCTAGCCCCCTGGTTGCCACCAGGCGAGCAACTCATAAACTGAGCTGAAACTGAAACTGATGGGATCCCCGCGGACAGGCCGCCTAGCGCGCATAATGCAATGCAATGCTCACATAAATGCTGGCACACGATATGTAGTGCTCCATATAAAGTCATGCTCAATGCTCATACCAAAATGTATGCACATAATCTCACAAAATAATGCTGATCATGTCAAAATAAAATAATATTGAACATGATATGATCTTCATCTATATATTGGAATACAAAGATTCTATGAATTATGATTTATGGTATGGGTATGAATAACTTGTCATGTTCTGGCTTATGAATTCAATGTTGGAAGGTATTGAATACATTGATTGAATTAAACTTGAATTAGGACTCACTGGAAGCTAAATTAGATTTCTGGAAAAGTCATCCGAATATTAGGATGGATATCCGGATATGATGAAAGACATCCGGATATGAAGAAGGCTCATCCGGATACACTGACATTCAAAGCAGAAGCTATTCGGATATGCTGGGAAGTATTCGGATATGAACTAGGACATCCGGACATGATTTTGGTCCTCCGGATATCTCACTGATGCATTCAAATATAACTGGGGACTATTCGAATGAAAAATTCAACTTTTGAGGGAGGCATTCGGATATCAGGCGAGACATCCAGATATTATCTTGACATTTCCGAATGTATAAACAAACCATCCGGATATCATACTTGAAGAACTTTAGATACATCCGGATACGATACAAGGTATCTGGATATTAAAACTTAGAGTAATAGAACTTGCAATCTAAAATGGATAAGGATTAATCGAACTTGCAATCCAAAATGGATGAGGATTAATAGAACTTACAATCCAAAATGGATAAGAATTAATAGAACTTGCAATCCAAAATGGATAAGGATTACTGGAACTTGCAATCCAAAATGGATAAGGATTAATGGAACTTGCAATCCAAGATGGATAAGGATTAATGAAACTTGCTCATAACTTCACTGTTATACGCATATATATATACGTCTCTACTTACTGATATAAAATCTAAGAACTCAATGAAGAACTGGAATAATATGAAAAACTGATATAAACCTGTAATGGAAGGGATTACAGGAAGAATACTTGCCTGATAGAACTCTTTGATCGAACCCTGGAGCGATCCTGAAGACTCTAGCAAGCCTCTGCTATCTCTTGGTCTTCATGTTCTTCACACGACGTGAAGAAAAGCTAAGCTAATGGGCTCTATATATAGACATAAAGTCCTAGATCTCTTTCCTTTTATAACTTGGAATCCCTCTCCCAATTGAACTTGGAGACTCTCAAAACCTTCTCCTATTGGGACTAGGAGACTCTTAATCCAATTCCATCTCATACATGGATTCTCATTCTTCTTTAAATACATAGTCCCACTTAATTAATAATAATACAAAAATTATTATTAAAACTCTCAAATAATAATAAAACTTTAAAATTACCTTCATGCCCTTGCATTTAATCCACAAAATAAATGCCATTTAAATGCTATTTAAATACTATTATCTCAATTAAAAATCACTAGTTTGCCACCTTGGCAAATTCTTTAACTCCAAAATTAAAAAGAAATAAATGCTATTCTTTTCCTTCAAAATCTCTAAATTGCCACATTAAATAATTAATTGACAAAATCGCTTAATCAAATACTTCAATAATTAATTAAATAATTCCTGAATAAATACTGGGCCCTCTAATGGGTCGTTACAGAGAAAGGCCAAGTGACCGTTCTTGTGAATGATGGATGAGGGGCCAATTTAAACTCTCATTGACGCTTGGGGTCAGGCGAGACGCCTAAGGTCGGGAGATGAGAGGTGAATAGACCCTCATTATGATGCCTAGGGTCGAGATGACGCCTAAGGTTATGAGACCCTTGACGGGAGACGCGGAGGTCACCCAATGAAGGGTATGAGCGGTATGTGGGCCGAGGGTAGTGAATTATGGCAACAGGACATCCGTAGGCTATGTGCGCACAAGAAATGCCAACTTTGGATGCTAAGTGGACATGGGCATGATGAGCAATGTGGAAGCCTAGGAATTTTTTTGTTCCAAGTCAAGGAAGCCCGAGCGAGGTGTGCAGGAAGGCCAGGCCGGGTGTAGTGACTGAATACATTCATGAGTGTGCAAGGTGAGACGAGAGGTCTCAATTTACCTAGAAGGTAATGGTTGGCGCTCCATGGTTATGGGTGCCAGAGCCGAGATGGGCTCAGCATGTTGATTGTGGGTTGCGAGATCTATGATAATCAAGTTCCAGGATGAGCAGGGTGGCGAATGAATCATGATGGATTGGGATCCATTGTCGTGGAAAGTTGGAGCTTTCAAATGTTGAGAGAGACCCGTGAGGTATGATCTTGTGGGGTAAGATCATGAGGCCTCAAGAGGTGAAATGGTTTGAGAGTCTCTTAAGTGATAAGAGATGCAGAGTCCGGAGGAGCGAGGTTTATGGTATGAGCTTGAGGTTATCAAGGAAAGGATAACCAAGTAAGAAGCTCAGGAGGCTTTAAGTAGCTTGATGCTATGGGTGCAAGGCTCGATGTGACGGATCTGATGCTATGGACCGTGTGGCAGAGGACTAATGAGTTGGCTCGCGTTGAGGGCAAGTGGCCCATGGGCCTGAGCGATTTAGTGAACTGCAGGTGACGGTCAGATGCCGAAGAACTGGAGCAGCACCTAGGGAGAATTGGTCAGGTGAGACCGAAAATCTTCCGTACGGGATAAGACATTTAGAGTAGTCCTAAGGAGGAATCATGGAACGCGGTAGTGATCCGATAGATTTGTTGTCAAGTAGGACGCCTGGTAGGAATAGTGGCTGCGACGTGGCGAAGTAGTCATGCCGAGTTCGATAGCAGAGGTGTGACTAGAAGGTGAAAGTCACGATACGGGGTGCAAAACAGATCAGAGTGGGACCTGAACCATGCTGTAGGAAACTGTTGTTGGGCCAGTGCAAGGGACAACACAGTAAAAATGATTTGGTGTTAACTCTCTGAAGCACAGGGCAACACGATGGGGAAACAGTGTTAGGCCAGTGTATGGGAGTGACATGTCATTGGGTGTTGACTCTCTGAAGCACAGGGCAACACGATGGGGAACCAGTGTTGGGCCAGTGTATGGGAGTGACGATGATGGTGACAAGGTGTTGGCGCGCCTAAAGCACAGGGCAACACAGTGACTATGCAGATGGTCAGGGACTGAAGATCCATGAGATGTTTTAAAAAGAAACCCGGGGAAAAGAAACGGGTCTAGCGTGGGAATAATGCTACGGTTGACGCCTATCAGTGACGGGTCTAATGCTAGGGACCACTGGATGCAGACAGTTAGTCCACATGAGGGACTGCAGCCCTCCACGTGGAGTAACCTGTCTGTGGTGGAGACGATTAAACATTGAAGACCTGGGGTATGCTGTAGGTTATGCTTGAGCCAGACCTAAAAATTCCGTAAGGGTTGAGGTATGGTGGTAGTGCTGCTGGTGTCAAGGCAGCAAGAAAGTTTGTGAATCGAGGGAGTGATATCTTGTGGTGTGATAACAAGAGGTGTGGCGATGCTCCTTGCTAAAGGATGCTAAAATAGTTGTGATTAAATTTGATCGAAGTGATCTGGTGAATCGGGATGATGGACCCAGTGTGATCTTGCAGTAATACATGAAGATGGGGTTGATTGGTGGAGTCGGTAAACGACTCGAGAATGATACGTAAGTGCCGTGGAGGGCAAGACTTACGATGTGGAAGCCAACCATGGGATGGGGAAATTGAAGTATGCGGAGGTTTCAAATAAAGCAATCTCTAATCCAGTGATGTGAGTTGTGGTAAACTGAACATGTGGCTAAGGCACGGTTTGAAATTCGTGAAGGTGCGCAATGGCACAGTCTGGTGTTAGTCTTGGTTGTGTCGATGCGAAATGAGGTAGTGTCCTCATGTGGCACTGGAAGGGTTTCCAGTTGATGACACACAAGAAATTGCCAGGTGGTAGCACCCGATGGCAATAATGGAGCGTGAGGCTCGAGGGCAGTGAGGTAAAGCCTTGTGGGTACCGTGCATGCCTTTAGTATAAAGGTTCAGCTGGTCCTGATGGTTAGACCAGGCAAATTGTGAGAAAGAGATGCAAGGTGATAAAAGATGGTTGGTCAGGGCAGAAATGTGCCACTCAGAAGAGTGTGGCTTTGGAATGAGAGCTATCAAGGGTAGTGGAATTGTGGTTAGGGTGGAACTTGAGATGTTCTCCCAAGAAAAGTTGCACATGAGGCAACAGTGTGAGATAAACTTCCTAACGCGCTACAACTCTATCAAGAAGATCACCCGGGGAAAAGCCAGCGTAATGGCAAGTGCCTGAGTAGGAAGGTGAGTCCTACGGCATCCAGTGGAAGTGTGAATTCCACATGAGTGGCAGGGGTGATTTCCAGTGAGTGGAGTTTAAGTCGAAGCGATAATCGATGATTGCAAGAGTAGTGCCTGGAGTCGGGTTGTGTGGGTTATGAGCCGGGCGATCCGGCTAGAGCTAAGCGAGTTGGTCAGATGGAAAATGATGGCAAATTTAAAATATCGCCAATGGGTAAAAAGAGCTCGAAGGAAGAGCTTATGGGACGAGATTGGTTTCCAGTAGTGGTGTTGAGGTGATGAAATCACCTAATGGCTGTGAGTGATGCAGTTGAAGGGATGCCTTGGAGTGTGGGCAATTGACAAAAAATTAACCTCGTGTCTACGGTTAATGGTTGTGAAAAGAAATCGGCTAGTGAAGCTGTTGTGGTGTTAGAGCCATGTGGTTGCTCACCGAGAGGTGTGAGTTAGCTGTAGCAAAGTGTATAAGAAATCCGGGAGAAGCCAGAGTCTCCCAAGGATTTAGCTAGATGCTATATGTATAAAAGGTGAAGTGAGGAAGGCGACCTAAGAGTGGGGTCGTGCTGGTTGTGGTGACCAGTGAGATTCAAATAGCAGCAAGCCTTTTGAGATGGCATGGGGGTGTCATCGTCGCACTTAGGGAAAAGAAGTTGTCAGGAAGGTCAAAGGTAACCATTGTGCATGGTAAGACCTTGAAGCCGAGTGTGAATGGCCATGAAGGCTGGTATCGGTGAATTTTGAAATGTAACGATCGTGGGGGAGAAATTCGTTGCTGTCATGGTGTTGTCCTTGCCAATGAGGACAAGAGGAACCATTATACATGGTTTAAATCAGGTGTCTATTGTGGGTTGAGAATGAACCTGATGTAGAATGGCTGAAAGTTCGTGCCTCAAGAGTAAGAGACTTTGTTGAGAAATGGTGAGATTTGAAAGGTCCCAATGAAAGTGAAGCTGGGCGAGAAAAAAAAAATTTGGCCAGAAGACCGCTACGAGAGTGGGGGTGTAACCATGATGGCTTGTTATGGTGTGGACCAAAGGCATGAGTCATCCTACAGGTGCGATGCATAAGTGATTGTGCAGATGGTAATAAGCCAATCACTTATGCCACGCACCGTGGGTGATGACGAGGGCTGATTAAAGGTTCCACGACCCTAAGCGCAATGGTAGGATCTTGGACTCGTGGTAGGGTAAATAGCCAAGGTAAGGCCTAGCATGGGAACGTGATTGTAAAAGTTGAAATGGGGTGAAGAATTGAAGAGGGGTTGCTCAGTGAAGAGTTCCCTGGTATGGGTATGAGACCCTACTAGCATGAGATATTGGCTAGTAAGTATCGTTGCGTGCTTAATGCGAAGAACTCCTGGTTGGGAGAAGATTATGGCCCGAGCATGCTTAAGCTCGAGGTGAGATTGAAATGGTGCATACGTCGCCAAGCTCGATGTGAACTCGGGTAGTGCACAGGGTTGAAACGTGTGATAGCCTGGCATGGTGTTAGGTAAGTCGATTTTGCGTAATCGTATCGATAAATGAGAGTCGGCTGGTCAAGGTAGAAGACCATGTATGAAATGGTCAAAGTTGGCAAGGTGGGCCAAATGGGTGCTTCCCAGGTAGTGCTAGCATGGTAAGTTGATCGGTAATGAAAGGTTACCACGAGGATCAACTCAAGCTATGCAGGCGTGTGATTAATGGCGGTATGCCATGGTGGAATGGGTGTTCGAGTGTTTAATGGGCACTAGAATGTGACATTGCGGTGAATGATCAGTGCTAAGACGTTGCTGGTTGGACCAGCGTAAAATCGTGGCCATGTGTGATTGGCAGTGAGAAACATTGCCGTGTGTGATCGGCGTAAAATCGTGGTAGACTGATCAATAATGCAATGTTAGCGTATATGGTTTTGACTGATGGGAAAAATGGAAGTGGACTACAAAGTGATGCTCGAGGTAGCGAAAAATCCATCCAGAAATGGATAGCGTTGCGATAAGCGTGATTAGCAACTAGTTATGCAATTTGGCAAGAGGCCAAAGCGTTGTTCGGTTGTTGAATGTCCTCGAGAGTGAGAAGATTGAAAGCCTAAAGTGAAGCCTTGAGGTAGGTGTAACCCGAGGTAAATGTAAAGAATGGATAGGCTATGGGATTCTCGAGCAAGAGAATTTGGCAAGTAGCCCGAGAATGTGATTGTCTTGGGTAGGAGATGATGGTAAAGCGAATTTCGAGGACGAAATTCTTTTAAGGGGGGAGGAATGTAAGACCCGGTGTTACAGGTGTTAAAAGAATGAGAAAGAAAGTGAAAAAATTCCAAAAATGCCCTTGAGAAGGTGTTGGATCCTTGAGATTGAGGGTGCCCTATGAGAGGGGTATTTTGGTAATTTGGATAGAGAAATCCAATAAAGGGTATTTTAATAAATTAAAAATAATTCCTATGTGGAATTAGGTGTGTAAGTGAATAAAAATCCCAATTTGGAATTTATGTGGAGATATATGGGATTAATAAATTCACAAAGAGTATTTGGGAATTTTGGAATTTAATTTCATAAAGGAAATTTAATTTTGGAAATAGGGAAAATGGTGGATATTAAATTATTTGAGGAGAGTAATTATATTTTCCCTAAGTTGTGAATTAATGTGGTAATGCCACTTGGAGGGATGAGATTAAACTGGGAAGCCAAGGTTAGTGTCTTGTTATGACACTTGGCATTTTGTGATTCAAGTATAATTGGGGTGATTTAATTAAATGCAAAAAGAAATGATAAATGGTCTTTCAAGCATTTAATGAGAGGCATGATTATATGGATTAAAGAAAATCCAAAACAAAATGGTAAATGGTCACCATTAATGCCTTGGAAAATATGAGAGTTAAATAAATCAAAAAGGAAAATGGGAAAATGGTCTCCCATTAATGCTTGGGAAAATATGAGATTTATTTAAATGCATAAGAAAGTATTTATGTCTTTCAAAGTGGTCTCTCATGTGATGGTTGGAAAGTGACCAAATTAAATAAATAGAAAAGAAATTCTATTTTTGGGATTTAAAGACAAGATCAAGGCTGGAGAAATGGTCTTGAATTTCCAAGGGTTGAGATTAAAAGTTAAAGAGCACATGGATTGTGTTTTCTTGAATGGTGGGGATTTGGTCTTGAAAAAGGAAAAGAAATCTAAGGGTGGAGATTTAAGAAGACCAAATGGCATGGATTGTGCTTTAAATTGAAGGTTGAGATCTTCTCTTGAAAAGTAATTAAAATCCAATGGATGGGATTAAAGAAGACAAAAAGCACTTGGATTGTGCTTTTTTGGAGGGATGATATTTTCTCTCATAAAGTGGGAAAGATCCAATGATGAGGATTTATTCTTGAAATTTTAGAAATAAGTATAAAAATGGAAAGATGGCTTTATGCTCAAATTTTTCTCCATTTGTAGAGCTTGGAAGGAGAAGCCTTCCAATGAGGAAAGAAAAGAGAATAAGAAGAAGGAAGAAAAGAAAGAAAGAGAAAGAAGTCTCCATAGAGGGAAAAGTGAAGAAAGAAAGAAGATGATGAAGAAAGTTAAGGCAAGTATTCTTTCTTCTCTTTATTTTTGGTGTGCTTGTATGCAAAGATTAAGTGGCTTGTTAAAATGCCATTTTAGGTGGGAGAAAGTGATGTTGGAAGCTCTCTTGAAGTGAAGATTTGATTATTTAAGAAAAGGTAAGGGATGGCCCCATGGGAGGGTGGCCTTGCTGTAACACCCCAGATTTTCAAAAAATCAAAAATGAGGTAATACCTGAGATTGTTAGGTTCTAATACTTAAGGAAATAGGCCATTTCAAGGAATTGAGGAAGCCTTGAGGGAAAAATTCAGTTTATGAACCAGTGGCAAAATCGTAAATATTGAAGTCGGGTAAAAGTGTAATTTACCTAAAATCTTGGGGTGCTAAGTGTAATTTATCCATTCTCTGGGGACCAAAAAGTGCAATTAAAAATGACCCGGGGACCAAGTTGCAAGGGCCTAAGTGCAAAATATCTAAAAAGTTCGGGCTAATGTGTAGTTCTTGAAACCTTAAAAATATCATCCATGGGCAAATCATGAATGACCAAGTGTCCCCCCTAGGTGTCACAATTGGATTGGTTGAAATCTTATAATTATGGGTGTAATGATGAGCATAGTGTGAACACTCAAAACAAATGAGCTTTGGATTCTAAACTCTATTAAATTCAATTAAGAGACGAGAGGTGCATTTGGGTTGGATGCACATGGGAGAAATGATGAAGCCTTATCTTCAATGACACATGGCAATCAACCATTGGGTTACTTGGATGTTAAGTTAAAGTCACATGATGGCTCATAATGACCCTTTGAGGTGGCATTGCATGATTGGTTAAGGAAAAGCTTACTTATCTTCCAAGTTTGCAAAAGTCTCCAAACATTATCTCTGAGGACATGTGGCAAGCATTCATTGGCCATTTGAAGATAGGATTTGAAGTGTAATGATGAGAAATGTGGAAAATGCAATTAACCATGTGGGATGTAGTTATTAATTAAATGTGTAATGATGGGAAATGTAGAAAATGAATTAAACCATGTGGGATGTAATGATGGGAATATTGGAAAATCAAATTAAACATGTGAAGGTTCAAAATATCAGGGACACACGGCACACTTTGGTTGGATGCACATGGTTGGAATGATGACGCGACACGTGGCGCGATTTGGTTCGCCGAAGTTTCCTATAAATAAGGGCTTTGGGGTTATTCATTTTGGCACCAAGAAAGGAGGAAAAGGAAGGGAGTTTGAGAGAGGAAATACTACCAAAAGAAGGGAGAAAGTCGATGGAGAATAAGCCTTGACAGAATTTTTGGGTCTTTCTCGAAGTTCGTGCCAAGCAGTAAGAAAAACTACGAGAAAACCCATTCGCTCGTTGTAAACTGTGCTTCCTAAGGTAACCGATCAAGGTGAGTGATTCCTGCATGTTTTGTGGCATTTTGAGCATTTGTTGCTTCACTTGTGTGTTGGCTTGCACATCATGCATTTGTGGCTTACATGTCATATTTTCCCTTGTTTATGCATATTCCTTCTTCTTTGTCATATACTGTGGCTAGTTGTTGGGACATCATGGAAGACCTCGTGCTCTGGTGATGAGCCAGGAGTGACTATGATGACCGCGGAGGTGATTGCAACACCTTGGCATTGCTACCACAGGGGTGGATTTCATAATGGCAGTATTGCATTTGCACGCATGTACTCTCATTCTCTGAGTCACTCACTTAGATGTCATATCTAACTTGGGTTGATGCCCCTGGGACATTCTATGTCCCAGGTATATTAGCATGACAGGTACCCCGAAGACAAGCAGGAGAAAAGGCTACGAGGAGGCCGATGTTTAGTTTAACTTCACGTTCTATGGATCCTATGTAACCTTTGGTTTTGTTTGAGCATTATGTACTACAGTTGTATAAACAGGGGTTATGTAAGGCTTAGATTTACCTTTTATGTTGTTAAGGGTGTAAGTCGGGGATTACTATGTACTATGAACATGGTAAGGGTTGTTTTGGATTTTGGAAGTCTTCGAATGTTGCATTGTGAATAGCAGCTAGGATGCTCAAGGTTGTAAATGGTGCGTGTGGGTATTCTACAATTGTACCTGCTATGATGCGTTGTGTTATGTTTTATGGAGTATTGAAGGTTGTATGCATTTCCTGCACATATAAAGGGAAATCTAGTGGAAACCCCTTTTATTTAGCTTTGGTTAAGCTTTCAGGTTCGATCCAACGCTTCTGTTAGTAAGGGTTTCCATAACGCCCATAGGTGATGTCTGCTTATATTCCATATTATTGAGTATTTGGAAAAGTGGGGCGTTACACTTGCAATGGGTTTTAAATATGTTTCATAAATGTATATGTTGCATTTGGCATGTTCTTTGTGTTCATGAGACTTATGGCCATAGGTTAGTTTGAGAACATGGTTGAAATGGTGGGTTGATGCCTCTAACCTTGGAGGGTTGTGAGGGCAAAGAAACCTAGCCACACTTGCATGCATTTTGCATCATATAACTTGTTATGTTCATATTTATTTGGCATTGCACCCTTATTGAGCTTAATAGCTCATGAGGTTTTTACCCTCACTTATAGGTTGTGGAAGCATGGGAAGAATCAAGGAAGAGGTGGAATGGCATGTGGAAGAATGGAAATGATGATTCAAGTGCATGTTATGGCTTATGGAAGCCTATCTTGTTATGTTTAATTTATGAAATGTAATTTCATTGTTAGATAATGGCTTGTTGAAGCCCAAGAGCATGTGTGTATTTTATATTGGAATGTATGTTTTCATTTAGAAAGTGAGGCATTGGCTTATGGCATGTGAAGCCTAAGTTGTGATGTAAGTCTCATTGTTAAGGTATGTTGTAATAAATAAAGATTAAGAAGGGTTTTGTTTGAGAAATAAGGCCTTGTAATAAATAAAGATTAAGCGGGCGAGCGCGCGTGCGGGTGCGCGGCCGCACGCAGCCAGCGACCAGCGGAGCCCTGCTCGGGCCCCGGGCGTGCCAGCGGACCCCGCCAGTCAATTTTTTTTAAAAAAAAATTGGATTTTTTGGGATTTTGGGCCACTTCTAAATTGAATTTGGGCCCCGGAGGAGTTTTCAAAAATAAAGGGATTTTCGGGCATTTTGGAGAAAATGCCGAAATTTTTGGAAAATTAAAAATTTGAGTTTTTCCTCCAAAAGTGGTAATCAATCAATGGATTGGTTTTAAATGGTGATTTATGGAGCTTGGTAAATTCTTGGATGGGAAAGGAATTAAATATAAATAAGAAATAGCGGTTGGGCATTTTCATGAGTTTTTTTTTTTAGCTAATGCGGTGTGGTTAAAGCCCAATTTCGCTAGTGAATCCTGGGAATGAGGGAAGGGAAGGACGAACCTAGTTCCCACCTAAGGCGTTTCATCTTGAAACATGGTCCACCCTTCACCTAAGGCCGGGCAGGTGGACAATTTGGGTAATTGTTCACGAGTAACACCCGTAAGTGGGAGCGGGGCGTTACACACGGTAACCATGCTCGTGAAAGGTTATTTGTGGATTATGAATCCTTCTAAATAATTGGGTAGGCATGACACCTTGCTAGAGGCCAATCTTGTCTTATGTGTTCATACTGACACATTGCCAACATATTCAGAAGCCTAATGAGTCATACGTAATAGGCACAGTCCCTAGCTTAAACCAAAAGAGTAGATGTATGGTTAAGTGGGACACTTTGACAATAAGTTTTGCCATCGTAGGTTCTCATAGAAAAAGAACAAATAGACGTCATGATGTCGATATGATGAGAGGTCGTCATAAAGGAAAAAGTTTCCTAAAATGGCAATTGATTAAATTAGGAAGGAATTTCTAATTTAATAATTTTCTATTTGTTGGAGTGGCAAATAAGAAATAAAATATATTTGGGCTTAAATTAATATTTTGTCTAAATAAAGTATTTGGGATAAATATTAAATTAAATTAATATTTGGGAAAAATATTAAATTAAATATTATATTTGGCCTTGAATTAGATTTGGGTCAAATATTTTATTGGATTTGGACTATTTAATTAAACTTCTAATTGGACTAGAATAAACCCATTTAATTAAGTTCCTAGTTGGACTAGGATAAATGGGTCGGCCCAATCCATTAGGGTTTAAGAAACCCTAGGAGGCTTCTCTATAAATACCTCTTTAAGGGTTGCCCCGCATCGATTTGAAATGAGAGGTATTTTCTGTCCATACACAAGCTGCGAAAAAAAGGAGCTAGCACTCTTATTCTGCTCTCCTCGACAACAGACGCGTGCTGCATATCACGAGTTAGAGTCCGGACGCTTAGACAGCTCGAATCCTTAAACGACTCAAACATCTAAAGGTTAGATTTATTTTATTTGTATATGAATGATTTAATCTCAACATTGATCCAATCATCGGGATCGGGGTAAGGTTCAAAATTTTTGAACTACGCTACTTGCCTCGTAGCGATCTTGTTTACTATCAGGCCCCAGCTGTTTTCATGGATTTGATGAACCAAGTTCTACGAGAGTACTTAGATCACTTCATTATTGTCTTGATAGATGGTATTCTAGTTTACTCACCCAGTATAGAGGAGCATATGGAGCATCTTACTCTGGTACTGCAGAGGCTCAGGGAAGAGCAATTGTACGTCAAGTTCAGTAAGTGTGAGTTTTGGCTCACTCAGAATGGATTTCTAGGTCATGTGGTGTCTGGAAAAGGTATCTCAATGGATCCAGACAAGACTAAACCAATTATGGATTGGCTGAAACCTACGACAGTGACAAAGATACGTAGTTTTTTGGGACTTGCAGGCTATTATAAGCGATTTATTGAGGGATTTGCTTGTTTATCTTCCCCTATGACCAAGCTAACAAGGAAATGAGAGAAGTTTGAATGGAATGACATGTGTGAACGTGTTTTCCAAGAATTAAAGCGAAAATTGACTATCGCATCAGTTTTAGCCATTCCAAAAGTGGAGACAAATATTTCATATACAGTGATGCCTCCCATTCAAGATTGGGATGCGTATTGATGTAAGAATGTCGAGTTAATACTTATGCTTCATGACAATTGAAGAAACAAAAGGTGAATTACCTTACTCATGATTTGGAGTTGGTAGCAGTAATATTTGCATTAAAGATATGGTCACACTACTTATATGGAGAGAGTTGAGATTTATACCGATCATAAGAGTTTGCATTATCTTCTATCACAGAAAGAATTGAACATAAGGTAAAGGCGTTGGGTCGAGTTATTTAAAGACTTTGACTGTGAAATTTTATACCATCCAGGAAAGGCTAATGTGGTAGCCGATGCTTTGAGTAGGCGATGAGCTTTTATGGCTACGATGATAGTTCAAGAATGGAAGTTATTAGAACAATTAAGTGCTTTATTGGTTTTAGACCTAGAAGATAGATCTGTTGTGAGTTGTGCTTATATGAGAGTACAACTCGAGTTATTTGATTTACTCAAGACACAACAATTAAAAGATGAGAAGTTAGCCCAAATCTTAGGTGATATTGAGAAATTTTCTCATTTGGGATACACTCTACGAAGTGATGGTATACTCTTATTCCAAGGACGTATTTGTATACCTGATGATGGAATTCTTAAGTAAGAGATTTTGAATGAAGCACACAAAACCTGTTATACTATTCATCCAGGTGTTGCGAAAATGTACCATGACCTGAAGCGACAGTATTGGTGAGGTGGTATGAAGAAAGATGTAGCTAAATATGTTTCACAGTGCTCGGTATGCCAACAAGTTAAAGCAGAGCATTAGAAACCAATAGGTTATTACTTCCATTACCTATTTCGAAATGGAAGTGGGACAACGTTACTATGGATTTTGTGATTGGATTACCTAGAACAATGAGAGACCATGATATTATATGGGTGATTGTGGATTGTTTGACCAAGTCAGCCTATTTTTTACTTATTAAGAAGACTTACCCATTGAATAGATTTGTAAGAATTTATATTGAGGAGATCGTGAAATTGCACTGTGTTCTATCCAATATTATATCAGATCGAGATCCTCGTTTCACTTCTCTTTTTTAGGGAGCTTTGCATGATGCACTAGGATCCCAATTGAAGTTTAGTATGGTATTTCATCCATAAACAAACGACCAGTCGGAGAGGATTATCAGGACTCTCTGGAAGATATGTTAAGAGCTTGTGTTCTAGATTTCCAGGGTAGTTGGGATGAGCATCTACCTTTGATAGAATTTTCTTGCAATAATAGTTTCCATTCAAGTATTAGAATGTCAGCATATGAGGCCTTGTACTGCTCTAACATGTTGTTCGTGTTTCCGGTTGGTTCTTCTACGGTCACATAGGTTAAGAGGTTCTCCATTACCCTTTCCATCCTATCCAACCGTCCTTCTGGGATTGCAGATTCCCTTGCCCGTTCCTCACTTCTCATATTACTACTATGTGGTGATTATAGTGATGTATTTCACTATTACTATCGTCCTCGTTTCTCCGGTTAAGGGTGGTGGGAGCCCTATTCCCTTGTTTCCTAGTAGTCACCATCTGTAAGGAAAGAAAGAAACAACATGTCATTCCAAGAAGATCTTTTACACAAAAGAAGTTTTTATTTCATCACAATCCTTTTTAAGCACAACATACGATATCCTGAAAAAAAAGAAAGGAACGCGACTACAAGCATCAAACAACTAGGGGGAAGTTCATCCGTGGCTTCTTCTAGGGACTAGCCAACTTCCAAACCCACGCACTATCACCCGTCGCGTCTTCCTCAGAATCTGCCTTTGGCCCATCAGGGTCGTGACGCTCAATCACCTCCTCCTCATCTTCGTCTAAGCTAAGATCAATAACTTTTATAAAATCCCTATCAACTGTCCCTTCGGAGTCCCAATCCTCTCTTGGGTCAGGGTTCGCTTCTTCTTGTACCATGGCTTCCTCATATATAATAGTGGCATAACCCCTAAGTTGCTCACAAAATAAATAAAACGACACATATTTACCTTGCTATCGAACCCATTCAGCTAGGGCCCTCCAGTCTCTCTCGAAGTGGTTTATAAAAAATTCTACCTGAGCATGTGTCAAACTAGGCCACAGGTAGCTTCTTAGCGGTATGTCCTTTAAGATGCTCTCGAGAACATTTAAACACCCAAAGAAATCTTCCACTATGGGTTCCCTCATTTCCAGTTGATTGGTCCAATGGGTCATCTAGAATTGCTCAAGGTAGTTTTCCGCCATTTTGATATTCCAATAATTTTCTTGATCAATATTCGTAACTAAAATTTTCTAGACCTCAATAGCATAAATTCCTTATCAATGTCTCTAAGTCTCTAAGTAAGGTTCGCTCTGATACCAACTCTAACACCCCGCCTTCTCAGGGTGTGTTACTATGCTAAGATTTCTTTTTCTTTTTTTTTTTCATTTCCCATAATACCACCCTTAAGCATCGTACTAAAATCCTTAACATACATACATAAGTTTAACACTCCCAATGAAAAGCTAAGGAATGGTAAACTATCCATTAGCGGAAGCAGAATCGGAAATTAAGGGGTTTTTGTAATTACAATAAAGGAAAATCCATACAAATTGTATAACATCCACAATATTACAATATTCGTCATCAAATTTAGCATAAAAATAGCTAAACAACTTGTCTTAGCACTGGCATAGGACTTACTACACAACTACCAACACATTCAGGTCTCAACCACCTCTTTACCTTTTTACCTGTTCGTCTCACTTGGAATGTTGAATATTTCAGGGACATAATCCAATAATTAGAAGATGAAACTTCTAAATGATAGTTTAAAACAGTTTCATGAATGCATGATGCATGGCATAAAATTAACCACACACCAAAGTAGCCTTGGTAACATTTCAACCCCAACACGGAAACCAAGGTTGTAGTCTCGGCAAATACTTAAAGCGTGGGACACCCTTCTGGTCATTCCAATAATCACCCTTGGGGAGATGCAGATCAACCTACTCGGGCGACATCCCACCCCATCGTGTCCAACACTAATGACACAAATATGACATGCCAACAATATCATACTTAGTGAAAAATTATATTTATCGAAGTAGTATAAAATGATTATGCACATGAATGACAAGGTGCATATAAACCACAATACTTGGAAAATCCTTGCAACCTCATGCTTACTTAAGTAATAACATATATAAAGTTTCTGGGGATAACGACTCACCTCGATCAAGCCTATCGAGCTGTCTCAGTATACGTGCCTTGCCTCAAAATGTGTGCCTCAGGTATGTTTCCTGCCCAAATTTTAGAAAAATTAATAAAACTTAATTTCCTATTTTTTTCAAAATTTTTCCTTTTTTTCCTATATTTTTTATTCTTTTTCTTCTTTTCCCCCCCTTTCTTTCTTACCTCACTCGCGGCCCAACGCGTGTGCTACACATGTCTTCTCCAGCTGTCCCCTTCGCCACTAGCGACCTAGTCTGCCTTGTTTCTTCTTGATTTATCCTCCTTCCTTGGCATATTCAACCTCCTAGACACCTTAAAACCACTCTTGGCCTAAGATTCCGACCAAAACTCCCTCAAATGGCCAATTAAAACTCCGCTCTAGCGAAGATCGATTTTGAAACTTAATGAATCAAAGACCAAAGATCCTCACTCCTGATAGAACCAAAGACCTTTAACAAAACCTTCTGTTTTCTCCAAAAACTCACGGATTGACCAATTGAAACTTAATGAAAAACCCTCATCTTCTTCCGACTATTTATAGTCGTTTGCACCTGTGTTACCAGCCAATCACAGCCTAGCTTACACTGCAAGGCCTCGGCCTAGGCCATGATGGCCCTATGCAGCCTCAACCAACTGTGATACGGCCTCCCTAACAGTGGTTGTTGCGGCTAACGACCATGGTAGGTTTCACACCTGCCGTTGTAGTTTGGTCCCTCAACTTTGCTCCCTTTGCACTTTGGCCCTGATTCCACAAACCCTCAAGTTTGCACTTCAACCCCACAACTTTAAAAATTTACACTTTAGCCACCAAAATTTAGAAAAAATTCTCCTATGCCTCAAAATAATTACACTTGAATCCTTAGAAAAATCTCGGGTTATTACATTTTGGACACTATTCCAACGGTCAAAAAACTTATCGTTAAGCCGAAAGTCGACTTTCTAAAGTGAAAAAGTTGACTCATTCAAATGAGAGCAACAGTAAAAAAATTTGACCATTTGCATTGAAAGTCAACTTTCAAAAATTGAAGAGTTGACGCTCAAAAATCAAAAAATCAATTTTTAGAAATTAAAGAGTCAACTTTTACTGTAGCAGCATTGTAGCAAGACTATACCAATAGTCAACTTTCAAAATCTAAAGAGTCGACTTTACTGTAACGGTATTGTGGCAAATAAAATTTACTGTAGCAATAGTCAAAAGTTGACTTTTGGCATGCTAAGAGTCAACTTTCGATCCAGAATTTGTAAAAAATATTTTTAAATAATTTTTATATATTTAAAAATATTTATTAATTATTTTTAATAAAAAATAATAATTTTGGTAATCAATATGCTATGAAAAAATATTTTATAAATTAATCAAAAATAATTTGATACTACAATTAATATATTTAAGGAAAACTCTCTTTTTGTTAATCATTAAAAATTAATTAATATGAGCAAGTTGGCTCAACATTTTTTTCCTTCTATATATTTATATATATAAAAAATATATTTTAACATTTTTTTTCATATTACTTTTATATATTTTTATAAAATAGTGTTATTAATTATATATTCTTTAATCACAAATATTGAGTTATCTAAAAATTAATAGTAGAAAGTAAAAAAATTAATTAACCTTTATCTATAGTTGATTGAAGGAAATAAAAAGTATAATTTTAATTGAAATTTGATTTTTGATTTAAAATTATAAATCATTACAACTTTTATATATAGAATATTCATAGTAAACTTTGTCATTTTTATAAAGTGAGAAAGTTGACTCTGATTCAAATGAGAGCAACAGTAAAAAAAAATCTGGCCGTTTGCACTAAAAGTCAACTTTTGAAAATTGAATTTTCGAAAATCAAAGATTGACTTTTAGCGTAGCAACATTGTAGCGAGAGTCAACTTTCAAAATTTAAAGAGTCGACTTTACTGTAATGAACTGTAGCAACAGTCAAGAGTCAACTTTTGACATGTTAAGAGTCGACTTTCGGTCCAGAATTTAGAAAAAATATTTTAAAGTAATTTTTATGAATTTAAAAATATTTATTCATAAAAAATAATAATTTTGATAATACATATGCTATGAAAAAAATATTTTATAAATTAATCAAAAATAATTTTGTACTATAATAATATATTTAAGAAAAATACTATTTTTATTAATCACCAAAAAAACTATAATTTGTATATTAAATTTTTTTTATTAATCATCAAAAATTAATTAATATGAGCAAGTTGGCTAAATATTTTTTTTTCTTTTATATATTTATATACATAGAAAATATATTTTAACATTTTTTTCATATTACTTTTATATATTTTTATAAAATAATGTTATTAATTATATATTCTTTAATCACAAATATTGAGTTATCTAAAAATTAATAGTGGGAAGTAAAAAAAATAACACCTTTATTTAATATTATCTTTTATATATAGAATATTTATAGTAAATATTATGTCTTTTTTAATCATTTTACTATTTTAACTCGCTCAAACTTAAACATTTATTTAATATTAACCTTTTAAATTCACATCAACTTCACTAATTTAATAAATAAGGAGACCTATATAAAAAATAACACCTTTATGTTCGCTTGACTAATTGTTGTCAGTAAATTGTATATCTTGTCATTTGTTACACTTCAATTAATGATTTTAATAAGGATGTTGCCAGTACGTAATTTCTGTTTTTAATTCATTTGTTATGCATTAAGAATTCTCCTACAGGGCATGCAGATTCGAATTGTTGTCAGTAAATTGTATATCTTTTCATTTGTTACACTTCAATTAATGATTTTAATAAGGATGTTGCCAGTACGTAATTTTTGTTTTTAATTCATTTGTTATGCATTAAGAGTTTTTCATTTGTTACACTTCAATTAATGATTTTAATAAGGATGTTGCCAGTACGTAATTTTTGTTTTTAATTCATTTGTTATGCATTAAGAGTTCTACGGGGCATGCAGATTGACAAAGAAGATTATCGAATAAGAGTAAAAAGATTAAATTGTCCTCGCCACTGTCATGCTCTCTCCTCTCTCTCTTTCCATGGCAGTGAGGTGAGGCGATGGCAGCAGTCGTCGGAGGATGCACCGATGATTGGCAAGGTGAGGTGCAATTAACGAGACAGTGAGGCAACCGAGGATATGATAGTGAGGCGAAGGTAGTAGTGCTCGGCAATCGGTAGTCACATTGTGGCCATAGAAAGAGAGAGAGAAAAGAGTAGAGAGTTGGACAATGACTCATTTTTTAAATTTACAAAGTGAGGAGATTTCGATGTTTTTACTCCTATTCGATAGGTCTCTCGACAATGTAAAATTTTTCACGCATGAACCAGTGGCATTAACAATCCCCCCCCCCCCCCCCCCCCCCGGGGAGCCAAAACTGATTTATCATCCCAAGATCGTGAGCTGGGGGTGGTTTGCCTGGCCCCATCCGTAAACTTTCCATTTCCTTTCTGAGTCCACCACTACTATATATATATATATATATCGATGTATCATACCAAAGTATGTCGCTTCGCATCTAAGTTCAGTTCTCTCTGCTTTCTCTATCATTGTGTCGTCTCATAAAGGAGGAGGGATATACATAGATATATATATATACATACATATACATATGGCAGGCCGTGCAGAGAGCGGTGCTAATAAAGGCGGTGGCGACCGCCCCGTTCGTAATGGACCCGCGACCGAAGATGAAGAAGAGCAGCGGCACTGCTCCTACGCCATGCAACTGGTGAACTCCTTGGCTCTGCCAATGGTGTTACAGGTCGCTGTAGAGCTGGGCGTGCTAGAGATCATTGCCAAGGCAGAATGTGCCGGCGGCGGTCTGCTCATCTCCTCCGAGATCGCGTCTCGGATCCCCGGCTGCCGCAACCCCGACGCACCTCACATGCTCGATCGGATGCTCCGCCTCCCGGTGAGCCACTCCGTCCTCACTTGCTCCAACGACCAAGACGACGGCCGCCACCGCTACAGCCTTGCTCCCGTCGCGAAGTACTTCATTGGCGACCAAGACGGAGCGTCGTTAGGCCCCTTGGTCTCCCTTGTTTAGGATATGGTCTTCCTCGCCAGTTGGTAATTAATTCTAAATCCTTCATCTCCTCAATGATTAATTCTGACAATAATACATGTTTGTTTGTTATTATTGCTTAATATTTTGTGTTATTCTCTATACTTTTCAATTTTAAAGCTTAAAAGTTGAAAAGAGAAAAGATTACTTTTAATTAAATAAAATAGTATTTTAATTAACAAATTAAAATTTTCCAATTAGGTTCCAAATATTCCTATTCAAAATTCGTGCAAAATTTCATTTTATCTCTTTTTGCTCGTCTCTCATCTCCTCTTTTACGTGGATTAATATTTAACTTCATCATCATTTGTTATTGGTCATCAATTGCCAAATGAAGAAAAAAAAAAAAGGCACCAAATGACAATTGCCAAATTTGGAAGCCCATAGGTTCTTGTCAGGAACCATCACCACCGGGTTCTATCAATTTTTCTATGTATGTATACTTGTTTTCTGTTCGTTCAGAACAAACAACTCTATCTCTTTAGATAGATTTTTAAAAATTAAAAATTTATGATAGATATTTATATATATTATATAATTTATACTATTATTAATTAAACATAAATTTTTAATATTATCAATAAATTAAATTACACTTTGGCCCTCTCCAGTTTAGTATAAATACAAATACATACATGTCCATCACTTCAACTTGCTGTCCCTAATAATTAAAAGATTATCATATTACTTTACTTCTAGCGTTAAATTTATATATTTTTTGTCTCTTCTGCCAACATGCACTCCTTAGAATGTGGGGAGTAAACTCTCTTAACAAATATATATATATTTTTTCTTTTTGTCTTAGAAATGCAGTTTGGAGAAAAAGGGTTATAACAAATAATTATTTTTTTTTCTTTTTATTTTAGCTAGGAAAAAAACTTGTTTTGTTGATAATGACCTACATAACAATCTATCATAGGTCTCAATCCACATAAAGTATGGAATTAACCTTGTGATCAATTGAAGACACACTGTAAACGAATTGGTTCCAAAAGAAACCTTAATTTGACAAATTCTCAATTTTGGGCCATTAGTTTGTTGATAAGTCAAAAGTAGCCAAGTACATAAATAGAAGTCATATGTATGTAGTACTCTAGAGAACGCCATATATATGCATATATACATATTTTTAGATAAACTGTCATGTCTGTACATGATTTCATTATTATATATGTAGGAGTGAACTAAAAGCAAGCATTCTGGGGGGAGGCGTCCCATTTGACAGGGTCCACGGGATGCATGCATTTGACTACCCTGGCAAAGACCCCAGGTTCAACGAGGTTTTCAACAAGGCAATGGTCGGCCACACAGGACTAGCCATGAAGAAAATCCTCGAGTACTACAAGGAGGGTTTCAATTCGAGCAGCTGAAACAACTGGTCGATGTTGGTGGTGGTCTTGGAATCGCACTCGGTTTGATCACATCCAAGTACCCCCATATTAAGGGTATTAATTTTGACCTGCCCCATGTTGTCCGAGATGCCCCATCCTATCCGGGTACGTACGCCTTTTCTCTTTCCCTGATGCTAAGCGTAGAGAAATTAGCTAGCTTTTGAAGACGGCCGGTATATATTTTGATTTCATTAATGTGATGGATGGATGGATCGATTATGTAGGTGTGGAACATGTTGGCGGAAATATGTTTGAAAGTGTTCCAGAAGGAGAGGCAATCTTAATGAAGGTGAGAATATTGGATTTTGCAGCGGGCATCATGTTCATGGGATTTACATTATTAATTAATTAACTAATTATAGTTTGATGATGCATATAATCTCGTAGTGTATCCTTCATGACTGGAGCGATGATCACTGCTTGAAGCTGCTAAAGAATTGCCACAAAGCGCTGCCGGAAAATGGAAAGGTAATCGTAGTGGAAGCAATTCTGCCGACGGAACCTGACACTAGATCAGCGACAATCGCTAATTACGAAATAGATCTGGTCATGATGACTCAAAACCCAGGAGGCAAGGAGCGCAACCGACAGGTGTTTCTTCGCTTGGCAACTGGAGCTGGATTTTCTGGCATTAGATTTGAGGCTTTTGCCTTTAACTTCTGGGTCATGGAATTTTACAAGTAGATCGATCATGTACTAGATGCAGATGGCCAGCACCAGCACCAGCAGCCTGTTTAATTAATTATGTAGGACTTGCCTGGCCCTTCATCTTGCATTCCCGCTTTGAATTTCGTTAACAAAATAAACTCATCAGAGGATTGGAACAGTGTCAAATTTTAATTTAAGATGATCTTTATGTTAGTAATTTCAGTCGTTCGATCTTTAGCATTGGTAATTTGATTTTGTTGTCGCTCGAGCACAATAATGAATTTATGAGATGAAAACGTCATCATCAAATCATTTTGAATCTGCAAGAAAGAAAATAGTCAAAGCCCATGAAGAGATTTCCACGCAAATACTTTAATACTCAAGTCAGACACTGAAGATATAGAAAGTCCCAGAGTAGTATTCACATCAGTATATCTTTTTTGGAATAAGAACTTGCTTATTTATACAGGAGCATGAATCAATCTTAAGTCTGCTAGGATTACAACTCTTACAAATATTGTTCATCTCTTACGGATGATATTTATCCTCTAGGAGAAATTTTTAGTTGTTGGAGTTATCCTGACTTGGATGTTGTGTGGGACCCCTTCCCCCCCCCCCAAAAAAAAAAAAAAAAAAAAATAATAATAATAATAATATTTGGTGAAAACGTTCTGACAGTAAGCCCGTCTTGGAAGGGGTAGGAAACTGTGGGGCACTCGCCTCGAATGTCATTGCTAAGGGGGGTTTCTCTTGCCCATGCGATCATCACCGAAGAGGAGGAGAGAGAACCTCGATCTCCCGCCTATGTTGTCGTTGCCAAGGGGTAGGAGATCGTTTATGTTGAGCCAAATTGATTCAATCAATATATTGTGTATTTTGATGTTTAACAAAACATAATTTTACTAAAACTAGTTTTGATATATTTAAATCCCCTAATGAATTTTTGATGTATCTTATGGTGGATAACATATTTTAAGTATTATAATATTTTGTATATAAAAATAAATCAAGAAATGCTATTTGTTCTAAGTGGAAGATTAACGCATTATTAGGGAACATATAAGAAAATATTTTCATTTTGAAAATCTATCTCCCGATTTTTTGATAGCTAATATTCATTGTTGTTAAAATAATTTTTAAGGAATTTTTCAAGAAATAGAAGGTATATATTTGAGGATGGTAAAATCGTTAAATCTGGAATTTATTTTAAAATTAAAATTATATTTTCTTATTGTTATGAATTTTAAATTTTTAGATATTTTTATATATTTTTATTGAATTCAAATATAGGGTACTTTCTTATTTACATTTATGTATTAAAGTAATGGAAGGTAAAATATAATTTAAAGAAAATGTGAACATTTACTTAAATTAAATAAATATAAATATGTTATAATGTATTCATGCTATGGATAGTATCTTCAAAGCAAATCTAATTTTTCTGAAAATCTAGACTAAGAGTCGACTCCCAATGAGGCACAGTCGATTGTGTATTATGTAGAGTTGTGGTAGTCGAGAGCAGGTTTTTCCCAGTCAACTGAGAGTCGACTGTAAGCCAATGAGAGTCGATTATTGGCTTCGAAAGTCGACTATAGGTGTCATAGAGTCGATTGTCGGTTAGAATAGTAGATTGTCAAACTCCAACGGTCAAATTTTTCTAGTCGTTACGAATCTATTAGAAGCTCAAATATATATATTTTCAAGAGATTTCTGGAGAAGACTAATGCACTGTCAAGATCTATCATTCTAAAGCACACCCAAGTTTTCAAGCACTCAAGAAAAACAATCCAAGGCCCAAGCATTAAATATACATCATTTGGAGCCCAAGTAATTAGTGATCAATTTTGTAAAAATTTTGTTATAATTTCACCCTTATTTTGATCTTAAAATGGTTTAAATTGAATACTATTATGCATTTTGTGATTGCGTGTAGGTTTAAAAAATATTAATATAAAAAATATATAAAATAAAAAATAAATATTATATATATAATATATGGATTGCAAGCCCAAAAGAATGAAGGTCCAAGCCCAACACAAGGAAGGTCCAAGCCCAAAACAAGGAAAAACCCAAGTCCTACAAGTCGCTTACATCATCGCTTGCATCATGGGTTGGAATGATGTCATCGCTTACATCAAATCACGAAATTTCAAGAACTACACTTTGGCCCGAACATTTTAAGTAATTAGATATTTTATTTATCTTTGTATTTTTAAATTAGGTATTTTATTTTCTTTAGATATTTTGTATTATTAAATTATATAATTAAGTGGTCTCCATTGCATCTTGGAGCCTATAAATAGAGCACTTGGAGTGCATTTGTAACCATTCAATTTTCCTATAATGAAAACATAGTTGTGTTCTAAAGATTTCTCTCTCAAATTTTTCACTTTAGTTTCTATATAGTGTTGTTCTTAGAATTTCTCTCTCAAGTCTTCAACTTTTGTTTCCATATAGTTGTATTATGTTATTCATATTGTCTTTTTATTATATACCGCCTATATGGTCGGTTGAATATTGTCTTTAAATATTGTATTTTCATTATATACTGCCTATATGGTCGGTTGAATATTGTCCTTAAATATTGTCTTTTCATTATATACCGCCTATATGGTCGGTTAAAAAATTATCTTTTAAATATTGTCTTTTCATTATATACAGCCTATATGGTCGGTTTAAAAGTTGTCTTTTAAATATTGTCTTTTAATTCCCGTCATTTAAATTTTTACTAATTTATTTTAAAATGAAGATGAGTAGCTAAATCCAATCATGGGTTAAGGCAAGGACAGTGTCCAACGCCAATGATTCCCAAAGAAAGCTGCACTTCAAATGTGTAATATTAATCTGATTTAATTCGAGCAGTGTGCGTATAGTGTATCTTTGAGTTTGGATTGGAGCATAAACCTAACTTAGAGTTTTCATGCCACGTATGGAGATTGCTAGACCTGGAAATGTTTTCATACTCAAGCCCAAATGATTAATTTGTACCTATAAATTCTATCTGTGGGATATAATTCAATTTATGATAATTGCTTAACTTAGAATTTCCATGCCATGTATGGAGATTGCTTAAACAAGAATTATCATTATCTTGAAATAAAATTACTGACAGATCTGCAAAACTTAATTCAAATGAATATTACTGATCTTTTCTATTAAATTGAGAATTAATTGGTTTTGATACTAAAATTGTCTTGATCCAAGCTACTTAAATTTAGTGTTAATTTAGTTTTAATCATTTCCTTTAGATCATCTTAATCACCTCTTAAAATCAAATATTCAGTGATTTCTGTTTTCATCCAAAATAATCTCCCTGTGAACCAACTCAAACTCACCGAATTATAAATTTAAAATTATACTACACGCACACTCGCACACTAGCGAGTATAATCGCCCAATACCTTCTTTAACAAGAGGATTAATGTTTGATAAATTTGATTGTTGTTTTGATAAATAAATGTGTAGGATAGCATAGCAGTCAGTTTTTGGCACCGTTGTCGGGGAGATTAATTGGTAACTTAGTGTGTTATTTTTGTTATTTTACTACTTAAAAAAAAACAAAAAAAAAATATTTTAAAGATAGAAAAAAAATCTATATATTTAAAAAAACTGTTAGGTAACTTTTAGTTACTAAACAGTGTATGAGACTTAGATCAGGTAGACTGCTAGAATAAGAAGTCAATTCACAATCTCTAATGTCTCAACAAAATGATAACATGTCTGCTCAAGGGTGTGATCATGCTGATCAAGATCCCTTGGGAGCTGAAATGCTTTGACCTCTCAGGGACTATTTGCACCCTCCGAGGCAAACTGCTCCCTCTTGCATTGTACTTCCAGTTAATCATCATAGATTCAACTTCAAACCAGGTACCATTCAGATGTTATCTACTTTTCATGGTATGGATTCAGAAAATCCTTACACTCACATGAGAGAATTTGAAGAGGTCTGCGGCACTTGTGTCGATCAAAATGTTAATGAGGATACTGTGAGGCTAAAATTGTTCCCATTTTCGTTAAAAGACAAAGCTAAAATGTGGTTGAACACATTAGAGTCGAGATCAATAGGAACATGGAGAGAAATGCAAACTAAATTTTTAAAGAAATACTTTCCGGCCAATAGGACATCATCCCTTCAAAGACAAATGATGAACTTTGCTTGTAAACACACCGAGTCATTTGCTCAAACCTGGGATCGTTTCAAAGATCTACTTCTTACTTGCTCACATTATGCTTTTAAGCAATGGCGGGTGGTTAGTTTTTTTCATGATGCCTTGACCCCCAACCTTAAGATGTTAGTGTCGACCATGTGCAATGGTGAATTTTACGAGAAGACACTAGAAGATGCTTTTCATTTTTTCTACATTTTAGCTGAGAATACTAGGAATTGGGAGGTAAGTCCATTGTCTTTGGAAGACTGAAGAGAGCATGTCAGTTCGCAGCCTCGAGGAAAATTTCAAATAAGTGAAAGTGATAACATCAATGCTCGGTTAACAGCATTAACAAAGAAGATGGAAGAATTAAAGTTAAAAAAAACCAAGGCCGTCCATGAGGTGGAAGTCCTTTGCGTGGTCTGTGAGACGAATGACTATATGACAAAAGATTGTCCTACCATTCTTGCTTTTAAAAAGGTCCTATATGGCCAAGCATCTGGATCACAACCACGTCACACTGAGGGTAGGCCTTATCAGAATCAGAATCAGGGTGGGAACTACTCAAGGTACAATCCTACTTCCAATACATACCACCCCAACTCCCATAATCACCCTAATTTTTCATGGAGAAACGATTCTGCCGCCCAACCCCATGCACCATTCCCCTCATAGCCACAGTCTTACCAACTAAACCAAGGGTCATCTGGTGCATATCAACCTCCTCATAGGAGATCTCTAGAGGACACCCTACAACAATTCATGTAAGGTCAAATAGGAACTAATACCCAAGTAGCCAAGTTTCAAGAACAAACAAACAGGGCTTTAAAAGACATGAGAAGTCAGCTGACTAAGTTGACTCAGACCTTGAGTCTTAGAGAACTAGGGAAGTTTCCCTCACAACCAAGTCCGAACCCCGTAGGTCAAGGTCATAGGGCTGAAGGGTCATCTAGTGAGAATCACGAACAAGTCCAGTCTGTCACTATCCTTAGGAGTAGGAAAGTAATTGAAAAACCTGAGGACCCTAGGACAGTGTGGCCTGCCACTAGTGAAAAAGACCAAAGGTATGATGAAATGAATGATGAGGAAGTGAATGAAGGAAGTAAAGAGGGTAAGAAGAAAGCTGAGAAGGAAGAAATAGAGCAAGAGAGAAAGCAAAAGGAAAAAGGGAAGAGTATTGAAGAGAGGTCCAAATTTGAACCTCGACCACCCTTTCCTAAAAAATTAGCCCAATCAAAAAAGAGATAAAACAAATGCAGACATATACGAGGTGTTCAAACAGGTAAGGATAAACATTCCTTTATTGGATGCAATTAAGCAAACACCTTCGTATGCTAAGTTGTTGAACGATCTCTGTACAGTCAAAAGAAAAATCGATATGTGGGAAAAAGCATTCCTCACAAAACAAGTAAGTGCTATCCTTCAATTCAAGACCCCTCCAAAGTACAAAGACCTAGGATGTTTTACCATTACTTGCATAATTGGAAGCCAAAAAGTCGACCAAGCACTTCTTGACCTAGGGGCTAGTGTCAACCTGTTACCTTTCAGTGTCTATCAGCAGCTAGGGTTGGGAGAACTCAAGCCCACTAGGGTCACTCTTCAATTGGCCGACCGTTCAGTAAAAGTTCCTCACGGGATTGTGGAGGATGTCCTAATCCAAGTGGACAAATTCTATTTCCTAGTGGACTTCATTGTCTTAGATACCCAGCCCCACTAGGGTCCTCAGTCGCCTATTCCTGTTATCCTAGAGAGACCATTCCTTGCTACTTCGAATGCTATCATCAAAGTGATTCTTTGCCAGTAGTGATTTCATCAAGCCTAGAATTGCCTCAAGAGGAGGCATTACTAGATCTC
The DNA here is from genome assembly GCF_014633365.1 of Diospyros lotus. NCBI lineage: Eukaryota > Viridiplantae > Streptophyta > Magnoliopsida > Ericales > Ebenaceae > Diospyros > Diospyros lotus. Next base: position 25,456,696 of record NC_068342.1, read on the forward strand.
CTCAAAATGCACAAAAAAGCTATAGGATGGTCCATCTCTAACCTACATGGCATTAGCCCCCTCACTTGCACCCATAGGATCTTCTTAGAGGAAAATGCGAAACCTGTAAGGCAAATGCAAAGGCGTCTGAACCCAAACATGAAAGAAGTTTTCCGGGGAGAGGTTCTTAAACTGTTAGATGTAGGTATCATCTACCCCATCTCAGATTCCAAATGGGTCAGTCTGACTCAAGTTGTACCTAAGAAGTCAAGAGTCACTGTGATAGCAAATGAGAATAATGAGCTCATCCCTACGCGCATCCAGACTAGATGGCGTATGTTCATTGATTATAGGAAGCTCAACTCTGTGATGAGGAAGGATCATTTTCTACTTCCATTTCTGGATCAGGTCTTAGAGAGAATAGCGGGACATGCCTTCTACTGCTTCTTGGATGGGTACTCTGGGTATAATCAAATCAAAATCGCGTTAGAGGATCAGGAGAAGACCATATTCACTTGTCCATTCGGGACATTTTCTTACAAACGAATGCCATTCGGTCTGTGCAATGCCCCTGCAACATTTCAAATATGCATGATGAGCATTTTCAGTGAATTGGTAGAGAATGTGGTGGAATTCTTCATAGATGACTTCTCAGTGTATGGAGATAGCTTCAATAATTGTTTGAAAAATTTAGAAAGAGTTGAAAATTTAGAGAAAGTCCTGGAGCAGTACAAGGAAACACATTTAATGCTTAATTGGGAGAAGTGTCACTTCATGGTCACTCAAGGAAGTGTCTTGGGACACATTGTTTCTTCTAAGGGTATTGAGGTCGATCAGTTTAAGGTTGAATTAATTCAAAAATTACCTACTCCGAAGAATGTGAGGGATGTTAGGTCTTTTCTTGGCCATGCTGGTTTTTATAGGCGTTTTATTGCTTCATTTAGTGCCATAGCCAGACCTTTATGTAGCCTTTTAGCCCTATACATGCCCTTTAAGTGGACCAGTAAGTGTCAAACTGCTTTTGAGAAATTAAAAAACTCACTTGTTTCTGCACCCATCATTTAGTCCCCTGATTGGTCCCTACCATCTGAGCTGATGTGTGACGCCAGTGATTACGCTATAGGAGCCGTGTTAGGGTAAAGGAAAGACAAGAAACCTCATGTGATATATTATGCTAGCAAAACTCTTAATGAGGCTCAAAAGAACTATACCATGATAGAGAAAGAGTTGCTAGCAGTTGTCTACGCCCTAGACAAATTTCAATCTTACCTCGTGGGGTCATTGGTGATTGTTTTTACTGACCATGCTGCTCTCAAATATTTATTCACAAAGCAGCATGCAAAACCCCATCGAGATTAGAGACAAAAAGGGAGTAGAAAATGTGGTGGCCGATCACTTATCTCGTCTACCATGCCAAAATCTTAATCAATTTGAAAACCCAATCCAAGATTCTTTTCATGACGAACAATTGTTTCAAACAAACACTCAAACTGAACTACCCTCCTTTCCATGGTACGCTGACATAGCAAATTATCTAGTCACTAAACGGATCCCTAATTGTTGGTCCAAACTAGATAAACAAAATTTTTTTAGGAAGGTGGTGACATTTTTCTGGGATGACCCATACCTGTTCAAGTATTGTCTTGACCAAATCATCCGCAAATGCATTCTCAATCATGAACAACAAAGTGTCATTAATTTCTGTCACACTCTTGCTTGTGGAGGCCATTTTTCCATCAAGAAAACAGTTGCAAAAATTCTACAAAGTGGATTTTATTGGCCGACACTATTTAAGGATGTATACAGATTTTGTGCAAGTTGTGATCGATGTCAAAAAATAGGCAGTCTATCTAAGAGAAACATGATGTCGTTACAACCAATCCAGGTGTTAGAAGTCTTTAACTACTGGGGTATAGACTTTATGGGTCCATTTGTTAACTCGTTTGGGCATGAGTATATCTTGCTGTTGACTACGTGTCTAAATGGGTCGAAGCAATCCCAACAAGGAGCAATGACCATAGGATTGTTGTGAAATTTTTAAGAGAGAACATTTTCAGTCGGTTTGGGATGCCACGAGCGATAATTAGTGATGGGGGTTCCCATTTTTGTAATAAGATCATGGCAGGACTCATGAAAAAATATGGTGTGCAGCACAAGATTTCCACACCATATCATCCCCAGACCAGTGGTCAGGCCGAGTTAGCTAATAGGGAGATTAAACATATCCTAGAAAAGATCGTTGCCACCAATCGTAAAGACTGGTCTTTGAGATTAGTGGACACTCTTTGGGCATATAGGACTGCATATAAAACGATATGGGGAATGTCTCCATATAGATTAGTGTATGGTAAACCTTGTCATCTACCCGTGGAAATTGAATATAGATCATATTGGGCAATTCAAAGAATCAACAAGAGTTTGACCGAAGCAGGCTTCTCTAGGAACCTCCAATTAAATGAGCTTAATGAAATAAGAAACGATGCATTTGAAAATGCACGACTGGCCAAGCTTCGCATGAAAGAGTTGCATGATCGACGCATCATTAGGAAAAGCTTTCATGTCAGGCAACAGGTACTCTTGTATGATTCTCGATTGCATTTATTCCTGGGAAAATTAAAGTCAAGATGGGTTAGCCCCTTCATAATTAAGTTCATCTCGAAATATGGGGCTTTCGAAATTGAAAATCAGGAGTTAGGGCAATGCCTTAAGGTAAATGGTCATAGGTTGAAACCTTATCGGTATAGTTATGAGGAAGACGAAGGAAGTGTGGATTTAGGGGATCCACCATCAAATGAGGAAAGGAGGTTTCGTATCATCTGGGAATCTGATATTAAAAGACCACCTTTCCATTTAGGTTAAATGGATGTCTCTAGGTCCAGGACATTAATAACAACCCCTGTACCTATTGAGGGTGAAAAAAACACCACATATTCATGCATTGATGACCGCCAGGTATGCCTATCCTCTATCTTTTCTATTATTGTCGATTGAGGATAATGCGCAATTCAAGTTGGGGGGTAAGGTGTACTTAAGGAATTATTTTGGGTGGTATATGTGATTTTATTGGGCCCCTTAAAAAAAAACTAAAAAAAATAATGATAATAAAAAAAATATAATAAAATAAAAATTTTACTTTTTTTAAAATATATATATATATATATATAAATATATATATACATAAAGATATAAGAGGGAGACAGATTTAATGCCGATTTCAACTATTTCTTTTTTTAGGCAGAGCAATCACACTGCCCTATAAAGGAAATGACACACTGCCCTATAAAGAAAATGGAGACGCCGAATGTTGAAAAAGAAACGCCGAACATTGAAAAAGGAGACGCCAGACGTGACCCTGCACTTGTGGCACGCTGATAGCATGCATATTTATGCTATATTTTGGCATTTCACCTTAGTCTTATTACGCCATTTGAAGTAATTTTTGTTGATCTTTCATGGTTTCTATTTTATTATACTTCAAATCGTCCTTACACCATTTTCTATCTTACTTCTATGGATCCAAGCTTGCTTAGCTTTAGGGAATATTGGATGGGCTAGAGAAGCAGCTGGAAAAGACTTGAAGTGGCTCATTTCGGACTTCATGAGGGTAGGCCGGCCTTGGGCAATTGTGGGACTCATCTAAAGGAGCTTGGGCTCACTTTCAAGGAGCAGATTTGGGCTGCTCGATTTTACTGTTTTGGGCTCACTTATCTCTCTTATGTTTCTTCTCTTTTCTGTTGGACTAGGCCCAACCCTAGCCTTCCTAGCTCTTCCTTTCTTAGCCATGTATTTAAGGCCTCTTAGCACTTATTTCCAGGAGGAAGGGAGAGGAAAAAGAGAGGAGATTCTGGCCGTTTTTCTTGTTGTTAGCATTTTTCTGTTTTCTTTATTTTGTCTCCATTTTGTCTCATTTTTGTCTTCCTTGCTATAATGAAAGGCTAGAGCTATTGTGACCGGTTGTGTATCTTGAACCCGTGTGGAATCTGTGTCCCGGATGAGCTGCAAAAACCTAGTTTGTTTGTTTTAATCTTATTCATTTCCATTTGGTTTAATTTGAGCAGATTTTCGAATGCATGGAGTTCATGGCAGGTTTGTGTGAATTTGCATGGATTCATTTCCTGTTAAATGCTTAAGAGAACAGAGTGTTGTAGCCGGTTGGTATAACATCTCGAAAATGAATATAATGTGCTTGAATGGTTGTTCTTGCATAGCTCCGGATGGGTTGAATAGAGAGTGAATGGTTGCATTTTGTTTATAAGAGATTTCTGTATTCATTTTGTTGTTCCAATCATTCTAATCCTTGGACGGTTGTTGGGGATGCTTTAAGTTTGATATCCGGAGATTAAAACATCTAACAAGCCAAGATTTATAGGTTGGACAAGGAAGATTTCACAGAGGGGACAAATACACAGCTGGTTGCATTTCATTTACTGATTTTCATCTATCCTTGTCTTTCTGTTTTGTTACTTAGTGTTCTGTCAAAACCCCCCCCCCCCTAAACAAACTGTTGTTTATATTGGTTCTCCTTGTTGGTAGAAGAAAGTGAGGCTCCTTGTGAGAGACGACCTAGGGTTCACTTTGCTGCAAACTAGAGAAGAGATACATAGATATCTAATTCTGGAGTGGTTCGACAGCCGTCGGCCACACGCCTCGAGCCAAGTGTGGTTGTTGGAATGGTGACTTCCACAGCCCTACAAGAGACCCTGTATCTGCATGAGGCAAGCCATACTTCTTTGAGTTCAGTCTTCTCTCATTTGTGTTGTTCTTCGATCAGGTACTCTCGTCCCTTTTGTAAGATTCATAGTTTTTTTTTTTTTTTTACTTTTCTCTTACTATAGTTGTGTTTTAAAAAAAATGGATCTTCAGCTCTTGAAAATTCGCAAGTACTATCCATCTCTCCCACAAAATGATTTGAAAAAGATTTATGCCACTAGGTGTGAAAGACTTAGGCTTTTGATGTGTAAAAATATCCCTGAAGATATTCGTTGGTTAATTGAAGCAAAAGTTTAATTTTTGGCGAAAATTCACCTAGTTTTAAGCATTTTCCAAGATTGGGAAAGAGTAGTTTTTTGAAAAAAAGAAGAGCGAAAAGATTAAATGGTTGTCACAAATGTGCTCAATGGACTTGTAACACACGATGCAAATCTGTGGGGTTTACTTCTATAAATCGAGATGATAAAATTAGTTTCATAAAAGATAGGCTGAGTAAGGAGTCTTTGGATGATATCCGTTTGACTCTTGAGATGCATCCATGTGGAATAGTGCAACGAGAAATTCTTGCTTTATGGACCTAGTTTAGAAGTGACCACCAACTCTATAGTTTTAGGAATCTGACTATAATTAACCCTGTTTGCCAATCTATAAGAAATTGGATGGGAAGCCTATTCCCACTTCATAGAAGGCGTTTAAGCCATTTCTAGACGTAAAACCAAAGGAACATGTGAGCCACAATCACAACTACTTGTATATACGCATGATTTTTGTTTGTGTTTATTTATTGTTGAATTTCTATATAATTACTTTTGATCGCCAAACTTCTTTAACTAGTTCTACTTTCAGGGCATACATAAAGAACTAACATAAATGGAAGGCCAGCCAGTTCGTCAAATCAATACCATATGTGTACTATGTGGCTCTCAACTTGGGAGCAATATTTGTTACACACTTGCAGCAAGCAAACTTGGCCTAAAATTGGGAGAGAAAAAAATTAATTTGGTCTATGGAGGGGGAAGTCGTAGATTGAATGGATGTGTTTCACAGGCAACACATCTTGGGAAATCATATGTGGTAGGTGTTATGCCAATCCGTTTGGCTGATCCACAGATTTTCTTGTATACCTTGTGTCAACTTATAAGAACGACTTCTATGTCTGAGCACATGGCTTGCAAGATTTATTAGTCAGACGCCTTCATTACTTTACCAGGAGGTTTTGGTATACTTGAAGAAATATTTTGTATAATCTCCTAGGCCAAGAGCAATCTCCATACCAAACCCATTGGACTTTTAAATATTAACAATTTTTTCGATGGGTTGCTCTCTTTTCTTGATCAGGCTGTGGAACAAAACTTCATTTCTCTTTCAGCAAGAAAGATTCTCATTTTTGCATCCACTATTGAGGAGCTGCTAGAGAAATTACACGCTTATGTTCCATAGCACGATCCTTACAAGACTCGGATAGACTGGTCTAAGGCAATTGGAAACAAGCGTCAAAGGGGTCCAATTAATTTAAATTTATCCCTCTAAGGAGGGCAAGTCTATGATAAGATGGCTGAGTAAGGAGTACTTTTTTATACTCTTGAGACGCATCTGTTTATTTTGACTTGCATGAATTTATTTTATGTTTTGTTTAAAAAAATTGTGGAATGCTGTTAAGCAAGTCTATGATAAGATGGCTAAGTAAGGAGTACTTTTTGTACTCTTGAGACGCATCTCTTAATTATATGACTTGCATGAATTTTTCTTATTTCGGTGTGAACAAAAATATAAAAAATATATATGTAAGGTATTCTCACTTGTTTGTTGAAGATTTAGCAGTTCACAGTAAACTTACAGACTTGTGGAGTTACAGGTATTCCTAACAACCCTATTTTATTACTGCAATTCAAGTTGGGGGGAGTAAGGTATATTTATGAATTATTTGGTCTATGTTTAACTGTAAATGTGCAATTGCATATTTGTAGTTTTGTGTGAATTGTTTACTTTTATCTACTCCTATTAAAAAAATTGTGTGTGCTTTAAATAATGCTATACCTAAAGCTTTGGAGTTATACACTGATAGCCAGTTAAGTTTGCAATATGAATCATGAATGCATTAATTTCTTATTTGGAAATGTATTTCGGTTTCGAATTTGAAATTTTTATATTCATGAGATTATTGTGAATAAATCTAGCTAGTGTAAAGTCTAATTGTTATGGGACTAGCAATGTTTAAGTTGGGGGTATGATTAGTGATCAATTTTGTAAAAATTTTGTTATAATTTCACCCTTATTTTGATCTTAAAATGGTTTAAATTGAATACTATTATGCATTTTCTGATTGCGTGTAGGTTTAAAAAATATTAATATAAAAATACATGTAAAATATATAAAATAAAAAAATAAATATTATATATATAATATATGGATTGCAAGTCCAACACAAGGAAGGCCCAAGCCCAAAATAAGGAAAAGCCCCAGTCCCACAAGTTGCTTACATCATTGCTTGCATCATCGGTTACATCATGGGTTGGAATGATGTCATCGCTTACATCAAGTAACGAAGTTTCAAGAACTACACTTTGGCCCAAACTTTTTAAGTAATTAGATATTTTATTTATCTTTGTATTTTTAAATTAGGTATTTTATTTTTTTTAGATATTTTGTATTATTAAATTATATAATTGAATGGTCTCCATTGCATGTTGGAGCATATAAATAGAGCACTTGGGGTGCATTTGTAACCATTCAATTTTCCTATAATGAAAGCATAGTTGTGTTCTAAAGATTTATCTCTCAAATTTTTCACGTTAGTTTCTATATAGTGTTGTTCTTAGAATTTCTCTCTCAAGTCTTCAACTTTTGTTTCCATATAGTTGTATTATGTTATTCATATTGTCTTTTTATTATATACCGCCTATATGGTCGGTTGAATATTATCTTTAAATATTGTCCTTTCATTATATACCGCCTATATGGTAGGTTGAATATTGTCTTTTCATTATATACCGCCTATATGGTCGGTTAAAAAATTATCTTTTAAATATTGTCTTTTCATTATATACCGCCTATATGGTCAGTTTAAAATTTATCTTTTAAATATTGTCTTTTAATTCCCGTCATTTAAATTCCTGCTAATTTATTTTAAAATGAAGATGAGTAGCTAAATCCAATCTTGGGTTAAGGCAAGGACAGTGTCCAACGCCAATGATTCCTAAAGAAAGTTACGCTTCAAATGTGTAATATTAATCTGATTTAATTTGAGCAGTGTGCGTGTAGTGTATCTTTGAGTTTGGATCGGAGCATAAGCCTAACTCAGAGTTTCCATGCCACGTATGACGATTGCTAGACCTCTAAATATTTTCATACCCAAACCCAAATGATTAATCTGTACCTATAAATTCTATATGCGGGATATAATTCAATTTATGATAATTTCTTAAACAAGAATTATCATTATCTTGAACTAAAATTACTGATAGATCTGCAAAACTTAATTCAGATGAATCTTACTGATATTTTCTATTAAATTGAGAATTAATTGGTTTTGACATTGAAATTGTCTTGACCCAAGCTACTTAAATTCAGTGTTAATTTAGTTTTAATTCTTTCATTTAGATCATCTTAATCAACTCTTAAAATCAAATATTCAGTAATTTCTATTTTCATCCAAAATAATCTCCCTGTGAACCGACTCGGACTCACCGAATTATAAATTTAAATTTGTACTACATGCACACTCGCACACTAGCGAGTATAATCGCCCTATACCTGCTTTAACAAGAGGATTAGGTTGTGTTCTCTTTACTGGTTTCAAGTCATTTTTAGTTTTCAGTTTTCTAAAATAATGAAAACGCGTTCTCTTTACTGTTTTTAAAAATGCATTTTTGAAAACAAAAAAAAAATTGTAAAGAAAACTCAAAACAACAAAAAGTTGTTTTGAGTGTTTTCATTCAAAACAAACTCTAAAATCAAAATACATTTATTTATTCATATTTTATTATTATAATGAAAAAAATATTACAAAATTCATTAACTTTAAAATGTATATATATTTTTAATAGTATATTAACATTAAATATTTATAACTTACTTAATAGTCAAATTTATTGAATAAAATATCATTAAAAAAATATTTTCAAAATTTCAAAGAGAACACGTTTTCTAATTTTCTGTTTTAAAAAATAGTTTTTCAAAATGACAAAGAGAACGCATTTTCAATTTTCTAAAAATAGACTATCAAAACAGAAAACTGAAAATGAATTTAAAACTCAAAACTGAAAATTGAAAAGTAAGGAGAATGCAGCCTTAATGTTTGATAAATTTGGTTGTTGTTTTGATAAATAAATGTGTAGGGTAGTGTAGCAGTCACCAAGGCAAATAAGAAGAAGTTTTCTTCTTATTGGTAACTCTTATATTATTTGTTCATTTGCCTTATAATATTTAATCTTGTATTCATATCCATATTAGTCCAAGTTTGTTGGACATAGGATTGTTTATTTGTATTAATTGTGGATTATGAGTGGACTCTTAAAGCCAAATTAATCTAGGTCTTTTGTTGTAACAGTTTTCGGGGTGAGTTAAAAAAATCTTGATGTTGTGTAAAAGTTTTCTAGGTGAACTTGTTGAAAAACCTAAGTGTGGTTTTAGTGGAACCTCAAGTGTCGAGTTGACCTTGAGAGAGTGGAGTAGGTGTTGGAGACACTGAATCACTATATATTCTTCTGATGTTATTGTTGTTTGCATATTTATATTGCTATCACTCCCAAATAACATATATATTTATAACAAGTATTTTCTTTGTATAAGAAAAGCTCGAGAGTTTTCAAAAGGGAAGAATTCGGTTGAATAAGTTTTTAACACTCAATCACCCCCCTCTTGAGTGGCCATTGTGTGTCAAGCGTCCAACAGTTTCTCCCTCCCATGATGTCTTCAAACTCGAGCATGACGGTCCCTGGTGGGATAGTCTTGTGAGCGACCATCTCATGTCGACAGCCTCAGGCACAACAATCATGGTCTTTCACCTTGTTTAATTAAGGTCTCCCACCTTGCACCTTGTCACACTTCCTAAGCCTTACACCACTGTTTGCTTGCTTTGTGCTTTGCATGCCTTCCTAGCTTCTCCCCCTTGTTTAACTTGCCACCCATGCCTTCCTCCTTCTTTAATTTATAAATTATTATACTTATACATGTAACTTGGTGGGTTTCCATGGTTATATAAATATATATATATATATTAGTGGAATTGGAGGAAGCAAGCCATTGTCGCACATGCTATTATAATATAATACATATATGTATGTTGGTGGAAAGAATGAAGTCAGCTGACGTGGGCTAGAGAGGTCTCTCGCATGCATTACCCACGTCGCTAGCGCCAAGAGGGGATGGGAGACCTCTTCCATCTGCATTGTTGTTGTTAGAAGTCTCTCACTGCTGGGTCTTGCCCATTTTCCAGGTCGACCCACATTTTATTTTTATTTTTATTTCTAATTTTTATGTTTCTCTTGCCCTTTTTTACCTACTTATCAATTACTCCCCACTCTTTCATTTGAGTTTCTCATATGAAAGAGTAGATTATGTTATGACTTGCATTTGTTTCTCTTTTATTTATTGTGTTCTAAATGTTTTGGTGTTGTTTTTGCTCGTTTTGCACTTCGATCCATTTTCATGCTTTTGCGCTTCAATTTGTTGGATAATGAGCCTTAGATCACTCCCATGCATTCTCCACTTTAGTAAGATCTTCTAATTTGCGATCTATACGTGTTCTTCTCAGATCTGCCAACCACATAGGTTAGGGCTAAGATGGATGGATGGTGGTTAGTAGCACCATACCTTAGTTCTACAAATGAATCGTTGTATAAAAGATAATCACCTCGAATAAAATCTTTCTTGTCATCGGCTCCCCAATTTGAGTGTAGGGGATAGCTAGGCTCTAACTAGGAAGTGATTAGGATTTTAGAATTATGATAAGCATGCTAATTGAAGCTAGGGTTAAGAGCCCACATTTTGTCATATTCATATCATTGGTCTCGAACCCATCCACCATGTGGAAACCAAGTTTAGTTAACTGTAGTCAATTACCCTTTTAGACTTTTAGGGAGGCGCTCTTAAGGCTAAACTATTAAAAAGGAACATAACTTAAGTGGAGCGTCGCTCGACTTTTAATCCTGAATAAATCACTGGATTGCATTGAGAATATGACATAGTTGAGGCTGGGATGGAGTAGGGATGCGATGCAATATAGCTCCCCAGTCTTTTGTTGACGACTAATTCTGTCATAAGACCTTCCATTGAGAAAGATTGCATCGTCGCTTCCCAGTCATTTGTGTAGACCGATTTGTTATAAGACTTTGCATTGGGGAGGATTGTGTTAGACCGGGAAGTGCTATGGCACACACTAAGAGGGGGTGAATTGGTTATATTAAAAAATTCTTTTGAGAAACAGAGATATCAACCGTGTAAAAAACAATCTTGTTTTGTGAAAAGTAAATATGAAATCTTATGAATGAATGAATGAATTAAGTAGGGATAAAAATGCTAACATGAACAAATAAAAACAGGAAGCACAGAAGACAAAAAATTTATAGTGGTTCGGCTTTCCAAGCCTAGTCCACTACCTTAGCTACCCACTAAGGATTTTGAAGCAAATTCACTATCAACCCCCTACTCAACCCGAGTAGGTTCTCTAGTCCGTGACTAGGAAAAACTTACAAACCTCCCAATATAATGGGCCCTCTAGCTTACACTAGGACAATTACAGTAATCGTGAAAATGAGAGTCTAAGAGTACAAACTCTTAGTTACAAGCTCTCTCCAACTGATAAATTTAGGCTTACAATGAATGTAACAGTGTATACAAAGCCTCAGAAATGTAAATACAGAGAGAGAAGATAATAATCGCTCGATGTAAAAATGAAAGCTCGGTGGTTGAAGATATTAAATGTTTTCCAACAGCCTTCAATCGATTCTCCCAACCCATTTTTATAGTTGATGGTAGATAGATCCAAAAATCCGACCGTTGTGGTGGTTAGGCGAGCATTAAATGCGCTAAAAACTAGCTGTTGTAAGTTTCTGTGAAACACATAGTCGACAGATCAAATGGGTTAGTCGACTATTTCTTCAAATAAAACTAGGCATAGTCAACAGACAAGAAAGCATAGTCGACTATTTCTGAACCAAAACTTCTCATAGTTGACAGATCCTTTTATATAGTCGACAGATCAAAAATACAAAGAAAATTTTGAATATCATGAACAAACATAGTTGACATAAGAAATAGCATAGTCGACTATCCTTACACAATAGTTGACAGAATAGTAGGCATAGTCGACTATCCTTAAGCACATAGTCGACTATTTATGGGCATAGTCGACAGATTGAAGCACACAGTCGATAGATGAAAAAGATTTTCAACAGAATGAAGCTTGAAAATATTACAACATATTTATATTTTACCTTCCATTTTGTTTAATTTATATTTTATCTTCCATTTACTTTAATACATAAATGTAAATAAGAAAGTACCCTCTATTTGGATTCAATAAAAATATCTAAAAAATCAAAATCCATAAAAATAAAAAAGTAGAATTTGGGTTTTAGTAGGAACTTAGGATTTTGCGATTTTACCACCTCCAAGATATACACTTTCTATTTTTTGAAAAATTCGTTAAAAATCATTTTATCACTAATGAATGTTAGCTATTGAATTACCGGGACTTAGTTTTCTAAAACTAAAACATTTTCATATATGTCTCCTTATAATGTGCTAACCTTCCAGACTTAGAAAAATATGACTTTGAATTCTCAATACTTGAAATTCATTTGGTTTTCATTCTCACAAAATAATACTTGATATTGAAATTGATTTATGTTGAAAACCACAACCTTGATTCATAACTTAGGGATTAAATAAAATATTGTTTTTCATCATCAAAACTAAGTATACAAAAGTAAAACAACATTCTCCCCCTTTTTGAGGATGACAAAACTTAAAATCAATTTCAATAAATCTCTCCCCCTTTTTGTCATAAATAAAAAAGGTAAGGCGTTTGAAAAAAATAGACTCTCCTTAAACCAAAAGATAATCTTTCTCCCCATTTTTTTTTAATTCTCCCCCAAAGATAGTTTGAAAAACTTCATATTTAAATAAAAGCATTTCAAACGATTTTACAAATCATAAGACTTTTTCAATGTTTCTTTTAAAACATTAGAGATAGCTCCCCCTTAAGATGGCATAATTAGCCTCATAGAAGATTTTTGAGCACATGCCATATACAGAAACCTTATTCATGAGATGCCAAAAATTGAAAAAAATTCATACCATATTGCATACTCATGATCATATAAGAGCCAATCTATATCTTTTCAAGGTAATCACTCATATTTAAACAGTCAAAGCACTAGATCAAATGCATAGCCATTCATCATATAAGAGGCATATACATTAAATGATCAATATAGGAGTGAAATAAATCATTTCAAGCAAATAGAAAGACTCTCTTTGAAAAAGACTCCCCCTTAAACTTAGACAGGAGGTTTTAAGATATAAAGACATTTTTCATATAAAAATAGAATAGCAATTTGTCTCAATTCAAATGATTTTCGCAAGAGTAAAATATGACAATGATCATAAATTTGAGGAATGAACCACAAATATATATATATTCAAAGAATAAGTGGTTATCCAAAAACATAAATCTAAACAAGTTATGGCAGATTTAATGCAAGACATATTGAGGATAGGCTTTAAGAACATACATTTGTCTTTTAATAATCTTAGTCATACTTGTAATCACATAGGATCATTACATATAGATAACTCCCAGAAGCAAGATAATCCTTTAGCAAATAAAGCATGATTTCATACTTAAGTATTCATTTGTCACACAAAGATAATCAAGCTATTTCATACAAGAAAAATAACATTATAAATTATTCAAGACATGAATACTATATGCCATCAAGAATATATCATTCATTAATTTTTGAGATCTAAGAGATTGGCGGTGAAGCCCTTTGATTTTACCAATGATAGATTTGAGAGATATGAAGGATCTAAACTTCTTTGAATCAAAGGTTTCGAAACTTAGAACAATGTGTTTTGAAATGGAGTTCTCTGAAAAACATGTTTCGAAATAGAATGTTATGATGTTTTGAAACTTCTTCAGATAAAATCACTTGAACTCAAGAATTGATAGGGATTTATCTAGAGTTTGATTTCCAATAGATTTGGACATGATACCAATTGATATTTTATTTTTGAGCAAGATTCCCTAAATTTTTGCTAGGGCTATAGCATTTGTATTAGCACATTTGATTTGGAATATTGTGGGGATTTATACCATAGTCTTTTGTTCCATCCATAGGATTTGAGCAACTATATAATCACTTTTAGTGAAAGAGGATGGAATGGAAATTCACTTCCTTCTAAACAAAGACACTATGAAATTTCTTATAACTTGTCATGGATCACTAGTGTTCTTTTTAGCTATTTTGCCTCCAAGATGGGATTTCTTAGGATTGGATTAAAATCTAGCATATAGGCAAATACTAAACATGATGCTCATCCTACTAGCTATCAAATATAGCAATGGTCCAATCATATGTCTATATAGCTCATTTTCCACCATTTGACATTTCTCATAATTGTCTAGGCGTGATGTACTACTCTTTTGAGTGGCTACTAATTTGCTTTTGAAGAAAATTAGATTTCTTAAGAAGATGTATTTTTGAAGAGATATATAAATTCCTTTATCTTCTTGCCTAGATTGCAATCTTTGGAAGAGTTTTTAACTTTTCCATTATGCTCATTTCAAATTTCCCTTGGCATTATATTGACAATTTGATTCCATAGGGATTTATTTGAGGATTTGAATAAAATGTTATCTACATAGATTATTTGTAGATTCATAAAATGTCCTTGCTATGAGGCTTAGAGAAATGTTATATCTATTTGACCTCTTTTAGATTCTTCCTCTAAAATAAACTTGCTAGGACTTTCATGTCATGACTTAGGGGCTTGTTTTCAACAATATAGTGCCTTGGAGAGTTTGAGCACATGATTCTCATATTGAGGATTCTTAAGATTGGGAGTTTGTTCCGCATACACTTCCTCATTTATAACCACTTAAAGACATTCTTGACATTCTCTTGATGAGCTTAAAGGATTTGTGGCATGCTAATGCCAACAACGTTCTTATGGTTTCTAGACTTGCTACGGGAGCCTAGGTTTCATCATGATCTTTTCCTTTTTCTTAACTACACCCTTAATATATTAATCTAGCTTTGTTTTTAACAACCAATCCACTATCATCTATTTTGTTCCTAAACACCCAGTTGGTTCATATGGTGGAGTGATTTTTAGGTCTTGGAACTAATTGCCACATTTTATTTATTTCAAATTGATTTAGCTCTTCATGGCAATGATCCAATTTTCATCAATCAAGCCTTCCTTAATGCTTTTTGACTCTACTAGAAATATAAGGGCATCATATTGACATTTATTTATAGGAGATGATCATGTTCTAATTTCTCTAAAAATAATTTCTATGATCTCATTATCTTCATAGATTTTCAATGATTCTCTCTCTTCATGAGCCACATTTTCTTCATTAAGCATTCAAGCATTTAAACATTAAATCACAATCTTCGTTAGGTATTGGAACTTCAACACTCACATAATTAACTATAATTAGAATAGATTCTTCTACTGCAAGAGTTCTTTTGATATATACCCTATATGCTTTACTTTGAGTAGAATATTCTTTCCTAACTCTTAGTATCAAATTTTTCTTAAAGAGTTTTTTACCACTGTTAAGGATAAAACATGTACTACCAAAAATATGAAAATATGGAATATTTCGTTTATAACTCTTAGGGGTTTTCTTTAAGATAGGTTTATAGAAATCCTATTCAACATATAGCATGAGGTGTTAATGGCTTAGACTAAAAAGGAATTTTGTCACATAGCACAATTCTAGCCATTTATTGTAAAGATCTATTTTTCTTTTCAACTACCTCATTTTGTTCTAGCACTAGAAAATTATGATCAATACCATTTTCCTCATAATAGTGCTTGAATTGCTCATTTCAAAATTCTCCCCATGATCACTTGAAAATTTTGAAATATATATATATATTCATTTATTAGAAGATTTCAAATTTGTCTAAACGTTTGACTCTTAGAAGCAAGAAATATTATCAAGTGAACCTAGAGTAATCATTCATAATGACTAGCACATATTATTTTTCACCTAAGTTTAGTGTTCTCATAGGACCAAAAATATCTAAATAAAGTGAAGTTAGAAACCTAGAGATTGTGACTCTATTGTTAGGCTTAAATAATATATTTATTTATTTGTCTTTCATTCATGCACCACAACCGTGGTCTTTTCAATATTTAAGCTTAGACAATCTTTCAACAAAATCACATTTGGATAGATTATAGGAGCATATTCATATTTGCATGACTTAGTTCATTATGACATAGATAAATAGATGGGAGATGAATGATACCAGGCATTTCTCTTATACTAGATGAGAATAAGTCTATGCACAATTTCTATCCTATTTTCTATGATCTTCATTTCATTTTCTTTGTGACAAGATACTTCACATGAATTAGCATTAAAGCATACTTATATCTTTTATCACATAATTGACTTATGCTAGTTAGGAACATTTATCAAGAAAGCATTTCTAGCATATATCAATAAAGTTTATTTTCCCTTTACTCATAAGCATATATCAAAACATTATACTTCTCCCTTAATTTTTAGAAATAAATACAAGTTTTCAACAATATCATAAACTGAAAACTCATAATTCACTGTCATCAAAAACTAATAAGCATAGGGAGGTTAGGGATAGAAACATACCACCAAGATTTTGTTTAATAAAATCTTACTCTTGGATGACAATACATCTTTTAGGGTTGAATCTCTTTTCATCCCCTTTTCTTTCATGCTTGACTCACCCATAAAAAAATTTCTTAGAGATATATTTGGGTGACAAGCAACCTGCAAAAGTAACTCATCCACAAGCTTTTGGTGCCCAAACCTCCTTGGGTTCACCATTGTTAGATAGAGCTCCTCCTTAGGAACCCAAATTTGTTTAAGCTTAGGTGGGTTATTTCTTTCAAAGCCTTTGTTTCTAAAATGATACCAATAGCTAGGATGTGAAGCAAAAGATTTTTGTTTCCTTTTTATGAAAATTGTTTGCTTCTTATCCTTTTGCACATTCCTCCTAAAATGAGAGTTTTTAGGTATCAACACATACTTGGATTCTTGAGGATTTGCATGAGAAACATTTAAAGGCTTGGTTTCCTTAGGAATCCATTTTATTTTAGGTCCATAATATGATTTCCTTTTGAAAGGACAACAAAATGCAATGTGACCTTTCTTGCAACAATAAAAACATTTAACATCATGAGAGGTCTGTGAAGGTGAGCTTTTGACATTAGCTCTTTGACTATTAAAATTTTGAACACCTAGTTCATGATCACATGAATTTGAAATCTCCTCTTTTAAAATGGATTTCTCATTTGATGCACTATTCGAGGATTTCAATTCAAACTCTTCCAAAACTTTTTCCTTTAAAAATTCTTTATTGGAAGTAATCAAATATTCATTCTTAGATTTTAAAACTTCCAATTCTTTTGACAATAAATCTAATTTCTTTTGAACAGTTTTATTTTTCAAACATAGCTTTTCAAAATTTTCATATAAATCATTCAAAGCATTCAATAACTCTTCATTTGAAAAATCATTCTCACTGTTATCATTATAAGCATATGAAGAACTAGACTCATGATCAATATCAATAACAAGAGTAGAAGTAGAGGTTACCTCCTTTTCTTCATTTACCATGAAACACATGTTTGAGCTTTCTTCACTAGAGGCACAGGAACTTCCTTGCTCCTCTATTTGTTGATGATTCAATAAATTTTCAACCTGTGAATTTTCATCAACTTGCTCACAAGATTTGTTAGAAAGATATAATGAATCAAGAGTGTTTAGAATATCTTTAGCATTAGAGCATTTAGAAACTTTAACATAAATATCATCATTTAGGGCATGCTATAAAATATGCATAGCTATAATATTTAAAGAAAAATTCATTTTATCACGATCATCCCATTCCATCTTTGGTTTTAAAACAAAACCCTTTTCCACAATATACCACAAATAACAATCAATGGATGCCATGAATACACAAATTCTTTTTCTCCAAAAATCATAATAAGAGCCATCAAAATACGGTGCCACATTAATAGGATAACCTTCCTTAAGAGCCATGGATCTCTCCTTAGGTTGTTAGACCTTGAAATAAGGTGTTAGGCTCTGATACCAATTCACTAAAACCTCCTACTTAAACAAGTAGGCCCTCTAGCTACACAAGTTAGGAAATACAAGAAGTGTACAATTGGAGAGAATCTAAGAGATGAATCTCTTAGTTACAATGTCTCTAAAAAATGATACAAGCTTGAAGTAAATAATTACAAGTGAAGATCAAGGCTGGGACGGAGTAGGGATGCAATGCAATATAGCTCCCCAGTCTTTTGTTGACGACTAATTTTGTCATAAGACCTTCCATTGAGAAAGATTGCATCGTCGCTTCCCAGTCATTTGTGTAGACCAATTTGTTATAAGACTTTGCATTGGGGAGGATTGCATTATCACTCCCTAGTCTTGTCATCCGCACATGCAATTTGGCTTTAAACCAAATCACATGGTCTGGTTTGGTGTGTAGAAACTGTACCAGACCACACCGCAAAATGCGATTCGATTTTCATGATTTGGTGCTTCATCTCCGCAATTTCAGAGGTCGTAACCATCAACCTCACCTAACAAAATAATCAAATTAGATGAGAATTGAATAAATGCAAAATCAAATCACCTAAGAGGCCAACCCCAAAAACCACTATAAAAAATCAACGTATTCGCGACGAAAAATCCTTTGCTAAATTTTTTAGTAATGGAATCAGTGACGGGGGTTATACCTGTCGCTGATTTAGTGATGGAAAAATATCTATCGTTGACTTAGCGATGGGTATAAGTTGTTGTTGATTCAGCGATGGAATAAAGCCCATCCGTAATGGCCCGCCTCCCAGAGCCCCACTACAAAAAAAATGGCATTTAATGGCAATTTTGAAAATCGCCGCTAAGTCGGCCGTCGCGGAGCTTTTAGCGACAGTTTTCAGCAACCGCAACTAATTATATTTTTTGCGGCAGTTTAAAAAACTGCAGCAAAATAAGTGATTTAGAGGCGGTTTTTATAATATTTAGGGGTGGTTTTGAAACTGCCGCAAAAAATTTAAAAAAAATAAATTTTTATTTTAGCAGCGGTTTCAAAACCATCGTAAAAATTAATAAAAATTAATGTTTTAATTGCCAAGCTCGTGCGCAAGCGTGGCCAGCCTGGGCCTATCCTGCGTGCTCTGGCTATTGCGCGCGCTTAGCTGCCTGTACGCGCGCCACATGGCGATGCTGGAAATTAAATCCCATCCTTCTCCTCCCCAAGTTTCAAACCCAAGATCTCAACTACGCGCGCGCACACGAGAACCACCTAATCTGCAAAGCCCCCTTGACATATATGCATATATATATATATATTATACACTAATCTAACAACTAATTTGCAGAATTATATTTTATATTTTTAATATATATTAAAAATATTTATTAATTAATTATTTTTTAAAAGAATAATGGAATAAATTAAAAATAAATTAATTGAGTTAAATGAAATAAATTAATTGTTTAAAAATAAAAAGAAGATTTTATATATTTTTTAAAAATTATTAAAATTTTATAAATTAAAATTTTGTTAAATTAATTATTATTTTTTTAAATTAAATTTTTAATGAATTTTGCAGCGATTTTTAAAAATCGCCGCAAATATTATTTTAATTTTAATTTTAAATTATTTAATTTTTTTGAATTTAGTAGCAATTTTTCAAAAATCGCCACCAAATTTAATTTTTTAATGAATTTTATGGCGATTTTTGAAAACCGTCACAAATGTTAATTTAATTTTAATTTTGAATTATTTTTTTTTGAATTTAGCGCTGGTTTACAAAAATCGTTGCAAATATTATTTTAATTTTAATTTTTAATTATTTAATATTTTGAATTTAGCGATGATTTCTAAAAAATCACCGCGAAATTGAATTTAATTTTTTAATTATTTAATTATTTTTTAAATTTAGCGACGATTGTTTAAAAATCACAGCAAAATTTTAAAAAAACCACCGCAAGAAACATATTTTGCGACGGTTTCGAAACTGCCGTAGAACACCATGTTTTGCGACAATTTTTAAAACTGCAGCAAAAAAATCATCGCAAAAAATCAATTTTTTTGTAGTGCCCCATGCACAAAGAGGATCAGTGAAAGGGTCATTATTTGAATGATATCGAACAATAACACAAACTAAAACTCACACACAACCCTGATAAATAGCATAACCTTTTATCACATAACATTTAATAATTATCCTTACATAACCATTCACAACCTAAGCCTACCTGGGCTTACATAAAATACAACTACACCAACAACATAAAAACGTTACTCCAACCAAACACACGACACCCAAGACCCTAGTTTCGGGAGAACTCTGTACCTGTTATCATGACTCGATGATTTAGATCCAACTCCGCTGAACGTACCTGTAATCTCAAGAGTCTCTTACCTGGAATGATGAAAAGCAAATGTGAGTCACAAGACTCAGCAAGCTCTTGAAAGAAAGACACTAGGTTAACGAGAGACTCTTCCCATAACTCTCCATGCAATTCATGCCAATGCAACATCATACGATGCCATGTCCAATACCTGCCTTATTTCTAAATGCATAAACATATAGTAAACTGCGCATAAACGATCATCGGGGCTCACATAACACATACACGGGCGCCTAAGTCCAACATACAAACCTGTTAGTAGCCCAATATAGGCTACTTTATCATTATTCCACTATGGGTTGTATCCCACTTCCCATAATCGCTCAAGCTATGGGTCGTATCACACTTTCCATAATAACTCACATTGTGGGTCGTACCCCACTTCCCATAATCACTCATACTGTGGGTTGTACCCCACTTCACATAATCACTCACATTGTGGGTCGTACCCCACTTCCCATAATCACTCATATTGTGGGTTGTACCCCACTTCACATAATCACTCACACTGTGGGTCGTACCCCACTTCTATCGTGGGTTACTTCCACGGCATATGCTCTGTGGTGGGTGCCACCCATCCCCATCACTCATAGCCACACTTTTTCACCATGTAATGCAATAATTAGAAAGTGCAATGGCTTTTGCAGCATAAACGTGATGACAAGGCCTCATAAACCAATCATCAAGCCATGTTACGCCCATATAAGAATACACATGCCAAATGCTCTAAATGCACTAGTTCACTTAGGGAACCCAAGTTGGCTCAGAGACCAACCGGCTCATGCAAGTGCTCACACATCCCATCACACACAAAGCATGTCCCACCAATGAATGCAACTCAAATCCC
Organism: Diospyros lotus; assembly: GCF_014633365.1. NCBI lineage: Eukaryota > Viridiplantae > Streptophyta > Magnoliopsida > Ericales > Ebenaceae > Diospyros > Diospyros lotus. Next base: position 25,477,893 of record NC_068342.1, read on the forward strand.
ATGCAGTACACATGCCATGATATACAAAAAATCAAGGCAGGAATTGGCAGTACCAACTCTTTTGGCTCGTTTAGCGCTTATCGTAACAGTTGATGACTGGTGCCCATACATCCAGCCATCGACTGCCACGACTCACGATCGACAGTCAGTGGCTTTGTACACCATACCCTTAGACACACATAATTCATTAGACTCAGCATCTCGTAAACTTCCATCATGACTCATCATGCTCCTGATAACACAGTCACCCTCATATCATTCTTGTTCTCATATCTTCTCATTCACATGGAACTATCTCAACATACATAATGGACTCTTAACATAGCCCCATAATCTTGACCACAATCAACTTTCTAAGAACCTAGCCCTAACGGGTTCGGCATCATTCCCAAACAAAGCGGAGCGATACAAAGCCCCATGACGAGCGAAATGAATAACACCTAGGAACCATTTACTTAACTTAGTCATCACGAATAGACCCATTAATAACATATAAGTCCTGGAATGGTTGCCACACTGATTTTCATTATGAATGCGTGGAACCAAGTTAAGGTAAGGGAGGGAATAAAATACAGAAAACAATGGAGAGTTGCATAGGAAATCAAGAACATAGGGAGAGGGTTAAGAGTTTGCCTTTATTCGGTCGATTCTCACATCTCCTATGCTTCTGCTACAAAGTAATATAATCTACAGAAATTAATAAATTTACGGCCCAAAATCATCAAATCTAACCTTGAAAAATTTATAATCTATTAAACGATGTTTCTAATACCTTTACCCACTTACTTAGCCACGTTAAACGCTAAATATTCCAAGATTTCCCTCACTTTTTCTCCCATTTCCTCTTATTTTCGCCTCTGTGCGCCTCCTCCATCCTCCAATTTCTCCCTTCCGTTCTATGCACGAAATTGGCTCAAAATGGGCCTTAAATTGGCCAAAAAGAATGGCTGAGGTCGCGCCATGTGGCCCAACTAGCAACTGCGCACGTTGCCACCACCTTGGGCCGAAACGATGTCGTTTAGGCTCTCCCATTTGGCTAAAAAATTCAGTCATTTTTCGCTCGCGCACGCAGCCTCCATGCAGGCTCGAACCCTCGATCGCCTATCTCGCACATGCGCACACAACCGTCTGCGCTGGCCACCATCCTCACACATATAATACATTTCATTAAATTTAAAGGCACTTCAAAGCCCTTCTCAAAATTGCTCTATAGCCTCCAAAGTTTCCAAAATTGACACTGACGCCCCACACTCCTTTTATCCCTTATTCCACTTGCACCCTAATTTTTCAAAAGTTCACCCAAATCAATTTATTTTAATCTTTCCTTATTTCCATAAATACTCCCAAACAAAATAATTAATTACCTATTTCCTCAAAACAATATAAACTATTATTTTTGTTGTGCCACATAAAAATGGGGGGAAAAAGAAAATGAGAAATGAAAGAATTTTTTGGCTCGCAGAGAAGTCGTGAGCTGCTAGCCACAAGGCGGCTAGGTCATAGCCACAAAGGCTAGTCGCAAGGCCGAGCTGCCTCACGACAACCTTACCACGAGGCAACAACTTGCCGCGAGGCCCAACTGCCTCACGACAAATGCTGGCTGTGAGGCCAAGCTATCGCGCAATAGCCTTTGCCGTGAGGCCCGGCCACCTAGCGACAGTCTTTGTCGCGAGGCGTAGCCGCTAGGCTACCTCACTGCAGGTAGCCACGAGCCTCCTCAAGACGGCTCCGTGGCAACCTCCTCCTTTTGGTTTTGATCCATTCGGTAGCCGCCATGTGTCAGTATCAAGCATCCTTGAGAATTGTGCCCTATAAATACCCAACTACAGGACATTGAAAATGACTTCCAATTTTGGTAATATCTAGACACTTTGAATGCACCTTTACTTTTTTTGTGAATAGTCATTGGGATCCGAGACTAACTTTGGCATCGGAGGGTCTTCATGGGGGAAGATTTGCGCGAACCTTTTAACCCATTTTTTGAGCATAAATAGGGTTAAATCCTTGTGGCGAACCTAGTACCAAAGGAAAAAGCTTGCGGAAAACCTAGCGGCAAAGGAAAAACCTTGCAGCGAGATCTTATGGCGAAAGCAAAAGCTTGAGGTGAGACCTAGCAGCGAAGGCAAAACCTTGTGGCAAGAGCTAGTAGTGAAGCCTTGTGGCGCAAGAGCTAATGGCGAAGCCTTGTGGTGAAACCTTGTGGCAAGAGCTAGTGGCGAAGCCTTGTGGCGGAAAAGCTAATGGCGAAGGCTAGTGGCAAAAGAGCTAGTAGTAAAATCTTGTGGCAAGAGTTAGTGGCGAAACCTTGTGGCGTAAGAGCTAGTGGCAAAACCTAGTGGTGAGAGCTAGTGGCGAAACCTTGTGGCGGAAGAGCTAGTGGCGAAGGCTAGTGGCGAAAGAGCTAGTGGCAGAACCTTGCGGTGAAAGAGCTAGTGGCAAAATCCTTGCGCGCGAGCATCCTAGCAGCAAACTCCCTTGAGGCGACCTCTCTTACGGTAACCTAACTTCACCCGACACCGAGCTCGAGTGGAGCCCATATCACAAAATTTTAATTATTGTATTTTGGCAACAACAATTTTCCTTAAATTCTCAAATATTCCATAATCACTTCAAATATCGAAATTAATAATTTTTATTTATCTACAAAATTTCGGGACGTTACACCGTAGTTGAAATCAGCGATGGGATATTGACTCGTCGCTGAATCAAAGACGGCTTATACCCGTCACTAAATAAAAAAATAAAAAATATTTATTTTTTAATAAATTTAAACCTAAATTTATTAAAAAAATTGTTTAAAAAATCTATAAATAAAATAAATATATTATTTATTTTTAATATATTAATAAATATTATTTTCTAATAAATAAATTAATTAATTAAAAAATAAAAATAAAAATAAAAATAAATTTAAAACGTAAATAAAAGATATATATATTAAAATATAAATTATATAAATATAAATTTAAATATAAATTTTTATATTTATTTAATATAAAAAATTTGTTTATATTTTATATTTATTTAAAAATAAATTCTTATATATATAAATAAAATTTATGATGATTAAAAATTTATTTTAATTAATTGAATAGAAATAAAAATTTATTTATATAATCATTAATTTAAAGATAAAAAATAAAATTCATATAAATATATAAAATAACAAAAATGAATATGAAATTCAAACCAATTAATTTAATTAATAAAATATAATTATAAATATCCAGTTACAATCATCATCATTGAAATCATCATTTTGTTCCTCATTATCATAAAACTAGTATCTCGGTCTAGGTTGAGTTGATGGTCCAAATTGTTGATAAGGGTGAGTGGACGGTCCAGATTAGTATAACGTCATCATCTGTCTATTCATCTTCTCTTATCATGACATCATCTGTTGTTACCACTGATGCAGTTGCACGTTCTCGTTTTGCACCTCAATCATCTCGGTATAAGCAAAATGCAGCCCCTCGTTTCATTTGGGTGACCCTCAGTCTCATTTGTTTTAATTTCGATGACAACCCATATGAACCATTGGAGCTGCTATCGGATCAAACCGAGTAGGACTGTATAGCTTGAGAGCCGAGACCGTAGACATGACCCTTCTTGTTCCTACCAGAGATAGCTTGATAAAAGATGTGAAGCTCGTCGACTATAGGTGGAGAAGATGACTCGCTACCGCCGGTTGATGCTGAAGATGCCTCTGTACTTAATCTCTCAAATGCCTCCTATATAAATTAAAACATTGACATTGTTAATGAATAAAAAAAATCATTAAATTGTAATGATGTACATAAATACAATTACCGCGATACCCTTTGATCTATTATCAATCCACATTTCTTGTCCTTGATCATCTTTCCAAGTGTGGGTTCTCCTAAAAACCTCAAATTCATTAGGCTTGCAGTATAATTCATTTGCCTGCATAACAAATGTATGAAGTAAATAAAATAAAATATAAACCACTAGTCTTGGAGGCGCGATCATTCTTCGACTCTCGGTAAAAAGAATGGATATGCCTATGTGGATTAACCCACTAGTCTTGGAGGCGCGATTCTTTTTATTTTGTTATGCTTTATTTTTGTACTTGTCTCCATCCCACTTTGCGCGCAATGCCCGTCACACGATCCGATCCATCCACTCACCCTTATCAACACCTCCTTTAATTTTGCTCAAATTATTTCTGAAACTTCTCTGACCAGACTTGTAACATCCCAAAATTTTGGAGACTATAATTCCGATATTTGAGATCCATATTGAATATTTGAGAAATTAAGGTAACCAAATAATAGTAAAAATAATACCAATAATAATAGAAACCATAATAATGGTAAAAATAATAATAATAAAGATAATAACAATAATCATAATAATAATAAAAAAGTAAATCAAAGTAACTTAAATTAAATTAAATTAATTATATATATGTATATATATGTGGGTGCATGTGAATGGCTTGGAGGCCAAGTTTGAAGCAGTGAATTGAAATCAAAAAATGGGTGAAGTAGAGGAGGGCTCGGGAGAGAGCTTTGGGCCGAGAGCTGATGCGAGAGAGAGAGGGAAGATCGGCCATGGCAGTAGCTGCCATGGCCGACGATTGAAGCGAGTAGCAGCGGCTTGAAGAAGCCGCGGCCATGGCCGCGATGCTGGAGCTCGAGGCGTTGATGGAAGCTTCGATGGCCGGCAGCGGTGACCGTCTAATGGCGAGCGAAGGCGGCCGGTGATCAGCGAGGGTTGTCCATGGTGGGCGGCTACGCGCAAGCAGTTGCATGAGGTGCGGGTGGCCGCGGTGGAGCCAGCTGTGGCTGTGGCGGCTAGAGGCGCTGGTGGTGCGATGATCAGCGGCAGCGGTTGGCGGTAGAGCCTGCAACAACGGTGGCCGACAGGGGCCAGCGCTGGTGCGCGCCATGGAGAAGAAGAAGGAGAAGCGGATGCGGGAAAGAAGAAGAGAAGAAAGGAAGGAGAAGGAAAGAAAGAAAAGAAAAGAAAAATAAAGAAAAGAAAGAAAAAGAAAATAAGAGAAAAGGAAGAAGGAAAAATATAGGAAAAATAAAGGGGTTTGGGATTATTTTGACGTGGAAAATGATCAGGTACGTGGGTAAAAATTAGATTAAATTATAAATTTTGTGCTATTAGATTTAATTAATTTAAGCCATGGTTCTATTAAATGCAGCAAAACATTTTACTTCGCAACGGGAGCACAAAAGAGGCAGGAATCAGGAGGTTGCAGGCAAGCTCTTAACATTTCCCTTATGTTCTTCATTTCCTGCGAGAGTTTTCATTATTTTTCATATTTAAACCTCTCCCTCACCGTGACTCGATTCCACGTATTAATAACGATAATCCGCGTGGCAATCATTTCATAACTTGTTTGTTAATAATGAGTCTATTGGTGATTAAATAGGTTAAGTAAATGATGTTTTGGTGTCGTTCATTCTATTCGTCATGGAGCTTCGTATCGCTCCGCTTTCCTTGGGAATGATGTCGAATCCGTTGGGGGCTAGGTTCTTAGAAAGTAGCTATGGTCAAGGTTATGGGGTTATCTTAATAAATTATTATGAATGTGGAGATGGTTTTCTGTGTATGAGAAAAGATGAGACTGTGAATGACATAATGGTGTCTATGTTGTCATAAACAAAGTGTGCGAAATGATAAGTATAAAGTATAAAAGTTTAGTGTTGCCTATATGGGTGTCTAAGGGTATGGGGTACAAAGCCACTGACTGTCGATCGTGGGTCGTGGCAGTTGATGGCTGGATGTATGGGCGCCAGTCATCGGCTATTACGATAAGTGCTAGACAGGCCAGAAGAGCTGGTACTTCCAAATTCCCGCCTTGATTGTATGCATATCATGATATGTGTGCTGCATAGGGACTGGGTTGCATTCACTTGGGGACATGCTTTGTGTGTGACGAGATGTGTGAGCATTTGCATAACCTGGTTGGTCTAAGAGCTAACCTGGGTACTTTAGGTAAGCCGGTGCATTTAGAGCATTCCGCATGTGTGTATTCCTATGTGGGCATAGCATGGCTAGATGCTTGGTTTATAGGGGCCTTGTCATCACGTTTATGCTACAAAATCCATTGCATTTCCTAATTGTTGCACTGCATGGTGAGAATGTGCGGTTTTGAGCAATGAGTAGGGGTGGCGACGTGGCCCATGGTAAGACCTTAGGGGTGAGACCCACGGCAGCGTGGCCCATGGTAAGACATTGGGAGTGAGACCCACGGCGGCGTGGCCCACGATAAGACCTTGGGAGTGAGACTCACGGCGACGTGGCCCACGGTAAGACCCTGGGGTGAGACCCATGGAAACAACAATACCAGGGGTTAGAGTCCCACGGCAATGGCAGGATAAGACGATAGTGACAGGGAAATGGACATGTAAGGGAAATGGAATGGTAGCCTATAAGAGGCTACCAACAGGTTTGTATGTGGGACTTTGGTGCCAATGTGTGTTTGATGTGGGCCCCAAGGACCATTTATGTGAAGTTTATTATATGTTTATGCATCTGAAAATAAGGTAGGTATTGGGCATAGCATGACATGACGTTGTATTGGCACGAATTGCATGGGGTGTTATGGGTAGAGTTTTATCTGTACCCTACAGCATTTCTTTCTAGAGCTTGCTGAGTCTTGCGATTCACGTTTGTTTTCCATCATTCCAGATAAGAGTATCCCGAGATCGCAGGTGCGTACGACAGAGTTGGGTCCAGATCGTCGAGTCAGGATAGTAAGTGCAGAGTCCTCCTGAGACTAGGTCCTGGGTGTCGCTGTGCCTATGTTAAGATTAATGTCTATGTTTTTTGAGATTGTTGTATGTTATGTAAGACCAGGTGGGCCCAAGTGGTGAATGGTTATGTAAAAATGATTATGAGATGTTATATGATAGAAAGATTATGATTTTAGTAAGAGTTGTAGTTGTGTTGTTGTTCAGTATCATTTAAGTAATGACCCTCGCACGGATCCTCTATGCACGCAGAGGCTTCGGGAGGCGGGCCATCACAAGACTAATTCCAAGTTATCCATATACGATCACTCTTCTCGGGTTTCCACTTGAACTCCTTCTACAAGAAGTTAAAAATGAATAAATATGTATAAAATTTTAAATTGAAACTTTCTAAAATTAAGAATTGCAATTATACTAACGCTAAATTCTTCCAGCCATATTCGTCGTGTTATTTCTGACACGTCATCCCAATGAAGCCAAGCTTCAGTGTACCTATAATATCCCAGATTTTAAAAGGGCTCAGGAGTAATTTTAGCGTGGATCATAAGTGAAATTATCAAAAGATTAGGGGCTTAAGTATAATTTCTTATAGTTATAAGTATCGAATTAATTGCAAGGAATGCCCTGGAACGTAGATGTCTAAAGAAACTGATATGGTATTGACGAGCATTTTGAGATGGAATTTATGGTATTAAAAGAAATTGGAATTGAGACAGTTTTCGATACAGCTTTGATTCAGGCTGAAAAAAAATTGAATCATCGTAGAGGACTCCTGAAAAATTAATGGAACCCTAAAAGGGCTTGGGTTTTGCATAAGAATCAACCCTGAAATGGTTTCGGGATGAAACAAAGGTTTTGAGAGGGCATAGAGACGAAATCGTCCTTATCGAGTAAGTCTTGAGTTATTAATTTTGGATTTTAAGTATATTGATGAGAATTAATTGATGTTGTAATTGCAATTAGAGAATTAGCCAAATAAAATAAGGATAAAATTAGGAGTTCATATCAAAGCTTGAGGACTTGAAATAAGGGCCAAAATGGCATTTGGAAGAAGCTTAGGGTATTAGCTTTGGATTTTAAAAACTATTTAAGTGTGGCTTTGGATTCCAAATCCAATTTAAATCCAACTTTGGGACATGTAGTGCAAGCGATTTGGCCACACAAGAAGGTCATGATGAAGCCTCATAATGGCAAGACAAGTGGCACAAAGCGATTAGCCACAATTTTGGAGGTAATTATGAGTCATGATGAGGGGATAAGTGGCATAAAATGATTAGCCGGAAGGTAATTATGAGTCATGATGAGGGGACAAGTGGCACAAAGTGATTAGCCACAATTTGGAAGGTAATTATGAGTCATGATGAGGGTGCTTGGGTGGCAAGATACGTGGTGAAGTGTGATTGGTCGAAGGTGTTTATAAAATGCAACTTTGGGTTGTAGAATTGACCATTCAAGAATTCAAGGGGAAACTTTGGGAAATTTTGGTGGAATTGAGAAAGAATAAAGGGAGGAGTGTGTTCTTGAGAAAGAGAGAAAAAATATGCACAAAGAAAAAGGGGAATCGGACAAGAAATGAGGGAGAATGGGCTTCATCGGGAAAAATTGAAGCTTCATCGAAATTCATCCCAAACAGTCAGAAAAAAGGCGAGATAAGCCTAATTTTTTTTAAGATTCCTGTAGAGGGGGAAGATATGGACTCTTAGGTTCAAACAGGGGTTGAATCGGAGTTAAAATGAGCAAGATATGGCTGAAATACAAAAGTGACGCAGTGCTATTACGGCGGCGCGTGAGATACACGCGTTGGGAAGGGCTACTCGTGAAGGCACATGGGCCACCTTCCCAGGGCATGTGAGGGCGTATGTGGGGCTCATTTTCATTGAAAATTTTTAGTTATGACCCATATTTAATTCCTTTCAACCCTATGTAAAAATATTGGAGGTTATGTTTACTGAAATTCATGTTTTCTACAAAAACCTAGGCCGTTTGCTATGAAACTATAACTTCCAGAGATAAACCTTCAAAGTGAGTAAATTTTTCTAGAAAATTTCAAAAATTCAAGAATTTTATTTTATGAATTTTTATAGTGAAATATTTGAGAAATATATTTGAGAAAAATTTAGTTTGGATTTATTGAGGAAAAAAAGGAAGAAATAGAGAGAAAAATAAAGAAAATGCAAGAAATTATGAAAAAAATAGGTTTTAATACTTATTTAAATAAATATAATGATTAGGGTGTTTTGAGACTTAAGATGAAGTGACTTGTGTGAATTTTGAGGTTGACACACAAATTGAGATGATGCACTAGGCAAGGCACAAATATCGAGGTAGCCCAATAAGCTTGAGAATGTAAGTGGTTCAACCCAAAAACCCAGTTTCATGAAAGCATTTTGTTATCATGTTGTCATGTCTTGGTATGCTATGCATCATGTAGAGTGCATTTACATTTTCTGATGATGAAATATGCATATGAGTATGATGAGATTCACGATCATACGTTACATGGATTTGGGATTAGGGACTGGCGTCGTTGCTTTGCTAAGGGTACACCCATACACCTCGGTCTGGCAGGGAGACTGTAAAAATGATGGGCACCAGTTGGGTGCAGTCGACCCAAACATAGAGTAATGATGAGAGTTGCATTGCATACATACATATGCATTAAATGTGGTACCCTTACTTAGATAATTTATCATTTAACTTGGGTTTTGCCCTAGGAATATTCAAACGTTCCAGATGGAGATTGTAGCAGAAACAAGGATGAATGAGGCATAAAATGGGACTTAGCAAAGTGCATGATGAATTGAATATATGTTATGTAATCCATGTATTTAAGTTCTACTACTTTGAATTCTGAACGTTTTGAGGAATTATGATATATAATCTTATTTATGGTTAATGTTTAAGTTAAGGTTTGATTCTATCTTCTGCATTTGATGTATATGATGATACTCTTTCGAGATAGATGTGTAATACCTGAGATTTTTAGACTCAAATTTGAGGTAATACCTGAGATTATTAGGTTTTAATACTTGACAAAATAAGTTCTTTCGAGGGATTATAGAAGCCTTGAGACAAAGGTTTAGTTTCTGAACCAATGGCAAAATTATAAATACTGAAGTTCAGGTAAAAGTATAATTTACCTAAAATCTTGGGGTACTAGTGTAATTTATCCATTTTTCGGGGACCAAAAAGTGCAATTAAAAATGGCCCAAGGACCAAGTTGCAAGGGGTCTAACTATAATTAACCGAAAAATTTGGGCTAAGGTGTTATTCTTGGAAACTTTTGATTTGATCATTAGGGGAATGAATTGAGCCAACTAACTATTGGAAGTCGTGATAAGGCACAAAAATCAAAGTGTGAGGTGGCAGGGGCAAGGGTGTAAATATTTGGGAAGGCGCCTACGTGAGTTTACATTTTAATTCAATTTTGAATTCCAAATCTTATTTAAATCAAAGCCTTTGCTTAGTCCCCAAGCTAAGGACACATGGAAAGCAATGAATGGATTGCTTGGAAGCTAAGATAAGGCCTCATGATTGCGGAACTCAAATTACATTCTATTCCACATTTGAATCGTTTTAAAGTCCATGTCTTCTCAAAGTCTTCCCCATGTCTTCTCCAAGTCTTTTGCTTAGCTTCCAAGATTACTTAAGCCTTCAAAAGTCTCCAAACCTTATCCTCAAGGACACATGGAAAGCTTCCATTGGTCATTTGAAAGAAAAGATAAGATTACATAATGGCTCATAATGGCCCCCTGAGGTGGCATCGCGTGATTGGCCAAGGAAAAGCTTACTTAATCTCCAAGTTTGCAAAAGTCTCCAAACCTTATCCCTAAGGACATGTGGCAGGCATTCATTGGCCACTTAGGAGATAAGATTTGAAGTCTCATGATGACGCGACACATAGTGCGATTTGGTTCGTCAGAGTTTCCTATAAATAAGGGCGTTGGGGTTATTCATTTTGGGCACCAAGTAAAGAAGAAAAGGAAGGGAGTTTAAGAGAGGAAACGCTATCGAAAAGAAGAGAGAAAGTCAAGGAAGAATAAGCCTTAACGGAGTTTTTAAGTTTTTCTCCAAGTTCGTGCCAAGCAGTAAGAAGACTGCGAGAAAACCCATCCTGCTCGTTGTAAACCGTGATTCCTAAGGTAATCGGTCAAGGTGAGTGGTTTTTATGAATGACTCTTGCTTCCTCTTGATCACTCTTGGGTTCATTGTGGATGGTTTGTTGCTTACATCTTTGTCTCCTTTGTTTCAAGCATATCATTTCTATTTTGTTGCATCGGGTTTGAACACGATGGCTTTTATGCATGGCTAATGGCTTGCATATCATATTCCTTCTGCTTTGTCATACAACATCACATGGCTGGTGGTTTACATCTCATATTTCCTTGCTTTGAGCATATCCTGCCTATATATATGCATCTCTGTGTTGTATTTTGTGGGACTGGAATTTGAACATGATGATTAGCAGCTTGTTGGTGGAACATCACGATGATCGGGGGGCAATCCCGTGCCCAGAGGTGGGGCCATTCCTAGAGGTGAGGCGTGAGGGGTTGGACCACGATCACATTCCCAGAGGTGAGGCTGAGATGTTTGACACAAGTGCTGATAGGGATGATGGTGACTCATGGAGGTTTTATATTGATATGATCTTGGGAGATTTATACTTATTTCTACATATTTTTTGGCATAATTGCATATTGCTCTTGCATGCATAGTTTCCTTTCTTGTGCCACTCACTTAGATGTAACAATCTAACTCGGGTGTTTTATACCCCTGGGATATTCAACGTCCCATGTATATTAGACGTGCTAGGTGATCCAGGTTCCAATTCAAGCAAGGGAAAAGAGGTGGTGCTTGGCTAGTTTGGGGTTTTGCAACTAGCTTTAGGTCGTATTTCATTATGTACCCTGGTAGTTCAAATGATGTATTATAAATAACGGCTAGGATACTCAATGTTGTAAAGGGTGTGTGTGAGTGTCCTACAATTGTTGTACCTATAGTGATGTGTTGTGTTTTTTTTAGAGTTTTGAAAGTCGTATGCATTTCTAATGCTTGTAAAGGAAATCTAGTGGAAACCCCTTTATTAAGCTTTGATTAAGCTTACAGGTTTGATCCAACACTTTCGTCGATTAAGGGTTTCCAATAATGCCGAGGTGGTTATTAGCATAGAATGAAAATCATATTGCTTCATTGTGTAATTGAAAAGTGGGGCATTACAAGATGTATGGAAATTTTCGGATGGTTATGAGGAATGATATGGTTTAGCATTAGTTTTGAAATAAAAATTTATTATCCCAGAATTGTCCCAAGTTATAGCACGCCCGAGAAAGTGGGGTGTTACAATATTATCTCTTCCAAATCTTTGACTGTACACTTGGTGGGTCAACCTTAGGGAAAAACTGTAAAACCAATATTTATCAAGTAAAAACATGTATTTTTGTGTATAACAATTGCAAACAATCAATTAAAAATAATATATAAGATACTCACTGATCATAGTTCTAATTGCAGCATAATTCTACTCGTTGATTAACTCAATCGGTATCAATTGTCTCATATGGAGTCAATTCAACATTATGCGCAGGAAAAGAGGACGAAAGATGTGCATGGGGTGTCAGTATAAATGAGTATGGGTATAAACCTCCTAGGAGATGAAAAGTTGACCTATGAGAGTGGACAGATTGTGGTGCAGTTTCGAGTGGGTGTGACAATGCTTAACCTTGTGCAATTAATTTAAACAAACACATACAAACAAACAAAGAAGAAAACAAGCATGCAGGCACAAGGCGTTTATACTCGCCAGTGTATGAGTGTGCGTTGCAATACAAATTTATTTACTGGATGGGAGTCTAGCTCGATTCACTGGGAAATCTTTATTAAAACTGAAAAAAAAGTCGCGATACGAAATGATTTGTCAGACCAATTCATTTATTTTTGTACGAGAAATGAAAGTATAGAAAATTGAAATGATGAGTGTGTGGATTAGATCAGGACAATTAATATTGAAAAATTACTAAATTAGTACTGAAAATAAAATGTCTCGGATCAAGACAATTTCAGTGTCAATCTAAATATTTCCCAAGACTCACAAAAAGAGGGTATCATCGGGTTAAATTAATTTTAAAATTTTCGCTATTGATTACGTTTCGGAATGATGATGGTTCTAATTTTAATAACCGACATACGTGGCATGCCGACTCTAACTTAAGCAATCACCATAGACAGAAATGTATATAAAGTACACTTAAGCTTAGGGAAGATGATATTTCTAGGTTGGGCAACCCACATGTAATACCCCAAGAGCCTAAGATCAGGTCCAATAAAGGACTCTAGAAAAGCTAGTATATATATCGAGAATAATAAGGAAGGAAACAATACCAGCTGAATACCTTTTGGCCTAAATGCGGATAAATAACTCTTGGTGTAACTCCCTGTTTTCCGAGTGTGTAAAATCTCAGGACAATTCTGGGATAATTGTTTTTTTTTAAACTATTGCTAAATCATATCACTCTTTAAATAAATTCCAAAAGCTCCATTCATTTATCTCCAAGGAGAATTATCATAAATATCAAATGTAGAAGCTAGAATCGAACCTAACATCATAACATTAATCATAATTCAGTGCTTACATCTCAGGAACATAAATTTCTCAACATGTCTTAATACATAACATAAGTTCTCAACTAACATTAACATTAAATAAGGTTCTACATCATCATTCCTCAAAACGTTCAGAATTCGAAGTAGCAGAATTTAAATACATGAGTTACATAACATACATTCAACTGATCATACAACTCATCATACACTTTGCTAAGTGTCATTTCATGCTTCATTCATCCTCGTTTCTGCGACAATCTCCATCTGAAACGTTTGAATATTCCAGGGGTAAAACCCAAGTTAGAAGATGAGTCATCTAAGTAAGGGAAACAAAACATTTAATGCTCGTGTATATATGCAATGCACTTAATAATATAACTCTTATGTTTGGGTCGACTGCACCTTAAGATTACCCGCCATTTTTCCAGTCTCCCTGCCAAATCGGGGTGTATGGGTGCACCCTTGGCAAAGCAACAGCGCTAGTACCTAATCTTAAACCCATGCAATGTATGATCGTGAATCTCATCATGCTCATATGCATAATTCATAAATCAAAACATGTAAAATGCAATCTACACGATATACTCATAACAAGGCATGACAACATGATAAGATCATAAAACTTGGTTTGGTTGGGAAGTACCACTTACCTTGTAAAAAGATAATTTTGCCCCTAACGTAATTTGCCTCAAAATTTGCGTCGGACTTCCAATTGTACTCAATTATGAACCTTGACGTACCCTAACACCATGAAAATCATATTTCTATTTTTTCTCTAATTTTTCTAATTTCTCCAATTTCCTCCTATTATTTCCTCAAGATTATGAAATAAATACTTTCTCATAAAATTTTCTCAATTTCTCTTCACAATAATTCCTAAAACAATATTTCTAAGCCCCAGAAATTTTCTCATAATTTTAAAATCCATGTTCTATTTATTTCTCATTTTTTCCTTTGATATTCAAGTATCTATTGTCTCAAAAATCCATAATAAATACTAATCATGCATTTCTCTTCCAATTTCACTATAAAAAAATTCTATAATATCATTCTAATATTTCTAGAAATTTTAAAGAAATTTTTTAAGATTACTTACCTTCTCGCGGAGTGATTCGGTATTCTTCTATACTGCGATAAAGTCTTGGTTTGCATATCCAACAACGCCTTTTGCCACAAATTTTCACACGAACTACTAAACTCAACCTATAAGATTTTTCTAGAAATTTTTCGTATTTTTTTCTCTATATTCTTTCTTTCTCTTTCTCAAATCTTTCTCTTACTCTCAAATCCTTTTTTCTTACAACATTTTTCTTTCTAATTCAAGTCCTCTGACCTTTCAAGTTTCCTCTATTTATAGAGTTTGAATTAAATTTAGTATAATTGTAGTGATCCACTATCTTTCATTTTTTTTAAATTATTTTCCACTAAATCTCACTCATAATCTCTAATTATTTGTCCATACACTACTTTATCTTCCACATTTCTCCATTAATTCACCAATTATCTTTGATTATTTAGCCACACTTTACTTTGTCTCCCACATTTCTGCATTAATTCATCATTTATTTTTGATTATTTGTCCACACCATATTTTGTCTCCCACATTTCTTTATTAATTCACCCATTATCTTTGATTATTTATTCACACCATATTTTGTCTCCCACATTTCTCCATTAATTCACCCATTTTCTTTGATTATTTGTCCATACTCTATTTTATTTCCACATTTCTCCATTATTTCACCCACTATCTTTAATTATTTTTTCTTTAATTATTTTTCAACTAAATCTCATTTTAAATGGACTATTCTTTCATTTAGTCCATAAATTTAAGCCCATTTTCTTAGCCTACTAACTCTAAGCCCATTTACTTAGTCTTTCATTTCTCAACTTAGCCCACTAACTATAAGTCCATTTACTTAGCCTTTTTTTTCAATTTATCCTACTAATTCTAAGTTCATTTACTTACCATTTCTTTTCTTTTTATTTATTTATTTATTTATTTTAACTTAACCTACTAACTCTAAACCCATTTACTTAACATTTCATTTTTCAAATTAGTCCACTAACTCTAAGCCCATTAATTTTCTCAATTATAATTTCTAATGATATTAAACAATATTTTAAATATAAAATTAATTATTATTATTTTCAAAATACTAGGATATTACACTCGGCTTAAGTGTATTTGAGCTAGAGTATCTCAAGAATGGGTGACCCTTAAGAAGTTTGGGTAGGCATGTAAGACCCGGTGTTACAGGTGTTAAAAGAATGAGAAAGAAAGTGAGAAAATTCCAAAAATGCCCTTGATAAGGTGTTGGATCCTTGAGATTGAGGGTGCCCTATGAGAGGGGTATTTTGGTAATTTGGATAGAGAAATCCAATAAAGGGTATTTTGATAAATTAAAAATAATTCCTATGTGGAATTAGGTGTGTAAGTGAATAAAAATCCCAATTGGAATTTATGTGGAGATATATGGGATTAATAAATTCACAAAGAGTATTTGAGAATTTTGGAATTTAATTCCATAAAGGAAATTTAATTTTGGAAATAGGGAAAATGGTGGATATTAAATTATTTGAGGAGAGTAATTATATTTTCCCTAAGTTGTAAATTAATGTGGTAATGCCACTTGGAGGGATGAGATTAAACTTGGAAGCCAATGTTAGTGTCTTGTTATGACACTTGGCATTTTGTGGTTCAAGTATAATTGGGGTGATTTAATTAAATACAAAAAGAAATGATAAATGGTCTTTCAAGCATTTAATGAGAGGCATGATTATATGGATTAAAGAAAATCCAAAACAAAATGGTAAATGGTCACCATTAATGCCTTGAAAAATATGAGAATTAAATAAATCAAAAAGGAAAATGGGAAAATGGTCTCCCATTAATGCTTGGGAAAATATGAGATTTATTTAAATGCATAAGAAAGTATTTATGTCTTTCAAAGTGGTCTCTCATGTGATGGTTGGAAAGTGACCAAATTAAATAAATAGAAAAGAAATTCTATTTTTGGGATTTAAAGACAAGATCAAGGGTGGAGAAATGGTCTTGAATTTCCAAGGGTTGAGATTAAAAGTTAAAGAGCACATGGATTGTGTTTTATTGAATGGTGGGGATTTGGTCTTGAAAAAGGAAAAGAAATCTAAGGGTGGAGATTTAAGAAGACCAAATGGCATGGATTGTGCTTTAAATTGAAGGTTGAGATCTTCTCTTGAAAAGTAATTAAAATCCAATGGATGGGATTAAAGAAGACAAAAAGCACTTGGATTATGCTTCTTTGGAGGGATGAGATTTTCTCTCATAAAGTGGGAAAGATCCAATGATGAGGATTTATTCTTGAAATGTTAGAAATAAGTATAAAAAGGGAAAGATGGCTTTATGCTCAAATTTTTCTCCATTTGTAGAGCTTGGAAGGAGAAGCCTTCCAATGAGGAAAGAAAAGAGAATAAGAAGAAGGAAGAAAAGAAAGAAAGAGAAAGAAGTCTCCATGGAGGAAAAAGTGAAGAAAGAAAGAAGATGATGAAGAAAGTCAAGGCAAGTATTCTTTCTTCTCTTTATTTTTGGTGTGCTTGTATGCAAAGATTAAGTGGCTTGTTAAAATGCCATTTTAGGTGGGAGAAAGTGATGTTGGAAGCTCTCTTGAAGTGAAGATTTGATTATTCAAGAAGAGGTAAGGGATGGCCCCATGGGAGGGTGGCCTTGCAATGGGTTTTAAATATGTTTCATAAATGTATATGTTGCATTTGGCATGTTCTTTGTGTTCATGAGACTTATGGCCATAGGTTAGTTTGAGAACATGGTTGAAATGGTGGGTTGATGCCTCTAACCTTGGAGGGTTGTGAGGGCAAAGAAACCTAGCCACACTTGCATGCATTTTGCATCATATAACTTGTTATGTTCATATTTATTTGGCATTGCACCCTTATTGAGCTTAATAGCTCATGAGGTTTTTACCCTCACTTATAGGTTGTGGAAGCATGGGAAGAATCAAGGAAGAGGTGGAATGGCATGTGCAAGAATGGAAATGATGATTCAAGTGCATGTTATGGCTTATGGAAGCCTATCTTGTTATGTTTAATTTATGAAATGTAATTTCATTGTTAGATAATGGCTTGTTGAAGCCCAAGAGCATGTGTGTATTTTATATTGGAATGTATGTTTTCATTTAGAAAGTGAGGCATTGGCTTATGGCATGTGAAGCCTAAGTTGTGATGTAAGTCTCATTGTTAAGGTATGTTGTAATAAATAAAGATTAAGAAGGGTTTTGTTTGAGAAATAAGGCCTTGCAATGAGAAAAGTGGAGGATTTGATGTATTTAGAGGTGTGTCAAATTTTTGGAAAATTGGGTTTGGAAGCCCCAAATAAAAAAAAAATAAAAAAAAAAAGAGAAGAAGAGAAGTGAAAAAGGCAGCAGTGGGCTGCTGCATCAGCAGCAGGCCGCAGGCGGCCAGGCGCGCGCGCAGGCGGCCGCGTGCGCGGACGGCCAGGCGCGAGCGCGGCATGCGCGGCTAGCCGCGCGGCCAGCGACCAGCCCGCGCGGCCAGCGGCTAGCGGGGCCCTGCTCGGGACCCGGGCGTGCCAGCAGACCCCCCCGGTCAATTTTTTTAAAAATAAAAAATTGGATTTTTTGGGATTTTGGGCCACTTCTAAATTGAATTTGGGCCCCGGAGGAGTTTTCAAAAATAAAGGGATTTTCGGGCATTTTAGAGAAAATGCCAAAATTTTTGGAAAATTAAAAATTTGAGTTTTTCCTCCAAAAGTGGTAATCAATCAATGGATTGGTTTTAAATGGTGATTTATGGAGCCCGATAAATTCTTGGATGGGAAATGAATTAAATATAAATAATTAATAGCGGTTGGGCATTTTCATGAGTTTTCTTTTTAGCCAATGAGGTGTGGTTAAAGCCCAATTTCGCTAGTGAATCCTGGGAATGAGGGAAGGGAAGGACGAGCCTAGTTCTCACCTAGGGCGTTTCATCTTGAAACATGGTCCACCCTTCACCTAAGGCCGGGCAGGTGGACAATTTGGGTAATTGTTCACGAGTAACACCCGTAAGTGGGAGCGGGGCGTTACAAGGCCCACCAAGATAAGTTAATTTGGTCATTCTTATCGCTCGATGTGGGATGTTCCAAGTGGTATCAGAGCCAACCCTTGGAGAAAATGATCCAATGAAGGCAGGGAATGGTGCCAGGGTGCGAGGGTTTGAACAAAAAGCGGCTCCTGGTAGGCTTCTAGGATGGTAGCCTTTATAGGGGAGAAGATCTGAGACTAGTTGTAAGGTCACATGACAAGAACATCATGTGCTTGAGGAGGGGAGAATGTAATACCCCGAGAACCTAATGTCAGGTCTAAGAAGGGACCTTAGAAAAGCTAGTATATATATCGAGGATAGTAAGAAAGGAAACAACATCAGTTGTATACCTTTTGTGTTGAATGTGGATAAAGAACTATCGGATTAAGCATGCTTGAGCTAGGGTAGCTCAAAGATGGGTGACTCTTGGAAAGTTCGCGTAGGCCCATCAGGGTAAGTTAATTTGGTCCTTTATATCGCTCAATGTGGGATGTTACAGGTTGTATCAGAGCTGACCCTTGGAGAAGATAGTTTGATGAGGATGGGGAATGGCGCCGAGACACGAGAGCCTGAACAAGGAGCAACTCCTGATAGGCTTCTAGGATGGCAGCCCCCAAATAGGAGAATATATGGAATCAATTGTAAAGTCACGTGATGAGAACGTCATGTGCTCAAGAGGGGAGAATGTAATATCCTGAGAGCCCAATGTTAGGTCCAAGAAGAGACTCTAGAGAAGCTAGTATATATATCAAGGATAGTAAGAGAGGAAACAATACTAGTTGGATACCTTTTGGACAAAATGTGAATAAAGAACTCCCAGGTAGCTCAAGGATGGGGGACCCTTAGGAAGTTCACGCAGGTCCATCAGAATAAGTTGATTCGGTCATTTCTATCGTTCGATACGAGATGTTACACCACATAAATGGTATGAAGGTTCCGGGTTAGGCATATATCCCAATCCAAACTCAAGTATTTGGTCAAAATCTAAAAATTAATTTTAACACCTCAACTTACAATAAAATTTAGTTAACTCCAGAAATTTTAGCATTAGACACTGTCATTGCCTTGATCCGAGAATTATTAGTCACACATTTTTATTTTTTAATACATAAAATTAATCCGCTAGCATTCGAATAGGAGGTCGCTGCATTCAAATATTCTGGGAAGAGAATAGCCGAGAGGTAAGAGTTGTTCCCATTGTTTAAATTTGAATTTGATTGATTGGATGAAGGAGTTGTTGTGAAGAGGGAGTGAAGGAGATCAGTGTGTCAAAGAAAGGATTGGTTGGGAAATTGAAAGAAGAAGAAAAGAGAGGAACCATTTTGTGCCTACCAACTGTTCGGTAAAATCCCAGAACCAACTCCCTAGACCAAACAACCCTCAAATTAACATGTCTCCAAAGCAAAAACGCCCCAAGGCCGTAGGAGAAAGCTCTAAGGCCTCAAAGAGGCAGAAAGGAAAAGAACCCGCTGCCACCCCAACCATTGATTTGAACCCTCCATATTCCAATATCAGGTTCATTAGCCTCGCGGCTGAAAGGAATTATGTTGAGAGGTATGCTAAGAGGCCAGTGCTTTGTGAGAGGGGAATTATGCTTGAATGATTTGAAGAGCCCCTGTGTGATTTGTTGTCATTGATTACTGCCAAAGGATGGCAAACTTGGGTAAGTTTCAACACAAGGCCATAGTTCCCTTAGTCAAAGAATTTTACTCAAATATAACCAGTGATAGAGATGTCTCGGGAAATAGGTGCTTGATCACTGAAGTAAGAAAAGTGAAAATAGAGTTGAAGCCCTATGATATTGCTGAAACCTTCCAAATCCCAAGAGAGACATCACCAAGAGACATTGAGGAGGCAAGTGTAGACTTAGGAAAAGAAAACCTGGCTAGGTTGTTGACAGAGGCAGATGATGCTTTTTGGTTAAGTCCTACCCTCCCAAAGAAGAATTTGTCCCCTAAATGCATCATCTTACATAGGCTTCTTTGTTCTCACTTCATGCCCCACGCATTCACTGGCAGTGTTTCGGTTAAGCAAGCCACATTCATGGGAAAGATGATCCCGGGAGTACACATAGACTTGGCCAAGCACATTTTTGATACCATAAACCTAGTGGCCAAGCATGCACATGGGGGTGGAGGACTACCCTTTGGGGGATTGATTACCTATTTTGTACTAAGGCACGGGGTAAAAGAGAAGGCAACTTTTGAAGTCATCAAGCCAATGGATAGGATCAGCCCAGCATCTACACGAAGGAGCAGTGGGCAATTGAAGAGGCTTGAAGCAACAACACCCGAGAAAGGAGAGGCATCAGGCAGGCAGGTTGAAGCACAAGAAGAACCAACTCAAGAACCGCCACTACATGAGGATCAGGCAGAGAGACAAGAGGAAGATCATACTCTCATAGGCTTATATGAGTTAGTCAAGGAAATATAAGAAAGACAAGTGAAACATGAAGCCCTAGTGGAGCAATCACTGAAGAAGATCCAAGAGAGACAGGAGGCCATTTATGAGGATCTACATTGGAGGTAGAGAGTCATCTATTCAGGAATAATGGCCATGAATGAACGTTACACTGCGATGGACAAGAGAGTAGGTCAGCTTCTGAGTGCACTTATAGAAGAGCTTCCACAAAAATCTTCAAAGGACAAGTTGGCCGATGCTGAGACTTGCATACAGAAGACCATTGACATGTGGCGAGAGGAAGAGGGTGCACCTTCTACATTAGGGGCGCATCCGCAGCCTGAGCATGCAGCACCTTCTCACCCTACCATTCCATCTTCTACCTCTATTCCTCCTACTGATCCTTCATCAAAGACTCCCTCTGGAAACTCCACTGAGGAGAACTCTACTTTTGATGATGCCACGGATGGCACTGAGTAGTCATAGGATTTGATGCTTCATACTTAATTTGTGTACCTATGAACTACAAAGATTAATCACATCTTCATTTTTCAAAAAAAATGACTTTGCTTACTCTATGCTTTAGATTCACAACTGGTTATTTGAATGATAATCTTTTATTTGAAAACAGAACTGTATGAGATTTAGAACCAGGACCAGGACTACTTAGGTGCTTTATTTCTGTTCATTTGTTTGGATGGCATACAAAACATGGTGAAATGATCAGCTAATTGCCCAAATTCTCAAATTAAGTGGAGATTTGTTACCAAAGTAAGTGTTAGAGCTTCATAACATTTTATTTTGAGTGAAATAACACCTATTCATGTAGTAAAATATTTTGTTGATTCTCTTGTCTTTCAATAGCTTCAGAGCAACATTTTGCCTTGAGTGTCTTTAATGATCGCGGCTAATTTTAACTGACTCTAAGCTTGAAACTAGTTGAATGAATAGCACTAATTTATGGAACATCATGGAGGGATCATTTTCCTACTACTTGAGCCAATCAACCTATTGTTTTGATCAACTTCCACTTATAGCCCATTGAAACTCTTCATGACCATTTGCATCATTCCCTCCGTCCAAGTCATAGCCTTGAAATTTTTCTTATCCATTGATTAGGTCTCGAGAATTACTCAGTAGTTTATCCAAAAAAAAAAAAAAATCGTCTGGGAATCTGACGTTAAAAGACCACTTTACCATTTAAGATAAATGGTTGTCTCTAGGTTTGGGACATTAAAAACACCCCCCGTAGCCATTGAGGGTGAAGCAATGGAAGCTTGCTCATTATCAGTTGGAATAGCAGTTAGATTCAGGTTCGGATACAACCAACTGAATTTAGATGCCCTGATATGATTTCAGCTATTGATGCATGAATGCATCACATGTTCATTTTATTCTTCTCTTGCAAAAAAAAAAAAAAAATCTTCAGTTTTTAGTGGAAAATTCCCGAGACCTAATAATTCTTTTGATTTCTATCATCCCCTTTGCTATACCACATCACCATTTGACCCCATTTCTTCCCAGAAAGATCCCTCTTAGTTCTATCAATCATGCAATTTCAGGATATAATTTCAAGAGTAAGGAGACTTGGTTAATTTTAAATGTTATTCATTGAGATGCTATTCTAATCATGAAGCTATGTCAGGTCGTTTCCTTCCTTAATAGCATTTTTTTTTTTTATGATTGATGATACCTCTTCGAACTTGATTTGCATCCACTCTAAATTGAGGTACATCCTTGAGAGCAACTTTGAGTGAACATTTTATTGAAGAGAAACATATCCAGTAAAGTTTGCAATCAAAGCTTAGAGAATTGAATGTAATATGCTGATTGATTCAACTTAATATGCCTGAGACAAAAGTTCAAATAATAAACATCACTTTGATTGTCCGAAGTCCCTATGCTACTGACCATACATTTTTTCTTCACATACGAGATTAGCTCTATCAATGAATTTGTGAATGTTGAAGTATTCATGCATGTAATTTGATTGCTAAGGGACTAGCAATGTTTAAGTTGGGGGGTGTGATTGATGCTAAAAAAATGCAAAATTTGTTATGTTTTTATTACCTCTTAATCCATTTGATCGACTTAAAATCTCCAGAATTGCTTGTTGCAGACCAAAAGAAGGAAAAGAGATGAAAGAATGACTCATACTCTCCAAAGGCATGATTGAAAGAGGACGAAAAAGCTAAGAAATGAAGGTGTTCTAATAAAAGTCAAAGCCATTCGAATGAGTCTTCAAAGATATTCAAATATGGAGCAAACCAGAAGAAAGCTGCTCAATCATTCGAATAGATCATTCTTACATTCGAATATGCAAGATATCGGGTATGTATTCGGATAAGCTTGGCCTAATTCGAATAAGAAGTAACAAAAATCAAGATCTCCAGGTAAGATTGTGCATATTCGAATACTTCCCAAGTCATTCGAATGAGCCGAGCATGAGAAGAAATTCGGATAAGCACATCGTTTGGAAGCAGTGAAGATATATCCGAATAAAGTCCAAGTCATTCGAATGTAATTGAAAAAGAAAGGAAATCTATTCGAATGAAGGCTGAGTAATTCGAATAAGAAGCAACTCAAGGAATTCCAGATTCGAATACTTCCCAAGTCATCCGAATGCAATGAAGAAGTCAAGAGAAAAATTAGAAATCCATTCGAATAAAAGTACTATTGCATTCGAATGACTGAGAAAATCGCCATGTAAGGAACAATAAAGCGTGAAATTCATTCGAATAGGATTAAAATTCATTCGAATGACCCGAGCAGCCAAAAGAAACTCAGTGCACATTCGAATATCTCTGCTAACATATTCGAATGAGCATCCAAACAAAAATCTGACATGCGCAAATAAACGGGGTGGCTCTGAGGTAAATTCAACCAACTTTTTGAACAACTTTTCAACAAGTGGTCCCCACTTCCATGCGCCGTAAGCTTAAAAAGGAACCAACATTCTTTGGAATCAAAGGTTGGTGAGAGCAGAGGATACTAAGAAAAACAACACAAAAAAGACGAAGATCATTGGAAAGTGGAGAGTTTTTTTTTCTTTTGTCTATTTCTCTCGTTTTTGTTCTTGTCTGTATTTCTTTTTTTTGCGAATAGCACTTTAGTTACTCTAGTTGTTCTTGCTAGTTTTGAGCTTTGTATTACAAGTCCATCTTAATTTCTGTTTCAAGTTGTAGTTCGTTTCAGTAATTAATACAACAGTAGTTTATTCAATTCTTATCATTTTGTCTCAATTTATTTTCTTTGTTAATCTCGTATTCATCCGTTGAGATTAGTTTTAGTCATACACTTCCTATGAAGATGTGTGGCTAATTCGATTCTTGGGTTAAGGCAAAGATGGTGCCCAAAGCCACTGATGAATCAATATAGCATAACTCCATATGTCAAAGTAACTAAAGCAAAAGTAGTTTGGGAAATGTTATTAACCAAAACCTCAAGCTTGGATTGGTTCGTACGCCTAACTTAGAGTTCCCATGCCATGTATGGGGGCTACTTGACCTGGAAACGTTCTCATACCCAAGGCCCGAGCAATTATTTGTCAAAACGTTATTTATACACTGATTTATGATAGCTGCTTACCATAGAGTCTCCATGCCATGTATGGAGGTTGTTTGAACAAAGAGTTATCATCATCTCAGTAGTATATTTAATGGTTGAAAACTCGAGCTATTTGAGCTGCTAGTTACATCACAGAAAGCTGTATGGAAAATCAGTTGGGTTTGGCACCAGATCTGTCTTAACCCAAGACCTCTCCACTTCCAGATTAAAGTCATATCACATTTAGTTTGATCTCATTTTATTATTTCGTTAATTAAAAGAACTGGTGTGGTTATCTCCTTCATGAGTAATCTCTCTGTGAGTCGACCCAGTCTTGCCCGGAAAAATTACACATAAATTTTCTGCTACAATCACACTCGTGCACTGGCGAGTCTAAATGCCTCATCCTATCTGTGAACATAATTAGTTGTTAAATCAGCTGAATTAGTGAAAGAAAAATATAAAAAGTGATAAATGAAGGGTGAGCGATGCAGCACCACTCGGTTGGACCGAGTGGACAGCCCCACTCGGCATAGCCGAGTGGTCCTCCACTTGGCAGCCGAGTGGCTAACCCCCACTCAGCACAACCGAGTGGGGATCCACTCGGCATAGCCGGGTGGCTCCCCCCACTCGACACAACCGAGTGGGGGTCCACTCGGTCATGCTGAGTGGAGGGCAAACCCCCTCCTCGGCACAACCGAGTAGGGTCCACTCGATTATACCGAGTGAAGGGCCACTCGGTCATGCCAAGTGGCCCCCCTTCCTTAAACTCAGCCATGCCGAGTGCCCATTCGGATTAGCGATCCAGCCGAGTCCCCCCCGTCTCGCTAGCCAAATGGGCCCCGAAATTCCAAGAATGGGCCACGAGAATCTCGCCGAAAATACCGTGAGGCTTCTCTCTCTCCTCCACTATAAATATGAGACCCCGCCCTCATCTAAAGGTACGCAATTTTGAGTAATTGAAGTACAATTTTCTCATTTTCTCTTGAGATCTGACTCAAGCATCTGAGGGTTTGCGCGGGGACCCCCACCCGCGTCCTAACGGTGCTCTCGTTTTGTAGGCCACTCGGTCACTAAGGCCACTCGGTCACCAAGACACTCGTCATCTTCAGGTCACTCGTCATCAAGGCCACTCGTCACCAAGGCCACTCGTCATCAAGGCCACTCGTCACCAAGGCCACTCAGTCACCAAGGCCACTCGTCATCTTCAGGCCACTCGTCATCAAGGCCACTCGTCACCAAGGCCACTAGTCATCAAGGCCACTCGTCACCAAGGCCACTCGGTCATCAAGGCCACTCGGTTATCAAGGCCACTCGGTCACCAAGGCCACTCGTCATCTTCAGGCCACTCATCATCAAGGCCACTCGTCACCAAGGCCACTCGTCACCAAGGCTACTCGACCATTTTAAGCCACTAGATCATTTTAGGCCACCAGATCATTAGCCCACCAGATCATCAGCTCTATCAGATTATCAGATCTGGACCTTTACCAGATCCAATTGCTTGTCAAGATTCTCATCAGCAAAGACATGACTCCCAAGACTCTTGCATCTATCCGCAATTAAAAATAGATTGTTGTATTTTGGCAACAACAATTGGCGCCGTCTGTGGGAAACGCAAGACGAAAAGTCAACTTAAGAATGGCAAACACTCGTGGGCATTGACGAACTCTCTCTCAAGGTGTTGAAACACTCCTGCCACCACGAAACTCTCAACAACAAGGAGCTCTTCCCCCCCTCTCATAATGCTCAAACACAAGGGGGTGATCGCTCCGTTTCTCCAAATCAGCAGATGGGGAATCAACCAATCCCACCTCCACCTAACATCGGCTTAGGATCACTACCTACTGATCAAGCGGGGACCTCATGACAGCCACCACGTACGGTCCCATGGGAAGAGTATGAAGCATTGGGATAACAGCACGTGGAAGGCATGCAAGCACTTTGAGACATGGCTGGAGTACTCCAAAGTATGATGCCTGGAGGGACGTTTCTTGATACTCTGAAAAAGTTTATACCTCAACCCGAGGTGGGAGCTGATTCCTACCAAGAAGCTACTCCCGATTCTCATTCTCGGTCTACGCCTCGATGGGAGGATAGGCCCAAATCGCCACCACCAAGAAGGAACCCTCATTCCGTGCCCCGAAGAAATGGAAAACCAAGAATGGAAAACAGAACCAGAAGCCCTCAAAGGCGGAGGTATCATGAAACAATGGCCAGTACACCAACAAGACATGACAATCAAATAACAGCTACCATACGTGATGATATGAAAAGAGTAGTAGAAGAGGTGCTTGAGCAAAAAAAACTTAATCCCTGCAACAGAAGAGCACCAACGTAGAAAATGTCCTTTTACTATAAATATATTGGAGAGACCGCTGCCTCAAAAATTCAAAATGCCACAAATCACCCTCTACTCAGGAAAAGACGACCCATATGATCATGTTTAGAATTATGAGTCACTGATGATATTGCATGGATGGGATGACGACATAATGTGCCGAACATTTTCCTTAACACTATCAGAACATGCTCGAACATGGTTTAACAGCCTTCCAGAAGCCTTTATTTCATCATTTAGGCAGCTTAGGACAGAATTCATCAAGGCTTTTGTGATTAACAGTCGAAGAAAAAAGGATACCACATATTTGCTTAGCATACGACAAGGGAATAAGGAATCCTTACGTCAATTTGTGGATAGATTTCGCAATGCCACTTTTGAAGTCCCAGACTTGCCGGCTTAAGTGGCAGTGTCTGCTATGCTCCAAGGGACACGTCTTGCCTCTCTCCAAGAATCACTTTCTTTAGACCCTCCAATGTTCTTGGCCGATTTATTTGTTAGAGCAAACTAGTATATCCTCCACACTAAAATTATGAGGAATGTGGCAGGGAATGAAGACAAAAAAAGGAAGAGAAATGAGCACGAAGGGGAAGAAGAGCCTATTCGACGACAGGAAAGGATTAGAAGACCGGATGTACCTAATGTAACGACCCGTTAGAGGGCCTAGTATTTATTTAGAATTAGTTAATTAATTATTGAAGTAATTAATTAAGAGGATTTGCCATTTAATTATTTAATATGGCAATTTAGATTTTTATTGAGTAAATAGCAATTAATTATATTTATTTGGTGTTGAAATTAAATGCAAGGACTTGAGGGTCATTTAAGAAGTTGTTATTAATTTAATTAATTAATAAAAGTTATTATGAGAATGGGAAGTCCATCCGAGAAAGGGTTTTGGATTTATGGAGTCTCCTAGTTGTATTAGGAGAATGAGATGCCCTAGGGTTGCTCTCTTTCTCTCTCTATATATATATATATATCTTCCCATAGCATTGAGTTTCTTCACGCCGTGGAGATTAGAGATCGCATAGAAGAAGAAAATAAGTCAAGAGCTATTGTAGTAACAGTGAGTAGCATAACAGTTCGATTAGTAGCATTCGAGTTCGATCAGAGAGTCTAAGGCAAGTATCCTTCCCCTGTAATCCTTTCTTACAGGTCTTGATTGAGCTTGATATCAGATTTCCAGAATTGAATTAGTTCCAGTGCATGTATATATATATATATATATGTGAGTTACAGTGAGTTATATCAGTTCAGTGCATGTTTATATATGTATTTACATGCGTACAGTGAGTACCAGCCAGTTCATGCATGTTCCTTGCAACGTTTACATTAGTTATGATCAGTAAATCATCCCTCAAGTTGTTTATATATCAATTGGGATTTTTTTTCTCAAAGTCTTCTTTCGGAATGGTGTAGTAGTGTTAAGTTTATAAATCAAGATCATCTCTGTTATCGTGAGTTTTATGTCTGATAAGATTCCAGTCATTCGAATAAGTCTTGTGTCATTCGAATGAGTTTCAAGCATCCGAATAAGTTTCAGTGTTATCATAATGTTTTTCCCTTATAATGTATCAGTCATTCGAATGAGTCCTGAGATATCGCATCATTCGTATGAATTTTTTAGGTTTTTAGACTGTCTTTCGAATGAGCCCTCGAAGATTGATCAAGTTGTTTCTTTATATAGTCTAGCATTCGAATGAACCTTCTTGTCATTCGAATGATCCATAAATTGATTCGAATAAAGTTACTGTTGAATTCGAATGAGTCGAGTTTTGCCAGTTCAAAAGTTGGAAATTTTCAAAATTCATTCGAATGAATTTGAGAGTCATTCGAATGAGTCCCAGATCAAATCCGAATAGCCTTTGAATATCATCTATCATTCGAATGAGCCTTCTGTCATTCGAATGAGTCTCTGTCATTCGAATGAGTTTTCTACCATTCGAATGAGCTTGCTGAAATACATTTTTTTTCATTCGAATGGGCTGCTTTTTCATTCAAATTGCCTCCTTAGACTTTCTCAATCATCCAAATAGTATCAAATGGCATCCAAATAGCTTCCAATAAATTCTTGATTCAAGTCTTAAATTTAATATGAATATTCAATTATTCAAATATTGAATTTTTATGCCAAGATATGATAAAATCCAATATGCCATGCCTATACTTAGAAATTTTAGAATATTTGAATCTCAATATTTCTAGTAAAAATCATATACCATGTTTAGCAGTTCATTATGACATGGTCAGCATTATTTTGTGGGATTATGTGCATACACATTGTGTGAGCATTGAGCATGACTTATGTGGAGCACTACATATCGTGTGCCAGCATTTATATGAGCATTGCATTATGCGCGCCAGGCGGCTTGTCCGCGGGGATCCTACTAGTATCAGTACAATTATATCTCAGTTATGAGTTGCTCGCCTGATGTCGACTAGGGAGCTAGGGGCATGTTGCCCAAAGTATGTGCTTACAGTTTTTATGTTTGCAAGACTCCGATCAGTCAAGTATGTGTTACAGTTATGTGGGCCTATGGGCCAAAGTTGCATACCTGCATTTAGTTTACAGCTTATGTGAATTACATCTTATAAATGCCATCCAGTGATTATTATATCTCTCAGTACAAGTTCAGTAAGTATTTTTATCAGTATCGATATTCTTCGATTCAGCTTCAGTTATTCTTTCCAGTTTATTACTTGCTGAGCTTTGTAGCTCACCTTGTACTCTTCACCATTCCAGGTCCTAGTGGGGGAGTACCAGATGTGGGGCCTAGCAGCAGTGTCTAGTAGTGTGTGTACGTGGAGCCGCTCAAGACCAAAGATGTTTGGGAGTTGTTAGTTTGTTAGTTAGTGCTTGATCAGTTTAGATTCATTTTACTTTCCAGTTTAGGGAATTTCCCTTAGATGCAATTATGATTTCAGTTTTTGTTGAATCAGAGTCTTATTATAGTTAATTGATATATACAGTATTGGTATTAGAATTCAGCTATCAGCCAGTTTATTTTATTATCCCAGTAGCACCTCTTCTCGGGCAGATCTAGGAGAGGGGGTGTTACAGTATTGGTATCAGAGCAGTGTTTTGAGGAGTCTCCAGTACACACATAGGATGTTGGGTACAGTTAGGACTTGTGTCCATCAGTTAGATACGTTAACCCAATTTACAGTATTCTAACCCTAAGTGGTGATGCAGGAAAATGAGTAATCAAAGAGGACGACCCCGTACTCGCAGCCAGGCTACTTCTACGCCAGGCGAGGTTCCAGTTCCCACACCAGGCTCACCAGGGGATTCTGGTAGTGACTTACGACAGGGTATGGCCGAGATGCGAGGCATGTTGGCAGGTTTGATGAGGGTAGTTGATACCCTTGTGACGAATCAGGTGAGGCAATCACAAGTACACCAAGAAGCAGGAGGCAGTGGAGGCGAACCGCTAGTCGCCCCAACAACTCCATTTGTAGCGACAGACACTGGGAGTCAATTATTGAAGGACTTCATGGCGTTCCGACCACCAGCATTTCATGGAAGTACAGATGTAGCAACAGTGAAGAATGGGATGCTATCAATAGAGAAGCATCTCCGATCTATTGGTTGTGCGGACGACCGACGAGTTCGACTTAGCACGTTCACGTTCAGAGGCAATGCCAAGAGATGGTGGGAGACTGCCCGCCAGAGGTTTGGTGATCGAGATCCCACATGGGTTGAGTTTCAACAAGTGTTCAACGATGCTTATTGCCCAACATGGGTCAAGGAGCAAAAAGTCTATGAGTTCGTTGAGTTGGTGCAAGGTACTAATACGGTGGCTCAGTACGAGGCGGAGTTTACAGCATTGTCACGATATGCTCCGGAGTTGGTGTCCAGTGAAGCAAAGAAGGCCGCCAAATTTCAGAGAGGATTGCGTGCGGATATCCAACATGCTTTTGGAGGAGCTCTAAGCGTGGATTATGCCACGGTGGTCCAGCAAGCATATGCTATCGAACGAGATCGCAATGAATGGAGAGCAACACAAGCAGCCAAGAAGGGCACAGGTACATCTCAGGGTTCGTCCAATAATAATAAGAAGAGGAAGTGGACAGCTGGACAAGGAAATAAGGCAGAGAATAATCCATAGTGTGGTCAGTGTGGAAGGAAGCACGGAGGACCGTGCCTAGCTGGGAAGAACGTTTGTTTCAAGTATGGACAAGAGGGGCATAGAAAGAAAGATTGCCCGAGGAATCAAGCAGCACTCCCCGCACCAGAGGTCACTTGTTTCAGGTGCGGACAAAAAGGACACACAGCCAACCGGTGTACTCAATCGCCCCAAAATAGAGGTCAGCAGGCGAATCAGAGGCCACCAGCAGCTAGAGGGCCAGAAGCGGCACCTATACCAGCACTACCAGTAGCTCAGCATCCACCGCCCGCAGATAGACAAGTGCAGGGTAGAGTTTATGCCCTTACCATAGCTGAGGCAGAGCAGGGCGACGGGACTATCCAATATCCCTATATGGTCATGATGTGTGTGCATTATTTG
The DNA here is from genome assembly GCF_014633365.1 of Diospyros lotus. Taxonomy (NCBI): domain Eukaryota; kingdom Viridiplantae; phylum Streptophyta; class Magnoliopsida; order Ericales; family Ebenaceae; genus Diospyros; species Diospyros lotus. Next base: position 25,509,101 of record NC_068342.1, read on the forward strand.
ATACTAGTTCTACACATTCTTTTATTACACTGTGCACAGTATATCATGTTCCCCATTCCCGGATTTCTTTGCCGTACCACTTGATTGTGTCTACGCCGGGAGATAAGATTATGATAGCTAGAGAAATGTTTGAAAATTGTGAGATCGAGGTCCATGATAAGAAGCTATTGAGAGATTTGGTAATTCTCGATGTTAAGGATTTTGATTTGATCCTTGGCATGGATTGGCTATCACGACATTATGCAAGAGTCGATTGTCGGCGAAAGAATATTGATTTTGAACTACCTCAACAGCCAATTCTTATTTATAGAGGAGTCAAGCCTATGTCTATGATTCCTATGATCTCGGTGATGAAAGTTGAAAGCTAATACGTGATGGATGTGAGGCTTATCTAGCCTTTGCAACCACTGACGAAGGAAGCAAGAAGAATTTACCCGAGGTACCAGTAGTACGAGATTTCCAAGAAGTTTTCCCTGATGAGTTACCAGGATTACCTCCTCGGAGAGGGTCAGAGTTTACTATTGAGTTATTACCTGGTACACAGCCTATCTCTAAGGCTCCATATCGGATGGCACCTAATGAGCTAAAGGAGTTGAAGACCCAATTAGAAGAATTAATAGAGAAGGGTTTTATCCGACCAAGTTCATCCCCGTGGGGTGCACCAGTATTGTTCATGAGGAAGAAAGATGGATCTTTGAGATTATGTATTGACTATCGTCAATTGAACTAGGTGACAGTGAAGAATAAGTATCCCTTACCTCGAGTGGATGACTTGCTAGATCAATTGCGAGGAGCTAAGGTATTCTCGAAGATAGATTTGAGATCGGGATACCATCAAGTGCGAGTTAGAGATGATGATATTCAGAAGACTGCTTTCAGGACTCGCTATGAACACTACGAGTTTGTGGTAATGCCATTTGGGTTGACGAATGCCCCAGCTGTTTTCATGGATTTGATGAATCGAGTTCTACGTGAGTACCTAGATCGATTCATTATTGTCTTCATCGATGATATCGTAGTCTACTCACCTAATGTGGAGGAGAATACAGAGCATCTTACTCTAGTATTACAAAGACTCAAAGAAGAGCAACTGTACGCCAAGTTCAGCAAGTGTGATTTCTGGCTCACTCAAATTGGATTTCTAGGTCACGTGGTGTCTGGAGATGGTATTTCAGTGGATCCAGACAAGACCAAAGCAGTTATGGATTGGCCGAGACCTACGACAGTAACAGAGATACGTAGTTTTCTGGGTCTTGCAGGCTATTATAGACGATTCATTGAAGGGTTTGCTCGTTTATCTTCCCCCATGACTAAGCTAACAAGAAAAGGAGAAAAGTTTGAATGGAATGATGCGTGTGCACGTGCCTTCCAAGAATTGAAGCGAAAGTTAACTACTGCACCAGTTTTAACCATTCCAAGAAGTGGAGAGAAATACTCCATCTACAGCGATGCATCCCATTTAGGTTTGGGTTACGTATTAATGCAAGAAGGTCGAGTTAATGCTTATGCATCCAGACAATTGAAGAAACACGAAGTGAACTACCCTACTCATGATTTGGAGTTGGCAGTGGTAGTATTTGCATTGAAGATATGACGACACTATCTATATGGTGAGAAAGTTGAAATTTATACAGATCATAAGAGCCTACATTATCTGTTATCCCAGAAGGAATTGAACATGAGGCAGAGATGATGAGTCGAGTTATTTAAAGACTTCGACTGTGAGATTCTATATCATCCAGGAAAGGCTAATGTTGTAGCCGATGCTTTGAGTCGGCGAGGAGCTTCTATGGCTACGATGATGGTTCAAGAATGGAGGTTATTAGAACAGTTGAGTGTCTTATCTATTTCAACCCCAGAAGATAAACCAGTTGTGAGTTGCGCTTATATGAGAGTACAACCCGAACTAATTGAATTGCCCAAGACACAGCAATCGAAAGATGTGAAGTTAGCATAAATTTTAGCAGATATCGAGAAATTTTCTCCTTTGGGATATACTCTACGGAGTGATGGTATACTTTTATTTCAGGGACATATTTGTATACCCGATGGTGGAAATCTTAAGCAAGAGATTTTGAATGAAGCACACAAGAGTCGTTACACTATTCATCCAGGTGTTACGAAGATGTACCATGACCTTAAGCGACAGTATTGGTGGAGTGGTATGAAGAAAGATGTAGCCAGATACATTTCACAATGTTCAGTATGCCAACAAGTTAAAGTGGAACATCAGAAACCCGCAGGTTTATTACTTCCATTACCCATTCCGGAGTGGAAATGGGATAATATTGCTATGGATTTTGTGATGGGTTTACCCAGCACTACTAGAGGCTATGATGCTATATGGGTGATTGTTGATCGTTTAACTAAATCAGCCCATTTTCTTCCTATTAAGAAGACTTATCCATTAAATAGATTTGCCAGAATTTACATTGAGGAGATCGTGAAGTTACACGGTGTCCCATCCAGCATTGTATCAGATCGAGATCCTCGTTTTACTTCTCATTTTTGGGGAGCTTTGCATGAGGCATTGGGATCTCAATTGAAGTTCAGCACGGCATTTCATCCGCAGACAGATGGACAGTCAGAGAGGACATGTTGAGAGCTTGCGTTCTAGATTTCCAAGGTAGTTGGGTTGAGCATCTACCTTTGGTGGAGTTTGCCTACAATAATAGTTTCCATTCAAGAATTGGAATGTCACCATATGAGGCTTTGTATGGGCGACCATGTCGATCGCCGATATGTTGGGAAGAGATTGGAGATAGGGCTTTATTAGGTCCTGAAATTGTTGAACAGACGATAGAAAAGATCCGAGTGATCAAAGTAAGAATGAAAACAGCACAAGACAGACAGAAGAGCTATGCAGACAAGCGACGACGAGACCTTGAGTTTGAGGTAGGCGACCATGTTTGGTTGAGAGTCATGCCTATTAAAGGTGTGTGAAGATTTGGCGTAACAGGAAAGCTTAGTCCTCGTTATGTTGGTCCATTTGAGATTTTGAGACGGATAGGGACTTTGGCATATGAGTTAGCTTTGCCACCTCAGTTGTCCCATGTCCACAATGTGTTCCATGTTTCGATGTTGAGGAAGTATGTGCTAGATCCTCAGCATGTGATTGATTTTCAGACTCTTGAAGTGAGAGAAGATGTGTCTTATGAAGAGACGCCTACCAGTATTTTAGAGCGTAAAGAGAAGACTTTGAGGAATCGATCAATTCCTCTTGTGAAAGTACAATGGCAGCGTCACTCGGCAGAAGAGGCGACGTGGGAGCTAGAAGAAGAGATGAGGCGTCTTTACCCCTCATTGTTCGAGTAACCAATTACGAATTTGGAGGACCAAATTCTTTTAAGGAGGGGAGAAATTGTAACGACCCATTAGAGGGCCTAGTATTTATTTAGAATTAGTTAATTAATTATTGAAGTAATTAATTAAGAGGATTTGCCATTTAATTATTTAATATGGCAATTTAGATTTTTATTGAGTAAATAGCAATTAATTATATTTATTTAGTGTTGAAATTAAATGCAAGGACTTGAGGGTCATTTAAGAAGCTATTATTAATTTAATTAATTAATAAAAGTTATTATGAGAATGGGAAGTCCATCCGAGAAAGGGTTTTGGATTTATGGAGTCTCCTAGTTGTATTAGGAGAATGAGATGCCCTAGGGTTGCTCTCTTTCTCTCTCTCTATATATATATATCTTCCCATAGCATTGAGTTTCTTCACGCCGTGGAGATTAGAGATCGCATAGAAGAAGAAAATAAGTCAAGAGCTATTGCAGTAACAGTGAGTAGCATAACAGTTCGATTAGTAGCATTCGAGTTCAATCAGAGAGTCTAAGGCAAGTATCCTTCCCCTGTAATCCTTTCTTACAGGTCTTGATTGAGCTTGATATCAGATTTCCAGAATTGAATCAGTTCCAGTGCATGTATATATATATATATATGTGCGTTACAGTGAGTTATATCAGTTCAGTGCATGTTTATATATGTATTTACATGCGTACAGTGAGTACCAGCCAGTTCATGCATGTTCCTTGCAACGTTTACATTAGTTATGATCAGTAAATCATCCCTCAAGTTGTTTATATATCAATTGGGATTTTTTTTCTCAAAGTCTTCTTTCAGAATGGTGTAGTAGTGTTAAGTTTATAAATCAAGATCATCTCTGTTATCGTGAGTTTTATGTCTGATAAGATTCCAGTCATTCGAATAAGTCTTGTGTCATTCGAATGAGTTTCAAGCATCCGAATAAGTTTCAGTGTTATCGTAATGTTTTTCCCTTATAATGTATCAGTCATTCGAATGAGTCTTGAGATATCGCATCATTCGTATGAATTTTTGAGGTTTTTAGACTGTCATTCGAATGAGCCCTCGAAGATTGATCAAGTTGTTTCTTTATATAGTCTAGCATTCGAATGAGACTTCTTGTCATTCGAATGATCCATAAATTGATTCGAATAAAGTTACTGTTGCATTCGAATGAGTCAAGTTTTGCCAGTTCAAAAGTTGGAAATTTTCAAAATTCATTCGAATAATTTGAGAGTCATTCGAATGAGTCCCAGATCAGATCCGAATAGCCTTTGAATATCATCTATCATTCGAATGAGCCTTCTGTCATTCGAATGAGTCTCTGTCATTCGAATGAGTTTTCTGCCATTCGAATGAGCTTGCTGAAATACATTTTTTTTCATTCGAATGGGCTGCTTTTTCATTCAAATTGCCTCCTTAGACTTTCTCAATAATCCAAATAGTATCGAATGGCATCCAAATAGCTTCCAATAAATTCTTGATTCAAGTCTTAAATTTAATATGAATATTCAATTATTCAAATATTGAATTTTTATGCCAAGATATGATAAAATCCAATATGCCATGCCTATACTTAGAAATTTCAGAATATTTGAATCTCAATATTTCTAGTAAAAATCATATACCATGTTTAGCAGTTCATTATGACATGGTCAGCATTATTTTGTGAGATTATGTGCATACACATTGTATGAGCATTGAGCATGACTTATGTGGAGCACTACATATCGTGTGCTAGCATTTATATGAGCATTGCATTATGCGCTCCAGGCGGCTTGTCCGCGGGGATCCCACTAGTATCAGTACAATTATATCTCAGTTATGAGTTGCTTGCTTGATGTCGACCAGGGAGCTAGGGGCATGTTGCCCAAAGTATGTGCTTACAGTTTTTATGTTTACAAGACTCATATCAGTCAGGTATGTGTTACAGTTATGTGGGCCTATGGGCCAAAGTTGCATACCTGCATTTAGTTTACAACTTATGTGAATTACATCTTATAAATTCCATCCAGTGATTATTATATCTCTCAATACAAGTTCAATAAGTATTTTTATCAGTATCGATATTCTTCGATTCAGCTTCAGTTATTCTTTCCAGTTTATTACTTGCTGAGCTTTGTAGCTCACCTTGTACTCTTCACCATTCCAGGTCCTAGTGGGGGAGTACCAGATGTGGGGTCTAGCAGTAGTGTCCAGTAGTGTGTGTACGTGGAGTCGCTCAAGACCAAAGATGTCTGGGAGTTGTTAGTTTGTTAGTTAGTGCTTGATCAGTTTAGATTCATTTTACTTTCCAGTTTAGGGAATTTCCCTTAGATGCAATTATGATTTCAGTTTTTGTTGACTCAGAGTCTTATTACAGTTAATTGATATATACAGTATTGGTATTAGAATTCAGTTATTAGCCAGTTTATTTTATTATCCCCAGTAGCACCTCTTCTCGGGCAGATCTAGGAGAGGGGGTGTTACACCTAAACCTCACTTTAATTATTATACTTGGCTTTTACAGCCCCAGTCAACCATACTAGCCGCAGTAGAGGGAGAAGGACTCCTTAAACTACCTCGTAGAGTTGACCGACCTATGGGAAAAAATCAAGAAGAGTATTACAGATATCATCTAACTCGGGGACATTCCACTGATCACTGTAGAGAATTGAAGAACCAGATAGAGATGCTCATTTGTGAGGGGCACTTGCAAAGATATGTGAGAAACGAGGAAGAAGAAAACAGGAAACCCCGGCAAAGAGGAGATAGACGTGATGGGCATGAAAACCCAAACCCGAGGCAACAAAAGAGAGGAAGAGATCATCGGCAAGATACTCATGTAGATAATGAGCTGACTCAACAGGCCATTCATGTTATTTCAGGTGGGGAAACCCTAGGTGGGGACACATCAGCCTCCCGAAAGGCATACGCCCATTAAGCCTACCAAGTTAACTCAGTAATGGAGGTAAGAGATGATGAAGAGCCACCCTAACCGATCGAGGTGATATAATACTCCCACATGATGATCCCATGGTTATCTCAGCAATTGTAGCCAAGCACCCCATCAGTAGAATTTTGGTAGATAGTGGTAGTTCTGTCAGCCTGATCTACTGGAACTATTTTGAACAAATGCATTTATCTCATGACCAATTGAAGAATGTATCCTCACCTCTATATAGCTTCACTAGAGAAGCGGTTCCAGTTGCAGGATCTATTCAACTACCTATCACATTAGGTGTGGACCCCCAACTCGTAACTCGACAAGCAAATTTTATGGTGGTTAAAACTTCCTCAGTGGCATACAATATGATCTTGGGACGCCCATTACTCAATGATCTAAGGGTCGTAGTATCCTCATTCTATCTATTAATGAAATTCCCCACACCCGCTGGAGTGGGATAGGTTCGAGGGGATCAGAAAAAAGCACAAACTTGTTATGTGTCATCTACAAAAGGGAAAAGAGCTGAAGAAACCTTATCCATAGCCGAGAAAGCCATACATAAATCCTTGGAGGAAGGAGCCGCACGTAAACCTCAACCTATTGAAGAATTAGAAGCACTACATCTGAGTGAATCAGATTCTGAGAAAGTAGCATATGTGGGGTCCTAACTTCCGAAACATATGAAAGAAGAAATTGCGAGATGCCTGCGAGAAAATTTAGACGTATTTGCTTGGAAACCAAAAGATATGCCAGGAATCAGTCCAGAAGTAATATGCCACCACTTGAATGTGGATCCCCAGTTCAAGCCGGTCCAATAAAAGAAGCGAAACATTGCCCCTGATAGGCTACACGCATTAGAAGAGGAAGTTGACAAATTGCTAAAGGCGGGCTTCATTCGAGAAGTATTATATCCAGAGTGGTTGGCCAATGTTGTTATGGTCCCGAAACCTAATGGAAAATGGCGTGTCTATGTGGATTTTACCAATCTCAATAAGGCATGCCCCAAAGACTCATACCCACTTCCACGAATCGACCGCCTTGTGGACGAAACGTCTGGATACCAGTTTTTGAGCTTTTTGGATGCTTTCTCAGGGTACCACCAAATAATGATGTACCCTCCAGACTAGGAGAAGACATCATTCATCACTGAAAAAGGGACATACTGCTACCAAGTCATGCCTTTTTGACTCAAGAACGCCGGAGCCACTTATCAACGCATGGTGAATAAAGTCTTTAAAAAACTGCTGGGCAACACAATGGAAGCATATGTTGACAACATGATCGTGAAAAGTCAAGAGAATGAGTCCCATGTAGAAAAGCTAGCGCGGGTGCTTGGAGTCTTTAGATAGTACAAGATGTGGTTAAATCCAACGAAGTGTGCCTTTGGAGTGCAGTCTGGAAAATTCTTGGGATACATGATCACACAAAGAGGAATCGAGGCAAACCCTGAGAAAATTTAAGCAATATTGGATATGGAACCACCAGCATCAACTAAGGAAGTTCAGCGATTGACGGGGCGAATGGCAGCTCTCGGACGTTTTCTCTCCACGTCAGCTGAAAGAGAGCTACCATTCTTGCGAACATTAAAAGTAGGAAAAAAGTTTGAGTGGACAGAACAATGCCAAAAGTCATTCAAAGCATTAAAGGAGTATTTGAAAGAAGTTCCCCTATTAACACGACCAGAAACTGGAGAGACGTTGTACTTATACTTGAGGATAAGCAATGAAGCCATAAGTGTTGTATTAATCAAGAAAGAGGGACAGGTAGATCGACCAATATATTATGTCAGTAAGGTATTACAAGGCCCTGAGACACGTTATCCTGTGGCATAAAAAATGTCATTAGCACTGTTAAACGCATCCAGAAAGTTGAGGCCATACTTTCAGACTCATTCGATCGTCGTACTTACAGATCAGCCCTTACGAAGTATTTTACAGAAGCCCGAATGTTCCGGTCACCTTACCAAATGGTCCATTGAGTTAAGTGAATATGATATCCAGTATCAACCTCGACAAGTTATAAAAGGACAGGCGCTGGCTAACTTTATTGTGGAATGCACACACTCTGGTAAGGTAACTGAAAATAAGCAGGCAGAATGGTTGTTGTTTGTTGATGGAGCATCTGGTTCACAGGGAAGCGGTGCTGGGATAGTACTCATATCCCCTAAGGGAGAAACATTAGAGTATTCTCTGCGATTTGCTTTTCCAAGTACCAATAACATAGCTGAATATGAAGCATTAATCGCTGGAATGAGAATAGCAAGAAAATTGGAAGTAGCAAGATTGGTTGCTCATAGTGATTCTCAGTTGATTGTGCAGCAGTTTCGGGGACAATATGAAACCAGAGAGCAGATAATGGCCCAATACTTTCGCAAAGTAAAAAACCTAGCACAGACATTTCAGAGTTTCCAATTAACACAAATAAACAGATCGCTTAATGGACACGTTGATGCTTTGTCTAAACTAGCATCCACAAGAGAAACAACAGGAAGAGCAGTATTTGTGGAGATGCTGCATCAACCAAGCATCTAAGAAAAAGAGGTATCATGCGTTGAGGCAAAAGTGGATTGGAGATCGCCCTTCTATCGTTATCTCATTAGCAATGAATTACCAGATGATCCACAAGAAGCAAAAAAACTTAAGATGTGGGCTTCAAGGTTTACCATCATAGACGGGATATTATATAAGCGAGCTTACACTACACCTCTTCTCAAATGTTTAGGCCCTCAAGAGGCCGGATATGCCTTGGTAGAAACTTACAATGGAATATGTGGAGAACACTTGGAAGCAAGAGCCCTAGCAACCAAAATTTTGAGAGCTGATTTTTTTTTGCCCACATTAAGATCAGACACGTTAAAGAAAGTCAAATCATGTGACAAATGCCAACGACATGCTCCAGTCCAATCTGCCCCGATATCTCAGCTGCAGCTTACATTCCAGCCTATACCATTCGCTTAGTGGGGTTTGGATATTTTGGGACCTTTCCCTCAAGCACTCGGGCAAAGAAAATTTTTAATAGTGGCTACTGACTATTTCACCAAATGGATTGAAGCTGAGGCATTGGCCACCATTACAGCACGAAAAGTATAGACAATGGTATGGAAAGACATTGTGTGCCGGTTTGGTATACCAAGAATTATCGTCACGGATCATGGGAAGCAATTTGATTGCGATTCCTTTAGGAAATTTTGTGACAGCCTAGGGATCCAGCTAAGGTTCGCTTCAGTGGCGTACCCCCAAGCTAACGGATAAGCCGAGGTCAGCAACTGAACCATATTACATGGCCTTAAAACTCGACTTGAAGGAGCTAACGGCACATGGGCCGATGAGCTACCCACTATTTTATGGGCTTACCGAACGACTAGTCGAGTCACTACTGGAGAAACTCCGTTCAATCTTGTATACGGAACAAAGGCCTTAATTCCCATTGAAATTTTAGCTAAGTCCCCAAGACTGATGGCATATGAGGAAGAGGACGGTATGAGAAATTCCGAAGCATTGCGAGAAAATTTGGATCTGATTGAAGAGCAGAGGGATAGTACTACCATGAAGATAGCTGTGTATCAGAGAAGAGTCGCCAGTTATTTCAATTCTCGGGTTAAGAGCAGACCCATGAAAGAAGGAGATCTAGTACTTCGAAGATCTGTTGTAACCAACTCCCTAAGGGATAATGGAAAGTTACGAGCAAATTGGGAAGGACCATACCGCATTCTAAAGCCGATCGGTCCCAACACTTGCATTTTACAAACTCTTTCGGGAGACACCATGGGGAAAACATGGAATTTGAACTACCTGAAGTTGTATACGAACAATGTACCTGAGAAAATATCTGCAATAACATAAGTCCTAAATGGGACCGTGGACGTATGCACATTTAGCCGAACCAAGTAAAAATGCTTGTGTGCTCATGGTTGTCATTTTATTTACATTTTTGGAAAGGGAACTCGCACACGATCAAGCCCGTTGCCCCGCCTATGGCCCTGTAACGAGGTGAAATGCGATCGAGCCCGTTGCCCCGCCGATGGCCCGACAACGGGGTGAAATACGATTAAGCCCATTGCCCCGCCTATGGCCCGGCAACGAGGGAAAATTCAATCGAGTCCGTTGCCCCTCCTACGGCCTGGCAACGAGATGAAATGCAGTCACACCCGTTGCCTCGCTTACAGCCCGGCAACGAGGAAAAATATGCTCAAGCTCGCCACATCGTGTATGATTCAATAACGAAAGAAAAGTCTTGGCCTCGTATCACTAAAGTGAATCAAGCAATAAAGAGCGGAGCACGTTGGGTAGGACAAAGAAGAAAATATTCATTGATAAAGCAATAGCTCTCCTTAAAAAAAAAGGGGGGGGGGGAGAGAGAGCAACAATGAAAAGCAAACTACAATGAGGGTCTACTCGTGGGAGCGAGACTTACGAGAGGAATGCTTAGTAGACCCCAACGACACAACAAGAACCTCAGGAGGCACTGTGGGAAGTTCCCCTTCTTCGACCTCGACCATGTGAAGGACATCTTCAACAGCTGCGCCAAGATCTTCTCCAACAGCTCCGGGATCGACCGCCATGCCTTCTTCCCCACGATTGAAAGGAAATGGATTCCAGGGGCCCGTCAAATTTTTCAAATCATCCACTAAGTAAGTGTCCAAGTAAGAAGAAGGACTCATAGGCTCATTCGGCTCATATTGACGCCAATCTACTTGATAAGACTCCTCAACCTCGCGAGTAAGAAAAAGTTCAGGAAAAGTCTCTCCCGGACGCTGAGATTCCAGATAGGCATGGGCTAGATAAAATCCATATTTCAGAAAGCCTAAAGCATATTTTCTCTTCCTGTCTTGGAAATCGGTTGGGAGACGATATTCCTTCACTGCTTCAGCCCGAATAGCCCGAGCATCCTTACGATTTATCTTCAGTTCTGATAGGCATAAAGAGTGTTCCTACAAAAGTGCTTCATGTTGCGCCATCAACCCAACATTCTTGTGCTCTTTAGCTTCTAGCCTAGAGCTAAGTCTTGATTTTCCCCTTGAAGGCCCAAGGTACCAACAGAAACCTCGGACAACCGATCATGCATACGCCCAATCTCTGCTTCTGCATTCTTCTTCTCGAGCTCCGCCCGACAAGCACGACCCTTTAACTCTTGACGCTCTTCATTCCAGGAAAATTGGCGTTTCCTCCAGTCTGACATTTAGACCTCTACTTGCTCACGATAGGCCCTATCCCTAGCATTGGAAGCAACGATTCCTTGGATCCCTTGCACCAGGAGCTTCTCTACTTCATCCCTAGTCTGGGCATAGTTACCGCTAATAAATCGTCGTTCCTCTCGAGGGAGAATGGTGGAATAAATGAGATGAGCACCAATCCCTGGTTCAGTAACGGAGTTTGTCTCTAATACCCCTGGGGAAACTTCAAAGTCCCGACCACTAAGCTTCGTACCGTCTCCGAGAATCATAGTATGTCTCACATCGCCTAGAATAGAAAGTATATGAGGTAGCCTCAATGATTTCTCGCCTTCAAGACGGCGACGATCCTTCCTATTAGGAATTACAGGATGGCGACATTCTTCTTCCACCCGAGCCATGTCACAAACAAACCGAGAAGACAAACCTCGCCCCCCTCGAGAATTGGGAGCAGGAGATGGGATGTCGATGGCCTCTTCATGAGAGAGAGGAATGGATGATGGACTTTCCGTATGAGAGGGAACTTCAGCACTCGAGTGGTCGCTACTCGGACGACGTCACCTTTCCATCCCAGTGGGAGAAACGCCAGCAGGCCTACGTGACCGAGGAGGGCGAGAGCTGGTAGATCCCTCAGCTCCATGTGTAGAAACCCCGGTCGCTGTCGCAACATGTGCCTCCTCCTCACGGTGGCGTCTGCGTAACTCCATCAGCCTACCCAATCTAGCCATTTCTGCAAAAATCAATACAAAGCATTTAATATGGAAAAATAATGCAATAATGGAGAAAGGAAATCAATGGCGAAAGATATTCTACCCCCAGGAGTATTCTCCTCCTGAGGATGAAAGAAGGATGGGAAGATGATTCAGGCGTTTCCATATCCTCCTCCCCGACTCCTTCCATTTCTTAATTGGATAATAAAGAAGACTGAGGAGGAATAGTTGGCGTCACGACCCCCCAACCAGCGATTCTAAAATTTTCCAAACTCAGGAGGCTCATCAACTCGACAGGACCTGGCACCGTTAACATTCCTACTAAATGACGATATACGCCTCGAACTTCCTTGCATGGGGGAAATCCTTGGCTGGCGTCCTGATAGTTCCAGTATAGAGGAGCATCCCAACTGGGTGGAGGTTCTATCACCACCCATCGCTCTTCAAACCGATTGATCTTATTAGGAAGAGTGCTGAACAACTCGAAACCCGACACCTTCTGAAGTGTATAAAGGGCACGATCTTTGCTAGCTCTTCATAATCGGTAGAAGCAATTGAAGAGCATCAAGGAAGGGACTACATCCCTCTGATGGCAAAGCACGGACAAACCGACCATTTAGGCCCAACCATTAGGGTGAAGTTGAGCGGGAACGATCTTGTAGTGGCGCAGCCTCGCCATGGCAAAGGGCGAAAGAGGAAAATGGAGTCCCACCTCAAAGGAAGCAAAGTGAACGCCAAAGGAGCCTTCATCTACCTGGGAAGGGTCTGGCTCATCGAGACGAGGGTACCTCACCATAAATCCAGAAGGAGTGGCATCATAAACTTGCTCAAAAGCCCCATATCAAAGCCGAGAGCTTGAAGTGGCAGGAATGTGCGCGGGGCTGGGGGTGATGCCGGTCTTCTCCTCGACATATAAGAAAGGTTCAAAGTCGTTACCTTGTTATGTTAGGAGAGATGGAGGATCACAGCAAGCAAAATACCTACACGAAAAAATAAAGAATATCAGTACAAGGTAAAAAATGAGCAACTGAATGGTGAGTCAAGAGATCTGATAAGTGCATAATTCCATACATTTATTTCCCTTACATATGGTTTATTGGGTGAGCTTTATGCCTTATTGTGTTGATTTATACTTATTTTTATGGTTAAGACAATTTTAGAATAAATTGGGCTTTTACTTACAAAATTTCAGCTTTTTAATATTTTGACCTTTCGGGCTTCTTGTAGATTTTCGAACATGTTAGAGTTCAAGAACATGAATAAGGTGTTCAGAGATTTTGTAGAGGACTTATTGGTATTTCCATAATGGTATGATTTGTCCAAATCCGAGTTCGTTTGGGCCTCCAAACATTGCTTCAAGTTAGGGCCGAAAAGCTGGGCCAAATCCTAATTGGATTAGAATTCTGCACAAACATGAAATCTTTAAAAGGCCATAAATTGAGCTTATTATGTCCAAATCGAGTGATTAAAAATCCTAAATTCATATAAACAATCTGAGATACAATTCTTAAGAAGGGGACGAAGCCCAAAACGCTCGTTATCTGACCCAAAACGGGCTCACAAGTTACGGGAGTCTAGGAGCCCTAATTCCTTGGCTGATTTGGATTCTTTGTTGGGGGATATTTAAAGTCTTGATCCAAGCTCGAGAGGGGGGACGCATAGGAAGAAAAAGAGGCATAGAAGCACATCCAAGAGGGGGAAGAAGCATTCTTTTCATATTTTCTCTTCTTTTTGTGTTCTTTCTCTCATTATGTGTGGCTAAACTTTGGTTTTTCGGTAGAAGGATATTTTGAAGCCATGTGAAGAACACTGTGAGATCTTTTTGAGTTTATTTGAAATCTGATTTTATCTTGAATATTCATGTATCTTCTGGTTTTATTATTTATTATTGTGTGTTTTGATTGCATAGACAGCCGCTATTCAATTCTTGATGCATGATCAATTGCTGACTTGAATACCAAATCCGTAATTGTTTGGGCTTTCTTGCATAAGTAGCAACTAGGGTTGATGATTATGGACAAGTTTTCATTCAATTCCTAGGGAGTACATGTGTTGAATTAAATAAACCAAGCTTGTGTGTTTATTATTCAGATTTGGTCTCGTTTTCACAAAGTTTAATGCTTCCATTGAATTAAATTCTAGAGAGCTCGTTCTAGGGTTGTTTGAAGGTAAGGGTTAATTGAAGAGCTTGTTTTAATTAACTAAGAAGTAAGGGAAACATTGAATGAACAGAACTTGTTGTTCTTTCTAAGGCCAAGTATTTAAGGAAAATTAGTGACTTTGGTATCAATGATCAGTGTTATAACCATTGGTGGATAAATCCCTTCTACCGGAAGCGTTTCTATTGATTACTTTAATTTCTTTTACATTCTAATTTGTCTTATTAATTTAGAATAATATTTTATTTTTAATTGTTTAAATTTCATAATACAAATCCCCCAATCGTTTCTTCTATTTATTCTAATTTTTCAAAGGAATAAATCTAACCAATCCCTGTGGCCCCCAGTCGCATGTCATGGCCACTTGGTCATGACCGAGTGGCCCAGTGAGCACTCGCCCAAAGGTGAAAATGAAGACGTGGCCTGGAAAACGCGTTGAGACCTGAGAGAATTTGAGTTTTGAAGACACCACGGCTGATCCTTGTGAAAATTAAATGAAGACTTGAAGCCCTATTTATAGGGGCTCAAAAGGCAAAAAGGCCGAAAGCTGTCAGACGAATACCGAAAATAAAGAGCAAATACGCAAAAATGATCTTCTGAAAGATAAGAAAAATGCGGCAGAAGATGTGCCAACATTTCCCTGTATCGTATGCTCTTTTACCCAACTTCTTGACTAAAAAAGCAGGGAGCAATTGATATACCCAGGAAGGCAAAGTAGATATATGATCAAATGTGGGCCCCAATTTCGATGAGCTAAAGCGAAGATGGGAGATTGAAGAAGACCCGCCCAGTTGAGCCAAGTGGTCCTCCACTCGGCAGCCGAGTGGCTAACCCCCACTCAACACAATTGAGTAGGGATCCACTCGACATAGCCGGGTGGCTCCCCCCACTCGACACAACCGAGTGGAGGGCAAACCCCCCCTCGGCACAACTGAGTGGGAGTCCACTCGGTCATGCCGAGTGGAGGGAAAACCCCCCCTCAGCACAACCGAGTAGGGGTCCACTCGGTTATGCCAAGTGGAGGGCCACTCGGTCATGCCGAGTGGCCCCTCCTCCTTAAACTCGGCCATGCCGAGTGCCCTTTCAGATTAGCGATCCAGCCGAGTCTCCCCCGTCTCGCTAGCCAAATGGGCCCCAAAATTCCCGGAATGGGCCACGAGAATCTCGCTAAAAATACCGTGAGGCCTCTCTCTCTCCTTCACTATAAATATGAGAGCCCGCCTTCATCTCAAGGTACGCAATTTTGAGTAATTGAAGTACAATTTTCTCATTTTCTCTCTAGATCTGACTCAAGCATCGGAGGGTATGCGCGGGGACCCCCACCCGCGTCTTAACGGTGCTCTCGTTTTGTAGGCCACTTGGTTACCAAGGCCACTCATCACTAAGGCCACTCGGTCACCAAGGCCACTCGTTATCTTCAGGCCACTCGTCATCAAGGCCACTCGTCACCAAGGCCACTCGTCATCAAGGCCACTCGGTCACCAAGGCCACTCGTCATCTTCAGGCCACTCGTCATCAAGGCCACTCGTCACTAAGGCCACTCGTCACTAAGTCCACTCATCACCAAGGCCACTCGTCATCAAGGCCACTCGTCACCAAGGCCACTCGGTCACCAAGGCCACTCGTCATCAAGGCCACTCGTCACCAAGGCCACTCGTCATCTTCAGGCCACTCGTCATCAAGGCCACTCGTCACTAAGGCCACTCGTCATCTTCAGGCCACCAGATCATTTTAGGCCACCAGATCATTTTGGGCCACTAGATCATCAGCCCACCAGATTATCAGCTCTATCAGATTATCAGATCTAGACCTTTACCAGATCCAATTGCTTGTCAAGATTCTCATCAGCAAAGAAACGACTCCCAAGACTCTTGCGTCTATCTACAATTAAAAATAGATTATTGTATTTTGGCAACAACACTAATGAATCTACCTGTTAGTTGTTTGAGATGGACATCTGGGTGAGGATTTGAACAACCGAACCATAAATCAAAATTCCATGTTGAGGAAAGAAATGAAACCCTAAGAGAAAAATGGCACTTTTGCAGTCACCCAGATTACAGTCTCTGGTACATAAAGCACCGCCGTCATCTACAGTAGTTTGGGAGCGATCGTCAAAGAGAGGTAGGATTGAGAAAGAGGGTGAGACACAGATGGCGGTGGCGGGAGAGGGAGAGAGAGAAAGTGAGAGGGTGAGAGATTGGGTTTGGGATTTGGATTATGCTACACGGACGAATGCACTGACGCACGGGTTGACAAACCCAAGTTCTCGCGAGATTTTGTCATTAAAATCTTGCGATGACCTCGGTTCCAATTTTGACGCACGAGTCAGCCTCTATCCTCACCCAATTTCAAAATTAGGGTTTAGTCGCTCTATCTCTCACTCGCACTATCCTCACCCCACATTGCTAACGACTCTCTTTCTCTCTCTCACTTGCTCTTCGTTCTCACCATCACGGGCTGTTCCCCCATTTGCCGACGGTAATTCTCTCTCTCTCTCTCTGATTTAGGGTTTAGGTCGCACTATTTTTCTCTCTATTTCGCTCTATCTATCGCTCGCTCTCTCTTACTCTCTCCGTCTCACTATCACTAGCTGTTCCCCATTGCCGATGACTCTCTTTCTCTCGCTCATGATCTCTCCATCCTGACCGTCACCGGCTGTTCCCCCATTGCCGACGATAATCTCTCTCTCTCTCTGATTTAGGGTTTAGGTCGCACTATTTTTCTCTCTGTTTCACTCTGTCTATCGCTCGCTCTCTCTTACTCTCTTCATCGTCACTGTCACCAGCTGTTCCCCATTGCCGAAGACTCTCTTTCTCTCACTCGCGAGCTCTCCGTCCTGATCGTCACGGGCTGTTCCC
This sequence comes from Diospyros lotus, assembly GCF_014633365.1. Taxonomy (NCBI): domain Eukaryota; kingdom Viridiplantae; phylum Streptophyta; class Magnoliopsida; order Ericales; family Ebenaceae; genus Diospyros; species Diospyros lotus. Next base: position 25,526,236 of record NC_068342.1, read on the forward strand.
CCATTGCTGACAGTAATCTCTCTCTCTCTCTCTCTCTCTCTCTCTCTCTCTCTCTGATTTAGGGTTTAGGTCGCACCATTTTACTCTCTATATTTTTTACATTGTTTGTTTTTGCGTTTCTTATATATTTTGATGTTTCTTGTATATTTTCAATTTAGAGGCTTGAACTGCTCTCTCTGTTTTCTTTCTTTCTTGTGGTTTTTGTATTCATTGATTTGGGTCTTGAAAACCTAGAGTTTGAGATCTGGGATTGGCATAAATTTGGGTAAATTTGAGGGCTTAATGTTGGGTAATGAAAATGGCTACTGAAAATGTTCTTACATACTTTTTTAGATGTAAACTATAAGGTTGGGCATTAGTTGTAAATCTATGCAGTGTTCTTGAACATATTTTTTTAGAGTCTTGATTACATAAATTCTATGTAGTGTTCTTGCACAAGTTAATTATGGATTATTCTTTACCTCGACATATACTTTTTAAAATGCATTTGAGTTTAGTTCTAATATTTTATTTGAATTCCAGTTAATGCAATTGTTTGTTTTAGTGCCACAGCTTCCTGTGTAACTATCTCTCTGATGATTATTTTTTCTAATTTTCTTTGAAAGCCTATGCTTGCTGGCATAGCTTTTCTCTGTCTCCAAGTTCTTGGTGTGGTGATGTTTTCTTCAAATCATTAGTTCAATCTTACAAAAAGGCAATTAAATCCACCCTAGAGACTACACTTGTACCTAGATGGATTGAACTATGAGGGAAAATGTGAATAGGATAAACCTTATCCTAAGAGAAACCAAGACTTATGTTTTATTGCTTTTTTCCTTATAATGAATTTGCGTGTTTGTATGTTAATTAATACGTAAATGCTATTTAAATGTTCAAAAGTAATATTTTTGTATTAATGCATTACATGTTTACATTAATTAAACATTTCTTATATCACATTAGGTGTCACTCTAAAATGTCTAAATAACATTTCTTATATTAATAATTAATGTTTATGTAGCAGAACATGCATGTCTAATTATGCCATCTTATAAATTAAGTGCAACTTTAATTGAACATGATTACATACAACATAATTTAAACGTGACGACTAGCTGCTTTTCGACATTTAGGGTAATGTTCATGGAGACTTGCATAATCAATAATTAAAGCAAAAACTGATTATGAGTATTAATTTGAGGAAGATGGGAACCCGATCATGTTAATATATTTGTGATTTGGGCTCAATTAATTAAGTTGTGTTGTTATCTTACTTGATTGGCATCTGGTATGTTTTGTTTAGATTTATATGTTACTAGTTTCACATTGTAATCAACTCAGCCTGAGGAGTCCTTGTCCCAGCTAGTTTGGTCCTGCACAAACCCTATCATTATTATTATGCAGCATGTTTTTGCAATGTAAACTATGTAGTGCTAGGGATTAGCAGTTTCTGGGTTACAGACTTGCAACTAATGCCCAAGCTAACAATTATATGTAAATTTAAATATTTTAGTTAAGATGATGTCCGATTTAGAAATGGGTAAAGTTTCAATCAACTCTTTAACCTCGCATCAAGGAATCATGTGTGAACATGGTGTGCCTGTTTGGTGTTTGACTTCATGGACTAAATCTAATCCTGGAAGGAGATTCTTGCGATGTTGATTCTAGAAGGTAATTTTTATTTTTTAAATGTAATAATTGTTAATGATTTTCTTAGAATTGATTGTTGGATGGTTTGGTGGACAGGATGATGATTGGAAATGGTTTCAATGGATCGATGATGAACGAACCAGTTGTGAGAAAAAATTATGCGGAGTTTTGTTGGATAAGTTAAAACGCAACACGACAAAAACAAATGAAAAGGAGACATTACTTTAAGAACAAATGAGGGCTTTAGAAGAAAAAGCTTTAAGGAGGAAAAAAAAGATATTGACGCTTCAGGAAGACTATAGATGTTTAATGGAAGCGAACTTTCAGTTGAAAATAAAGCTCCATGAGAAAGACAAGAAGTTTGTTAGGGTTCTAATAGTGTTAGGATTGAGTTGTTTTTTATTAATTGTATGGTTGACGAAAAACGATGGTAGTAGATTTAGGTATTTGGCTTTAATGTAAAGGATAATCTATATTAGTTAAAATTTGCTTGTTACTTGCAAATTGTTTGTTTATTTAGGGATGACAAATGGACAAAAACTGTTACTGAGCTTATTACTTGCAAATTGCTTGTTACTTGCAAATTGCAAATTGTTCGTTTACACGAAAACTATTAGGGTTCAGGGATATATATTGTGGGTGGAGGGATATGCTAAAATTACTTTAGGTTCAAGATTTGGACAGAATGCGAGGCTACCTTCGTGCGCTTGCTGATACTCCATGCATGCAACTTGTCGTCTCCCGATCCTTTGACAGAGAAATAAAACTTTAATAATTCTAATTTTACAAGCAGGAAAAACAATATTCAACTATGGATGGCGTTGCATTATAATCAATGCTGCCATCACCAGAACACAACAGATGCAGTTTTTCAAGAGGCTGAAACAAGTTTTGATCAATTGTAAGGAGGCATTTTCTTACCGATATGCTGTGGTAGCATTGAATCATACGAAAACAAAAACAAGAAATCAACACAAAGTTTGAAGTGGATTTAACATGGAATCCACAAAGAAACAAAGTTTGAAGTGGATTTAACAAGCAACAAAAGACGAGCATATTAACATGGACATCCAAAAACAAGAAATCAACACAAAGTTTGAAGTGGATTTCACGGGCATCCAGAGGTAAAACGCTGGACATTCTTCTATGCATGTAACGTATGCCATTTCGTTACAATAATTTTCAGTTTATTGGAGAAATGAGCTAACAAGCCCATCACCCCTAACACAAAGTAATTCGACCTAAAATGTCACCAATTTCAAAGCTAATTCAAAAGATCCAAAAAATGTTCAAAACCAAACAAATAGGCATACATCAACATCCAATTCCCGTCCTCCAATACGCATCCAAATGGATCATTCAATAATCAACGAGATCGGAATCAACACACAGAATACCAACCACTGTACCCTCAAATCATCAAACCCTAAAGAAATTATAGACGGAGTGGGTAAAAAAAAGTTCATTACATCCACGAATTCAAAAGCAGCCACAAATTCACTTAAACTAGTTTACATGAGGAGTACAATAATTCATTTCCTCATACAGCGTCTTGAATCAGAACTCTTGAATCATACAAAAGTCTCCTGCTTTAACAAAAATACAAGAAAATGTGTCAGGAGAATTATAATGAATTATGCAAAGAAGCAAAAAGGAATCAACTCCAAATTGGCATCATAATAGCTGGAGGAAGAGAAACAATGAAAAGGGTACTAGAATCTACATGAATGTACATTTCTATCTTGTAAGTGCTGTAACAGATCCCACTAAGATGATGCATGCAGGATAGATCACTGATTCGTGTGATATTATACCATACTACAATTAAATTGAATGTTTTCTTTAAAAAAAAATATATCCTTTTGTAAGTTTATAGGACCATCATGCGATAATATATTATTTCAATTATGAGGCATTATTATCTCCAATAAAATTGTCACTAATATCTTAGTATGAGGCATTTGGGACACTAGTCATAATATCTGCTCAAAGAAGCAAGAAAGGGATACCTGCCAGTGTTGCAATGGGTGAGAATAGTCAGCTTCTTAAGCATTAGTTTAGCAGCTTCAATGTAAGCCTAATAATAAAAGAAATTAAAAGTGAACCAAAATTGTACACATTCTACATCAAGCTAACGTTTGGAGATGGTTATTGCTATAAAAACAAAAATGAGAGTAAAACAAAAACCAATCATCTCAACATAGTTTTAGGGACATACAATGATCTCAAATTTCTGGTGGATTGTCATCGAGCTATAGATGGGGCGGGTACATTGGCATACAAGGATTACCTGTGCGAGAGGTAGGCACCATAGGCACCCCATGAGCAGCATTCCAAGAAACTAGCTGTAAAAAGATGTATGCATATCAACCCAAAAGACAATACAATAATTTTTTTACCCAAATTTTATACACTACTTACCATCAATTGTTGTGAGTGGGAGATTGGTGGAAGCGCCTGATTGAATACTTGAGTATCTTCGATAATGTTTTGAATTGGGGCATTGCCTTTGTTTGATTTTGAGGATCCCACCTAGACATCAAACAAAAATAATTGTCATTACAATTGGGAATTCAAGCACAACATCTTTCTCTAAAGCAATAAAAAATACATAAAACACATACCTTAGCTTTCTTTGTACGTGTTTCCGATGGGCCCTTCTTGCGAAGCTTTCTAGGGGCTCCCTTTCTCTGGGAGCATATCGGATCCATTATTTGCATACTTGAAACTATTGTTGTCTCTCCACAACTCTGAACTTGTTCTTGCACACTGTGTTGAGCATATATATTACTACCATAGCTTGGATTTGTATTGGATATGCTTAATGCATTCAATTGAGATTAGATCCACTCCATAGTTGCTCAGGTTCGCTCTTCGTCGTCTGCTACCTTAGCAAATGCACTGCACAATTGATCGTATCTTAACTAGCTAGGCGTACTAATCCAACCATTGTAATTGATCTTCACCCTCATGTAGGATCTACTGACATCTCTCCTCCATCGCCGTAAGATATATCTCTCAGGAATTGATCTGACACCATTTTGGATCAATATTGTTCCATGTCTACAAATTATTCCCTTAAACTCGAACATGTGACAATTGCAAACAATATCAAAGCTATCTTTCTCAAAAAAAATTGAAATTTTTTTTTCCTTCACTCTTTCATCAATTATGATATCTTCTCACACCTCATACCTCGTACGAAGCGGTCCCTCTTCGGTAGACACAATCGAGCAATAAATCTTCCCAGTTAACTCTTCTTGAAACTCCTTGAATTTTGCAATTGTGTACACTTCTTGAAATTGTTTCTCAATGGCCAACCTTGATACACATGGGACCATCTGAGAAAAAGACCTTACGTCGGCCTGAAATTCCTTTTCAACTTTACACCTCATTGCCCGCTCATATTGTTCAGCAAATTGCTTCAATGAGGTTTTCGAGTGTACATATCCATCAAAGAATGCGTTCATACCCTCACTACGCTGCGTTGTTGACATCCCTGCCCAAAAACTGGGTTTCACGAAACATGGGACCCATCGACCTCTTTCTTTGTAAAGTCCAGACAACCAATCATTGTCATGTAGTGCATATTTCTCAATCATTGAATTCCAGGCCTCCTCGAATTCTTCAGGACTCTATGATTCATACACCACCTCATGTATGCCTGAAAGAATATATGCCTTACAGCTACAGTTACCAAAATTTTCAGCTAACTTCTTTAATATATGCCACAGACACCATCTATGCTTTGTGTTAGGGAAGACTATCTCAATAGCATTTTGTATGGCCCTATCTTGATCAGTGATTATTCCTGCAGGCGCTTGATCCTCCATACACTCAATCCATGTCCTAAACAACCACACAAAAGTCCTAGTGTCCTCGTTGGAAATAATACCACATCCAAGCAGTGTCGACTGTCCATGGTGATTTACACTAATGAATGGAGCAAACGGCATGTCGTACCTATTAGTCAAGTATGTGGTGTCAAATGTGACAACATCGCCGAATTCCTTAAATGATTGTCTACACCTATTATCGGCCCAAAAGATGTTCTTCAATCTGCCATCTTCATCCAAATCTACACTAGAGTAAAAACCCGGACAAAAGGCTTGCATCTTTGAAAAATAAGCTTGAATAGCAGCAGCATCTCCTTCCCCAAGTCTTAACCTCCTCACCTGATCAATGTAATTTCTACAATCCTTTTCCACAAACGTCAGGTTCTCATATCCACCAGCTTCAACAACAGCTGAGTTATAACTTTTATGTAATGGAATTCCAGCTATATCATTAACTTCAAGTTGTCACTTCATGTGTTCACTTAATTGTCTGTTGCATCGATATAACCTAGATTTGGTTGGACTTGTTTTATGGTTTTGCTCAAGATGGACAATGGTTATTCGCCATGTTCCTAAAACGTCTGAACATGCTGCTATCTAGCTTTACACCCTAACTGAATAGTTGGTTGAGGATTCAGAGAGGTGCTATTTTTAATATTTCTTTTGCCTTCTCGGCTACATGTATATCCCACATACCTTAGAACACCGTCATCACCCTTCCTCGAACTCCTTTTAACGGGAAAACCCACATGGTAAGCATATCTTTTGTAAAATTCAAAAATGTCTTTCTCCTCATTGAATTTCATTCCAACCTTAGGGACAAGATCACTCTCTTCTACTGACACAGGACACTCATTATCTTTGGTAATTTCCTCATTATTAACGAAAGTTTCCTCATTATCTTCAAATGATTCTGCAAGCACAATATGATTTCCTTCTTCAAAAAAAAAAAAAAACCATCATATTAGAATATAATGTTACATATATTATTGTTGGTTTCCTTCATATTAGAATCTAATGAAAAAAATCAAACATACCTATGTCACTCATTGTTGGTTTCCTTCGTCTTCTAAAATAAAATTGATTGTCTTCTAAAATATGCAAATGCACTACACAATTTTAAAGACTGCATATATATACAAATTCTAACTAAGTAGACCAAGCCCAAGCAATCCTCAACACTCCCAAGTTCAAACCTACCATTACAACTTGTATTAACAACAAACCAAGACAACCAAGCCCAAGTAATCTATCTCAACCATACCTCAGCAACAATTTAGCATGTTATGTCTAATAATAATACTAACTAAGTAGAAAAATTAATAGAAATGATAGCCTTTTCAAAACAAAAAATGACTATTATAGGTAGCTATGAAGAGAGGTTTTAGCAGCTTCCACATGGCCAGTGTATCAGATATATTGATTGGCTATTTATTGCTCTTGCCAAACATCACTCAGCACACTATTGTGTTTGTGAGCCCTCCAACAATATATATAGGCATGTTTTCTTTTTCTGGTTTCATGGAAACTTGGGAGAACAGTAATTAAACAGGCAGCAAGAGATTGATCATATTTCAAAAATGAAGGAATTAAACAGACAGCAGAAGGCAGGCTCCATAAGTTTGTAATAATAATGAATTTTAATTAGTCTTATCCAACTAGTCAAAACAATCAGGCATGGTAGGGTTAAGTATAAGCTTACATAAATAAATATATATATATAAGGTCCAATTATGTCTGCAGTAACCCAAACGAAATCATTTTCCAAATGCTTGGAATCAAATCATTTTTATAATCGTTTATGCATATGTGGATTTCTCATATACAGATTGTCAGATATGCATTGTTTGAGCTTTAGGTGCCATGCATCAGACAAAAAACATAAAAAATACAAAAGAAACATAACATCACTTGCATCATAAAAATACATAAAAACATAAACATAAAAATATACCTCTGTATTCCAGTTCTTGCTTTGAGTTGCTTAAAAAATCTTTCTTTCTTATCGGCAGCAGAAGGAGATGCGATTGGTTAAAATATACAGAGAGAGAGAGAGAGAGAGCTTGTCGCTGGCAGCAATGAGAGAGCTTATCGCCGGCAGCAATGAGAGAGCTCGCCGTCGGCAGCAATGGAGTTTCAGACGGTAAGAGATCGAGCGATAGCAATGGGGCAATGGAGTTTCAGACGGTAAGAGATTGAGCGATATGAGAGAGCGAGCGAGAGATCGAGCAATAGAAATGGGGTTTCAGTCGGTAAGAGAGAGCAAGCAAGAGAGAACCATGCGACCTAAACCCTAAATCAGAGAGAGTGAGAGAGTGAGAGATTGAGAGAGAGATCGAGCGAGACAGAGTAAGGGCGTCCAATTTGAGGGTAAAATTGTAAATTTGGATGGAGGGTTAACTTGTAATTTAACTTGGGTTTGTCAACCCGTGCGTCAGTGCATTCATCCGTGTAGCATAATCCTTGGGATTTTGGGGGGCGGGGGGGATTTGGGAATTGGAGGAAGGGGGGATTTGGCCAGGAAAAGAGGCGGGGGAGATCCCACCTCTTTAATTCACTTTTTTTTAATATTTAATAATTAAATAAAAAATATTATTTTTATTAATTATTTAATTAATAAAAATAATATCATTTAAGAATATGATAGTTACAAAATATTTAAATTATGATAATTATTAAATAATTTAAATAATAATTTATTGTAATAAATATATTTATTAAAAAAGTAAATATGAAATAATTAAAAGAGACATTAAGAGTGCAGAAAATAAATTAAAATAAGAGAATTGTTCTACTATGATTAAAAAAATATATAAAATAAATATAAATAATTAAAAGAGACATTAGACATGATTAAAAGTAGAATTTTCTAATTTCGATTGACCATATTTCAAGTTGCAATTTGCATAAGCAATGATGTGTTTGCTGGAGTGTCCTTGCTTCCTTTTGATAAAGCCTATCCAAACAAGCATAATGCACATGTTTAGTAGCTCTCTTTTAGTTAATCTATTTATTAAAAAATAAATATATATTTAGATAATTTTTTTATTAATTCACTGCTCCTAATAATTTTTTTTGTAATAATATATATATTTAGATAAATTATTTTTTTATTTTTTTCTTCTCTTTTTCAGCACCCACGCTGCCATCTCTCGAGCCTTCGCCACTGTCGTTGTTGCTGCTCATGCCAACTCAAGCTACAATTGTTACCTTTACCAGTCACCGGCCATTGATGCCTTCAGATTTGTCTCTCAGTCGTCACTGCCTTCAGATTGCAGCTTCTGTTGCCACTGCCTAGATCCGACACCGCCTTCCAAATCTGCACCACTTTCCAAATTCATCGGTCGCCGCGCACCTTCTTGATCTTTCATATTTTCATCATACCCTCAATCTTGTAGTTAATTATTATATAATATTTGTAGTGTTTGTTTATTACCAATTGTGTGGTTAATTGTTTAAAAAATTAAATTAAAATTTTAATAATAAAATAAAAAATAATGGAATAAATTAGAATAGATTAATTGATTAAAAAATAAAAAGAAGAGTTAATATATATATTTTTAATTTTTTGCGATGATTAAGAATGTTAATAACTATTACAAATAGTGCGATCATTTTTTATATATTTAATAACTATTACAAATAATTAATTATTATACATTTAATATATATTTTAATTTATAAATTTTTATATATATTAGTTTACATGTATGTATACTTTATTTTATATTTTATGCACATAAAATATATTAATTTATATATTTAGAATTTAATTTCTATATCCATAGATAAAAATTTTACATTTTATAAATTTAAGAGAAAAAAAATTTCATCTCAAAATCCATCTCATTTTGATAAGGATTTTGAGATGGAAAAATATCCTTCTCAAATTGAGATGGATTAATTTTCATCTCTAAAATTCGTCTCAAATTGAGACAGATTTTGAGACAAAAAAATCTATCTCTAATTTGAGACGAAAAAATTTTCGTCTCAAATATGATTTATTATATTTATTTAATATATGTTTTTAAATAATAATTAATAAAGAATATTCATTAAAAGAGAGAAAAATTTTAAACATTCAATTCACTATTTCTTTTGAGTGGTCATAATTTAAGGGACCAACAACACATATATAACATTTGTAATTATGTGTGGATAAATTTATGATACATACATGCGTAACATTTATTAATATGTGTGGGTAATTTTTTTAAAAATTAAATTAAAATTTTAATAATAAAATAAAAAATAATGAAATAAATTAGAATAAATTAAATTAAATAATTGATTAAAAAATAAAAAGAAGAGTTAATAATGCTTGATCGATTCCCAATTAAACCAGTTGAACTGGCCAGTTTTATCTAGTTTTAAAAGTTAAATATTACTTTGTTAATTTTCATGATATCTAATTAATATTGGCACTAAAAATTTGGTGCCAATATTTTATGAAAAATTATTATAACAAAAGTTAACTTTTTAAGTTTTATTTTTAAATAAGAAACTTAATATTTTGTGTCAAATCAAAACAACAAATGTGAAATAAAATTTTTAAAGAGGGAAATGATGGAGGGAAATTTTTAAGAAAAATTAAATTAGCCAAAAATTAATTATTATTTTATTATTTTATTTTTCTAGTGTTTCTTTTATAATTTATTAATATTTTATTAGGATATCTAATTAATATTGGGGCTAAAAATTTATGACAAAATATTATAATAAAATATTTTTGTCACTATATGTCTTTATTTTTTTATTATGACAATATTTTGAATTTTTTTTGTCACCAGATTATTATTTTTTATGCCTAATATGATGTATTTTTATGAAAAATTAAATTTAATAAAATTATTTTTGTCATTAAAATTATTTTTGTCACAAAAAATTGAATTTCATGTGACGCACATATTTTTGTCATATTTTTTTTATAATACTATATTGTGACAGACTATTTTTGTTATAAAAATTATTACTTATTATGACTAAAATTTTTTGTAATTACATCTTATATAATTAAATATTGGGACAATTTTTTGTGACAAAATTATTTTGTCATATTATGTAAATTGAATTGGCGCCAAGAATTTGGCGCCAACTTAATATGACAAAATTTTGTGACAAAAATTATTTTGTCATTATAAATTATCTACATCACTATATAATGACAAAATATTACATCAAAATATTTTTTGTCACAACTTTACTTACTTTTTGAATTTTGCATGAAAAAATTCGATTTTGTCACAATTTTGTCACAAAAAGGATATTTTTCGTGATAATTTAATTTATCACAATTATTTTTGTCACAATATCCTAAATTTCTTGCAGTGGTGTTATATGGGAGGAGATGCATAACCACGACTCTAGGGCTATGAGCATTATACTTGCCTTCATGAACAATGAGCTTCAGAGGCAACATGTGAAAAAATGAACTGCCACTAATATGATCTTAAATCTGAAGGAACTGTATGGAGAGTTGAGTGGGACCGCTCAATTTAATATATCAAAACGATTATTCCTTGCCCAGATTTCAGAAGGCGCAGATCTAGAAGATCATGTGTTGTCCATGTTTGATTTGATTAATTAGTTAGATGCGCTTGATTTCCACCTGAACACAAATCTTCAAGTTGATTTGATCCTACAGTGACTCCTTGAGTCATTTTGTAATACCCGAGAATTTCATAAAATCGTATATTTGAGGAAATAAGATATTCCCCAAAGGATTGTGAAAGTCTTGAGGTAAAAGTGCAATTTTTGAACTTGGGTAGAAGTGCAGTTTCAAGAAAACTCAAGGCATAAGTGTAATTTACTAAAGCCCTAGGGTATTGGTGTAATAAATCCTTTCCCTAGGGGCATAAGAGAAATTTAAGGATGGCCCAAGCACTAAGTGGAAAGGGGTCTAAGTGTAATTACCCTCAAAGCTCGGGCCAAGATATAATTCTTTAAACCCTGAAACTAGACCGTTAGAGTAACAAACTAAACCAACTAATTGTTGGAAGTAATTATGAGACACAAAAAATGGAGCATGAGGTGGCAAAGGCAAGTGGCAATGTAATAATTACCATGCTAAGTGGCGAGACACTTGGCGGAAGATGGTTAGCCGAGAAAATCTATAAATATGGCTATGGATGTGAAGATCAAGCATTCAAAACAATTTTAGGTTAATTTGAGTTCCATTTTGAGAGATTGAGAGTGAGGGGTGTGTTCTTGAAAGAGAGGGGAAGGTTATGGAAAAAGGACTGAAATCGGAGAAGAAACGAGGAAGAATGAGCTTCGCTAGAGTTTGGGCCAAAACTTTTAGAAAATAATGAGATAAGTCCGATTTAAACTTATATTTTGATAGAGGAGAGAGAAAATGAGCTATAAGAAAAAATAAAAGTCGAATCGGAGTTAAAACGAAGAAGAAAAATGAAAAAAAATGGAGGCAGCTATTCGTCGTCACCAGAGAAAGAGGCGGCGTGTGCAGAACACGCATTGGCAGAGGTTACGCATAACAACACGTGGGTCATCTTTCGACGGAGGGTGAGGGCGCATGTAGCCTTCTCTCGACTTGCAAATTTTCAAAAAAGTTAGCGAATTCAAGTAGAACAAGATTATGTAAAAATATTTGATGTTTGAATTACAAAAACTGGTGTTTTTTGCAGAAACCTAAACCTGAGAATAGTAAACAATGCTTCTAAAGGTAAAACAGCAAGGTAAGTGGTTCCTACATGCTTCTTGCTTCATCTTGATCATTTGTTATTTCATTTGTGTGTGGTTTGTGGCTTTCATTTCATGTTTTCCTTGTTCTTACATATATTTTCTATATTTGCACATATTACGATACATATGGTTGTGGCAAGCTAGTGGGTCGTCATGTGTGATCAAAATTACGTGCCTGGGTGGGGCTGAGGAGTTTGGACATGATAGCACAGGGATGATTGCAACATCCTTGCATGTCTTCCACAAGGGGGGAGATTCCATACTTTCATTTTTGCATTTACACGCACAAAATCCTTTTTCTGAATCACTCACTGAGATGTTTCATATCTCATATCAACATAATCAAACATGTCAGGTACCCCGAAAACAAGTAAGAGGAAAGGTAAGAAAGTGGTCAAAGCTTAATTTGATTTTATGTTATTCTTATACTATGAATCTTTGTATAAAAAATAGCTACTGTAACCTTTGGGCTTCCCTATCATTTTCACTAATTATAGATGGATACGAATCATACTTGTAAGCATTGTACTACAAATGATGTACGAGAGATGCCTTTGTAATACCGTAGATAGTGGGTTTGATGTATTGGGTGCACAGGATGAGTCGTTTTGTAGTTTGTAGTCATGACACTTGTGTTAAAGATGTGCGTAGGGTTGTGTGTCGGATTCACTATGTGTATATCTCGAATGATGCACTACAGATGTTGTATGAGGAAGTTGCAATGATGATAAGGGTTTATTTGTTAGCTTTTGGGGACGTATGGTACCATTATTAAAGGTTTATAGTGGAAATCCTTATTATCTTGCTTTAACTAGCTATAAGGTTCAATCCTTAGCTTCCGTTGGTAAGGATTTCCAAAACGCCCATATGTGTTATTAGCTTATGATTAGCATCATTGTATATTTGGAAAATGGGGGGTTACAGTTGTTATCGAAGCTAGATTTTTATTTGGATTTTGATAGGACTAACCTCGAGGACATTTTGGGATTTATGGTAGGTCTGGATCAAAATATAAAGGAAAATGAACACCAACATGCCTTTATGGGGAGGTAAACAACACTTTTAGAAGGATGGTATATACGTTCATAAGACCCAAGGTAGAACCTGAGGAGTGAGTCATCACACCCCCACCAAACCCCGAGGCCAAAGAAGAGTGATTTTGGTTTTAAGGATTATTTGTACACATGCACAAATAGTAAAGTTGGGCGTTCGTTGTACATGTACACTTATGCACAAAGGAAAGATAATGGATGAAACGTCTATGGTATGCTTAATGTTATTAACTTTCAATTTTTTGATGGCATGATATGTAACACCCCTTCTCCTAGAACTACCGAGGAAGAGGTTGTAATACCCAGGAAAATCCTTAAGGGTATAAATGGCATTTTATGAAGGGTATAAATGGAATTATCGAAATAATGAGGTTTTAGGGATCACTATCGCAGTCTTAAGCGACTGAATCAGTCAAAGGGAGTACCCCGGACCCTAGATGATTAAGGAAAATGCAATGGTATTGACGAGTAATACGAGATATGATTTTAGGCGTCAAAAAAAGAGGGATCAGGAACAGTTTTCGGTACAGCTAAAATGCAGCTGCGAATCAGGCTCAAAAACTGAATTGTTATTGGGGACTTCCGGGAGGTCAACGGAAGCCTGAAGGGGCTTCAGTTTTTCGTAAGGAATAACCCTTCAGTGGTTTCGGGATGAACCAATAACCCGATGAGGACACTGGTGCAAAATCGCCATTATCAAGTAGCCTTAAAGTTATTAATTTTGTATTTTTGGTATTATAATGCAAATTAAATTGAGGATTAAGGATCCAAATGCAATAAAGAAAGTGCCCAAGTGAATTAAGATTGAAATTAGGGGTTAATGTGTAATTTCTTTATTAATAGTGTAATATATATAGATATACATATATATAAATACGCATGTGCGTGTGTGTGTGGTGGCTGGTTTGTGTGAAGCTTTTGGGAAGCTTCATGGGAAAATTGCTTGTAGGAGTGGCCAAGTTTGGATGCAAGAGTGGTGTCCAAGCAAGTTTAAGTCGGTGGAGAGCCTATAAATAGGGAGCAAATTGAGAGCAAATGGCAGGAATGGAAATGGAGAAGGCTGCAAGCTATGGCGAACAGAGAGCGAGCTTGGGCGAGAAAATGGCCGAGGTATTTGAGGAGAAGCTAGGAGGCGATGCAAAAGGCCGGAGGCAGCCGCGGGGATGGCCGAAAGCAGTCGGAGCAAGCCGAACCAGTTTGCGGCAGCCATGACCGCAAGCTTTCAGCATGCTCGAGTGGTTGGGGCAGCTGGCAGCGGCCAAGGCGATGGCCCAACAGCGGTGCGACGGGTCTGAAGCAGCTCGGTTGAGGCTAGGGAGGTGGCTGATTGGAGCAAGCGCGGCCATGGGAGCCATGGCTGCAACTGGTTGTACCGAGCAGCAACCAGCTGCAGCTAATGGTGGTCGTGGGCAATAGTTCGTGCGTGGCGGCGAGGACGGCAAGGCCGAGGGCGGCCAGAGAAGAGGACGGCAAGGTAGGCAATGCGAAGGTGCGGTGGCTAGCGAAGCTAGCTGTGCGCGCATGGGAGGCGTAGGAGTTGCAAGTCGCGTGGAAGAAGAAAGCAGGGGAGAAGAAAGAAAGAAGAAGAAAAGAAAAGAAAAGGAAAATAGAGAAAATGGAGATAAAGGAAAGAAAAATAAGAAAAATTGGAGAAAATTCTCAGCAAAATCCCAAAACATTCCGAGGATTAATTTGAGACTATAGGAGCATGCCAAAGCCAAGAAATTATTTAGACGCACATTTCAAGGCTTAACATGCATTACGAGACGCAAATCGACTTTTCAAATAAGGTAAGTGGTCTGACTCTAGTTTTACCCTTGTTTTGGAAATGTTTGGGTATGAGTGTAGCGAGTTCAAGTGAGCGGTCTTACCAGAACTCGGGATGCTATGCTTATGCATTTTATTTTTGAATTTATGGCATCATTTGCATATTGATCATGTGGTATATTGCGTCAACTATTTTTACTTGCAAAAGAGTCGGTGCGTGGCATGTGATTTTCATATCATCGGGGTATTGGTATTCGTGTCGATGTTGTGTCCATGTGGTACGGGATGGGGTCTTCTTGAGAATG
The DNA here is from genome assembly GCF_014633365.1 of Diospyros lotus. Classification (NCBI taxonomy): domain Eukaryota; kingdom Viridiplantae; phylum Streptophyta; class Magnoliopsida; order Ericales; family Ebenaceae; genus Diospyros; species Diospyros lotus. The sequence continues at coordinate 25,541,527 of NC_068342.1, forward strand.
GGACAAGGTTAATCCAGGTGAACGAGTGACACGGTAGGGCACTCGAGGATTAAGTATGTCATGGCAAGGTCAACCCCAACGGTGTATGGAATGGATTTTCCATGGGAGGTTGAGTATGTCAGGGAGATTTCTCAAGACAGACGTGTTGCATGTGTTGTTTTGTCTGTATATGCCATGCTCGTATGTCTTTCATGCATTATGTATACTGTTTTATGCCATCACTTAGATGTTTTATCATCTAATCTGGGTTATGCCCTTGGAACATTCAAACGTTCCAGCCAGGGACTGCTACAAGGGTGAGGACATAGCCAATTGAGACCAACATTGTTTATCTTGCTAGTCATTGTATCATTCGGGAAGCTTTAGTATGTATTTTTAGTTGTGTATGAACGGAAGTATGATAATGTTGTTATCATTTGGTAGTTTTGTAATAAGTGTTTCGGTGTAGAAACACCTTGTACAAACTCGTGGTAGGCCACGGTATTTTGATGTTAATGTATCTGTTGCGTTATAATATGTCTCGTTTAGTTGTTAAAATTATTGATCTTGCTAGTTAAACGGGAAAGACTGGGGTTCTTGGGATTTGTTATCTGCACGTGAAGATTGTTCTTAAAATCACCGCACGTGATGAACTTGGAAAAAAAAAAAAAGATTCCCAAAAATACTCTTATAGTGACATGCCTGGCGAGGCGGGGTGTTACAATTTGTATCAGAGCCCTAGGTTAAAACCCTAGGATGGTTAAGCTAGGTTGTTAAACTTATCATGGTTAGAAATGTTGAACGAGAACTTAGAATAAACTTACAGATTCTAAGGGACATTTGGAACATAGTTGAAAATGGTATGGAGACTCTAAAGAGGTGAAATTTGAGGTTTTTAACTTGAATATATTTTCAGTAACGAGAGGAGTTGGACAAGTTCTATTCACATCTTTTGGAAATGAGGAAGCTAGTAACGAGGATCGTCGAAATGACATAGATATTGTTAGAAATCGGCCAACCGTGTAGCTTCAATTCTTCCTTCTTTGATCCGTAGAGTTGCAAGCGCAAACTCCTCCAAGTTGGTCCACACGATCGACCCTTTCCACAACGCCTTGAGTAGTGCTAGCAAACCCTAGGCGCCTCCAATGAGATCCAAATTTTTTCTCTTTTTTTTCAGCTTCTTAAGTGGCCTATTTATAGAGTAAAAACCCTAATTATGCCTTTGAAAAACCCTAAACGATTTAGGTCTGGCCCATAATCATATTGGGCTGTATCTCTCTTTTAAATTATGGAACGGGCTTGACCTAAGTGTGTAACCCCTTAGGTCCACCATTGGGCTAGATGTAGGCAAACTCTATTGGGCTATATGAAGGCCCAACTCATTAGATTAATTAAACTCTTTAATTAACCTTATGGGCTTCTTGATCAGCACATCTTATGGGCTTCTTAATTAAACTCTTTAATTAATAGTTTGAGAATTAATCAAATCAATTCTAAAACCCTACATATCATGGTTAACGTCTAGCAACATGCCATGAATACCTAGCCAGCGATGAAAAAACACGGACCTTTTCAATTGCAAATACCGTGCAGTAAAATCCTTTCATCAATCTATGTCCCGATTGAATTTAGGGTATGGTTTTATGACGAAACCCTAATCATTCAATAACTATGTATCCATTCCAGATTTATGACTTGATAGGTGAAATCAAAACACCTTTTGATTTCTACCTCACCTTGACCAAGGATTTCCTCAGTCGTGAAATCATCGGAATACACAGGACATCTTCTCATCTTATCGAAAAGGGATGAATTCTATTTCGACATCCACAAGCCTTCATATGTGATAAGGTTACGCCCAGTGATAATTTGGTAATGACTCCATTGGAATCCAAAAAGAACCAAAGCGTAACCAGTCAAATATAAGACTACCATGATGTCTCAAGTCTAAGGACCAATCTGCACTATTGCAACACAGAAATTCCAATTCGACAATAAACAATTACCATTAGAAATTCTGTAGCGGGTCAGTTCAGTGTACTTATTCTTATAATAAGCACCCACATATATACACTAGTGTCCACACACCAATGTCTATGAAACAAGACATTCTCCTAATTGAGCATGCATCATATATGCTAGTCTATCCGAGTTATTAGTGTCCAATCCTAATAACTCTATGACTAGGAACATTTAAGATCAAGGCTTATAAGGAATATGTTTCATGATCGTCATCTCTATGCACGACCTATTCCATGAGCCTATTTGATTTATGGACTTTGTCAAGAATGGAAATAATAAAGACAACCATCAATGACAAATAAAACATAATGCCTTACAATAATAATTGATTGAAGATAAAGAGTCACAATGAAAAATATGATCAATTACATGTAAATATAATTGGCTTGTAGGGCATAACTCTAACAGATATATGAATAACAAAATGTTAATATTTTGTGGTGTTGGTACATCTTAAAGCGTAGTATAATTCCTTTTGAAAGTGTTTTAGTGAATCATCTTAGTTACCTCCCAATTGGGACATGTTAATAACGGTGAAGTCATGCCCTGACGAGATGGGTGAAACAACTAAGGTTACTAGGAGAACTTGTTAAAGGACGTGGGACAGTAAGAATGGCTTGCAGTTAATATAAATCTTAAGGTTGAGTTAGATATCCGAAGTGGAGTCTTAAGAGAAACATATTTAGTTAGAGCCAATTAGTGGAAATCTCAAATGGAGACTTAGGGGAAAGAAGCTGATGGATTGTAAAGACAAAATTCCTACTTAGAGATTTGGTGGTTGAAGTCTTTGAGATTATTAATTGGAGAATACTAGACCTTGCTAAGTCATAGAATGTTGGACTGGGAGTTAGCATCCAACAATATGGTTGAAATGTAAGGTTGGTTCAATAAACCATAACTGAGGATTTGTAAGATCTGGAAATCGTAGATTGGAGATCATTATATGGGGATATCTGGTGGTTATTGAGAATGAGCGAGTTGTTGATGGTTCAATGATTGCTCCTAGGAATAAAATTTGAGGGTTTTAGGAATCTGAAATTGTTAATATTGAGATAAAAGATCCATAGTCGATGACAAAGGAAATAAGGAAAGATTACCTTAAGGGAACGGTAGGTGTTTGGTTTCATATAGGTTAGGGTATAGCCTTGAGTCTTGTGGAAGTTTAGGGAATGGTAACAGGAAAAAGAAAAAAAACGGTATTGAGGATATTAGTTAGGATCAGACGAGGAAAACGAATCAGAAATAATTGAGGATCAAATTCCTGTTTTGGGGTTTTAGAAGTTTATCTTGGTGGTAACTGTGTAAACATGATCTGAATATCAATAGAAATTTTCTCGTTAAGTGAAATCTTGAGTGTGCTTCCAATATTTCCCCTTATCAATGGTTATTACTAGACAAAGGGGAAGTGATTGTAGATTGGCTATAGTTAGGGTTGAGTTGTGACTAAAAAGTTATTAAATGTGAAGCTCACATGTTTTGAGGGTTAGAATTTTCATTGAAAATTTGAAAGAGTCTTGTAGCTTATAGAGAATTTGCAAAATGGAACCTTAAGTGAATATTTGGGGATTATAAAGATCAATAATAAGCTAGAGATTTGTGATTTGGGACGAACCTTGGAGATTAGGAAGATTTTGGGATAAGAGAATTTTGAGTCTGACTTTGATGCTTCTAAAGGAAAATTTACACGTACTGTATGGACTTGGAGATAAAATGATACCTCAACTTGAGGATAAATGATTACATCTTGAAATGACCGTAATCGATTTAGGAAGGTTTAAACTCAGGAGAAAAATAGCTAACAAGGTGTGCGGTAGCTAGATCAAAAATTATGCACACCAAGGGGTCGTATGAAGGAGAAGTTTTTTTATGAATCGCATAGTTAGCATGATGATTGTCAAGGACCAACGGGTAACCATGAAAGTCTTCGCTTGAGTTTTAATGCACTAAGTAATGAGATAGGAATTGTTAATCTGAATGAGCTTATAAGGATATCTTGGGACATGGTATAGTAGTTAGATCTTAATTAGCGCATTAAAGTTAATCCTAACTGATCCAAAGGGAGAATTAGGAATGATTGAAAGGGTAACCCATCAGGTGAATTGTCAAGTTGAAATAGGATGTCAGAAACATAAACAGGAGGGCAGAGCTTTTAGAACTAGGTTGTGATAGACGGAGCACATGATTGTGACATAAAGAGTATAATGTGTAAATACGATAATAATGTTGAATGGCCTTCTAATAATCTTGAAGAATTAATTATAACACCTGCAAGAATAGCAACCAGAACGTAAAAGTTTCATGATAAGTTGGAAACAAAAAGAGATTAGATTGTGAAAGAAAATTCGAGGTACTGGGAATGGTAAGGACAAGAGTGCACCACTCAATTGAGTGATAATTTTGGAAAAGAGAAATTAAGGAATCCAAGAGATCAGAGATTTGGACTAGTATTAATAAGAACCACTATAGCTCTCAGAGATGGAACAAGGAGTTCTAGCGTAGCGATAACACCATCGGTGTTTGGTCTATAACAATGGATTTGAGCCTAGGGACCAAGGCAGAGGACTGGTGGTTGGCTCGCAGTTTGGGGTGTGATACCTATGAGTCGGAGCAACACAGTGAACTGTGGAGACGATCAGGTGCCAAAGTTTGGGCAACACTGAGGATGTTATGTATGGTTTAGAGTCCAAGTTCCAAGGGACCGGAGCATCATGGCAGGATCCCTAATCATTATGGAAAGGGGTAAAAGCTTGGAAGGTGACCTAAGCAGGATAATTGCTATATGGATTATGATAATCAATAGATAGAAGAGAGTTGGAAGAAGGAAATGTAATCTCGAGCGACGAAATAATGTTTAGCGAGCTATTAATAGAGATTTGTGAACAATTCTTCTAGGATAATTGCATCCACGATAGAAATTCGTGAAGTTAAGGTTACTAAGAAGTGATGAGTGCGCTTGAGAAATTCAAGAGATGTGGTGAAACAGTAATTATGTTCATAGGTCGAGGTAGGTCCTAACCAGGAATGGAACGAACCTTGATATAGGCGTGTGTTACGAACTTGCTCAGGAAAAAGTGTTTCCCGGATGTGGCATTTGGAAGAAATTTAACTCTAGTTATTGACTTAACTTTTAGTTTCGTGTGTCTATTAATACGTACCCCAGGAATTGTAAGCAATTGACTCCAATTTAATTGTTGAATCTTACCTTTAGTGATATAAAAGGTTAGAACAATAGTAGATGTATTTTGGTACTCTCAAAAACATGAGTTGATCTTTAGAAAAGGACGAAGTCAACATAAAGATATGGTAAGTTATAGGTCGATAAGTAAATCAAAATGTGTTTTTCCTTCCAAGAGACATGTTATGATTTGAGAAGACATATAATGAGTTGTTATAAAGGAGGACGTGAGTTTCTAATTCCACCACGGAAATTTTATTTGGGTTGTAAGACAGTAAGTTAAGCTATTAAAGTTATGCTAGGTGTTGCTAAAGACCCGGTGAGAACCAAAAGTTGTCCAATAAGGTTTACATTTAAGGTAGTAGTGTGGGAATTAAGTATGCTCTTAGGATCGGGGATGATGGGGATCTTGATTAACTCAATAGAGAGATTGTTTCTCACGTGAGAAGGATATAGAAATCATTGTTTAGTTGAGATATAGCATTTTAGTGGTACTAGATTGGGGTAACGCAAATAACGTATGTGTCTAAGTGCTCAAGTTGATAGTATGATTATGAAATGTTGTGGTTATGAAAAATAAGGAATTGAAACGAAACAAAGAGTAATGTGTTGAGACAATTTGGGTCATGATTGATGGATGGTGTTTGAAAGAGGAATAGTAATATGCCAGGATGTCAAGTTACCGTAGGAGAAATTGTGTTCTTGATAGACCTGAATTGATGATTTGCGTGACCAGCTGCAAGAGGCTGAGATATTATTTCTAAAATTAATGTGCGATTGAAGTACTGTCAATTGAGGAAAAAGTAAAGAAACCATCCTAAAACGATCATAATGTGGTGAAAATAAGCATTCGATGATGCCTTTGGGTTTAACCAATGTGTTAGAAGCATTTATAAATCTTAGGAATTGTGTATTTGGACTATGTTTGGACGAAAAATATGAGTTGTTATAGTTGGTGACTAAGAATTGTTGATGATATATTTTCATAATAGACTCATGGAATAAAATTGGGATAAGTGTAGTCACTTGTGATGAGGTACAACAAGAAATTCTAGAAATAGCATGGCATGCTTGTAAGCATTGGTCGATAATAAATGCAAACTAGGGTATTTGTTAAGGATTAAATCGATATGTAATTGAGGTGTTCAGATAATAGGTTGTGTTTTGTTTAATTACTTGATTGGCTAGATGCAAATTTTGAGTACGAAATTTCTTAAGGGGGGAGAATGTAATACCTAGGAAAATCCTTAAGGGTATAAATGGCATTTTATGAAGGGTATAAATGGAATTATCGAAATAATGAGGCTTTAGAGATCACTATCGCAGTCTTAAGCGACTGAATCAGCCGAAAGGAGTACCCCGGACCCTAGATGATTAAGGAAAATGCAATGGTATTGACGAGTAATACGAGATATGATTTTAGGCGTCAAAAAAAGAGGGATCAGGAACAATTTTTGGTACAGCTAAAATGTAGCTACGAATCAGGCTCAGAAACTGAATTGTTATAGGGGACTTCCAGGAGGTCAACAGAAGCCTGAGGGGGCTTCGATGTTTCGTAAGGAATAACCTTTCAATGGTTTCGGGATGAACCAATAGCCCGATGAGGACATTGAGGCGAAATCGCCATTATCAAGTAGCCTTGAAGTTATTAATTTTATATTTTTAGTATTGTAATGCAAATTAAATTGAGGATTAAGGATCTAAATGCAATAAATAAATTGCCTAAGTGAATTAAGATTGAAATTAGGGGTTAATGTGTAATTTCTTTATTAATAGTGTAATATATATAGATATACATATATATAAATACGCATGTGCATGTGTGTGTGGTGGCTGGTTTGTGCGAAGCTTTTGGGAAGCTTCATGGGTGAATTTCTTGGAGCAGTGGCCAAGTTTGGATGCAAGAGTTGTGTCCAAGCAAGTTTAAGTCGGTGGAGAGCCTATAAATAGGGAGCAAATTGAGAGCAAATTGCAAGAATAGAAATGGAGAAGGCTGCAAGCTATGGCCGAACAGAGAGCGAGCTTGGGCGAGCAAATGGCCGAGGTAATCGAGGAGAAGTTGGGAGGCGATGCAAAAGGCCGGAGGCAACTGCGAGGATGGCCGAAAGTAGTCAGAGCAAGCTGAACCAGCTTGCGGCAGCCATGGCTGCAAGCTTCTAACATGCTCAAGCTGGCTGGGGCGGCTGGCAGCGGCCAAGGCGATGGCCCAACAGTGGTGTGACGGGTCTGAAGCAGCTCGGTTGAGGCTAGGGAGGCGGCCAATTGGAGCAAGCGCGGCCATGGGAGCCATAGCTGCAACCGGTTGCAGCGAGCAGCAACTAGTCGTAGCCAACGGCGGCCGCGGGCAGCAGTGCGTGCGTGGTGATGAGGACGGCAAGGCCGAGGGTGGCCAGAGAAGACGACGACAAGGCAGGCAATGCGGTAGTGCGGTGGCTAGCGAAGCTGGCTGTGAGCGCATGGGAGGCGCGGGAGTTGTAGATTGCGTGGAAGAAGAAAGCAGGGGAGAAGAAAGAAAGAAGAAGAAAAGAAAAGGAAAGGAAAATAGAGAAAATGGAGAAAAAGGAAAGAAAAATAAGAAAAATTGGAGAAAATTCTCAGAAAAATCCCAAAAAATTTTGAGGATTAATTTGAGGCTATAGGAGCATGCCAAAGCCAGAAAATTATTTAGACGCACATTTCAAGGCTTAGCACGCATTACGAGGTGCAAATCGACTTTTCAAATAAGATGAGTGGTCTGACTCTAGTTTTACCCTTGTTTTGGAAATGTCTGGGTGTGGGTGTAGCGAGTTCAGGTGAGCAGTCTTACCAGAACTTGGAATGCTATGCTTATGCGTTTTATTTTTGAATTTATGACATCATTTGCATATTGATCATGTAGTATATTGCATCAACTATTTTTACTTGCAAAAGAGTCGATGCGTGGCGTGTGATTTTCATATCATTGGGGTATTGGTATTCATGTCGGTGTTGTGTCCATGTGGGACGGGATGGGGTCTTCTTGAGAATGGGACAAGGTTAATCCAGGTGAACGAGTGACACGGTAGGGCACTCGAGGATTAAGTATGTCGCGGCAAGGTTAACCCCAATAGTGTGTGGAATGGATTTTCCACGGGAGGTTGAGTATGTCAGGGAGATTTCTCAAGACAGACGTGTTGCATGTGTTGTTTTGTCTGTATATGTAACAATCCATTAGAGGACCCAATATTTATTCAAGAATTGTTTAATTAATTGTTGAAGTATTTGATTAAGAGATTTTGTCAATTAATTATTTAATGTGGCAATTTAGAGATTTTGAAGGAAAAGAATATCATTTATCTCTTTTTAATGTTGAAGTTAAAGGAATTTGCCAAGGTGGCAATTTAGATTTTTAATTGAGAGAATAGTATTTAAATAGCATTTAAATGGCATTTATTTTGTGGAAATTAAATGCAAGGGCATGAAGGTAATTTTGGAGTTTTATTTTTAATTGAGAATGTTAATAATATTTTTTGTATTATTATTAATCAAGTGAGATTATGTATTTAAAGGAGAATGAGAATCCATGTATGAGATGGATTTGGATTGAGAGTCTCCTAGTTAGATTTGGAGAAGGAATCCAAGTTGTAGAAGAAGTGTGGTCTAGGGCTTTATGTCTATATATAGAGCCCATTAGCTTAGCTTTTCTTCACGTCATGTGAAGAACCAAGAGGCTAAGAGATAGCAGAGGCTTGCTAGAGTCTTCAGGATCGCTCCAGGGTTCGATCAGAGAATTCTATCAGGCAAGTATTCTTCCTGTAATCCCTCCCATTACAGGTTCATATCAGTTTTTCAGATTATTCCAGTTCTTCATTGAGTTCTCAGATTTTATATCAGTAAGCAGAGACGTATATATATATATGCGTATAACAGTGAAGTTATGAGCAAGTTCTATTAATCCTCATCCATTTTGGATTGCAAGTTCCATTAATCCTCATCCATTTTGGATTGCAAGTTCTATTAATCCTTATCCATTTTGGATTGCAAGTTCCATTAATCCTCATCCATTTTGGATTGCAAGTTCTATTAATCCTTATCCATTTTGGATTGCAAGTTCCATTAATCCTCATCCATTTTGGATTGCAAGTTCTATTAATCCTCATCCCTTTTGGATTGCAAGTTCCATTAATCCTGATCCATTTTTGATTGCAAGTTCTATTAATCCTTATCCATTTTGGATTGCAAGTTCTATTACTCTAAGTTCTAATATCCGGATACCTTGTATCGTATCCGGATGTATCTAAAGTTCTTCGAGTATGATATCCGAATGGTTGTTTATACATTCGGAAAGGCCAAGATAATATTCAGATGTCTCGCCTGATATCCGAATGCCTCCCTCAAAAGTTGAATTTTTCATTCGAATAGTCCCCAGTTATATCCGAATGCATCAGTGAGATATCCGGATGACCAGAATCATATCCGGATGTCCTAGTTTCTATCTGAATATATCCCAGCATATCTGAATAGCTTCTTATTTGAGGGCCAATGTATCTGGATGAGCCTTCTTTCTATCCGGATGTCTTTCCTCATATCCAGATATCCTCCCTAATATTCGGATGGCTTTTCCAGAAATCCAAGTGAACTTCCAGTAATGTTTTAATTCAAGTTTTACTCAAATAAAGATATTCAATACCTCCAAATATTGAATTTTACGCCATAATATAACAAGTTAATCATGCCCATACCATAATACATAATTCATAGAATCTTTGTATTCCAATATATTGAAGATAAGATTACATGTTTAGTGTTTATTATGGCATGTTCAGCATTATTTCATGAGATTATGTGCATACATCTTGGTATGAGCATTAAGCATGACTTTATATGGAGCACTACATATCGTGTGCCAGCATTTATATAAGCATTGCATTATGCGCGCTAGGCGGCTTAGTCCGCGGGGATCCCACCAGTATCAGTTTCAGTTACAACTCAGTTTATGAGTTGCTCGCCTGGTGATGACTAGGGGGCTAGGGGCTTTGCCCACAATATGTGCTTACAGTTTTTATGTATGCAGGTTTCAGTTCAGACAGGTATGTATGATCAGATTATGTGGGCCTATGAGCCAAAGTTGCATACTTGTATTTAGTTTACAGTTTATGTGCATTACATTTTTATGAATGCAATCAGACAGTGATTATTCAGTACAAGTTCAGTCAGTTATTTCTCAGTATCGATATTCTTCGATTCAGCTTCAGTATTCTTTCCAGCTTATTACTTGCTGAGCTTTTGTAGCTCACCTTGTACTCTTCAGCCCTCCAGGTTCTAGCAGGGGAGTATCAGATGTGGGGCCTAGTAGCAGTGTTCAGTAGTGTGTGTATGTGGAGCCGCTCAAGATAAAAGATGTATGGGAGTCTGTTGAGTTTTATAGTGTTTTCTTAGTTTAAATCTATTTTATATTTCAGTTAAGGGATTATCCCTTAGACAGAGTTCATGGTTTTCAGTCTGTATTGACTCAGATTTTTATCCGAGTTGATTATGATGTTCAGTTATGGTATCAGATTTCAGTTTATCAGTTAGTTTATTTTATTTCCCCTGTAGCACCTCTTCTCGAGCAGTTCTAGGAGAGGGGGTGTTACAGTATATGCCATACTCGTATGTCTTTCATGCATTATGTATATTGTTTCATGCCATCACTTAGATGTTTTATCATCTAATCTGGGTTATGCCCCTGGAACATTCAAACGTTCTAGCCAGGGACTGTTACAAGGGCGAGGACATAGCCAATTGAGACCAACATTGTTTAGCTTGCTAGTCATTGTATCATTCGAGAAGCTTTATGTAACACCCCGTCTCGCCAGGCGTGTCACTATAAGGGTATTCCCGGGATTTCTTTTTTTTTTTTTTTTTTTCTTTAAGTTACACACGCGCGGTACTTCAAGAACAATCTTCACATGCAGAAACAAAACCCCGCGAACCCCAGTCTTGCCCGTTTAACTATCAAGATCAATAATCTTAAACTAAACGAGTTTTAATACAACGCAGCGGATACACTAATACCAAAACACCATTGTATTTCCATAGCAAAAATACTTAATACAGATCAAATGATAAAATCGCTATTATACAACTGTTCATTTACAACTTGAAATGCATATTAAATCCTCCAAACGTTACAGCGACATAACAAACTAAGCACCATTGGCCCTCAACCGGCCACATCCTTGCCCTCGCAGCAGTCCCTGGCTGGAACATTAAACGTTCCAGGGGCATAGCCCACGTTAGATGATAAACATCTAAGTGACGGCATAAAACAGATATACAATGCATGAAAGACATACGAACATGACATACTATACGACAATATGCAAGACGCGTCTAACTCGAGATATCACCCTGGCATACTCAACCTCCCGTGGAAAACACCATTCCACACACCGTTGGGGTTGAGCTTGCCGCAACATACTTAATCCCTCGAATGCCCCACTGTGACACCCGTTCACCTGGTTTAACATTAATCCCTCGAGTGCACCGTCATGACACCCGTTCACCTGGTTTAACATTATTCCCTCGAGTGCCCCAGTGTGTCACCCGTTCACCTGGATTAACATTGTCCCAATCTCAAGTAGACCCCATCCCGTCCCACACAGAAAACAACATTGACAAGAATGTCAATACCCCGATGATATGAAAATCACACGCCATACACCGACTCTTTTGCAAGTAAAAATAGTTGATGCAATCCCACATGATCAATATGCAAATGATGCCAAATATATATGAATAAAACGCATAAGCATAGCATCCCGAGTTCTGGTCTCGAGTGCCCTACCGTGTCACTCGTTCACTTGAACTCACTACACTCACACCAAGACATATCCAAAAATGAAGGTAAAACTAGGGTCAGACCACTCACCTCGAATGAATTTGGATTGCCTCGATCCTTGTGCACGGCCTTGATTTGCGTGCCAAACCCCAAATACTTGAACTTGTGCTTAACCTCAAGCCAAGATACTTCCTAAACGTCATATTTAATTAAGGAAGCATTAAAATCTATTTTCCTCAATTTTTCCATAATTTCCTCTATTTTCTCCCAATTTTCACTTCAATAATTCCAAAATAATTATTTCCTTAGTTATTTTCCAAAATATTTCAACACAATAATTCCTAAAATAAATTAACAAAAATACTGAAAGAAAAATACCAAAATGCCCCTATCACACGCGCCCTCACGCGCCTGGCGCGTGTCTGCGCATGGAAGCTGGCGCGTGCAGCCACGCGCGTCGTCTTCTTCCTCAAGACCGGTCACCAGCGGTTGCTCCGATGGCTGCAAAACCGGTACCCCCTTGAAGCCCTTGGAGAATCGATCCAGATGGTACCATTTTTAGGCCGAAAGGCCACCGGAAAGTGGCCCAAACGGCCAGTTGCAGGTCGGCGGTGGCGGACCGCCTCCAACCCTCGGCCAAGTTCGAACACCCCTCAAACATACACCAAAATGCTTCAAATCGATCCCATAGTGATCCTTGATTCCTCGCGACCAAAAGTCCCTTAATCACTCGCCCAGAAACATTCAAAATCTTGGTCGATTTATGCTTTTAAAAGATCGAACTCGCGGCCTCCTTTTATACCCGAAAATCGGCTAAAATCCGGCCAATCACCGATCAACCCTTGCTCCCCAAGACTCCTATGGCCGTATACGACCTCCCCCAAGCAAGCCTCGGCCGTCCAATCTCCAGATTTGGCCTCCATGTGCAAGGATTTGCGGCGGCCGATTTGCAGGTGCCGTGTTCACACTATGTAATTTTCCATTTTTTGCACTTTGACCCCCATAATTTCTCTAATCTCATTTTTCTTCTTTCCATGATACCCCTGATAAATCCAACTACACCATTAAGGCCCTCAAGATTAGCACTCTTCATTTGGTCCTTGAAACTTCTGAAAAATTACTGTCTTGACCTTCCTCGAGCAAATTTAGAAAACTGCACTTAGGCCCAACTGGTCAAATAGTCCTTAAATCCATTTGATTCAACCCGAAATCGCTTAAGGGTTGTTCTACACATTATATATTAGTCCTTGACACGTTCCGTTGATTTTCTGGATGTTTCCTACGTCGATTCGGTTTTCTCAGCCCGGTCGACAGCTGTACCGAAAACTGTTCCTGACCCAATTTATTTCATCACTAAAAATCATAATTTAAATTGCTCATAGATACTATACCATTTTCCTTGGCTATCTAGGGTCCGGGGTACTCCCTCCGACTAATTTAATCATCTAAGACTGCGTTAGTGTGTCATATAGCCTTATTCTTTCGATAATTCCAGTTATACCCTTCATTAAATATCATTTATTCTCTTAATAATTTCTCGGGTATTACACTTTAGTTGTGTATGAATGGAAGTATGATAATGTTGTTATCATTTGGTAGTTTTGTAATAAGTGTTTCGGTGTAGAAACACCTTGTACGAACTCGTGGTAGGCCACGTTATTTTGATGTTAATGTATCCGCTGTGTTATAATATGTCTCGTTTAGTTTTTAAGATTATTGATCTTGTTAGTTAAACGGGTAAGACTGGAGTTCTCGGGATTCATTATCTGCACGTGAAGATTGTTCTTGAAATCATCGCGCGTGATGAACTTGGAAAAAAAAAAAAGATTCTCGAAAATACCCTTATAGTGACATGCCTGGCGAGGCGGGGTGTTACAGAGGTGCTACGGGAAAAGAGTTAGAATAAAATAAAACTCACCATAAACTAAATTCTGAAATCATAAATAACTCAACTGATCATAACTGAAAACATCTAAACATGCTGTATCAAAACTCTGATCTACGAGAAGTTCAATATAAACTGAAAACTATAAATACTGACTAAGGAAAACCCTCAACTGAAAGTGTAAGTACTCCTAAATTAACAAGACACAAAAATAACTCCAACACCTAGACATCTGTTATTCTTGAGCTGCTCCACATACACACTCTAATGCCCAACATTGCTAGGCCCCATATCTGGTACTCCCCCGCTAAGACCTAGAATGGTGAAGAGTACAAAGTGAGCTACAAAGCTCAGTAAGTAATAATCATGAAAGAAAAACTGTAGTTGAATCGAAGAATATCGGTACACATAAAATACTAACTGTCCTTGTACTGAGGGAATATTAAACACTGTATGAATGCATTTACAAGATGCCAATGCACATAAATTATAAAATAAATGCAGGTATGCAATTTCAACTCTTAGACCCACATAATTTGATAATACATACATGTCTGATCTGAGTCTTGCAACCATAAAAACTGTAAGCACATACTGTGGGCAATATGCCCCTAGCCCCCTGGTCGTTACCAGGTGAACAACAAAAATTGAATTGTAACTGAACTTATGGGATCCCTGCAAGCTAGTCGCCTAGTGTATATACTACAATGCAATGCAATGCTCATATTCATGCTCGCACATGATATGTAGTGCTCCACAGAAAGTCATGCTCCATGGTCATACCAAGATGTATGCACATAATATCATGCAAGTCATATAAAAATGCTAACATGTCACATGTTCATCATCTATATATTGGAATACAATGATTCAAGAGTTATGGGTGTGTTACATTTATCATAAATGTCATGAGATTCCAATATTTAAGAATATTTAATCTTTATTTAATTAATATCTTGGATTGGGATTCACTGGAAACTATATTCGGATTACTAGAAAAACCATCTGAATATGAAGGAAGTCATCCGGATGTAAGGAAGGACATCCGGATGTGTTGGAAGCTCATCCGGATATACTGAAGACTCATTCGGATACATTGTACTATATAACGTAAGCTATTCAGATATAGTAAAAGGTATTCGGATATGGCACAGGATATCCAGATATGATTGAGGCCATACGGATATCTCACTAAGTCATTCACATGCTACAAGAGGGTTCATTCGAATAAGGATTCAAATTATGAGAGAGGTATCCAGATATGAAATAAGACATCCAGATATTAACTTTAACCTATCCATATGCGTGAAGAAGCAATTCGGATATGATACAAAGTATCCAGATATTACTCACAAAACATAGTCGACTTATCCAGATACGACTCAAGGTATCCAGATATCGCTCACAACCATCACGAGATACATTCGGATACGAAAATCAAGCATCCGGATATAACAAGGCCATCCGAATACGAACAAGGGGCATCCGGATGTTACTCACAGAGATCTTTCTACTCATCTGGATATCTCTTAACCTATCCAGATACTACTCACAATCATTGACAGATCCATCCGGATATGAGGACCCCCATCCGGATGTCTGCACTTATTTCTGACAACCACGAACCCTTACAAAGATACTAATTTGAAACAAAACTTAACATAACTACACCATTCCGAATAAAATCTTGGGAAAATAAGTCCCAATCGACATGAAACAACATCATGAATGATTCAACGATCATATTTAAAAGAATAAATGTAAGGAACATGCATATCTTACTTGTGCACTCACTGTTCGTGCATATATATATAGAGATTGCTAAAAATTCTGAGAAACAGACTGAATAATTCTGAATCAACTGAGAATATTACTGAAACATGATCTCATAAGAATGGATTACATGGATGGATACTTGCCTTATGATCTTCTTCACTGGATTCCGACGATTTGCCAAGTAACTCTTCCTATGAAAAACTCACAGAAACTGCAACTTCTTGAGTTCTCTGCTTCTACGCAACTTAAGGGAAAAATAAGGCTTATGAGACTATATATATACATTTAAGAAGCCCTAGACCCATATCTCACTCTCTTTTTATAACTTGGAGACTTCCAATTCTCCTTATGCACGGATTCTTCCTCAATTTATAATATCTCTAATTAATAATTAAATTCTAATTATTATTTAAATCCCTAAATTACCATCATGTCCTTGCAATTATTTCCACACAAACTAAATGCCATTAAATGTTATTTTCTCAATTAAAAATTCTTAAATTGCCACATTAAATATTTAATTGGCAAAAATCTTCTAACAAACAATTAAACGTGCAACTAAATGATTTTAAATAAATTCTAGGCCTTCTGACAGGTCGTTACAATTTCTCCCCTCCTTAAAAGAATTTGATCTTCTAAATTTGCACCTGGTTACTCGAACAAAGAGGGGTAAAGACGCCTAATTTCTTCTTCTAATTCCCATGTCACCTCTCCTGATGAGTGTCATTGCCATTGCGTCTTAGCAAGGGGAATTGATCGGTTTCTCAAAATCTTTTACTTTCACTCTAGAATACTGATAGGCATCTCTTCATAAGGTACATCTTCACCAACTTCAGGAGTCTAAAAATCAATTACATGATGAGGATTGGGCATGTACTTCCTCAACATCGAAACATGAAACACATTATGAATATGGGATAGCTAGGGTGGCAAAGCTAACTCATATGCCAAAGATCCTATCCACTTCAAAATCTTAAACGGACCAATGTAACGGGGACTAAGCTTCCCTAATACGCCAAATCTTTAAACTCCTTTAATAGGCATGACCCTCAGCCATACATGATCATCGACTTCAAAATTGAGGTCTCATCGCCGCTTATCTGCATAGCTTTTCTGTCTGTCTTGTGCTATTTTCATTCTGACTTTGATCACTCGGATCTTATCTGTCATTTGCTCGACAATTTCAGGACCTAATAAAGCCCTATCACCAATTTCTTCCCAACATATCGACGATCGATACAGTCGGCCATACAAAACCTCATATGGTGACATTTCAATACTCGAATAGAAACTATTATTGTATGCAAATTCTATCAAAAGTAGATGCCCATCCCAACTACCATATAAATCTAAAACACAAGACCTCAACATATCTTTCAAAGTCCTGATAGTCTTCTCTGACTAACCATCTGTCTACGGATGAAATGTCGTACTAAACTTTAATTGGGATCCTAATGCATCATGAAAAGCTTCCCAAAAATGAGAAGTCAAACGAGGATCTCAATCTAATACAATACTGGATAGAACAGTGTAATTTCACGATATTTTCAATATAAATCCTCGCCAATCTATTTAGTGGATACGTCTTCCTAATAGGCAGAAAATGGGTTGATTTAGTAGGATGGTCGACAATCACCCATATAGCATCATGGACTCTTGTCGTCCTAGGCAATCCCATCACAAAATTCATAGCAACATTATCCCATTTCCACTCTGGAATTCGTAATGGAAGTAGTAACCCTGTTGGTTTCTAATGTTTCACTTTAACTTGTTGGCATACCGAACATTGTGAAACATAATTGGCTACATCTTTCTTCATACCACTCCACCAATATTGTCGCTTAAGGTCGTGGTACATCTTTGTAACACCTGGATGAATAGCATAACAGGTCTTGTGGGCCTCATTCAAAATCTCCTGCTTAAGATTTCCATCATCAAGTACACAAATGCGTCCTTAAAATAAGAGTATACCATCACTCCGTAAGGTACATCTCAAAGGAGAAAACTTCTCAATATTAACTAAGATCTGGGCTAACTTCTCATCTTTTGATTGTTGTATCCTAAGTAGATCAAATAACTCAGGTCATACTCTCATATAGGCACAACTCACAATCGATCTATCATCTGGGGTTGAAATCGATAAAGCACTCAATTGTTCCAATAATATCCATTCTTGATCCATCATTGTAGCCATAAAAGCTCCTTAACCCCTTGCAATGCTTTGCATACATAGTAAACTGGCTGATCGACCTGTCCCATTCGCCTGATCAATACTGCATTGACCATGAGGTTGATCCCCAAATACAAGCATAAATGCTCCCATTTTTCTGGACAGGACAACAAAGGTATCTCTTTTAGGTAGGTCTTCAACTCCTGAAAGGCTTTCTCACATTCCCACGTCCACTGAAAATTCTTCCCTCCTTTCAAGACTTTGAAGAAAGGAAGGCTCTGCTCAGCGAACTTGGATAAAAAATGTCCCAAAGCTGTCAAGCGCCCAGTTAGCCTCTGCACCTTTTTAACTGATGTCAACGCCTACATATCAATCATTGCCTATACTTTTTCTGGTTTTGTCTCAATACCCTAGTGCGTGATCATGTAGCCCAAAAGTCTACCATATTTCACCCCAAAAGCACACTTGCTAGGATTCAGCTGCATCTTGTTTTCTCAAAGTACTATGAAAACCTTGGTCAGCTTTTCAAAATGTTGTTCTCCCTGCTTGCTTTTAGCAATCATATCATCCACATAGGCTTTCATCACCTCCCCAAGCATATCCTTGAACACCCTGTTAACCATACTCTAATATGTGGCCCCCACATTCTTCAAACCAAAGGGCATCACTTTGTAGTAATATGTCCCCCTTTCTGTAATGAATACAATCTTCTTGGCGTCTGGTGGGTACATACTGATTTGGTGGTAACCAGAGAAGGCATCTAGAAAACTCAACATGGCATACCTCGAGGTTTCATTAACAAGTCTATCAATTTTGGGGAATGGGTATGAATCCTTTGAGCAGGCTTTATTTAGATCAGTGAAGTTGACGCAAACTCGCCACTTCCCATTAGCCTTCTTGACCATAACCACGTTAGCCAACCATTCTAGGTAATGCACTTCTCTGATAAAACCAATTCTAAGAAGCTTTTCCACCTCTTCTTTGTTAGTGTAGGTGCTCTAGACCCAATCAGATTGGGCTTGTTGTACACTGACAATTGTAATCATGTTTATTGTTTGAATAAGGAGTTATTCAAATTCACAAGAAGTCATTCTATTAGTTTCTTGTTATTATTGTAATAACCGAATGAAACTAGATAGAAGTCCATATGATGTATACTGTGATTAATCTATTAAGATGTGAGATGATGCATCACAGTTTTCAGACATCATTAAACGTCCCAAGTCGTAGCAATGTCAAGAATGGACATTGACAATTGCGGTAAGACTTGTATGTGCTATGTTTTTGCTATGTGATAGCAATGGGGGTCTCACACCCATAGGTATGGGGATGCCTAGACAAGTACATAGGTGACCAATGTTGGAGAACGTGTCACTGGACATGACTCGCCATGAGAATCCATTTTGGTTATATGTTGATGGAATTCTCATACGAGATGGGTGTAACTAATCCTTGGACCTGAGGTTGTCACGGTCATCTCATAAGAAGACTGATCTGCTTTGACATCGTTTCGATGGGCCTAGACAAAGGCTGCATGTGGGCGATCGTTGGGTATATCGTGAGGCTTATGGAGATGGGTGTATAACCAAGATGGGACTCGTCTATCCCTTGATAGAGGATGATGTATCTAAGACGTCTTCGGTGGATATTCACTTTAAATCCATGGCCATGATGAAGGAGATCAATAAGGAGTTATTGATTTACTTTCTATTAAGTGAAGATATCCAGAAGACCGAAGAAAACTCATGTGATCGTTATCAAGCAACACATCGCCATACTTGAGATCACATAAGATACATTGATGAGAGGATCGAATTACACGGTAACCATGCTCGTGAAAGGTTATTTGCGGATTATGAATCCTTCTGAATAATTGGGTAGGCGTGATGCCTTGCTAGAGGCCAATCTTGTCTTATGTGTTTGTACCGACACATTGCCAACATATTCGGAAGCCTAATGAGTCATACGCAATAGGCACGGTCCCTGGCTTAAACCAGGAGAGTGGACGTATGGTTAAGTGGGACACTTCGGCAAGAAGTTTTGCCATCGTAGGTTCTCACTAAAAAAGAACAAATAGACGTAATGACATCGATATGACGAGGAGTCGTCATAATGGAAAGAGTTTCCTAAAAATGGC
The DNA here is from genome assembly GCF_014633365.1 of Diospyros lotus. NCBI lineage: Eukaryota > Viridiplantae > Streptophyta > Magnoliopsida > Ericales > Ebenaceae > Diospyros > Diospyros lotus. The sequence continues at coordinate 25,561,452 of NC_068342.1, forward strand.
AATTAATTAAATTAGGAAGGAGTTTCTAATTTAATAATTTTCTATTTGTTGGAGTGGAAAATAGGAAATAAAATATATTTGGGCTTAAGTTAATATTTGAACTAAATTAGATTTGGGCCAAATATTAAATTAAATATTATATTTGGACTAAATTGGATTTGGGCTAAATATTAAAATAAATATTATATTTGGACTAAATTAGATTTGGGCCAAATATTAAATATTATATTTAGACCAAATTAGATTTGGGCCAAATATTAAATAACCATACACAAGCCGCGCAAAGGAGAAGGAGCTAGCACTCCTATTCCGCTCTCCTTGCCAACAGACGCGTGCCGCGTATCACGAGTTAGAGGCCGGACGCTTGGACGGCTCGAATCCGCGAATGACTCGATAATCTAAAGGTTAGATTTATTTATTTGTTTGTGAATGATTTAATTTCGACGTTGATCCAATCGTCGGGATCGGGGTAAGTTCAAAATTTTGAACTACGCTGTTTACCCCGTAGCGATCTTGCTTTACTTACATTCTTCTAAAGGTCTCAATTGTTTTAGCACGATAGGCATTTTCTTTTGTTTGAATGGTCGCGTATCGGGGCATACATTCAGATGGTGAGAGATTACATCAAGGTCAATTCCTGGCATGTCAACGGGTGACCAAGTGAAAACATCTGCATGGAACTGCAAGCATTCGATAACTTTTTCTTTTTTTGGACTTTGCAGCTGGATTCCCACATACACCAGTTTTTCTTCATCACCTACCATTAAGGGTACTGCCTCAAGTGTTTCCACAGGCTGGGGTTTAACAACCTCGACAGTTTGTTCACTAATCATTAGTGTCTCTTTGGTAATTAACTTTTCCTTCTCTTTAGCGAGCTTAGTGGAGCTCACATAACACACCTGTTCTTACTTCTGACTGCCCCTTATCTAACTGACCCCCTAGCGTGTGGGAAACTTCATCAATAAGTATCCTAGCAAAATAACTGCCCTCATAGCCTTGAGTAGGGACTGCCCCAGGATCATATTGTAAGCGGGGAGAAGGTCTTGACCACCATAAAGTTCACCTGCTTGGTAACCACTTGGGGGTGGCTCCCAAAAGTGACAAGAAGCTGGATTGACCTTTCAACGAAGACTGCTTCCCCAGTGAACGTGTATAGTGGTGACGTCACCATCTTGAGTCAGTCGTGTGTAATGTGCATCTTTTCAAAGCAGTTCCAATACAGTAAATTCACAAAGCTCCCATTATCTACCAAAATTTTCCCAACAAAGTGTTTGGTAATGACGGCCGAGATCACTAACGGATCATCATGGGGTACCATCACATCCCCTTGGTCCTCTGGCATGAAAGCAATGGCATCTTCGTTCTCTCACACCTTTGCCATTGAGTCTACATGTAGCATCTGGCGTGCATAAGCCTTCCTGGCCGCAGAAGAGTCTCCAGCCAGATTCCCCCCCGAGATCACATTGATTCTATCCATGGTAGGTTCATTGTCTCATGTTCTAGTACTCGAACCTAGTTTATCTCTTCAGGAACTTTCCTCTACTTCTTCCTGACGAGGTTGTTGATTATCCCTCCTGTTTGGGGCATCATTTCTAGGACGAGGGAGCCTCCTCTGATTATCTCTCCTAGGTTTGTATCCCTCGCCCTATTAGTTCTTTAGCTTTTCTAGTATAAATCGATCAAGCTTTCCTTGTCTAATCAGCTGCTTGATTTGGTTTCGTAACTCTCGGCACTACTCCATACTATGGCCTAGGGACTCATGAAACTTGCAAAAGGCTTCCTAGGGGTTCCTTGGAATGAGAAGGAAAGTTGGTAAGCCCCATGTGTGCAATGGAGGAAAGAATCGTCGCGCTAGGCTCATTGAGGAGAGTAAAGCTTCAGAACTGCATCTTTGAGGGCTCTTCCATTCTCTGTGTTTTGATCACCCGGTTGGACTCTGAGTCCCTTGGTCCTCCTTTCCCTTTTTCCTTGCAAGTGTCCAAAATCTTCATCTAGACAATGAATTTCTCTGCTCAGGTGAATAAATCAGTCATGGAGCTTAGCTCAGAAAAGGCCAAGGATTTTCTGAGCGGTGTGTAAGTTATCCCATTAAGCAAAGTCGATGTTTCCAACCCGACCAAGAGATCCCTCACTTCTTGAGTGGTTGTGTAATACCCCATATTACATGGTATTGAAAAATAAATAATTTTTGGTTATTTTGAAAGGACCTCGAGTGGTCTGGGAAGGCTGAAAGTCAGTTTTGAGAAATTAATTAATAAAATCATCGAATCGCCGGCAAGAAGTGCACCGAGACTTAGATGTCTAGGAGATAGGGCATGTGATTGGTGAGCATCTTGAGGTGAGGTTAATGACGCTAGGTGCAGTCCAACCGAGAATAATTTTTGAAATAAATTCTGAATAAGCCAGAATGGGTGCCAGTACCGAATGGTTGCAGGGGACCTCTAGGAAGCTGGTGAGACCCTAGGGGTGGTCTGGTTTTGTGAGTAAGTCAACCCTGAAGTGTTTTCGGGTGGAATGAATGTCCCGTGCAGGCGCAGGAATGAAATCAAAATTCTCGAGTAAATGTCAATAATTAATTTTTAAGATATCGAGTTATTGTGTGGCTTGGGGGTATTTAATTTAAAGTTCGGAGAGTCTAAGGGAAATTATCAAAAAATTTCAAAGTGCAAATAAAATTCCTTAAGTGAAATTATGGAATATTGGAGGGATTAATGTGTAATTTAAAGTGTATATATACATATGTATATATATATGTGCGCAGGAAGCTTCCTGGCGAGTTTCGCTTCAGATATTTCAAAATCAGAGAGAGATGGAGAGGGAACTTGGCCGAGAGCTGGAGAAGAAGAGAGAGAGAAAGATGAAGGCTAGGGGGAGAGCAAAGAGAGATCGAGAATAAGAGAGAGCTCGCACGAGAGTAAGAGTGAGAGAGAGCTTGATGGCCGATTGGCCATGGCAGTAGCTGCCATGACCGACGAAGAAGAGCAAGGGCAGTGATGGACCAATGGTGACACGCGGTGCAGCGGTGGCGGAGGCAGCCGGTGGTGCTTATGACGCTAGAAGCTAACAATGGCTGGTGGCTGGTTCCAATCAGGGCAACGAATGGCCATGGTTGCTCGCAGTGGCAGCGACCGAGGTAGCGAAGGCTGTTCACGGCGACAACAACCATCGGTGGTGGTCGCGACGCAGCCAATAGTGGCCGACGACAACAGCATGACCAGGAGAAGTGACCGGCGGGCCAAACAACAACGGCATGATGCTGTTGCGCGGGAGAAGGTGTTGTGCATGCCATGGAAGAAGAACGAGGTTGAAGATAGTGAAGAAAAAAATAAAAAGAAAAAAATAGAAAAAGAAAATAAAAAAGGAAATTTGGAAAATGGAGAAAAAAATCTGGAAAATAGGAAAAAAAATTGAAAAATTTTAGAAAATTGGGGAAACATTATGGAAATTATTTTAAGACTCGTGAAGCGTTTTAAAAGCTCGAAAATGGAGATTTAGGCTCGAGTTGGCAGCCAAAGAGACAACGCCAATGTAGGCAGTTAGCCAAATTTCTCCTCCAAAATGTCTGAGATAAATTTAATTAAATTTCTTTTCGAGTTAATAGCATTATGAGAGATAATGTAGAATGAGTGTTGGTTGGATTAAACCTTAGGTCGGGGTTGTTTGGAAATTTGTTGAGGGATGGTTTTTGGTATGGAAAAAAAATGTAGGCTCTTGTTTAATGTCTGAAGTTGATGGGTTTTGTGTGGCATTTAGGTTCTATCGAGGAGGCAGTTGTCCTATAAGAGTTTGAGGTTCAGGTTGGAGTTCATGCCGAGGCAGTGATGAGGCTTCAAGCCAGGTAAGGGATGACCCCAAGTTGTGGTGGTCTTGCTTGCTTTGTAAATGTTTTCTTTATGAGTTGCATGTAGTGGTAACACTTGCATGGTATGAGTTCTAGTGTACCTATTTCCATATGGAGGACTAGTGTTGTGGAAAGGTTGGTCGATGCCTTAACTTAAGGAGGTTACAAGGGCATGGAAGACTATCCGTTTTGCATTGCATTTTTACATTACATGCTTTCTCATGCTTTGTTTACTTATGTACTGCACCCTGACTGAGTCTTTATGACTCATGAGGTTTTATCTCATGCTGTAGATGTGCAAGTCCAAATGCAAGCAGGGTTAGTGTCCGAAGGGTGACGTGGCGATTGACATTGTTGCCCGAGTTTGTGAATTGTATTAGTTCTTGTATGTATTCATGTGGTAGCATGTGTATATTCTAGTGTGCTAATGTATATGTTGTTGATCACTGGATGTATCTAGTTGTTGTACTACCATAGTGTGATAGATGATTATGAGACTACTTGATGTATTTATGGCTTTGGTTGGTGGAGTCGAGTCTCGGATTAGGTAAGGATCGTAAGGTATGTTCCCATAAATCCCCATTACTCAGTGAAGTATTTGTTATGCTAGCTATGTGTCTGGGTCAGCTTTGTCTTGCTGTGAGGCGAGCGGGAGAAAAGTGAAGCTCACTCGGGTTTTGAGTCCCGTACTGTTGTGTTTCTTGTCTGTGTTTGGACCGATTCCTCGAGTGGAGCAAAGGGAAGGACGAAGCCTAGTGCCCACCTAGGGCGTTTTCCATTGAAACATAGTCCAACTTTTCAATTGTTGGTTTGTCATGTGAGTAATGCGGTCAATTATTCATGAGTGACGCCCGTAGGTGGGAGCGGGTCATTACAGGTTACCCTAAACTGCTCTATATATTGCTTCAATTGCTCACCAGGCTTCTGTTGTAGGCTCATCAGGTACATTGCACTCGTTTTCTTCAGCACGTAGGCTGAGAATGCCTTTGAAAATTCCTTCTCCAATTGCCCAAATGATCATATATGCCAGCTGGAAAATTCGTGAAACACTGTTGAGCCTGCCCAGCTAGAGATAGGGATAAGGCTTGGAATTTGGTTACCTCATTCCAACCACGCAGTATAGCCACGACCACAAAATGTTGCAAATGCCTATCTGAGTCTTCTTTCCCAAAGTAAACATGAAGTTGGGGCAGCTTGAATCCCGATTGGACTGGTTGTCTCTGGAGTTCTTCTGACAGGGGGAATCCTTTGGTGAGGGCTTCTCCAAGCATTGTCATTACTCATTTTTACTCCAATACCTTCTCTATAAGCCTCTTAACTCCCGCTGCGTTTAGTGTTCCTTGCTTTGCATCTTCCCTGGAGGAGGGGGATAGAGAGCCTTGGAATTGGTGTTTTTTTGCTATTTCTTCATACATTGGGGCCTTTCCTGCCCGTTTACCACTTCTTTCAGGTGGGTCTGCTGGTCTCAGGGCATGATCAATTTGCCTCGATGTCCCAATTCTTATTCCTGCCTACACTACTCTCAAGGGTTGACCTTTTGGGCCCGGGGCCTTCCCTAACATTTGCATGTTTCGTATAGGGGATGTATATGTTAGGCATTAGCTCTTGCATGAGGGTTGTGATCCCTTGTATTCTTTTCACATTCACCTTATTACTTTTCTGAAGCTCTATATTTTGATGTCTCAGCTCCTCAAAGTTCTTCTAGAGTCTTTCGTAGTCAACGAGAAGCACTACGGGAGGTGCTATTCCGGACGGTCCCGCGATTCCTCCTGGGGTTGTGGCTGGATTCCCCCAGGGAATAAATGATTATCCAAAAGAGTTCGGTTCTAGAATCATATGAGCTAGGGGTGGAGCTCGTCTCCCTTGTCTCGTTGCTCTCACCTCAAGATACTTCTCCTTGCTCTGACCATCCTCTAACTCCGACCTCAGTTATAAGATCTTCTTCTAGTCTGACAATCTGATTCCCCCTGGTTTGTCTACCTGATTGTCCTCCGATTGAGGTATATGCCCTGAGTGAACCTCTTGCTCCTGATGGTGCTCCACAAGTATTGGTTATGGCAGAGACACTAAGTTGGGCTCTCCAGTAACTGTTGTTCTAGAATGAGTACTTCTCTATGTTTAGTGGGGAAGACTACCCAAGCCAGTTGCTCTTCTATTTCTGGTCATCTTGGCTTTCTATTCGTTTCCCACAGACGAAACCAAAATATTGTTGCCAAAATACAATAATAGAAACTTCTTTGGAGTAAGGGAAACCGTCGTCTAAAGCCAAGTAAGATGCTGGTCTCCAAAAGTACCACCACTGAGAGGGCTCTCTCAAAAAGAAGGGTTACCAAGAGAAGAGAGCTGCGGAAGGGCTAGGTTGGAGAGGAATCGTCTCTTGGAGAGAGGTAGACCTCTTAAAGAGGTAACACCTCTTGGAAAGGTACGACTGGCTAGGAGCCCGGATTCAGTTGAAAGCTATCAGAGGGGGTCTGATAGACCCCTCGTGTAATGCCTCGCTTTTCCAAATTTGCAATAACTTGAAATATAATTAAGATGACATTATCTACGGGCGTTATGGAAACCCTTACCAACAGAAGCATTGGATCGAACCTAAAAGCTTAACCAAAGCTAGATAAGGGGATTTCCACTAGATTTTCTTTACAAGTACAAGAAATGTATAAGACTCTCAATACTCCAAAAGACACAACTTATCACTGTAGTACAACTATAGGGCACCCTTATACTTATTACAAACTTGAGTACCCTAGCTATTATTACAATACATCACGGTTGTACAATCGCATGGGTACATAATAAATCAAAGCCCAAAGCTAGCGAAGCTCCACCTTCTTGCCCACGCTTTGAACTGGAACCTAAAACATCTGACACTTCTAATATATCTGGAACGTAGAACATTTCAGGGGCATCAACCCAAGTTAGATATACATCTAAGTGAGTGAATCAGAAAAGGAAATGTATGTGCGTGCAAATGCAATAATGTTATTATGGAATCCACCCTTGTGGTAGCAATGCTAGGTGTTGCAATCACCCCTGCGGTCATCATAGTCACCCCTGGCTCACTGCAAGAGCATGAGATCTTCCATGATATCCCAACAACTAGCCACAGTCACCAACACAAACATGATATATGACAAAGCAGAAGGAATATGCATAAACAAGGGAAAATATGACATGTAAGCCACAAAGGCATGATATGAAAGTCAATACCCTCACCCAATGAAGCTAAAATGACCAGGATGTAGTAAAAGTATGCAAGAAACACTCACTCTGCTGGTTTGGGCTTGCTGGAGTACTGTTTATAGCGTTCGAGAATGGTTTTCTGCAAATATCACAAGTTTTCATAAACCAAACTAAAAATATTTTTACATAGGGTTGTAGGTAATTAAAAAAGGGTCAAATCTGCAAATTTATAGGTCAATAGGGGTTCCCATGCGCCCTCACGGGCCGTTGGAAGGTGGCTGATGCGCCCACACGCGCAGCCCCTTGCCGGTGCGTGAGCTGCACGCGCCTCCCTTAAAAATCGCATAGCTCCGCCTCTTTTTGGTTTTTCAACCATAACTTTCTCATTTTAGCTCCGTTTCGACCCCCATTTGAACCTACGTCACCCTTATTCAACCCTCTATCAGATTATAAAAAGAAACCAAACTTACCTTACAGTTTCGCTAAAGTTTGGCATGCTTTACGGTAGAGACACGAACTTTCCAACAAGCCTTGTTTCCTCTCCGATTTTCTCCCTCGATTTTGGCAGAACCCTCCCTCTATTTTTTTAGTGTTTCCTTTCTCCAAAATCTCTTTATTTCCCTCTTGAAGAATGTCCTAATGAAGGTTATTAAGGCTTCATATTTATAGAGTTTCCCGACGAATCAAAATCCGCCACATGTCGCGAAGTGATGAGGTTCATCATTTCTCCCATGTGCATCCAACCAAAATGCGCCATGTGTCCCACTTGGAGGCTAAGCAACTTGGAGGCTAAGCAAAGCAAAGATATTTTGATAAGATATTTTTAAAGTTTCAAGAAACGACGCTTTAGCCCAAACTTTTTACATAACTGCACTTAGACCCTTGCAACTTGGTCCCCAGGCCATTTTTTTGTTGCACTTTTTGGTCTCTGGAAAATGGATAAATTACACTTAGCACCCCAAGATTTTGGATAAATTACACTTTTACCCGAACTTCAGTATTTACGATTTTGCCACAGGTTCAGAAACTGAATCTTTGTCTCAAGGCTTCTATAATCATTTGAAATGACCTATTTCCTCAAGTATTTAAACTTGAAAATCTTGAGTATGACCTCAAATTTGAGTCTGGAAATCTCGAGTATTACACCTCGGAGAGGAATTGATGGACTTTCAAAAAGATAAGAGGTCTCTTTCGAGGAGGTGCTTCAAGGGTCTCAGAGAGAACATGAGCTCTCTCAGAGGGATGAAGGAGAACTGGGCTCAGTTTTCAGAAAAGATGCAACACGAGACAAGTGTTAGAAGGCTTGCGGGAAAGATCTCCCAGAAAGACCCTCCAACAGTTAAGTCAGTATGCGAAAAAGGAAGAGTTCATGGAAAGAAATGAAAATGACTTTGGAAAGAGAAATTTGAGGGAATTAATATCGGTTACCAGATGTTTAGATCCTACAAATCGTGTTGTGTATTACCTTATATCGAGGTCCAAGTCTCAATGATTGATTGGGACACATGTGTAACGCCTTGCTGGCATCTCGAAGAGGCTCCTCCGAGAAGCTTTCGGAGAGAGTCTATCGGAAGCTTTTGAAAGGCCTCCATAGCCCTCTCCCTAAGAGCTCCTCTCTCCGAGAGAACTTTCTCGGCGATAACTCTCTCGGAGAGAGAATGAGGGATACAAAAATATGCTAAACCCACTATGGCATGGTTTGATTTTGTATTGCATATGGTCATGGGAAACCGAGTCTTGCAAGATGGTCTTGAACTTATTTTCGCTGCCTTCTTATTTATGTTTTTGAAAAAAAATTAAAAATGGTAAAACCCTTGCATTGATACACCAAGAGTTGGAGTTCCCTTTCACCAATAGCTTGAGTATCTCCTTTTTTACCAACTTCATCATCATCGAATTCATTCTTCGTTGAGCTTCTCGGCTTAGTTTGGAACCATCCTTTAACAAGATTCAATGCATGCACATTGATGGACTTATGCCTTTGATGTTAGCTATAGTCTAACCAATTGTTGTTTTGTGATCCCGTAACACTCTCACAAACCTTTCTTCTTGCGTTGAGGTTAAATCATTTGCAATAATAACCAATAATGCGTCACTATCTCCCAAGTAGGCATAGTTTAAATGGTCAGGAAGAGGCTTCAACTTCCAAATTGGTGCCTGTACAACAAAAGGCAATAACTTCAAGTAAGAAAGTGGTAACTCAATTTTTGAAACTACATACCTTGATTGCAACGCCATAATCATCTCCTCCATATCTGAATTTAGTTGCAATATTGTCTCAATGTCTCGTAACCCTTAAATGAGCACCACCTCTAACTCTTCCTCATGTCTCAACTTAAAAACCTCCTATGCAAAAACATCAACCACATTATTAGAAAATACATATTGAATATCAGTAGGGTACCTCATGGCCTCAAATATATTAAATTTCACAATCTCCTTATCAAACTCCATGGTAAGGGTACCATCATAAACATTTATCTTTGTCGTTGCTATTTTTAGAAAAAGGCTTCCTAGCAAATTTGGAGCAGTATTTGGAGAAGCATTGTCCTCCACGTTTAGAATATAAAAATCAGTAGGAAAAATTAGCTCATTAACCTACACCAAAACATCCTCAACTACCCCTTTAGGGTATGAATTAGAACAATCATCTAATTGAATTATTACACCCATTTGTTTCATTGGACCCAATTTCAAAGATGCATAAATTGAATATGGCATGACATTTATGGATGCTCCTAAATCTAACATGGCACTTTCAATCTTAGAATTACCAATCACACATGGACTAGTAAATGTACCTGGATTCATGCATTTTGGGGGTAACTTATGTTGAATTACTGCTTACACATTCTTTTCCACTTCTCAACCTCATCTTCGTAATACATAGTTCCTTAAGAAATTTCGCATACCTTGGGACTTGCTTAATTGCATCCAATAAAGGAATGTTCACTTCTACCTTCCAAAAAATCTCAAGGATGTCCTTTTCTTGTTCTTTCTTTTTATATTTAGATAACCTTCTACGAAAAGGAATAGGAATAGGTTTAACAAAATTATGCACAACTGTTTGAGAGCTTACCTTAGAAGAAATCGTCGCATCATTTCTTTCCTCCTCTTTTTGAGTCTTCTTGGCAAAATTTGAAGAACTCTAAATAGGGGTGTCAATGTCTTTCCCACTTTGCAGCATAATGGCACCAGCATTTTCCTAAGGGTTGACAATTGTTTAAGAAGCCAATTCCCAGAACCTTGAGCTTCAATCTTGCTCACTGATGGTGCTAGCTGCCTAATCTGTTTCTCCATATTCTAAATATTGTTTCTTGTCTCATGTTGAAACTATTGTGTATTAGCCATCCCCTTAACAATTTCCTCAAGTTATATATTTGAAGGTTGGGTTGCTTGTTGCCTTGATTAGAATGCAGGCTAATATCAATTCTAGGCAGCTTGATTCCCATAGCTCAAATTTGGGTAGTCTTGCCAACCTGGGTTGTAGGAGTTGGAGAATGGATCATATTTTCACGGGGGCTGCTCTAGAAAAGCTCCACTGGCTTTGGCTTGCTAGACTGGCTCTTCTTCTTGTAAAGTTGGGCACATATCCGTAACATGACTAGCAACCGAACAAATTCCACACACCTTGATAGCTTGTACATTGTTTACTGTCATTTGCCTTACCAAAGAAGTTAAATCTAAAATTTGACGTTCAAGGCTGGAAGTATTTACCACATTAACCTTCTTTGGTGCACGATCCATTCTTATCCCAAATTGTTATGAATTGGTTGCCATGTTGGAAATTAGATTCTTCGCAACCTTTGGAGTTTTATCCACCAATGCTCCGCCACTGGTAGCATCAATCATATTGTTATCCATTGATAAGAAGCCTTTATAAAAGTATTGGATTAGGAGTTGATCAGGAACTTGATGATATGGGTAACTTGCGCAAAACTTCTTGAAACGCTCCCAATGGAATTCCTTGAAAAGTTTATGAGGATACTTACCTAGAAGACCACGAAAAGTAGGCAACAAATGTATGTGTGGTGCCATGGAAAAAAGAGGGGTCAAAAATGGATAAAAATAAAAACAATTTGGAGGGTGGCCGCAAGGCTTGCGGCCACTTAATGGCAGGCCGCAAGGCTGATGCCTTGCGGCCTCACAAATGATGGGCGCAAGGCTCAACCTTGCGACCGCTGATTGGCTGGCCGCAAGGCTGATGCCTTACGGCCTCACAAATGATGGGCGCAAGGCTAAACCTTGCGACCGCTGATTGGCTGGCCGCAAGGCTGATGCCTTGCGGCCCCATAGAGGCAGGCCGCAAGGCTGATGCCTTGCAGCCGCTTAATGGCAGGCCGCAAGGCTGAGCCTTGCGGCCCCACAAAAGCTGGCTGCAAGGCTGGCAGCCTTGCGGCCGCTTATTGGTTGGCCGCAAGGCTGCCAGCCTTGCGGCCATTTGTTGGCTGGCCGCGAGGGCCAGCCTCGCGGCACCCTGCCGCCAGTTGCCTCGCGGCAGGTTCGTGGTGATCCCCTTTCTTCCTTGAAGTTGTCCCATCTATCAAAAGCCACGTGTCAACACCAGCCACTCTTGAGAATCGTGCCCTATAAATACCCAGCTATAGGACATTAATGGGGACTTCCAACTTCGGTAAAATTTGGATGCTTTGAATACACTTTTACTATTTTTGTGAATATTCATCAGGATTCGGGACTGACTTTGGCATCAGAGGGTCTTCGCGGGGAAGATTCCCGCGAGCCTTCTAACCCATTTTCTCAGCATTAACAGGGCCAAATCCTTGCGGTGAACCTCGTGGCGAGAGCTAGCGGCCAAAGCTAGTGGAAAGACCTAGCGGCGAAAGCTAGTGGCAAGACTTAGCGGCGAAAGCTAGTGGCAAGACCTCGTGGCGAGAGCTAGTGGCAAGACCTTATGGCGAGAGCTAGTGGCAAGACCTTGTGGCAAGAGCTAGCGGCGAGGGCTAGTGGCAAGACCTTGTGGCGAGAGCTAGTGGCAAGACCTTGTGGCGAGAGCTAGTGGTAAGACCTTCTGGCAAGAGCTAGCGGCGAGAGCTAGTGGCAAGACCTTGTGGCAAGAGCTAGCGGCAAGACCTTGTGATAAGAGCTAACGGTGAGAGCTAGTGGCGAAAACCTGTGGCGAGTGCTAGCGGCGAGAGCTAGCGGCGAAGGCTAGTGGCAAGACCTCGTGGCGAGAGCTAGTGGCGAAAGCTAGTAACGAGAACTAACGGCAAATCCTTGTGGCGAGTATCCTAACGACAATCTCCCTTGAAGCAACATCTCTTACGGCAACCTAACTTCACCTGACATCGAGCTCGAGTGGACCCCACATCACAAATTTTAATTGTTGTATTTTGGCAACAACAATTTGGCGCCGTCTGTGGAAAACGCAACGAAAAGCCAATTTCAGCCCAAAATGCCGAGAGGGACAAGATTAGCCAGTTGGGCGAGCCCACCTGACCCCACCCGAAGGAGCGCTCGTACCAAGATGGGAGCCACGAAAAGCTCCCACTAGGCACACTCTACAGTACCAGAATTTTCAGTAGATCACCCCAACAACGAAGTGCGTTCCGGGAACTTTCCTGTGCTCGAATGCAACCATACCACCAAACTGGGGGGCATGGAGCATTCAGAGCAAGGAGAAGCACACATATGGAAACCTCGCTCAGGAACCACGCTCATTTGGACAATCTTCAATTCCAAATGGAAACCTCGTGGGGACTTCAAGAATAGCTCCAACCACGATCTTACTCTCAGATTATGAACTATTGCGAAAGAGTTTTGAGGAGCTGAAGAAACAAAATGACGAGCTCAAGATGTCCAATGAGGAGAATATGAGAAGACTACAAGAAGTCACTGCTTTGTTACGTGAACTAAGGCCGGATATTCACATTCCCCACATGGGACAAATCGATACAAGGGTAGAACATTAGAGATCTCAGGACAACCCTTCCAGAACCCCTCGGTATGGGGCAAGAATCAAAACTCTAGGGCTGAATAGTCAAGTCCCGGAAGTAACAGACTTGAGAAGAAAAAATAGCATGAGGGCGAGAAAAGCTCCCACGTATGAGAGACGAAAAAAAACACCTACTCGGGAGTGCCTTACAACCCATCTCTTTTCCAAAATGAAAGGAAACAGGAAACACTTAGCGTGTCTGACATTAAACGCCTCATAGAAGAGGTGCTAGAACAGAAGTAGGTAATGATGATACCAAAGGTAACTCCCTCGAAAGGGTTCCCTCTATCTGAGGAACTCCAAAGGCGACCAGTGCAACTAGGATTCGAACTGCACACCTTTCAATATACTCGGGAAGGGAAGACCCCGAGAAGCATTTACAGCATTTTGTCGCAATAACTGTGCTACATGGATGGAATGAGGTCACGAGGTGCAGGGCTTTCCCACTCTCCTTGACAGAACAAGCTCAACAGTGGTTCACCGAATTACCAGCAGGACATATACGATCATTCAAGCAATTGAAGAAAGATTTCCTAAATGCGTTCTCCGTCTATCTCCCGAAGAAGAAGAGTGTAATATATCTAATGAGCTTACAGCAGAAGCCGAATGAATCCCTGAAGCAATACATCGAGTGATTCAGAGCCATGACGTAGGAAGTAAGGGATCTCCCAGTCGGGTTAGCAGTGTCAGCCCTACTAAACGGAACTACATACGCCCCGCTTAGAAGATCCTTAGCTTTCTCCAAGCCAAATTCTGTGACTGAGTTGTTCGACCGAGCAGAACAGTTTGTCACCCAAATTGAAATTTTGGATGTAGGGGAAGGTAATAGAAGGGGAAGGGAAACCCAGCCCGAAGTGCGAAGGACCTTACAAAATCCAGAAGATGATAGACCCCAACAGGTGCACACTACCAACGCCATAAAGCATGGCGATAGGAAAAGCTTGGAACACCGTGCACCTCGAGAGGTACTTCCCGACTTTAGCCCTAGGGTAAGGGACGAAGCACGAGACGTAGAGTCAAGCCTGTCATCAGAAGCAATACTCGACTCGGTCAGAGGCAGGAATTGTCTTTAGATTTTCCATTATAATAACATCCCCTGATAAATAAAAGAATATATGTAACATCCCGCTCTAGCGATAGGAAGGTCCGGAACAACTTATCCTGATGGGCCTACACGAACTTCCCAGGGGGTCACCCATCCTTGGATTACCCCAGGTTAAGCACGCTTAACTTGGGAGTTCTTTGCCAACATTCAGCCCAAAAGGTATCCAGCTGGTGTTGTTTCCTTTCTTACACTATCCTCGATATATACTAACTTCTCTGGGCTCTCGGGGTATTACATTCTCCCCCCCTTAAGCACATGACGTCCCCGTCATGCGACCTTACCACCGGTCCCAGATCTCTCCCCCCTTGCATGACCGATGTGGGATTCGCCTAAGGTGCCTACACGCACCCCCCATAGGGGCCTCACGCCCCCCTCGGGACTCAGCCTCCTCGCTGAGGTTTGCCCCACCACCACTCTCAGAGGCTCAGGAGTCGGCTCTGATACCATTTATAACATCCTGCTCGAGCAATAGGAAGGTCCGAAACAACTTATCCTAATGGGCCTACACGAACTTCCCAGGGGGTCACCCATCCCTGGATTACCCCAGGTTAAGCACGCTTAACTTGGGAGTTCTTTGCCAACATTCAGCCCAAAAGGTATCCAGCTGGTGTTGTTTCCTTTCTTACACTATCCTCGATATATACTAACTTCTATGGGCTCTCGGGGTATTACAATATATCCCATGTATTCCCGTGGAGTAGGCAAAACTATAAGCCAAACCACGTAAAATCTGCATGAGCCCAGATTATTTGTGTAACGACCCATTAGAGGGTTTAGATTTTTATTTAGAAATTATTGAATTTCTTAATTAGTTTTGTTTGGAGAATTTTTGCCAATTAATTGTTAATGTGGCAATTTAGAGATTTAATTGAGAAAATAGCATTTAATTATATTTAATTATTGAGAAGATTAAATGCAAGGACGTGTTGGTCATTTAAGGATTTGATATTAGCATTTAATTATTAAATAAAGTTATTTCGTTTAAGGGATTAATTAACCCAGCTGTGAGGAGGATTTGGATTGAAAGACTCCTAGTTATAATAGGAGAATGAGTTATGGCGTTAGGGCTTCTTAGATCAGTGTATATATAGTTTCATAAGCCATGTGTTCTTCACGCCGCAAGAACAAAGAGCCAAGAAGCAATCAGTAAGTTCAAGTTTTGCATAGGGGGCTCTCGTGAGATCATTAAGTCGATCAAGAAGGTCATAAGGCAAGTATCCTTCCCCTGTAATCCTTTCTTACAGGTCTTGATTGAGTTTGATATCAGATTTCCAGAATTGAATCAGTTCCAGTGCATGTATATATATATGTGTGCGTTACAGTGAGTTATATCAGTTCAGTGCATGTTTATATATGTATTTACATGCGTACAGTGAGTACCAGCCAGTTCATGCATGTTCCTTGCAATGTTTACATTAGTTATGATCAGTAAATCATCCCTCAAGTTGTTTATATATCAATTGGGATTGTTCTCCCAAGATTTCTTTTGGAATGGTGTAGTGAAGCTAAGTTTTAATTCAAGTTATGATCTTTGTTATCGTAAGCTTTATATCTGATAAGATTCCAGTCATTCGAATAAGTCTTGTGTTATTCGAATGAGTTTCAAAGCATCCAAATAAGTTTCAGTGTTATCGTAATGTTTTTCCCTTATAATGTATCAGTCATTCGAATGAGTGCCTTGTCATTCGAATGAGTCCTGAGATATCGTATCATTCGTATGAATTTTTGAGGTTTTTAGACTGTCATTTGAATGAGCCTTGTTGTCATTCGAATGATCTTCAAATTGATTCGAATAAAGTTACTGTTGCATTCGAATGAGTCGAGTTTTATCTTCAATCAATTATTATTGTAAGGCATTATGTTTTATTTGTCATTGATGGTTGTCTTTATTATTTCCACTCTTGACAAAGTCCATAGATCAAATAGGCTCATGGAATATGGTCGTGCATAGAGATGACGATCATGAAACATATTCCTTATAAGCCTTGATCTTAAATGTTCCTAGTCATAGAGTTATTAGGATTGGACACTAATAACTCGGATAGACTAGCATATATGATGCATGCTCAATTAGGAGAATGTCTTGTTTCATAGACATTGGTGTGTGGACACTAGTGCATATATGTGAGTGCTTATTATAAGAATAAGTACACTGAACTGACCCGCTACAGAATTCCTAATGGTAATTGTTTATTGTCGAATTGGAATTTATGTGTTGCAATAGTGCAAATTGGTCCTTAGACTTGAGACATCATGGTAGTCTTATATTTGACTGGTTACGCTTTGGTTCTTTTTGGATTCCAATGGAGTCATTAACAAATTATCACTGGGCGTAACCTTATCACATATGAAGGCTTGTGGATGTTGAAATAGAATTCATCACTTATCGATAAGATGAGAAGATGTCCTGTGTATTCCGATGATTTCATGACTGATGAAATCCTTGGCCAAGGTGAGGTGGAAATCAAAAGGTGTTTTGATTTCACCTATCAAGTCATAAATCTGGAATGGATACATAGTTATTGAATTACTAGGGTTCCGTCGTAAAACCATACCCTAAATTCAATCGGAACATAGATTGATGAAAGGATTTTACTGTACGGTAATTGCAATTGAAAAGGTCTGTGTTTTCTTTTTTCATCGTTGGCTAGGTATTCATGGCATGTTGCTAGACGTTAACCATGATATGTAGGGTTTTAGAATTAATTTGATTAATTCTAAAACTATTAATTAAAGAGTTTAATTAAGAAGCCCATGAGATGAGTTAATGATGAAGCCCACAAGTTTAATTAAAAAGTTTAATTATTCTATTCAGTTGGGCCTTCATATAGCCCAATAGAATTGGCCCTACATCTAGCCCAATGGTGGACCTAAGGGGTCACACACTTAGGTCGAGCCCGTTCCACAATTTAAAAGAGAAATTCGGCCCAATATGATTTTGGGGCCGAGCCTAAATTGTTTAGGGGATTTCCAAGGCACAACTAGGGTTTTTAACTCTATAAATATGCCACTTATGAAGTTGAAAAAAAAATGGAAATTCCGATCTCTCTTGGAGGCGCCTAGGGTTTGCTAGCACTACTCGAGGTGTCGTGGAAAAGGCTCGATCGTGTGGACCGACTTGGAGGAGTTTGCGCTTGTAACTCTATAGATCAAAGAAGGCAGAATCGAAGCTACACGGTTGGCCGGTTCCTAACACGGACACCCGGCAAGAATTCTGCAGTGGAGTCCATCTATCAAGGGCATGGTTGCCCAGAGATAATTTAGTACTCCAGCCCCTGGTCGAAATGAGATCTTTTGGGCATTCTAGAGCACTTAGTTAGGGCAAGGTGCTAAACCCGACTCCCTGGCTAATATTTTTTACTCTTTAATTTTGTCTAAAGACAAAACAGAAGAGTAGGGGGCAATTGTGGTGCCATGGAAAAAAAAGGGGTCAAAAATGGATAAAAATAAAAACAATTTGGAGGATGGCGGCAAGGCTTGCGGCCACTTAATGGCAGGGCGCAAGGCTGATGCCTTGCGGCCTCACAAATGATGGCCGCAAGGCTCAGCCTTGCGGCCGCTGATTGGCTGGCCGCAAGGCTGATGCCTTACGGTCTCTTAATGGCAGGCCGCAAGGCTGGTAGCCTTGCGGCAGCTTATTGGTTGGCCGCAAGGCTCAGCCTTGCAGCCCAGAAGCTAGCCGCAAGGCTGGCAGCCTCGCAACACCCTACCGCAAGTTGACTCGCAGTAGGTTCGTGGTGATCCCCCTTCTTCGTTGAAGTTGTCCCATCTATCAAACGCCACGTGTCAACACCAGCCACTCTTGAGAATCGTTCCCTATAAATACCCAGCTATAGGACATTAATGGGGACTTCCAACTTCAATAAAATTTGGATGCTTTGAATACACTTTTACTATTTTTGTGAATATTCATCAGGATTAAGGACGGACTTTGGCATCAGAGGGTCTTCGCGGGGAAGATTCCCGCGAGCCTTCTAACCCATTTTCTTAGCATTAACAGGGCCGAATCCTTGCGGCGAACCTCATGGCGAGAGCTAGCGGCGAAAGCTAGTGGCAAGAGCTAGTGGCGAAAGCTAGTGGCAAGACCTCGTGGCGAAAGCTAGTGGCAAGACCTTGTGGCGAGAGCTAGTGGCAAGACCTTATGGCAAGAGCTAGCGGCGAGGGCTAGTGGCAAGACCTCATGGCGAGAGCTAGTGGCAAGACCTTGTGGCGAGAGCTAGTGGCAAAACCTTCTGGCAAGAGCTAGCGGCGAGGGCTAGTGGCAAGACCTTGTGGCAAGAGCTAGCGGCGAGGGCTAGTGGCGAGAGCTAGTGGCAAGACCTTGTGGCAAGAGCTAGTGGAAAGACCTTGTGGCAAGAGCTAGCAGCAAGACCTTGTGGCAAGAGCTAGCAGCGAGAGTTAGTGGCGAAACCCTGTGGCGAGAGCTAGCGGCGAAGGCTAGTGGCAAGACCTCGTGGCGAGAGCTAGTGGCGAGAACTAACGGCAAATCTTTGTGGCGAGCATCCTAACGGAAATCTCCCTTGAAGAAACATCTCTTACGTAACCTAACTTCACCCGACACCGAGCTCGAGTGGACCCCACATCACAAATTTTAATTGTTGTATTTTGGCAACAACAGTATGAGTCCTGATTTTAATTGAAAAGTAGTGTCTAAATTGGGCTACTCAATAGATAAGGGTTGTTGGTTTAAATCAAGCCTATTATTTACGACCATGACTTCATCTTCTTCTGAATTACTAGAGGGATTGGAAGAACTGTTCAAAGCTATATTGATGCCCAATGTTGTTTCCAAAGCCTGTTTTGCTGAAACTTACCTAACTTCTTTCCTTAACAAGTGGACAGTTCTATTAATTTCTGAATCAAATTTCAATTCACCTTGATGAGAAGATTTGGTCATGAACCTAAAAACACACAAAACTCACAAACAAACAAACAAAGGTAAAAACACAATGGACTATTATTAAAATTCACTAAATAAAAAATAATAATAAAAAAATAAAATAAAATTTTTAAATACCAAATTTGATGATAATTAGTCCCAACAATGACACTAAAAATTTATTGCGTGTCCAATGCACCAAAAAAAAATTTACTCTACTTACAATTTAGAGTAATTGCAAGTAAAGGCCGATCCACAGAGACTAGTCAATTAAATTTAATATCACAATAAATCAATAAAAATAAAAGAAAAAATGAGGAAATTTTAATGCTATAAATTAATTGACAAAAGAATAATTTAAAAGAAACAAAATTGAGTGACAAAATTTAATTGAAGACAATATTGTTTCAAGGAAAATTTCAAGGTAGCAACTTGATCACTAATTTCTTAGATATATATATTTTTCAATAGTCAAATATTTAATCAAAGATTGTCGAAAGGCAATATAAGCTTTATCTTCTCTAATTTCATTAATATGGGCCAAGCACCCAAATTAATTCTTATCAATAAACCAATTAGTATTAAGCAATCCTCATGAATTTATTAATAGCATTACCATTGCTCATAGATTTGAGAAATGCTTCCACAAAATTTGAGTACTTAAGATATTTCTCAACCTTAAGTTTATTCTAAACATCATGAAGTCCACATGATACTCATGCACTACAAAAAAAATTGATTTTTATGACGATTTTTTTTAAAATTTTGTGGTGGTTTCATAAAACTGCCGCAAAATTCAGTAAAACATTTAATTTTACGGCAATTTTCAAAAAATCGTTGCTAAATTTAAAAAATAATTAAATTCAATTTCGCGGTGATTTTTAAGAAACCGCTGCTAAATTTAAAAAATTTAAAAAATTAAATAATTTAAAATTAAAATTAAAATAACATTTGCGGCGGTTTTCAAAAATCGCCACAAAATTTATTAACAAATTAAATTTGGTGGCAGTTTTTGAAAAATCGTCTCTAAATTAAAAAATAAATAAATAATTAAAATTAAAATAATATTTGTGGCAGTTTTCAAAACCGTCGCAAAATTTATTAAAAGATTAAATTTAGCGGCGATTTTTGAAAAACAGCAGCTAAATTCAAAAAAAAATTCAAAATTAAAATTAAATTAACATTTGCGGCGGCTTTTATAAACCGCCACAAAATTCATTAAAAAATTAAATTTTTGCTTAAGAAAATAATTAAAAATTAAATTAATAAATATAAATATAAAATCTTAAAAATAAATTTAAAATTGAATTTAAATTGATAGAAAAATTCATTAAAATTTTAATTTAAAAAAATAAAAATAAATTTAACAAAATTTTAATATATAAAATTTTAATAATTTTTAAAAAATATATAAAATCTTCTTTTTATTTTTAATCAATTAATTTATTTAATTTAACTCAATTAATTTATTTTTAATTTATTCCATTATTCTTTTAAAAAATAATCAATTCATAAATATTTTTAATATAAATTAAAAAATATAAAATATAATTCTAAAAATTAGTTGTTATATTAGTATATAATATATATGTGCATATATGTCAAGGGGGCTTCGCAGATTAGTTGGTTCGTGTGCGCGCATAAGAGAGATCCTGGGTTCAAAACTTGGGGAGAGGAAGACTGAGATTTAATTTCTAGCATTGTCACGTGGTGCGTGTAAGGGCCAGGAGCGCGCATGCTGGCTAGGCCCAGGCGGCCGAGCTGGCCACGCTTGCGCACGGGCCTGGCAATTAAAAAATTAATTTTTATTAATTTTTGTGACAGTTTTGAAATCGCCGCTAAAATTAAAAATTTAAATTTTTTTTTAATTTTTTGCGGCAGTTTCAAAACCGCTGCTAAATATTATAAAAATCACCGCTAAATCACTTATTTTGTGACAGTTTTTTAAACCGCTTCCAAAAAAATAATTAGCGGCGGTTATTCCAACGGTTGCTGAAAATTGCCGCTAAATGCTCCGCGATAGCTGACTTAGTGGCGGTTTTCGAAACCGCCGCTAAATGCCGATATTTTTGTAGTGATGTAATATGGATACTTAAGATATCCCTTGAAATTCTAGAGCTACCTATTGACTTATTAAGCATATTAACAAATAAGAAACAAAAATAAGATTAATCACAAATGAAACATATTAAGGTTATTAGAACAACCTTAACATAGGACAATTTAAATTCTACAAATCAAAACTTTTTGAGAAATTTGTATTTTGATTTATGGATAAAATAATCTTGAAAAATATATTTTAAATAAATTTGATTTATTGATAATTTTCAAAACATTTATGATTTTCATAATCATTTCATAAATTCTTTTAAATTGGAGAACTTCAGGCTCGTATATTCTTATATTCTCAAAAACTGTAAAAATATATTTTGTGTAAATCGAGCATGGTATTAAACTTTTGAGAAAAACGTTTTTGAAAATAGGCTAAGTATGAAAGCCTTTTATTAAACTAAGTATATGTATCATTGAAGCTTTTGAAGGTAAAGTATTCAAACAATCTTTTAAAGGTTCTACACTTGTCTTCAATCTAAAAATGTTTTTGAATCAATCAAGTAGTGCTTAGTTTTCTAATTAATCAAGTATTGTTATGTTTAAATCGAGTATTATAAATGTAACGACCTAAATTTTTCACCTTAATTTTAATTTCCAATAGCGGAAGCAAATTGGTTAACATTACACATTGCAGGGGCTCTTACATGCATGACATAGCATCAACTAAACAAATCTAACAAAACACCTCATCTGAGCCCCTGTCCACACTCACCTCCAAGGATCTTTTCGGTCGGGAGAGCCCTGTATACATGGCTAATGGCAATGATCTGACACCATTGAATCAAACCTTGAACTTTCCCCTTTCTTAACCTAGAATGATGTTAAAACAAAGTGAGCCACAAGGCTCAGCAAACATATCTGAATTAAAGGGGGCATCATAGGAAATTATATCCCGAAAGAATCACACGACTATCCATAATAAGGATTCCCACATTTATTCCCACGCCGTGTCTCAAGTTATTGCATATATTTGTTATACTTTACGTTACATGCCCATGTCAAGTTGCATAGGTTTGTATGGCACATAATCATAATCATGTAGATGGCCATTCGGGCCGAGTTCATATTGTATACCATGCACAGTCATGCATGTTCACGTTCACATTGCTTTTTATATCATGTACCCCTACGAGAGGTTTCATATTATAATGTAACACATGCACATGCTCAATAAAATACAAATAGCCCTTAGCCTCACACTTGTCAATATGCTCAACAATATTATATATAACATCAAAGCCCATAATACTCATCAACCATACGTCACCCTCTTTGGCATGGCACCACACGCCTAACCTGTCCGAACGTCACCCTCTTTGGCATGGCACCACACGCCTAACCTGTCCGGACGTCACTGGCACAGCGATAACAGTGCCCTCGCTCAGAGGCCGAGAGGACAAATACCCATCATAAACTTTACTTGATAAACATATATACAATATCATGCATGATCATATGCAACTCACACCACCATGTATATGCAAGGGTCTTTACACAGTTGTTATGGAAATATTTATTTGAGTAGTTCAAGGGCAAAAACCCATATGTTCAGCATTATGCAAATCATGTTATTGAACCCATATTTGTACATTCCAAACATATTTATGGCACAAGGTATTAACCCCATATTCACAAGTCAATATATTGATATATGGCATGCTTTTATCGTACAGTTATGGATCCTCTGTATGGGTAAATATTTGTACCATCTCATCTTCAAGATTAGGGATACCTCTCGTTGTTACCCACATTATTGACTAGTCCAGTATATTTGATAATATTAAATATTGGACAAAGTGTAACACCCCCTCTCTTAGAACTGCCCGAGAAGAGGTGCTACGGGAAAAAATAAATAAAGTAAATAAAACTCTCTAATAAGCTAAAATCTGATACCACAACTGAACATCTCAATCAACTGAAATAAAAACTCTGAGTCAATATAAACTGGAAACCATAAACTCTGTCTAAGGGAAGATCCCTCATATGAAATATAAAATAAACCTAAACTGGCAAAACATTATAAAACTAACAAAACTCCCAGACATCTTTGATCTTGAGCAGCTCCACGTACACACACTACTGACCAACGTTGCTAGGCCCTACATCTGATACTCTCTCGCTAGAACCTAGAATGGTGAAGAGTACAAGGTGAGCTATAAAGCTCAGCAAGTAATAAGCTAAGAAGAATAACTGAAGATGAATCGAAGAATATCGATACTGAAAATTACATACTGAACTTGTACTGAGTATAATCATTGTCTATTTGCATTCATAAAAATGTAATGTACATAAACTATAAACTAAATGCAGGTATGCAACTTTGGCTCGCCCACATAATATGATAAAACATACCTGTCTAATTTGAATCTCGCATACATAAAAATTGTAAGCAGACTATGGGCAATAAGCCCCTAGCCCCCTGGTCGTCACCAAGCGAGCAACACATAAATTGAAACTAAAACTGATAGAAACCCCGCGGACAAGCCGCCTAGCGCTCATAATGCAATGCTCACATACATGCTAGCACACGATATGTAATGCTCCATAGAAAGTCATGCTCAATGCTCATACCAAGATGTATGCACATAATCTCACAGAATAATGCTGATCAGGTCAAAATAAATGCTAAACATGTAATCTGATCTTTAATATATTGGAATACAAAGATTTTATGAATTATATATTATAGTATGGGCATGTTTAACTTATCATATTCTGGCATATGAATTCAATATTGGAAGGTATTGAATACATTAATTGAATAAAACTTGAATTAGGACTCACTGGAAGCATATTTGAAATTCTGGAAAGGCCATCAGGATATGGATGAAGACATCTGGATATGAGTGGGGACATCCGGATATGAAACAAGTCATCTGGATACAGTGGAAGCACAAGGAACGAGCTATTCGGATATGATGGAAAGTATTCGGATATGGTTTAGGCCATCCGGATATCTCACTGATGCATTCGGATACAACTAGAACTATTCAAATATAAAAATTCCAACTTTTGAGAGGGGCTTCTGGATATGAAACGAGATATCCGAATATCAACTTGACTCATCCGAATGCATGGGAAAGACATCCAGATAGCACACTGAACACATCCAGATACGACTCAATGTATCCAAATATCACTTATAATAGACACATCCGGATACAGCACGATGTATCCGGATATCACTCACAAACCAATACTGACACATCCGGATATGAGAACAAAGCGTCCGGATATCACTAAGACCATCCGGATATGAATAAGGCCATCCGGATGTCACTCACATAAAACTTTTTAACTCATCCAGATAGCCTCAAGCCCATCTGGATGCTACTCACAAACTTTGAAAAATCTATCCGGATATGAGGAAACCTATCCGGATGTCTGCAACTTTTAAACTCGAAAACGAATGCTCATAGAGACTCTATTCTTGAACAATTCTTAACAAAACTACACCATTCCGAATAAAAACTTGGAAAAATAAATCCCACTCAACATGCAACAATATCAGGGATGATTCAAAGATAATATTTAATTGAATCGCTGGAAGAAACATGCATGTATTGACTTGAACTCACTGTAACGCATATATATATACACATATGTATCTACTGGCTGATATAAACTGAAAACTCAACAATGATACTGAATAATCTGAAACAACTCACAAGAACATGTAATGGAAGAGATTATAGGAAGAATGCTTGTCTTTTAATCCCTTTGATCGACTTCTACAACTTCAATGGAAATCTCCTATGCCAATATCACTATTATCTCTCTTGGTTCCCTCTGTTCTTGGCTTCCTACTCCTTCATGCTTTGAGGAGAAAACTATAGCTAATGGGCTATATATATACATAAAAGCCCTAGATCACACTCCCTTTACAACTTGGATTCCTTCTCCCAATTCAACTTGGAGACTTCCAACCCAATTCCTCCTCTCTTATGGATCATCTAATCCCTTAATCATAATAATTCTAATTAATTATTTAAATTCTAATAACAACTTCTTAAATGACCCTCATGTCCCTGCATTTAATTTTCACAATAAATAAATAGAATTAAATGCTATTTAAATGTTATTCTCTCAATAAAAATCTAAATTGCGACATTAAACAATTAAATGGAAATTTTCTTAATTAAATACTTTAATAATTAATTAAATAATTCTAAATAAATACTGGGCCCTCTAATGGGCCGTTACATGAAAGTTGGTCAATTGACCGCCACAATTACATTGAGTCTCCCTGACTCTCTAAGAACCTAGCCCACATCAGTTTGGCATCATTCCCAAAGAAGTAGGGGCGGTACAAAGCCCCGTGATGGTTAGAATCAAATATTACTCGGATTCACATATTTAATTTAAGCCCACCATTCACAGATTCAACAACAACTCGCATATTGTAAAATGGTTACCATGCGTATTAATGCGTGGAATCGAATCATGGTAAGGAAGGAATAAATTATGGAAAACAGCGGAGACTTGCATAGAGATTAAAGATCATAAAAAGAGGGTTAGGAGCTTGCCTTTATTCGGCTGATTCTCGCCTTTTCTACTCTCTTGCTGCGAAGTAAAATGTTTTATAAGAAGATGATGAGATTATGGTCTTTAATAATCAGATCTAGCCACGAAAAATATATAATCTAACCGTGAAAAATCTATAATCTAAACATATAATACTTTCAATAATTTTACTCACTTACCTAGGTATTTTAGATACCAAATAATCTCCAAAATCTCCTTGATTTCTCCAATTTCCTTCCCTTTTCCTTCCATTCCTAAGCTATCATGCACCTTCTCCTTCTTCTCCTTTATTTCTCTCTTTTCCCTCTTTATTTTCACATCAGAATTGCCAAAATTGGCCTTAAATATCACACAGTGCGACTGCTTGGCGGCCAAGGTAAAATAAGCGGTCTAGGGCACGCCATGTGGCGTGGCCAGCTGCTGTCGCATCGCCCCCACCGCCTTACCAAAACGGCACCATTTTGGCGCCTGGTCTGCTAGAAAAATCCAGCAAATTCCCTCAGCCTCGCACACCCAAGCGGAATCTAACCTGCGACCTCGCCTCTGCCTCCCTCGTGCCCAACCACCGGCGCCACACGCGTCCTTTAACCATTATAGGCACGCGATTTCTTTTAAGGTGACCCGAGGCCAAATTTTTGAAATTACACTTCAACCCCCAAGTTTTCTGGAATCTCCACTTACACCCTGAACTCCAATTTCTGCCTATTTCACTTATGCCCAAAATTTCTAGAAATTCACTAATTTAATCTATTTTATTATTTCCATAAATACTCCAAAATATAATAATTAATTACCTTAATTTTTTATTTCCTCAAAACATCATAAATAAATATTTTCTTTGAAATCTCCAAATATTCAATAATAATCCCAAATACCAAAATTAATAATTGTTATTTGTCTCAAAAAATTCTGGGATGTTACAATTCTCCCTTCCTTAACAGAATTTCGTCCTCGAAATTCATGCTCGATCGGTCTCTTTCCTCGAGATACATTCGCAGCTCCTACGATATTACCCAACATCTCCTTTAGGACACTCCATATCATCATTTTCTAGTATCTCACCTGGCACTTCGCACCACATGGTCACTCCTTAGGTCTCGCCTATACTGGTTCATATTACACTTATTGAGCTAACTACCAAACTCAACCTTCTTGTACCACTCATGGCTTACACCTGAAGCTTACCACCTATCATTATCCCTTGATTACGGGGTTCTTAGCTCCACTAGCATCCAATTGCTAAACGTACCTTAAACACTACCCAAAAGAAACAATATGAGCCACAAGGCTCAGAAAACATATCTAAATTAAATGGGGCATCATAGGAAATTATATCCCAAAAGAATCACACGACGATCCATAACAAGGATTCCCACATTTATTCTCATGTCGTGTCTCAAGTTATTGCATATATTTGTTATACTTTCGTTACATGCCCATGTCAGGTTCCACAGGTTTGTTGGCACACATTCATAATCATGTAGATGACAATTCGGGTCGAGTTCATATTGTATACTGTGCACAGTCATGCACGTTCACATTCACATTGCTTTCTATATCATGCACCCCAACGAGAGGTTTTATATTATAATGCAACACATGCACATGCTCAATAAAATACAAATAACCCTTAGCCTCACACTTGTCAATATGCTCAACAATATCATATATAACATCAAAGCCTATAATACTAATCAACCATACTACACCCCCTTTAGCATGGCACCACAAGCCTAATCTGTCCGGACGTCACCGACACAGCGATAGTAGTGCCCTTGCTTAGAGGCCAAGAGGACAAATACCCATCATAAACTTGAAAAACATATATACAATATCATGCATCATCATATGCAACTCACACCACCATGAATATGAAAGGGTCTCTACACAGTTGTTATGGAAATATTTATTTGAGTAGTTTAAGGGCAAAAACCCACATGTTCACCGTTATGCAAATCATGTTATCGAACCCATATTTGTACATTCCAAACATATTTATGGCACAAGGTATTAACCCCATATTCACAAGTCAATATATTGATATTTGGCATTCTTCTATTGTACAGTTATGGATCCCCTGTATGGGTAAATATTTGTACCATCTCATCTTCAAGATTAGGGATACCTCCCGTTGTTACACACATTATTGACTAGTTCAGCTTATTTGATAATATTAAATATTGGATGAAGGCTGGTCAGTTGACTGCCACAATTACATCAAGTCTCCTTGACTCTCTAGGAACCTAGCCCATATCGGTTCGTCATCATTCCCAAAGAAGTAGGGGCGCTACAAAGCCCCGTGATGGTTAGAATCGAATATTACCCAAATTCACATATTTAGTTTAAGCCCACCATTCACAAATTCAACAACAACTCGTATATTGTAAAATGGTTACTGTTGTGCCATAGAATTCCCAAGTGTTTACCCAAGGGTATTTCGATCATCAGCCGCCTAAGGGTATTTTGGTCATTTGGCTTAGGTGGGTCCTAATCCTAGATTTCAATCCCTAGAAGAGATCGTGGTCAAATAGCGAAGAAATTATCTAAATCGGAGTTTAAATGAGCAATTTAGAAGTTAAAGGGCCAAAGTGGCATAAGGCCAAACTAAGGGCAAGGGTGAGAGTGTAATAAAAGGGAAGTCCAAGGAGTATAAAAGAGGGGAGGCCTGGCACTATTCATCATCTCCTTCCTCCCTCCTGCTCGCGCTCCCTCCCATTTTCTCTCTGTCAATCTCTCTTCGAGAGAGATCTTCTTCTCTCGGAGATGAGTCGTCTCAGCCATCTCTCTCGGAGAGACTCTAAGTCTCTCCAAGAGCTCTCCCGTCTCTCTCGACAGCAGGGTGGTCCTCTCGGCAGCAGGGTGGTCCTCTCGGAGAGGACCAATGTCTCTCGAAAACATCGCCGCCTATCGGTGTTTCCTCCCGAAGAAGGAGCAGCGAGCTCCTAGAAGCAGTTATAGCGGATCTCTCTCTCCGTAACCCCAACCTCGCAGCAAGCTCTCGGCAATGGCGGCAGCACTCTCGACAAACGGTCGCATTTCTCCTCTCCGCAAGCCTCCTCATTCTTCTTCTCTCGGAGATCGCAACTTTCTCCGCGAGCATGGAAACCGTCGGCGATACTGGTCTCTCCGCAGTGGCGCGTATCCCTCCACTGGCTTTCTCTAGGAAAAGCGCTAAGCGCCTTGACAGCCCTCTCGGGAAGATTTCTTCTCGAGAGTGTTGGTCTCTCGGGAAAAAGTTGCTCAGAATGCCTCTTCTCGAGGGGTTTCTCTCCGCAAGGCCTTCTTCCTCGCCCATGTTTCTAGCTTATGTATTATATGTATGTATGCATATGTGTATAGTTGCAAAGCTTGCGTGAGTAACAATCCAACTATGTATATATGTATAGGTATGTCATATATGCTAAGGTTGGCATGTAATGCGTAAAGTGGGCCTGCTGGCCTTGGCCCGAAGCATGGTCGCAAGACAATGTGTATGATGTTAGATGATATATATATATATATAATGTCTAAATTATCTAACACATGGTATACCTATAGAATATAATATGTTATGTTTATGCACAAGGAAGGTGATGCGTATCTTAAAGAAACAATGGTTAAGTAATTATTGCCTCCAGGTACCTCTCACTAAGCTCGAGGTTGTGCCCAGGTAGGTCCCCTAGGGACCGAGACCCTGCTTTGGTAGCCAGCCTGAGGCCCGCCTTCTCTCAGAGAACCCCCTATACAGCCTGCCTCTCCGGGAGGGATTCCTCTTAAGCCTGTCCAGTTGCCACTAACGTGTAGATCTGTCCCCGATACCCCGTAATCGTATCATGATCGACCCCCTCTCATCAGGAAAGGTATAATTGTCTCCTATTCAATAATAGCATGCCCTATTTGTATATTGTTCCTATCTCCTATTGGTACTGACTTAAGCATCGAAGGGCATACGCGGGAGAGGAATCCCCGTGTGCATTCTAACTTGTTCCTGTGAGTGCAGATATGTCCCTAGCATACAGAAGGCCACTTCCGGGAGTTCCCAAGGATGCCCTCAAAGGTCCCCATGTGACCCTGGTTAGTACATCAAAGACCGAAGCTACCCGATGCCTATCTACACCATCAGACTCCTTGCCAGCTGTTAACTTCACACTGCCTCGGCTCTAGCTTTCCCCCTCTATAAATTCTATTGTCGTGATTTTTTTCTAGTCACTACAGTTACCATGCATATTAATGCGTGGAATTGAATCATGGTAAGGGAAGGAATAAATTATGGAAAACAACAAAGACTTGTATAGAGATTAAAGATCATAAAAAGAGGGTTAGGAGCTTGCCTTTATTCAGCTGATTCTTGCTTTTTCTGCTCTCCTGCTACGAAGTAAAACGTTTTTTAAGAAGATGATGAGATTATGGTCTTTAATAATCAGTTCTAGCCACCAAAAATATATAATCTAATCATGAAAAATCTATAATCTAAACATATAACACTTTCAATAATCTTACCCACTTACCTTGGTATTTTAGACACCAAATAATCTCCAAAATATCCTTGATTTCTCCCATTTCCTTTGCGTTTCCTTCCATTCCTAAGCTATCGTGCGCCTTCTCCTTTTTCTCCTTCATTTCTCTCATTCCCCCTATCTTTTTCCTCTCTATTTTGACATCAGAATGGCCAAAATTGGCCTTAACTATCACACAACGTGGCTGCTTGGCGATTAGAGAAAAATAAGCAGTCCACGGTGTGCCACATGGCGCGACCAGCTGCTGATGTGTCGCCCCCACCAGCTTACCAAAACGGCGCTGTTTTGGCGCCTGGCCTACTAGAAAAATCTGGTAAATTCCCTCAGCCTCGCGCGCCCACGCGGAATCGAACCTGTGACCTCGCCTTAGCCTCCCTCGCGCGCGACCGCCCACACCACACGCGGTTTTTAACCATTATAGGCACGCGATTAGTTTTAAGGTGACTCGAGGCCAAATTTCCAGAATTACACTTCATCCCCCTAGTTTTCTAGAATCTCCACTTACACCCTAAACTCCAATTTCTACCTATTTCACTTATGCCCCTAGTTTCCAGAAATCCACTAATTTAATCTATTTTATTATTTCCATAAATACTCCCAAATAAAATAATTAATTACCTTAATTTTTCATTTCCTCAAAACATCATAAATAAATATTCTCTTAAATCTCCAAATATTCAATAATAACCTGAAATACCAAAATTAATAATTGTTATTTGTCTTAAAAAATTCTAGGATGTTACAATAAAAACTAACTTGAGTATGTGTTATACAAAAATCTTATTTCTTAAACCTAAAATTGAGTATGGTATCTCTAAAATTGAGTATCTTTATATAAATTGAAATCTGAGCATATTTCTAGTCGAGTAATATTTTGTGTGTTTTTCCAATCAATCGATTATATGTTTTAGCAAAATCTATTTTCAATCGACTATTAAGGTTTTCTACTCGAGTATTTTATTCAAACTCTCTGTATTTCAAGAATCAATCGAGTAAGGATGATTTTTAATCGAGTATCTTTCTGATATTAAAAGTCCAAGTATCTCCTTAGTCAAGTATATCTTTCTTTCAATCAACTAATGTATTTTTATAATCGGTTATCTATATGTTTTAATCAAGTAAAGATTGGATTGAATTTGGCTAAGTCTCTATGTTTAAGGTTAATCAAATATCAATTATCTATACTTGAGAATATGTCCCGGTTAGTCGAATAAGCTTAGCCTGGTAGTCGAGTGCTTAAAGTAAAGTCTCTGTGGTCTGTGAGTCAGTCGAGTAATGCTCAATCATACTCGAGTGAGGCTTCTATATAATCAATTACATGTGTTATCCAATCGAGTATACTCTTATATTAGTCGAGTATGTCCATAAGTTAGTCGAGTAACTAGCATCTAATTTCAAATTTTATAATCGTTACTCAGAAAGCTAAAAGAGAATAGTTTTGACTGTTAGAGCTTTATTTCTTTATTTCTTTTCTTCTAACTGTGTTCTCTTATAAGAAATTGACAAATTATATTTATGCAAGTGTGCTTAATGCTTAACTATATAATTTGCATATGCTTTTAACAAATTTGATTATTAATGGTCAAATCAAAGAAGCTGTAAAGTTACGCAGGTCTCAATGTTGAATCAGACTCTCAAGCTTCTAATAAAAAGGTCAAGAGTAGCAAGTGATAAGAAAGTTATGAGAGCCCCACCCAGATACCCCAGCCAAGCTGAAGAACCCGAGCGAGAGCCCCACGAGGGGTAAAGAAAATGAGATAAAAACCACCCTGACTTGCCATGCATGTTCAACTAGGATCACCCATACTCATACATAAGAAACAACAGCGGAAACAAAACTCACATCCTAGGCATGCATACAAAAGATAATCAGTTATCGGGTTACATGGTGTATATACATATAGACATACAAAACCGTGCCAAGCACTCAAGTGCTAAACATCCATGGCACAACATCACAAGGTACACACCAAACTAGGATCTACTAGGACTACCCTGTACACCACCTATCGGGATAACTCAAGACCGCTAGCCTTACCCCCATACTTAGTTTTGCCCTTATCTGGAATGAAGAGAAGCAAGAGTGAGTCACAAGACTCAGCAAGCATATAAGGAAAGAAAGGCTGATAAGAGTATGGAAGCTAAATAATAAACTGCACCCAAGTGCAAAACTCATGCAAAGCATGACAACCAATCATTTATCCCATGTCTATGAATCACATGACAAATATATATATGAAAATGCTGCATAATAAAATATGTGCATATTGGTGCTTAGGGCCCACATAAGATACACGACACCTAAGTCCCTATCACAAACATGTCATTGCCTTGAAAGGCAATGTAAGTAACATCTCAAGCCATAGCACCTTCGGGTGGGAGTGACCAACACCCACTAGGGCATGCATAAGCGTCCATAATCTAAGTTGGGGCACACCAAAGCGTCCATACTCTAAGCTGGGGCATGCCAAAGCGTCCATAAATCTAGCGTAATTGCATCCATAAATCAGGCACGCCTACAGCTATCATAAACCCATCACAACACACCCACATGGCTCCAGTAACCATGCAGTGCACAAATATAATGCGGTGACATAATGAGCATAAATGATGATACATAGCCCCCATAAGCCATGCATCAAGCCTTGCTCACCCATATAGGAAATGACATACAATGCAGTGCCCATGTCTAAATATAATACAGAGGCATAGTAAGCATAAACGATGATACATAACCCCCATAAGCCATGCATCAAGCCCTTCTCGTCCCACTAGGAAGACACATTTAATTCAATATGCCCATGGCCAAGCACAATAGTCACATGAAACCCCCAAATGCATATCCCCCAGTCATGTATGCTTTTAAATGAATAATACAATGCCATGACCTCAATAGAGAACCCGGGTAACCAACCCCATAACAATACCTAGGCCGGGAACTACCCCACTAAGCCTAGCTTCATTCCACAAGGAGAGGAGGGGTGAACAAACCCTCCTAAACCACAACGATGACTCCATACTCACAACTATACTGGCCAATATTTAAGGTTAACCTCAAAAGCCAACTTACAACATCAAACCATTTTCATATCAAAGGTGTCCCTCATTTCCATGACTTTATCATAACACCATTTGTTTTACTCGTAGGCCCTGGATAGTATACCCACTGTAAGCCTCTTTCCAGATCATGTTTATGTTATAGCCTAGGTCACCTGACAACGAGACCCCATTTGTACGAGTCCAAACGAGACTGAACAATGAACATATAAGGCTAACAAATTACAATCCAAATGGATCGACATGCTCAATATGAGACCCACAATCAGAATAACCCAAAGGCCAAAGCTCATAGTACTACCACCTCACAGGACTACCAATTCATAGAAACATATATACCCTATTAAGACCACAACGGAAGAGATGAGGAAATACAGACTCCTCTCGACTTGTACCATGTTACTACAAAAACCCTAATTAATCCTCTGAGACACCCACTAGAACTCGAGAGAAAGTCCACCTCAACATCCTAATAAGGCTAGCAAGAATGACTCATAACCTATATACGCACAGTTGATAGACAGAGAGATAACTAAAGCTAAGGGAAAATAATAACTTGTGCAACAAAGAAGGAGAAGAAGAAGGAACTTGAGTATGCGAAGGAAAAAGGAATGAGAAGCTTTCCTAAAACGAGAATGAAACCAACTCCAAAAGCTAAGCCCAACCTCTACTTCTTCTTTCTCTTCTTCTTCTTCCTCACTACTCTCAGCCAACTCTCTTCCATTTTACTTCCCTCAACATTCCCTCTGATATATAGGCAAAGGTAAGAGAAAGAATAATGGGCTTAGACACGTGGGGAGCATAGAGGAAAAGTCCTCCGATATGTCGTCTGAAAGAATTGAGGTTGAGAAAATGGCTTGGGAACTCATTCCCAGAAACACGCATTCAATGGATTAAGAAGATATCTGGATGCCTAGGCATACATCTGGATATAAGAGGCTTTAATGAATAATGGAAGATTCTAGATAGATTCAACGCCCTTTCAAATTTCAGGCATAACTCTCTCTTTCGAGCTCCGATTGAGGTGATTTAAGATTATATGGAAAGAAAAGAGAAATATATACAACTTTCATATTCTGAGTTTTGAGAGATTCAGACTAAAATAAGGTCAAAATTAGGTTGCAATGGGAAATTAAATTTCTGAAACATGGGACATCCAAATGTAAAAGCTCATATTCGGATATCACCAAATCATATTCGAATGCTACACCCCCCCCCCCAATATTCGGATGTCACTCACAAAAACTCATAAAGACATCCCAATATGCCTCCAGTCATCCGGATATCACTCACAAAACTTCAATGAAGTATTCGGATATGCCTCAATCTATTCGTATGTCTTATCCCTATATCTGAAAGCATCACCACCACATCTGAATACACTAAGGCTCATTCGGATACCTTACTGACACATTCGGATATCCCAAACTCCTATTCGAATATAAATTAAATTCATTCGGATACTCCAAACATATATGCAACACTTAGAAAATAATCACCAAAATAACATCCTACACATCAAGGCCAACCAATTTAATCCTCAAGGCATGACACAACATTTGAATAACTAAATTCGAGTCATTACAAAGGCAGTTGAGGAATCATCCTAAGCTGCTGGTGTTGTTACAAACTTAACTAGCTATATTTTTTTCAAGTTATAGCAAAAGATTAAAGTAACCGTTCTTCAAAATTATTCTTTTTCACTTCCAAGCTATTATCTGGTGAGATTACTTGTATGTCTTTCTAGACCAAATAAAAGTAAGAGAGTTGAGTAGTTTATTCATTCATATCTTTCAAACTCTCTTTTGTTCAAGAGAAGTTTTTTGGTATCATTGTAATATCTTGTATTTTCTCTTGATTAAGTCTTTCACAATTCTTTGTGAAACTCTTGTAAAGGTTACACCTTATCCTTTAAAAGGTAGTGGTTATGGCTCAGTCTAGAAAGAAAAAACCTCACGTAATGGTTACTACTTAGCCTATGAAAAGCCGAGATTCCTACTTAGTTTGTTAAAAATGGAGATTACTGCTTAGTCTGTAAAAGCTGGGGTTCCTACTTAGCCTGTAAAAATGGACGTTATAGTTGAACTTGTTAAAACTTCTATCCTTAGTGGATATTATCAAATCCTTTGTGAGGAGCTACGCTAGTGGATTAGGTAGTGAGCCAAACCACTCTAAATTTGTTGTGTTCATGTTGCTTTTCTTCTATGCATATGTTTTTTATACATAAATACAACTTAATGCATTGTTTTTCTAACTGTCATTAAAATGTTATCTTGGTTGAAATTATCTTAAAAATCATATACTCTTGCATTTCATAACTGCTTTATAAACTCCTCAAAACTATATGTGTAATGTTTATCTTACATTTAGTTTTCATAAAACATTTTTGTTTCAGCTTTTAACAAATTTCATAAAAAGCTTTTCAAGCATTAGTTTCTCTGCATATAAGAACTTATTTGGAATTTTCTGACTGCATAGTCATTTCTCATTGCATTCATTTATTTCATATGTTTGAAACTAATTTATGTATTTTCAAAAATGTCTCTTACACTCTTTCTTAAATGCATACAACTTCATATTAATATTTTCATATATAAACTTATCAAATTCCTGAAGTTCACTCAAATCATGTTTATGAAAGATCTTGTATGTTGCATACTCATTCATGAATATTCCACCTGCTACTGCATCTGTTTGTAGTTTAAAAAAATAATTTTCTTTAAATAACTTTACTGCATCATTTTTCTCAAGATATTTTTATTATTTATAAAAATAGTGAAAACACTCGATTCACCCCCGCTCTTGGGTAATCCTTCAAAACTCAAGTACCATCACTTGAATGTCTGATCACTTACTCATAGAACACATTACTTTTGAACTTTGAGTAATGCTTCCACATAAATCATTTAGAATATCATGAACTCTAAAAAAAAAACTCATTCATTATCTTTAGGATGACCTCAAAGAGAAGCATATTTAAAAAAACATATCATATGGCTAAAACAATTTTAGCACATATGAGAACATTAATAGATAAATCATGCCAAAAGATAAACCTATCAAGATTCCTTGACCTTGTATATTCTCAAGGCAAGCTCAACATATATTCTATCAAGATAGGCTTATACCTTTACCTTCACTAATAATATAATTTCTATATATACAAAACATATTAATAAGCCTATGAGAACATAATATAAGAGGACATTAAAGTTTTGGCATAATGTAGTCATCATCAAAACATTCAGAACATAAAACACAACAAGATGCTTCCATAATAGTGTCAAAGTATACGAATCCACATGTAATACACAGTGGTGACCTCAAGTCGAATGATCACTTGCACAATCGCCACTAGAGATTTCCTCATATACTCTTGCAAGATCCATAAGTAATTCTTTTAGTTGGGTCACTATCCAGTGAACTTGTACTCACCAACAAGTACCCATGTACTAGCTTAGGTGTCCCATACCCATACTCTGTAAGATCAACTACTACCTTTCTTAAAAGTAACAACATAGCACACACGGGTCTCTTTGTGTCATTGATGTCCCGCCTTGATGACACTTTTAACCAATGACAGGTTTAAAGTTGTACTCTTAGGTGTATCAAGGATCTTATAATTGAAGTCACACCTCAATTACTTTTTATATAGAGTAAACTTAGGGATTTTGTCTTTAGGCATGTTGTATTTAAGTAATTATTGAATGAATAAATAAATACAAAAAATAAAGCTTGCCAATAGATAACGCAAATATGAAACAACTAGATATATTATTCAACAAATATATCACATCTTAATGTATCAAGTATAACTTAACACTTAAGCTGCAAGGCATACACTAACATGCATGTCTTGAACCTCGACAAAGTTGTAAAGTGTTTGGGAGAGCGTCTTCATTATTCGGGAGAGCATTTCCCTAGCTTGGAAGAATGTTACAGTTGTTCGAGAGAGCTGTGAACTTGTCTAGGAGGAGGACTCAACATGGGCCAACCTTGCTCCGATGAATATTATTGCCTCAAGTTCCCCATGTTGTTGTTCGAAAGGACTCCACATGTGACCAGAAGAACGTTGTCATGGAGAAGAGACTGGGAAAAGTTCTTCAAGAAGACTTACTTTAGCTTTGGTAGCTTCATTTCCTTGATGTTGCTGTCCTCTGAAGCAAGTTGACTTAATTTTTACAATTTAGCTTGACTTTTTGTTGATTTCCCATAGACAACGCCCAATTGTTATTGTTGAAATACAACAATTAAATTTATAATGTGGGAAGATTAGGCACAAGTAGAGCTAGGCAAAAAAATCAAGGTGATCTATAAGCCAAGAAAAAGTAGAAGGTTGCTTCTCAAGTAAGAAAGCTCACACCATTGTTCGAGGGAGAGCTCATGTTACTATTTGGGAGAGAAATCAACAGGCTTGAGTCTCTTGAAGAAGTAGTTATAGGCTTGAATAATTAAAGGTTGAAGTGGGAGAGAGATGTATGACTGGCTGGGGGGCTGTCTAGGAAAGAGCAATTACAAGGCACTACATGGTTGGAAGGCATGCGAGGATTCCTCCCTCGCGATCCCTTTGATGCTTAAGTCAGAAAAAGTCATGGTGTTGCTGTTGAATAAGCAGTTGAAAGTGTTTGGGAGGAGTAGTGTTTATTCCTCAGGATAAATAAGTAGTGTTATGTCATAGATTTGTCACACGTCCACTTGGAAAAGTTTTTAACGAATAAATAGAAGTGGGCATATTTTTTGTAAAAATAATTATGGATAAATAATGGTTAATGAATACTATTAATAATGTCAAATTGGTGCAAGGGTAAAATTCTACAAGGGGTAAAGGTGGTCATAGATATCCTATAAATAATATTCAAGTGAATAGTAAGGGGGTGAAGAGTAAACGAGCAATTTCTTTCAGGAAGAACAACATTCTGCCCAAATGTTTCTTTCATCCCGGATGGTGTATTTTCTTCTCGGATGGCTGTGGATGTTTCTCTCTTCCCAGATGTTGTATTTTCTTTTCAGAGGGTTGTATTTCTTTCCCGAAAGCTGGATTGTGTCCCCAAAATGCTAGAAGTTCTTCCCAGAAGCTAAAGCATTCTTTCCAGGGCTAGAGCATTCTTTCCGGGGATGGAGATTCTTTTTAGGGCTATGTATATTCTTCCCAAGAAGACTATGTATATTCTTCCTGGAAGGCTTTGTATATTCTTTCTGGAACACTGTGTATATTTTGTTAGAAGCTAAATTTAAATTAATTATGTTACTAATTTCTGTTGATTTGGTCAATTGTTAGTAGTAGTTTTTCTATTACAAAGTGGATCTGGCCCTATTATTTAGGAACAAAGTGTGGAATAGGAACCAAGAAAATAGGAAATAGATTCGGTGATAATCCTATTTATTCAATGTGTGCCAGGAATCTACTATGTGGGTGGTATTTTTGCAAAGCAGAAAAATACAGTTCTTGAGTTACCTCTATTTTGATGTAGTTTCCGTCTTCTATTATCTGTAGAAATTGTGTGTGTGATTGCCCACTGATCGAGACTGTCGAACCTCGATGATTGTAAAAAAAATATATTTCGGATCTGCAGCAAGGGTGCGACCCCAAAGTCATCTCTCAAAGGAACCTCAATACAAATCTGTCATGACAAGAACTGAACGAGGGAGGTTTTTTGATGAAAAAGAAAGTATGAAGATTGAGTAAAAATATAAAAATGAAACTGTCTATGGATCCAAACGCAACCAGTTACAAATCTTTCCCTTAAACCAGGTTTTCATCATCCCTTCTTATAGATTAGATCTAGCCGAGTTTCAACACCCAAAATCTGCATAAATAAATCTCCAACAACCGTCTAGAGATCAAATCAAAGCTGATATAAAAATCAAAGAAAACCTCCTTCAATCAGTCTACCAATTTTAATCTTCATTCACACAGATTCCAGAACCTAGTATCCGTAACCATCCATACCAAGTTATTTGTTTCTGCTTCGTTCCTTCGTGTGTTGTATCAACCGACTATAACATTAAAACCGCAATATAGAAAAGAGAAATCCACCCCGTATATGTTCATACAACCGTCTTGAACATGCACTAGAATAAGCAGAAAAGAAGTAGAGAAAACTTAAAACAAATATAATTGAAATTCAAACCAGATTTCGTAGAAGCTTTCGGGATTCAAACCATGGAATAAGTTCGGATTTGCAACTGATTACAAGTGTTTAGCCCTCCATGGAGAAGAAAACAAAAACAAAGAAAAAATGGCTACTGTTCAAGAGACAAAAAATATATATATATATCTATATGTCCCCACCTAATGGCCTCCTAAGGTGCTTAAATAGAGCTTAAGGAGGAAACCCTAGGTTATCGCAACTTCACAGCCAATTTTGAATAGGATAACGTGCGTTATGGGCTTTGTCCCCTTCATAAAAATTATAGATCAGGAAGATTATATGAATTTGGGATTTTTAATCACTTGATTTGGATATCGGACGCCCAAGTTATGTCCTTTTAAAGAATCAGTGTTCAGTGTAGCTTTCCTAATTTAACCCAGCTATCTAGTCCCGACTTTGAAGCGATGTTTGGAGGCCCAAACGAACTCGGATTTGGACAAACCATACCATTACAGAAAGACTAAGAAGTCCTCTACAATATCTCTGAAGACATCATTCACGTTCTAGGATTATAACTTGGCCAAAAATTTGAAAGAAGCACAGAAGGTCAAATCTGTCAGCACACTTTTGCTTCTTTGTCTCCAATCTCCTTTTTTCCCTTCTTGCCATCAAAATTCCTTATGACCCAGGAAGCCCTAATCTGTCCAAAATAAAATAAAATAGTGTGAAGCCCAATTCCTATAAAATAAAATAAAACAAAATTAAGATGAATAAAATGACACAACTAACGTGCAAAAAGACTAAATATGAGGGCTAAATAATATGAAAATATGCGCTCTATCACCCACCATTCTTCAGTATAGTGTGCATCTGTAAGTGCTTTCATCTCTATCAATGTGGTATCAGAGCCTAAGGTTGAAGACAACAACGCCAACATGGAATGGCGAATTTGGTAACTAGATTTGTGTTCCTGTGCCTCACTAACTCCAACTATGAGCATTGGAGTATTCAAATGAAGGCATTACTTGGGTCCCATGATTTGTGGGACATCGTTAACAACGATTACACAGAACCAAGCGAAGACTTAGCTATAACGGATGATGTGAAGGACTTACAGAGGAAAGACAAGAAAGCTCTATATTACATCTACCAGTCGGTAGATGAGTCAGGGTTCGCAAAGATCGAGCAGGCTGCAAATGCAAAGGAGCCGTGGGAGACGCTGCAAAAATCCTACAAGGGAGTCGAGAAGGTGAAGAAGGTGTGTTCTAGATGTTGAGACACGAATTTGAAGAATTGCACCAAAAAGAGTTCGAGTGCATCTTGGATTATTTTACAAGAGTCCTCGCCATAGTCAATCAACTGAAAACAAATGGGGAGACAGTGAAAGATAATCGTGTAGTGGAGAAAGTGTTGCACTCTCTTAATGACAAATTTGAGCATATCGTTGTTTTCATTGAAGAGTCCAAAGATTTGGACAACATGCATGTTGATGAACTCATGGGCTCGCTGCAAGCCCATGAACAACACCTAAATAAGAAAAGACAAGAGAAGTTGGATCAAGTGATCAAATCAAGTTGTCTTTGCAAGAAGATAAAGAGAAGGCCCAAATCGAGAAGAATCAAGGCAAACGAGGAAGAGGTTGTGGACAAGGACGAGGATGAAGTCGTGGTGGTGGTTGAGGCCATGGCCAAGGCCGTGGCAGCGACAACAATGAAGACAACAATCAACAATATTCACGAAGAGGACTTGGTCGAGGAGGTAATACAAGAGGCCGTGGCAGTAGGAGTGACAAATCTCAAGTTTAATGTTATACGTGTAACAAATTTGGTCACTACTCTATGAATGTCGGGACAATAAAAGCAATCACATCCAAGAAAAGGCAAATTATGCCAACAAGCAAGAAGAGGAAACAAATGGCACTATGCTGCTCACAAGAAGAGAATGTGATAACAAAGATGAATCAACATGGTTTCTCGACACTAGCACCACCAACGATATGTGTGGCCACAAGCATATGTTCATGGAGTTGGAGGAAAATGTGAAAGGTAATGTATCTTTTGGACCTTCATCCAAGATCCCAGTGAGAGGCAAAGGTAATATTTTAATTTATTAAAAGATGGTAGGTAGAATTTCATTTCAAACGTTTACTATGTTCCGGAGATGAAGACCAATATTTTGAGCATTGTCCAACTGTTGGAGAAAGGCTATGAAATCCTCATGAAGGATAAAAAACTCTATTTGAGACACCAAAATAGTAAGTTAGTTGCAAGGGTGGAGATGTCAAAGGATAGGATGTTTTCATTAAACATCAACAGCGTCACACAGCAATGCTTGAAGGCATGTGTGAAGGAGACCCCTTGGCTATGGCATTTACGATTTGGTCATCTCAACTTTAGTGCACTAAATCTATTGTCCAGTAAGAAGATAATGCAAGGTCTACCGATAATCGACTGTTTGGATCAATTCTGTGAAGGGTGTATTTTCTCTAAGCAACTAAGAATGAGTTTTCCAAAGGAAGCAGCTTACTAAGCACAGGAGCCACTTGAGTTGATCCATACCGACTTATGTGGACCAATAACGCCCATATCCCTCGGTGAGAATAGTTATCTTATAACGTTTATTGATGATTTTAGCAGGAAGACATGGATTTATTTTTTAAAGGAGAAATTAAAAGACTTCAATGCCTTTAGTAGATTCAAAGCAAAAGTTGAAAAGAAAAGTGGGCATTGTATTAAGGCCCTACGATCAGATTGTGGTAGGGAATTCACTTCGAAAATGTTTAATCAATTCTGTGAAGAACAAGGCATCAGGCGATTGTTGATGGCTCCATATTCACCCTAACAAATGGAGTTGTTGAATGAAAGAATCGGATTATTCTTGACATGGTTCGAAGTATGGTGAAGATAAAAAATCTGCCAAAAGAATTTTGGGCAAAAGCATCTGATTGTGCAGTGTATTTGAAAAATCATTGTCCGACCAAAAGCTTAGATAACAAGATGCCTCTTAAAGCTTGGAAAGGATATCAACCTACCATTACTCATCTTAGAGTCTTTGGGAGCATTGCTTATGCACATGTTCCTAACTGCAATCGACAGAAGCTTGACAATTGGAGTGGAAAATATATTTTCATTAGCTATGATTCACATTCTAAGGCTTACAAGCTGTATGATCCAAAGAGGAAGAAAACTCTTGTTAGCCGTGACGTGGAGATTGATGAAGCAGCTTCATGGAATTGGGAAGTCAACAAAGAGAAGCTGGTACAGCTCAAATAAGAATAAGAAGAAAGTCAGAACACTGGTTTGGTTGGCACTCCTCTGCCACCAACATTTTCACCACCAATATCTCCATCTTCCTCAACAACTTCTAGTGAAAAATTTCCAAGGAGGAATGAGAGGACACAAAGCATACAAAAGCTGTACGAGGTAACTAATGAAATTAGTCTATTTTGTTTGTTGGCTAATAGTGATGAAATCTGTTTTAAAGAAGAAGTCTGAGATGAGAAGTGGAGAGCAGCCATGAATGAAGAGATAAGAGCCATAAAAAAGAATGACACTTGGGAGCTTGTAACTCTCCTAGCAAGCCATCAATCCATTTGTGTAAAATGGGTTTATAAAAAGAAGAAGAATGCTAAAGGAGAAATTGAGAAGTACAAGGCGAGATTGATCGTGAAAGGAGACAAGCAAAAAGCTGGAATTGACTATGAAGAAGTTTGTGTTCCAGTTGCTCGGATGGACACCATTAGAATGTTGATATCGACTATTGCACAAAACAAGTGGGAGATATATCAAATGGATGTCAAATTGGCATTCTTAAACGGGGTTCTTGAAGAAGAAGTCTTTGTCAACCAACCTGAAGGCTATGTAAAAAAAGGCCAAGAGCAGAAAGTATTAAAGTTAAAGAAAGCCCTTTTATGGGCTAAAATAAGCGAGGGAACAATCGAATTGATGCATATTTCAAGGCAAATGGATTTATGCAATGGCCAGCATGCACTTTATGTGAAAATGAATGAGAATGAAATTTTGCTGGTTGCATTATATGTTGATGATTTGATATTTACAGGGAACAAACCAAGTCTATATGAAGACTTCAAGAAGGCAATGGTGCGTGAATTTGACATGACAAATTTGGGTTTGATGTCATATTTCCTAGGCCTGGAAGTAAAGCAAAACAGTGAAGGAATCAGTGTCTCGCAATAAGCTTATGCAAAGGCACTTTTATAGAAGTTCAGAATGGAGGACTACAAGCCGATAAGTACCCTTGTAGATTATGGTATGAAGCTCTCAAAGTATGATGAAGGAAATCCAGTGGATCCAACACTCTACAAAAGTTTAGTTGGAAGTCTGAGATATTTAACATGCACAAGACCTGACATCCTATATGTAGTTGGGTTGATCAGTTGATTTATGGAAGAACCAAATGAGAGTCACTGGAAAGCAGCCAAGAGGATCCTACGATGTGTTCGAGGTACAACTAATCATGGTTTATTATATTTTTGATCAACTAATAGCTTCTAGTTAGAAGGATTCTCAAACAATGATTGGAGTGGAGATGTTGATGATCGAAAGAGTACTTTTGGGTTCGTGTTTTATATGGGACCTACAGCTTTTACCTGGTTCTCCAAGAAGTAGCCTATCGTAGCTCTTTCAAGTTGCGAAGCTGAATATGTTGCAGTAAGCTTATGCATATGTCGTGCTATTTGGCTAAGGAAGCTACTGGAAAATCTGTGTTTACCTCAACAAGAAGCTACGAAGATACATATTGACAACAAATCAACAATTATGTTGGCCAAGAATCCAATACATCATCAATGAAGCAAGCATATTGATATTAAGTATCATTTCACATGGGAGCATATTAAGGAAAAAGCTATCGAACTCATCCTCGTAAAGACGAAGAATCAAGTGGCGGATATATTCACCAAACCACTTGCGGAGGAGAGTTTCAATAAGTTCAAGGAGTTGCTAGGCATGAAAGCTACATAGAGAATTCAAGCTTAAGGGGGGAGATGTTAGAAGCTAAATTTGAATTAATTGTGTTACTAATTTATGTTGATTTGGTCAATTATTAGTAGTAGTTTTGCTGTTACATAGTGGATCTGGCCCTATTATCTAGGAACAAAGTGTGGAATAGGAACCAAGAAAATAGGAGATAGATCAGGTGATAATCCTATTTATTCAATGTGTACGAGGAATCTACTGTGTGGGTAGTATTTTTACAAAGCAGAAAAATGTAGTTCTTGAGTTACCTCTG
This sequence comes from Diospyros lotus, assembly GCF_014633365.1. Classification (NCBI taxonomy): domain Eukaryota; kingdom Viridiplantae; phylum Streptophyta; class Magnoliopsida; order Ericales; family Ebenaceae; genus Diospyros; species Diospyros lotus. The sequence goes on from NC_068342.1 coordinate 25,605,944, forward strand.
TTTTGCTGTAGTTTCCAGTCTTCTGCTATCTATATAAATTGTGTGTGATTGCCCACCATTCTTCCTTATAGTGTGCATCTGTAAGTGCTTTCATCTCTATCATATTTTTCTTGAAATGTGGTTGTTTTCTTTTCAGAATGTTGTTGTACACTCTTCCCAGAATAATAATTTCTTCTTCCCGAAACAATGCCTCTCCACGAAATGGTTTCTTCACGGAGCAACATTTCTTCCTGGATGTTTCTTCCTTCCCGTTTTACTGCCATTCTTCTCGGAATAATAGCTCTCATTCTCCTTAGTTTCCTATTTCTTCCCGGCGACCTCCAGCCACCAGACATTTCATGCAAGCCATTCCTCCGTGCAAGTGACTTCCATATACTTTATTGCAATTGACATTTCATATATTGTATTATATGATAGCCACACATTACAACCCACATACATGCAAGCACACGTGGGCTCTCTTGAGTAAGACCCATGCCTACCACTAACTCTCCCGAGCTCTCATACTTTCAATTTGGCAACACCTACATGCTCCATGTCTTCTAGTTTTTAATTATATCCCATAGACCATGCATTAATGGATTAAATATATATTGTGCATATAATTAATTAATTTTTAGTGGGAGAGAATTAATCCATACCTTATGTAACCAAACTATAATATTTATTGGAGATATTATACTAATTTCAGAATAATAGACAACTCTCGAAAACATTCTTTGTCACCTCGAGATTTCGCCAAAGCGGGCCGCTTAGAGGGTGAGAACTTGCTTTTGTAGCTCGCCGTGAGACCCACATTCTCTCGGAAGATTCCTTAGGTCACTAAATCCTTTGGGGGTTTCCCTTAAGCCTATTTGAATTTGACCAAGGACCACAGACCTTGTGCCCACGTTGTGCATGTCTATCCCCGACATCTGTTAAAAGTACTATGATTAGACCCCATCTTGCCAGGAAAAGTACCTTTTTATATTCATTAATTGTATCCGTCATTTATTGCAACTATTTTCCTACATGTACTGATTTAAGCATCGAATGAGGGTGAGGAATCCCCGCATGCTTCTAACTTGTTCTTGTGAATGCAGTTATGTCTTGAACACACTGGAGGCTACTCCCAAATGGATTAATCCGCTATCGAAAATGCTCCTGAGGGCTTATTCGAGACCCTAGCCAAATAATCAAAGACTAGAACTATCCAACATACATTTCCACAAGTAGACACTTGCCAACTCCACCTTGGTCTACTGCGACTCCAGTATTCCCGTATCACAAATCTTAATTATTGTATTTTTGACAATAATAATTAGGTTAACTAGGGCTTAGGTATAACTATGAGGAAGGCTGAAAGATTAAAGAGAAGATTCTAAAAAGATCCCTTTAAATGACGTGTTGTGAGGAAATAATAACCCCTAAATGTCAGTAGTGTGACACGTGACACACATACACGAGGAGTGCGTGGTGTTGTCTAGGGTTAAACACAGATTATGCCTAGAACAATCCACTTTCTCTCCCTTGGATGAGTAGGCATCTAGGATAATGAATGCCTTGAGGTGGGCTGTCATTCCATGGGATAATGATAGGGTCGCGAGTTATCTAAGATAAGATCTCCCTTAGTGTTCCTCTGAGAGAATGACTTAACTAGATGAATGTTATGTGATACATGTCATGCGAAGAAGACTTCTTTAGGAGAGCATCATTCTCCAGAAAAAACATTTTTTGGGAGAATGATCTTCTCTCAAAAACTTGTCCTAGAGGTGACATTTCCTTCGAGAGAACAATTTTACCCCGAGATTGGGTTACAACAATGTCTTCGTAAAATAATGGTTTAAAAATGTTTTGATGAATTTTTTAAATAATTTTACTAAACATCATATATTTAAATTATAAACTATCCCACTTAAACAAGTTGATAGTATAAATATGATAAAACTAACAAGATTAAACGAGAAATACCCACCTTTAAAAAGATAAACTCCTATTATATCTCATTTTTTTCTAGCAGTAAAGTTCAGAAATGACGGGCTACCTCCGCTTTTAGCATGAAATTGCTTAGGTGATTTTTTTTTAATAAATTGTTAAATAATCTGAAGAATCTAATAAGTTGTTAAATTATTTTAAAAATTCCTCAATTTAATTTTGAGGGCACACCTAAAAGGTAAAAAGTGAAAAAAGCCTGTTAGTGTGGAGTGCAATTTGGGACGAATTCATAAATAACCTAAAAGAAATTTAGAAAATTGTTTTTAACCACTTTCTAATAAAAAAACGTTTCTGACAAATCAAACAAACTAATTGCACTCTATAGCCACTTTTATGTGAGATGCCTAAAATACCCTTAATGAGATTTTAAATTGGAAAGCCCACCTTGCCCTTATCTTCATTTACCAAAATACCCTTGCCTCTTTCTCTTTCACTTTACCTATCCTCTCTCTCAACATTCACGCTCTCTTATTTTCTTTCTTCTCCATTGTTGAAAGCATCAAAACTCAACCATTCTTCCTACATTCAATATTCTGCTGCTTGGGTCATTCAATCTTCTTCGTCAATCACAGTTAGGACTTCATTGAAGCCGCATTCACCAAGTTTCACCATCCTCACCAACAAGCATTCTCAATCTCAAGGTATCAATTACGAAATTTAGGTTTTTAATTATTTTTATGTTCACATTGCTTATTAAGCTATGTAGAATGATTGTAATTGTGAATAAAAAACATATGGTTAGTCTATTATTCCAGATCTGAAGGATTTGTGTCGAAGAAGAGAAAAAAAAAAATTTAAATCTGCACAACCGGACCGGGTTTGGTCGGCGCCACCAAACCCGGCCGACCTAGGGACCGGGTTTGGTCGGCGCCACCAAAGCCGTCGACCCACCCCCCCACCAAATCCGGCGGCAGGTTTGGCACCTACCAAAGCCAATGCCGGGTTTATCAGGGGTATTATTTGTATAAGTTTTTCATAAAATTTTTAAATTTCTAGGAGTGAATTTTAAATTTTTGTCAGAAACTACAGAACTAATTTTTTGTCAGAAACTACATAATTATTCAAAAAAATAATATTGTAGTTTTTATGAGTCAAAAATCATTTGAATTGTACAAATCTAAAAAAATAAGTCTTTTATACTTACTAATAGTTAAAAAGAAAAGAATTGGGGAATATTAGAGTTTAATAGCTTAACTTCTTGCTTTTAATTTTGCAACAATGGATAAAGTGTCGTTGGTCATCATGTGGAACGGGAAATGGAATGATGATGATAAGTACATTGGAGGGAATAAGAAGTGTATGATGGCTAACAAGAATGCGACTTTTAGTCAATTGATTGATATTGTTTACACGGTGACGGGAATTGATAAAACAATGTACGACATCAACATTCATTTTTTTAAGTGAACCATCAAGCAATCTTCCAAGTACTAAGTTCCCTATCGATGACGACTATAGTGTTGAGTTTGTTATGTGCGAAGGAGGCAGATATAAAGTGATTTATGTTGATATGATTAGTAAAGATGCTGGAGTTTGTGGTGGTAATCAAGATACAGGTGTTGACATTCCACTTACATCAACACGTAGTCCAATGTGGAATGATGATTTTGGTACATATGGTACAACAGGTTTGTCAGGTGATGCTGCACACATGGATGATGATGGTGATAATGAAACAGATGATAATGGTGATGGTAATGAAGGAGGAGCCAGTTCGGATTACCCTGAAGTAAGATTTTCAGGTTCACAATTTGAGGTCAACCCTTTACATGGAAATTGGGTTGTTCCTGGAGTAGAAAATTGTGCAATTGAGGCAATGCGACCTGAAGTGTTGATTTCCCTCCAGGGTGATTATTTTTACCAAGGCGCACTATTTAAAAGTAAACAGGAATTGATATTGGCCTTTGGACAATATTGTGTTCATGTGAAGATGGACTATCGAATCAAACGTTCGTGCACTATTCGATTTGAGGTCGGTTGCAAAGATGTGAACTGTAAGTTTCTGTTTCGTGCAAGATGTAGACCTGGTTGTACATTTTGGCATGTGGTGAAGTTTATCCCGAGTCACACATGTACTCCAGATGTCTACAATTCACATTTTCGAAGTGTGAAGGCTATTGTCATAGGGAGTTTGTTCTCAGAACGAGTGGCAATTGGTGAATATACACCTGGAATGCTAATTGGGGAGTTGTTAGAGCAACATGGTGTGCAGATCATGTACACTAAAGCTTGGAGGTCTTTACAGCATGCAAAGAGACTTGCTTACGGCAATGCAGATGAGTCATTTCAGCAACTACCCTCATATTTTCACATGTTGAAAGAAACAAATCCAGGCAGTATCACGGCAATAGAAACAAATGAAAATAATTGTTTCTTATATTCATTTTTTGCACGTGGAGCTTCCCTTAAGGGTTTTCGGTCTTACATAAGACCAGTTGTTGCCATTGACGCCACCCACTTGAAAGGTAAATACAAAGGGGTGATTTTTGTTGCCACTTGTAAAGATGGGGAAGAGATGATTTATTCTATCGCTTTTGGATTTGGAGATGGTGAGTCTGACAAATCATGGATTTGGTTTTTGGAAAAATTGAGAGAGGCTATCGGCGTGCTAGAGGATTTGGTCATCGTATTCGATCGACACCAAAGCATTGCGAATGCGATGAGTTTTGTCTTCCCCAATGTCCCACATGTATTCTGTTTCTTCCACCTTAAGCAAAACTTAAAGAAACGATGTAGATAGCGAAAGGATGTGATGGAGACATTTTACCGTGTAGCATACAGTTATACCCAAGTAGAGTGTGATACATACTTGGCAGAAATACAGTCTATGCATCCTCAGGCGCATCTGACATTAGTGGAAGCAAGAATGGAAAAGTGGTCGCATGCATATTGTCCGAGAAGAAGATATTCCATGATGACCACCAATATTGCATAGTCTCTCAATAAATGCATGATGAAAGCACGTCGGTTGCCTATAACGAGTGCACGTGAATTTCTGAGACATATGCTTCAGAAATGGTTCAGTGACAGACGTGCTACTGTTGTCAGACTCGAAACTGAGATTACCTCAGCTGCAGTAGCGCATGTCAACTTTGTCCATAGCAAAACATTAGATCGAGGATGTAGCGTAGTTCCTATAATACACGGGAACAAGTTCCTCGGGGAACAAGTTCCTCGTGAAACATGCTAAGGAAGGCGATGGGATCGTTGACATTGCTGCGAAGATATGCAGTTGTCGTAAGTGGGACCTTGATCAATTACCATGTCTTCATACAGTTGCTGCTAGCAGGTATCATGATTTGACTTTATTATTCTTATTTCATTCATAACGTGATATTAACATTGTCTTTATTTATTGTATGGTGACAGTTTCATGCGGGTGCACTACTATTCGTTTTGCCATCCATATTACACCTCAAGATGGGTCAGAAAAGCATATGAATTTCCCATCAATCCGGTCCCTAACAAGTCTGCTTGGGTTATTCCTTTGCACATCAGAGGGGTGGTTGTACACCCACCCGTACAAAGAAGACAACCCGGTAGACCGAGAGAGGGTCGGATTCCATCCGCTGGGGAAGCTCGTCGAAGGAAAAAATGTGGAAAATGCGGTGCACAGGGACACAACCGTCTTGGTTGCCCTTAGAAATGATCTCTTTTTTATTATGTTTTAAGGGTTGATTGAACTTAGGGTGCACAACAATGGGAAGATTTGATAATCAATCAAGCAATACATGATCAAAGTGTTCTAGCTACTAAGCATAATCTTGGACAAAGATGATGTTATGATTATCTAAAAATTGATAGTGAAGTTTATAAACAATAATTTTATATAATGTTTCACGTATCGGTTTCAATGAGAAATAAAGAAAAGGCAAAAAAAAAAATCGGGTTTGGTGGGCCACCAAACTCGATTTCGGGCTTAGTGGGCAACCAAACCCGATTTCGGGCTTAGTTGGCCATCAAACCCGAAAATGTTCGTTTTTCTCTCTTTTTTTTATTTTTTTTTTATTTCTTTCCGTGACTTGTTTGACCTCAGAAATGATTCTTTTTTATTATGTTTTAAGGGTTGATTGAACTTAGGGTGCACAACAATGGGAAGATTTGATAATCAATCAAGCAATACATGATCAAAGTGTTCTAGCTACTAAGCATAATCTTGGACAGAGATGATGTTATGATTATCTAAAAATTGATAGTGAAGTTTATAAACAATAATTTTATATAATGTTGTGCGTATCGGTTTCAATGAGAAATAAAGAAAAGGCAAAAAAAAAAAAAAAATCGGGTTTGGTGGGCAACCAAACCCAATTTTGGGCTTAGTTGGCCACCAAACCTGATTTCGGGCTTAGTTGGCCACCAAACCTGATTTCGGGCTTAGTTGGCCACCAAACCCGAAAATGTCATTTTTCTCTCTCTTACATACCACAAACCACAACCACATACCTTCAACCATTATTACCAAAAATTTGTAATAATGGCAAAATTACAACACAAACCACAACCTGAAGAATACTACTATGTCAAAATTACAAAATATTTTGGCAGTTTCATGCCACTAAACCTGCAACACCACAAACCACAACCACATACCTTCAACCATTACCTTCTACAACAACACAAACCACATAACAATACACTATTTTGTTGTGTCAAAATTACAACACAAACCACATAACCTGAACAATACTATTATGTCAAAATTATAAAAAAATTTAGCAGAGTCTACCCTGTTTTCATGCCACTAAACCTGCAACAACACAAACCACAAACCACAACCAACAACACAAACCACCTTCAACCATTACCCTATATAACAACACAAACTACATGCCATCAACACAAATCACATACCATCAACCATTACCCTCTACTCCAACACAAACTACATGTCGTCAACACAAACCACATACCATCAACCATTACCCTCTACAACAACACAAACCACATAACCTGAACAATAATGTTGCTATGTTTATACAAAAAAACTAAAACTAAAATAAAAATATAATATACATCAAGTACTAGTAATCTAAATAAAACTACCTAATATATCAATCTACTACAAGTTTGCTATGTCTATACAAAAATATTCCAATCTGTCTACGAAGAGTATAGACATCCGGATTCGGGTCTGTCTGCCAGCTACCCTCATTACGCCTAAGGATGTCCTCGATGTATTTGATAACAAAGCATCCGTAGCTGGCACTGTATTAGACATACGGGTTAATTGTTGTTTCAATTGACAAAATAACCATATATTCACAATGTCTCTATAATATTTAAATTATTTACCTGTCCACTTGTTGAGGCACCTTATGAGGATCAGTACCCTCCACATCCCATTCTCTGAAGTCGTAGTTGCAGATACATGCTTGTAATATCCACTGCTTTTCAGTATAATGGGTAGGAGTTTCGCCAGTGGAGTTACAGCTGCTACCCTAATCCTCCGACTGTCTTCACTCTTGGCGCTAGAGTCGTATAAGAACAGTATTTTATTCTTCAAGCTAATTTTGATAAGAAACCAATGTTGATTCTTGTAGTTACACGGGAGCAACACCTGTTTTCGTACGTTAGTCATATACTATATTAAAATCCATCAAATCAATTAAAGAACACTTACATTGTCGACCGTCCACCAAGGGAGATTCCCTTCATTGCTCCCGTCCACAAAACATGTCCACTCCGTCCGGACAATCGCCGTAGAAGGATAAAAAACTTTCCCATTGTCTCCATCATATTCTTGAGTCCAAAAAGTTGATATATATGACTGCAAAATAAAATAAAAAATTTATATACTAAATTGAGATACAACAAAAGAAAAAAGGAGTAATGGTTGCAACACTCACAAATAGCGGAGTCGACATGATAGCATAATTGTCATCGTATAGAGGACGCGATTGTATACGTCTAAGGCAACACATGTAACTATCAATGTGACGCCCGTCCAACCATTCGCTCATGTCCTCTATGCATCGGAAGTCAGCCGAGGATAGATATTCAAGGTACTCGGTGTCACGACTACAATAACCAAGAATTATAATTTGTAAATGTCAAAATGTATTGTTAATGTAATTTTATATGGGACTAGTTACTTACAAAATGTTTTCTTTGGATGCTATGAACTTAGTGTAACCCTCAGGGGGGTTAAGATCATCGTCCCCCACTTGCGGCACTGCGTCCGACCCCTCCACCGCGACATCCACCTTTCTTTTCTTTGATCAAATAGGATCAGTGAAAGGTGTCTTACAAAATTGTGATTTTTTTCTGTCTCGCATAGGTCGCTTGCCGACCCTAACCACATCCTCTTCCTGCAACTGTACATAAACTAACTATTACAATATTGTACTTCAAATTCTGATATGTAAACGTATAAATTTGGAACTTACTACGAATGTAGATGCTTCGTCGTCGCTATCGTGATGACTAGGATATATCTGATCACCACCTAGGTGCTGCTCATCGCCATCATCGATGTGAACTGAGGAATGGTCAATATGCGGACTACATTGCGCCCTCTCTAGTTGTAGCAACTGGGCCCTCATTTGACCCATTTCTCGGTCAAAATGTGTCCTCATTTGACTCATTTCTTGGTCAAAATGTATCCTCATTTGTACCATTTCTGTCCTCATTACACTCATTTCCCCGTCAACCCTCCTCAACATCTCCAGCGTTTGAACTAGCATCTCGGTGATCTACAAAAGGCAAACACACAAATTTTTAAACATTAAAAATAATTACAAAAAAAAAATAAAAACCATTATTGTAATAATATCATACCCCGTGCTCATCTGGTCTGTGTTGAGGACTATCAAGGACTCTTGCCCCCTGCCTACCTTCTTTATATGTCTTTTTATGTAAAACTTTCTCCTCATCCTTCTCCTGATCCTCCTCCATTCTCTGCTCATCTCCATGGCTATGTATAGGCTCATCCTCGTCACCACCCTCCTCCTCCTCCCTTCTCTGCTCATCTCCATGGGTATGTATAGGCTCATCCTCGTCACCACCCTCCTCATCCTCGTCACCCCCTCCACCCCTAAATTTGAATACGTACTCTCCGACCAAGTGCTTTGGGTTGAAGGACCTCCAAAAATCTGTTTCTCGCTCATCATCAGTGGGCTCAAGTGTCGGACTCAATCCTCGTACCTACAACATAGTATTATTTAGATAGATATTAACTAAAACAAAAACAAAAATAAATGAAATTTAGATTCAATTGCACACTTACTTCATTCGTTAGATAATAGTTGTAATTTTTTATTTGTGGCCTTTTTTTTGACAACCACTTTCTGCACCTGGGAATGAATGCGCCGGGTAGTGGGATGGCCCATTTATTTTGAATCCATGTAAATTTTTTGATTAACCACCACTGTAAAGAAGAGAGTAAAAAAATTAGTAATAGAAAACAAAAAACGAACAAAACAAAACAAACATTTAATTATAGACAAATCATATACAATTAATGTAAAACAATACAAAGAGAGTAACTTGTACCTGAAATGCCCACACAAAACCATAAATGTTTTTTTTTTTTTCCAACTCCACTCAACTTGTCCTCGCTCGTGGCCATTCGAATGTAATGTTGACTTTTACTGTACACGTATGTCCCCCAAGGGAAGGCCTCAAATGCATCTAAATTCTCAACCATAGTCCACAAAAAATCATCCACACGTGCACGCTCATCTAGGCCCAACAATAACAGGTTAACCATAGCAACATAAACCAATCTAAGTACATCATCTAAAACCAGGTCCTCTCTGTTATTAAGTAGGGTTTTGATGTCGTCTCCAGACACTCCTTTATGGTGCTGTGGAAATAATCGCGCACGTAAATTGTTCGGGGCACTAGTCCTCATTTCAAGAATTTCTTTATCAATTGCCCCAAATCGGAGTCCGGTAATAAGTATGAATTCCTGCTTCCCGTACCTATATGCCAAGCCACCGATCTCAAACCACATTTCATCGTGGCAGGCACCGGGGAATGTCACCTCCCTAACTAGAACATTATATATCAATTGCGGTGCAGTCAAATGGAGTGATGGAGGGATTTTCAAGAAATGTCCTAATAGGCCCTCTAGGAATCTATCCAATCGCTCATATTGGTTTAGAGCAATCCTCATCGTCTCGAGGTGTTTGATCCCGCAATGAGTAGTAACCCGTGTTCCGGACGGTAATGCTCGGTGAGCATGAACATAAGTAAATTGCCTAATTTGTTGGCCAGCCATCTATAAGAAAAAGAAAAAAAACAATACAAGAATAACAATTGTCTTGGTCAAGATGACAAAGTGTGCAAGTAGGTGTATTCATTTACTTGTTGAAATAAGATACAATACTGCTAGATATTCAAACTCAAGATCTTATTGAAGCATGTAATAGGCAAATTGAAATTGAAATAAAAATAAAATAAACAAACAATATTTTTTGTTTACATATTGAAGTAGAATAACATATGAGTAAATTGAGATAGAATTAATATTAATTAACAAGAATCAATTGTAAGAAAAGAAAAATAAAAAATAAAATTTACATTTTTTTTAATTTTTTTTCATTCTGGGCCCGGTTACGGGCTTAGTTTGGGACTAAGCCCGTACCGCCAATAAAGCCCGGATGCGGGCTTCGTTTCAAACGAGGCCCGTATCCGGGCTTCGTCTGCAACGAGCTCGTTGCAGATCGGAGAAGACGAAGCCCGGATACGGGTCTCGTTTGAAATGAAGCCCGCATACGGGCTTTGTATTTACGAAGCCCGAGGGCTTCGTCTTCTCCGACGAGGCCCTCGAGCTGTCTGCAACGAGACGAAGCGACGAAGCCCGAGGGCTTCGTCTTCGTTGCAGCGGGCTTCGTCGGAGAGGACGAAGCCCGAGTTAGCTATGCCGGCGGCAATGGGGCTTTGCAAAGCCCCATCGCCGCCGCCCAACCCACCCAACCCAACTACAAAGGAAAACGTTCTTACCTCTTTGGGGTTGCAGGGGCGACGGTGCAAGTCAGAGCTAGCAGTGGCTGCGGCGGCCGCTGTTTGCGTTGGCGGTGGCGTGGAAGATTGGGTAAGGTGCTATCGGGTTTGGAAGACAATCGGGCTTGGTTTTGGGTGGGTGGTGGGTTCCACTAGGTAGAGGGGTAGTGGGTTTCATTTTTATGGTCAGGGTTATTTTGGTCTTTTATATTTTAATTTTTTATTTTGAATATTTATATAAAGTGTTCGATTTGGTGGGGTTAGAATTGAAAAAGTGGCTATAGGGTGTAAATCATTTGTTTGGAAAGGTCTAAAACGTTTTTTCACAAAATAGGAGTTAAAAAGGAATTTACTGTTTATAAAGTAGTTAGTTTATATAATTTTCACGTGCGATTTTGTTCACCCCTTTAACGAGTGAACAAAATTGCACTCGTTAGTGTGGAGGCTGATCACTGCCAAAGACCGACAGCGGTGGTGTAGAAGGGACACCTACGAGGTGGGACCCAACAACACGGCACAGCTGGACGCACCCCTTAAACGGTGACGAAATTGAGGCTTACAACCCGAAGCACGAACTTGTGGTGGAGATTTAAGCAGAGTTAGGCGAACTAAATCTCTCTCTCTCTCTAAAAAGTGCAGGGTGGGCTTCTCCCAGCAGCAATACCGCCACTGAAATGGTGCCACTTGGCATCATCCAAGGGCCACACGAAATGAACTCTTTCTCCTCGGCCTCCTGGTTCCATGACAGCCTCAAATTTACCCCCATTTTTCATTTTGCAAGAAAATGGAAAATTCCCCAGAAATAATAGTGGCTCAGATTGCTCCTCTCTGCAAAAATTGAACCGTTACCTGCCTCCGTGCCTAAGCTCACATTTCGCTTCTGCTTCCACTTCCGACCTTCATCTCCCGCATCGTGGGATTTCAGCATCGAATTCTTGACATTCCGATCCACCATTACCCCCTAAACTTCATGTTTCCGGGTGAATCTCCGGTGAGTTCAGCTCGTGCATGATTGGATGTTGGATCGGAGATTCGGAGGTCTCGTAACCGATATGGATTTCTCGCTAGGTATTGTCCGGATTCCTAGGGTTTCTTTTGGGTGGATTGTTGTAGTGATGGTTCTTCTTCCTGATAGCTAACTGATCGATGCCTCTTTCTTGTTTTTACTTTTTTGGGTTTTAAAGGTTTTGCCATGGTCGAGTTCCTTTTGGTGAGCATTCTGATTAAGGAATTTGCTTTTCAGTTGTTTTGGATTCAGAGAAGCTGTCTCTCTATCTATCTCTTCCCTTCCCTTCCGGTGGATTGTGATTCACATACCCCCAAATAGAAATAAGAGGATATGTTCTCCGCACTCCATGCAGTGATTTTACCGTTGGATGTGAACATTGGAATTTCTTTGCAATAGTTTGTTTTATTCAAAACAGCGAGACGGGATCTCTCTATCGACTTCTTGTTACTCTTTCTGTTCTCTTTCTTGCAGTAGAATTAGCTTATCAGGTTTTCGACCGTCTTCTGCCACGGCTAATAAGCTATTTCTATTCTTCTTCTTTGATGTCACGAGAGGTGAAAGGAGGCTATTGTTTTATCCATCCCTTGTCAGGGAGAACCTGAAGCAGCATACCCGTCTTTCTTACATGGACACTTACTCCTCTGGAGAAGACTTGGTTGTTAAGGTGACATAGACACACACATCTATACTTGACCACGCGTGCTTGAACACACACATGCACTTGTAAAATTTATGTTATGATTTTTCTTCGAAGTGCCCGCAATCTTCCGTTCTGTATTTTACCGGTTCCTTGAATATAATTGGTTAATACTTAATAGCAGTATTGCAAACTATACTTCGGGATTTGATCTCATTGATTCATGATTTGTCTTCAATGGCAGGTACGGAAACCGTACACTATTACCAAACAACGTGAACGATGGACGGAGGAGGAGCATAATAGGTTTCTAGAAGCCTTAAAACTTTATGGGCGAGCGTGGCAACGTATTGAAGGTCACGGCCTGTTTTCTGCCTTTAGTCAACTGTCCTTTACTTGCTCCTCCTGTAGTTTTACATATTATTTGAGTCTTATGTTGAACAGCATTTCCAGTTAAGATCAATTCCAGTTATTGTCATACAAAAAAAGAAAGACATTGAAATGTTATCACCCAGTTACATCTTCACCATGTCAGTTCACTCAATCAGATATATCCTCACATGAATATAATCCAAAAGCCATTTCTTTTGGGTACTTTGTGTTAATTGAAATCTATTCTTGCCTAATTCTTTACTGTCATTTTATTTGGTGAGCAGAACATATAGGAACCAAGACTGCTGTTCAGATCAGAAGTCATGCACAGAAGTTCTTTACAAAGGTGAACCTTACCTCCTCCCTTATGCTTATATGACCTAGATCTTTGTGCTCCTTGTTGCTTTGTCTTCACTACGACCATGCCAACTGAAACTAAATTCATTACTTAGTCTGCCTTTTTTCTGTACTATTTCATTCTTAATCTGCCTTGTTCTCTTTGTTTCATTCATCCACCCACTTTTGAGTTTAAAAAACAGCTTTTGTTGCATTATATAGACGTAGGAGAAGAAACCCATATTCAATGCACATCCGTGGAGCTACACAAAATAATCAGCAGTGGTAATGTCTGAGCAGTTAGTTTATTCTTGAAGTTATGGACTCTAATGTATATCACAATTTGGAAATTATATCTTGCACAAGAGCAGAGAGTAGCTTTACATACTGATGCTTTTTGTTAGGCCAAACTTTGTTCATGCTAAAAGTTAATCTACTAGCGTTTCTTTAATGTTTTTCTTGCCTTGAAGACTGCTATATTTGACACAAAAAACAGTCCATTGCAAGGTTTACTTTGAGGACTGTGTCCATGAAGTAGTGAAGTAATTGTTCAATGGCAAAAGGGAAATGGTGCATTAAAACACTGAAGCACAAACAACCATCCCCCAAAGCACTAACTAGAAGGGGCAACCTTCTGACAAGAATAATTGAGCAAGTTCATTCAAATATAATGTGGCACAAAAAGGCTACTTTTAGTAGGTAAGAACAGTTAAGACTTACAATTAATATCATAGATTTTGTTTTATTTCTAGAAAACTTGTGTTAAATCTTATCACATTTTAATTTAGACTTCTCAATAGGATGTCTGATTACTGATAAATCTGGATTTAGAACCAAGCACATTGTTCTAGTTGGTTTCCGAAACTTATTGTATCTAAGATCACAGGTATACTTGAAAACTATTTTGTTTCTGCTGGATTTATAACCAAGCACATTGTAGCATGAAGCGTTTTAGTGCTGCTCATAGAATAGTTGTTTCCCTGTGTTTGTCTGATGGGCTGAACTTCTTGACCTTCAACTTCATCTAGAAAGTGGCTGCGCTCAAAGGCTGGTGGATTACTTAATTCTTAAGCCTCTCTGTGTGTTCGTGCAGAACTTTCAGAACCAAATTAATCTCAATATTCAGCTCTGAATGTAAACAGAAAAAAGAAATGAAGAGTTCCCTTTCTTTAAATGCGTATAGATTTTTCGGTGGAGGCTCATTATAAACAAAAGCAGAGGAATAATGCGGGGATTACTTTTACTTTGTTTAGAGTATAATGCAGTATACCATCATTCCTCTTCTTAAAATTTGGAATACTTTGTGACATCATAAAACCCTATAGGTGTTTGAGGTTACAGTGCTGATCTAAGAATTGTGACACTTCTAGCATAGATGTAAATTCTGTTTTGTACTGGCTGCTACATACAATATTGGATGAAAACTGGTATGAGATGGTGGTTGTGTCCTTCCGGTTGGTACTGGACAGTACTGGCTGGTATCAAAGCACTACCCACTGTACCACTGAACACAGAGAAGCACTACATCCCAGCCCTGTCAGGGATGCAGAGAGTCTTGCAGGGATGAGCTAAACCCTGAGCATTCCTGCAATAGGATGAAGCAGGGATCAGCTCCCTGCAACAGAGACAAGATTTTATTGTTAATGGTGCTGAATACTGTACTGCAAGGTTCATATGTGTGTGCGTGTATCACTTGTAGGTCCCTTAGGATATGGCCACTCAAGAGGTGGGGTGAATTGAGTGATTAAATTTTTTTCCAATTTTAATGAATATTCTTGATTAATGATTTTACTAAAGAATATATGTTTGAATAGTATTTGAGATTAATGATAAAAGCAAGCCACAAGATATATAAATAAATTGAGGCAACAAACAATATATAGTGGTTCGGTGTCTCCACACACACCTACTCCACTCTCCCAAGTTACTAACCCCCCTTGGGGTTCTACTAATTTCACTAAAGTTTTTTCCCTAACTGACATTGGAAACTAGATACACCTAGATTTCAATAGCTCTAGGCAACCACCAAAGTTTGCACACTAGCTTACATTGAAAACTAGATCAGGGCCAGCTCAAGGCATAGGCCAGTGAGACCTATGCCCCCCAAAAAAGGGGGGGGGGGGGGGGGGGGAGGGGGGGAAATTGCAGCAGCAAGAGGCACTTCACTGCTTCAACCGTTGCACTGCTTTGCTGTTGTGAGAGAGAGAGAGCTGCTGCATTGTTGCTCTCTGAGAATATGAGAGACAGAGAGAGAGAGAGGGGGGGGAGGTGTGATTTGACTTTTAAATATTTTCATATTAAACTTTGACTTTTGACATTAGAGAGAGAGAAAGAAAATCATGAAATAATAAAAAATAAAAAATAGAACAAGGAAGGTGATGAGCCTCCTGCTATAACTCCTATTATAGCTTTTCAAGTTACAAAATTCAGTCATGAGTTATCTTTCTTTAAAAATTGAATAACATAAAGAAATTTACCTACAAATCGTAAACTATATTTTTTTATAAAATATTGATGTGAATAAAAATAAAAGAGAAATTATATATTAAAGAAACTTCTAGAATTAATTATTTTACATATTTAGTTGATTATGTTAATTCTTCTTTTTAAAAAAAATTGAAATAATTTAAAATTTATGAAGATAATTTAGATTTCTGATAGGCCGCCGGTGCACCAAACCTATCATAGACGCAGCAAGCAGCCGAAGGAGTGAAGATGAGAGTAAGAGGGGGGGGGTCCGCACATGCAAGTGTAACAACCAGCATGTGCGCATGGGAGGGGTAGAAATGTAATCCACATTGCTGAGGGAATAATCAGCATGTGAATGGGGAATTTAGTTAGACAGGTGGCGGGGAGAGGTATAAGTAGGAGGGGAGGAGAGAGAGTGAGATAGCTGAATTTTGATAGAGAATTGGGAGAGTTAGGGCCTCTCGAATGCCCTGTTTCATTCTTGTTTTTCTGCTGTAAGGAATTGGAAACTACTGATATTGGATTGTTATTGGAATTCAATTGGGGTTTCTATCAATTTGGTATCAAAGCCATTCCGAACCTGATGGTGAACTTGACGGAGAGAGTTGGTGAGTTGGAGTCGAAGATGGACGGCGTACAAAGGGGAGTTGAAGACATTAGAGGGAATGTCCAGGCAGTGGAACGCAATGTAGCGGTGATGCTTGAACAGTTCGCCTTCATGCGAATGAAGTGGGACGAGCTGGAGCGGGAGAGGAAGAACAAGTCCAAGGAACGAGAAGGACCTTCGGAATTCACTATGGATTCCGAAGTAACCCCTGGGGTTGTGGGGGGTTGCGACTCAAAGGGGGGTATCGGGGGCGGGTACCAGTCGGACTTACGTGGAAAACGATTGGAGATGCCCATTTTCGAAGGAGAAAATCCGAATGAGTGGATTTTTCGAGCCGAGAGGTATTTTGCTGTCAACCAACTAACGGATGAGGAGAAGATAGAATCCGCAACCCTGTGTTTCAAAGCAGCGGCGCTGTCTTGGTTTCAATGGGAGACAAGGCAAAGAGGAATTCGGAGTTGGGAAGGCTTGAAGCAAGGAATTCTGGGCCGGTTTCGCCCCACTCAGGAGGGGTTGCTAGAGGAGCGTTTCTTGGCTCTTCGGCAGGAGGGATCAGTGAAGGAGTATCGCTTGAAGTTTGAGACCATGGCCGCGGCAGTGCCTGATGTTCCTGAGGCGTTTTTGGAAGGCCAATTCCTCAACGGCCTCAACCCAGAGATAAGGGCTGAGATCAGGGTGTTACAACCACGGGGGCTCGATCGAATTATGGTGGTGGCCCAAAACATTGAGGACAAGAACGTAGCTCTTCAGAATTGCCATCGGGCAACCAGACCAACCAAGAGCGGTTATTCCATAACACCCACGATCGCGAGTCGGATGTCACCAGTTCCAGCGAAGAGTTTGGGTTCCTCCCAAAAGTCCGTAAATATGCCAGGGCCCAGGTTTCACCCCACTGGAAATGGTGGCAACTTCCCTTTCAAGAAGCTTAGTGAGGCTGAGTGGAAGGCAAGGCGGGAGAAGGGCCTTTGCTTCCATTGTGATGAGAAGTATTTGATTGGCCATAGGTGCAAGAACAAGGAGCTCCAAGTGTTGATTTATGACGAAGAAATGGGCGAGGCTGCAGCAGAAGAAGAAGCAGTGCAAGGGGACGATGGCTCTAAGTGTTGATGATTTATGACGAAGAAATGGGCGAGGCTGCGGCAGAAGAAGAAGCAGTGCAAGGGGGCGATGAAGGGTTGGGATATGGGGGAGAGGTGATTGAATTATCCATGAATTCGGTTGTGGGATTAACTACACCTCAAACGATGAAGCTAAGGGGACTCATAGAAGGGTAGCTGGTGATAGTTCTGGTGGACGGCGGAGCAACTCACAACTTCATAGCATCCGAATTGGTGTAACGCTTGAGTTTGTCGAGGACAGAAACGGCTGGGTATGGGGTGATAATGGGAACTGGGATGGCTATTCAAGGAGCAGGAGTGTGCAAAGGGGTGAAATTGACACTTGATAACCTGCAGATAGTGGAAGATTTTCTTCCCCTTGAGTTAGGAAGTTTCGATGTCATTCTTGGCATGAAGTGGCTAGCTTCGGTAGGGAAGATGAGTGTGGATTGGAGGAATTTGACCATGAAGTTTTCAGTGGGGGGAGTGGTCGTGACATTGCAGGGTGATCCTAGCTTAAGTAAGACATTAGTTTCCCTAAAAGCTATGATGAAGGCATTTAAAGAGAATGGGGAGGGAGTGCTGCTGGAAATTGGAGAGGTGGCTGCCGAGTACAATGAACTGCAAGTGGGACTGCCCCGAAGTTTGAAGGAGTTCTCTCCAGCCCAGAGGGATTGCCACCCATCAAAAATAAAGACCATGCCATCAATCTCCTATCCGACACTTCCTCGGTTAGTGTTTAGCCTTATCGCTACCCGTATCTTCAAAAAAATGAGATCGAAAAGATGGTACATGAGATGTTGACAGTTGGTATTATTAAACCAAGTGTCAGTCCTTATTCCAGCCCGATGTTGCTCATTAAAAAGAAGGACGGGGGATGGAGGTTTTGTGTAGATTACCGGGCTCTCAACAAGGTAACAGTTCCCGACAAGTTTCCTATTCCAGTCATCGATGAGTTGCTGGATGAACTACATGGTGCGAAGGTTTTTTCGAAATTGGATCTCAAATCTGGTTACCACCAGATTCGAGTCAAGGCTGGAGACGAACCAAAAATCGCATTTCGAACGCACAAGGGCCACTATGAATTCCTCGTCATGCCTTTCGGATTGACGAATGCCCCGGCCACCTTCCAATCTTTAATGAAAGATGTATTCAGGGAGTATTTGCATCGGTTTGTGTTGGTATTTTTTGATGATATTTTAATTTATAGCCAAAATTTTGAACAACATTTGCAATACTTGCGTTGTGTGCTGAAGGTGCTGGCTGCAAATCAGTTGTTTGCCAACAAGAAGAAATGTTCCTTTGGGCAGTTGGAGGTTGAATATCTTGGCCATATCATCTCCCAGCAAGTTGTGTCGGTTGATCGCTGCAAGGTACAAGCCATGTTGGACTGGCCTGCGCCCACTACCTTGAAGGAATTGAGGGGATTCCTAGGTCTTACGGGGTACTATAGAAGGTTTGTTAAGGATTATGGCAAGTTGGCGTGGCCCCTCACCGAGAAACTAAAGAAGAACAATTTTCTTTGGGATGGAGAGGCTGAATGAGCATTCCAGTAGCTCAAAATAGCAATGGTGTCGCTGCCAGTTCTAACACTACCGGACTTCGATCAGCCCTTTATAATTGAGTCTGATGCTTCAGGGCAAGGGTTAGGGGCTGTGTTGATGCAGAATCTTAGGCCGGTTGTGTACTACAGCCATGCTCTTAAACCATCGGAGAGGAAAAAATCGGTTTACGAAAGGGAGCTGGTGGCCATTGTGTTTGCAGTCCAGAAATGGAGACATTATGTAACACCCCATGTTCGTATGAGGTTGCCACGTAATTTCGATGAGTTTAGAATACCGAAAAATTGGCTTGATAGTAGTTATAAGTACCGAATCAACTGCAGAGAATGTCTCGAAGTGAAATTGTCTAAAGAAAATTATATGGTCTCGACGAGCGTATCAAGATAGGATTTATGGTATCGAAAGAAATCGAATTCGGAACAGTTTTCGGTACAGCTAAAATACAGCTGCCATTTAGGCTATAAAATCGAATCGTTGTAGGAGACTCCCGAAAAATCAACGGAACCCTAGGGGGGCTCCGGTTTTGCGTAATGAGCAACCCTTCAGTGGTTTAAGGATGAAATAATAGCCCGATGAAGACATTGGGACAAAATTGTTTAAATCGAGTAACTTTAAAGTTATTAATTGTGGATTTTCGGTATTGTAATGCAAATTAATTTAAGATTTAAGGGTCTAGTTGCAATTAGAAAATTGCACAAGTGTAATAGGGATAAAATTTGGGGTTTAATATATACATTTCTTTAATTTAAAGTGTAATATATAATTATTTATACATATGTCTATGTAGGCGTTGCTGTGTGCGCGTGGTGGCTGAGCAAACTTGGTGGCCAAGTTACAGAGGGGAATGGTAGCAATTTGAATGTTTCTTATGCCAAGTTTGCTGGAGTGGTGGCCAAGCTTCCTTAGCTATAAATAGGAAGAAGAATTGGAAAGCATAGCAGAATCAAGTGAGTGAGGGAAGAGAGATTGAGAGAGTGGCAGAGTGAAGGAGAAAGGCTGAATTCGGCCATAGCCGCAAGCTGGCCAAGAGTTCGTGAAGCAAAGGCCGAGCTTGAGAGAGATTGAGATCGCGAGAAAGCTGGGATCATGATGGCTGACCGGAGAGCATCAAGCAGCTGCCATAGCCGCAAGTCCAAGCTTCCAGCAAGCTCGGCCATGGCAGCCAAGCGAACAGCATCAGCAGCGCAGAGGCACTGAAGCTTGGGCGAGCAAGAAGCATGCAATAACGGCCAGCGGAGGCTCGGCAGCAAGCGAGTGGCGGCTGTTCGTGGCGGCGACGGAGGCAGGCGAAGCGGTTGCTGGGCGTGCGGCCATGGTAGCAGCCGCGCGCAGGAAGGAGAAGAAAAAAGGGAGGAAGAAGAAGAAGAGAAGGAAGAAGAAAAAAAAGGAAAGAGGGAGTTGCAGGATGCAGGAGAGGCGAGAGGAAGAAGAAAAATGAGAGAAAAAAAAAAGAAAAGAAAAAGGAAGAAAATAAAGGAAATGGAGAAAAATAGAAAAAAAAATATAGAAAAATTTTAGAAAATAGGAAATTATGTTTTGATGATATTTCAGAGATTTTGGACAAGAAAATAGTTCGGGCACGCGTTTCAAGATCAGGGCACGCATATCGAGGAAACTGGAGATGCTAAGTTAAGGTGATTAAAATTTCCTAGAAAATTTCAGAAATTCAAGAATATTATTTTATGAATTTTTGTAGTGAAATATTTGAGAAAATATTACAGGAATATTTAATCTGGAATTATTGAGGAAAAATAGGAAGAAATAGAGAGAAAATTAAAGAAAATGCCAGAAAATTATGAAAAAATAGGTTTTAATGTTTATTTAAATAATTATGGTGAATAGGATGCTTTGAGGCTTAAGTTGAAGTGACTCGTGCAAATATTGAGGTTGACACGCAAATCGAGGCGATGCACGAATTTCTAAATAGCCCGATAAGCTTGAGAAGATAAGTGGTACTCCCCAATTAAATTTAGTTTTATGAAAAATGTTTTCATCATGTTGATATACCCTGATATGTATCCATCACGTAGACTGCATACATGACTATGAAATGCATAAATACACGTTGATATCATCGATCACGCGCATTTGTGACCGTAGGGAGTACGAACTGGCACCGCTGCTTTACCAATGGTGCACCCATACACCTCGGCTTCGAAAGAGGGGGTCGCAAAAATGGGAGGTAGCATGAGGGGTGCAGTTGACACTTACGATGAAAGACATTGCATACACACATGACATAACATTATGTACCCTTAGATGATTCATCATCTAACTTGGGTTTTGCCCCTAGAATATTCAAACGTTCCCTTGGAGATTGTAGCAGATACGAGAATAGATAAGGCATGAAATGGCACTTATCAGAGTGCATGAAGAATGAAATGTATGTTACGTAGCCCTTGTATTTAAGTACTGCTACTTTAGGTTCTGAACGTTTTGACGAATGTTGAAGATGTAAGAATTTATTTATGATTAATGTTAAGATATCAGGTTTCGATCTTTGCTTTCGCATTTGAGGTATATAATGATTCTCTTTCGAGATTAATAGTTGGGAATTCCGGGACGGATTTAAGGAATGATGTAGTTTAGCCTTAGTGTTTGAAAGAAAAAAATTTATTGTCCCGGAATTGTCCCAATTTATAACGCGCTCGGAAAATCGAGGTGTTACACATTACCTCTGGGGAAGGAAGTTCATGGTAAGGACAGATCAAAAAAGCTTGAAGTTTTTGTTTGAGCAACGAATGGTGAGCCCGGAATATCAAAGATGGATGCTGAAACTGATGGGCTTTCATTTTGAGATACACTACCAGCCGGGGTTGGAAAACAAGGCTGCAGATAGCCTTTCGAGAATTAATCACCCAGCAGCCCTATTCGCACTAACGGTTCCAAAGGTGGTGCAACTCGATCAGCTGGTCCAAGGGGTGGAGAAAGATGCTTATTTACAGGGGATCATGAGAAAGTTACGGGAGGATCCGGCTTTCAGCTCAAATTTTCAGCTGATGGGTGACCAGCTCCTTTACAAGGGGTGGCTGTTCCTCCCTAAGGGTTCTTCCCTAATCCCATTAGTGCTCCATGAGGGTCACGATGGCAGTGTAGGGGGTCATTCCGGGTTCTTGAAGACATATAAACGAATTGCAGCGAGTGTTTATTGGGCTGGTATGAAGCGGGACATACGCCAATATGTAGGAAATTGTGACGTTTGCCAGCAAAATAAGTATGAGTCTTTAACGTCAGGGGGTCTTTTACAGCCTCTTCTGGTTCCTGGCCAGATTTGGGATGATATAGCCATGGATTTTATTGAGGGGTTACCGAGATCGGGCCATATGAATTCTTTACTTGTGGTTGTAGATAGGCTCAGCAAATATGGACATTTCATTAGACTCAAACACCCATTTATAGCAGGAGTAGTAGTTGGTATTTTCGTAAAAGAGGTAGTGCGGCTACATGGTATGCCTTGAACTATTGTTTTAGATAAAGACAAAGTGTTTATGAGCCGTTTTTGGGAGGAGTTGTTTCGGCTTCAAGGTACTAAGCTTAATCGTAGTACGACCTACCACCCACAAACGGATGGGCAAACGGAGGTCCTCAACTGGACCCTAGAGACGTACTTGCGCTGTTTTGCATCAGCAAGACCTATGGGGTGGTATGTGTGGCTGCCATGGGCTGAATTGTGGTATAACACATCATACCACACTGCTTCAAAGGTTACTCCCTTCCAAGCTGTTTATGGGAGGGAACCACCAACCTTGATCAGGTTTGACAAGGGGTCAACCTAGGTATCTGCAGTAGAACAACAACTGATGGAGCGGGATTTAGCATTGGAAGAACTCAAGGACCAGCTGGTAAGAGCTCAAGCGATCGTGAAGAGGGGGCTGACCGGAGACGAAGGGATGTGCAGTTTGTGGTTGGTGACTTCGTCTATTTGAAACTAAGGCCGTACAGAAGGAATTCCCTAGCTGCCCGCCCTAATGAGAAGCTAGCTCCTAAGTACTATGGGCCGTTTGAAATTGAGCAGAGGGTGAGACAGATGGCTTATAAACTTAAACTACCAGCCCACTGCCATGTTCACCCTATTTTCCATGTGTCCCAGCTAAGAGAGGCCAAGGGAGAGGTGGGAGTAAGGGTGCAAATTCCCTTCCAGCTGTAGCCTGACTTAGAAATGAAGGTGGAACCAGAGGCGGTATTGGGAGTTCGGCCTAGAAAGGGTTCTCACTTACGCGGGCTAGATATCTTGATCCAATGGAAAGGCTTACCACCGTTAGAGGCAACTTGGGAGCCCTACAACATGATTCAGCAATGGTTTCCAGCTTTTCACCTTGAGGACAAGGTGAAAGTGCAGGAGGGGAGTAATGATAGGCCGCCGGTGCACCAAACCTATCATAGACGCAACAAGCAGCCGAAGGAGTGAAGATGAGAGTAAGGGGGGGGGGTCCGCACATGCAGGTGTAACAACCAGCATGTGCGCATGGGAGGGGTAGAAATGTAATCCACATTGCTGAGGGAATAATCAGCATGTGAATGGGGAATTCAGTTAGACAGGTGGCAGGGAGAGGTATAAGTAGGAGGGGTGGAGAGAGAGTGAGATAGTTGAATTTTGATAGAGAATTGGGAGAGTTAGGGCCTCTCGAATGCCCTATTTCATTCTTGTTTTTCTGCTGTAAGGAATTGGAAACTACTGATATTGGATTGTTATTGGAATTCAATCGGGGTTCCTATCAATTTCCTTTATAATGTAAAAAAGTTAAAATTGCTTGATGATGATAATTTGAACATGTTGACACACATTTTTGTAACACCCTGCATCGAGCGATAGGAAGGTCCGGGACAACTTACCCTAATGGGCCTACGCAAACTTCCAAAGGGGTCACCCATCCTTGGATTACCCTAGGTCAAGCACACTTAACTTGGGAGTTCTTTGTCTACATTCATCTCAAATGATATCCAGCTGGTGTTGTTTCCTTTCTTACTTATTCTCGATATATACTACTCTCCTCTGGGCTCTTTGGGGTATTACACACATCGTGTCATCATGGGCCCACAATCACGGGTTAGCTCAAGCTATCGCCATTTGACGACCAGGAGTCCTGCCGCACTTGTGAGCCTCTCAATCACTCTCTGGGTAGTTGCCTTTTGGGCGACCAAGGTAGGACGAGCCCCGTGCTAACGCACCACCGCCAGAGCCTCCCCCCCTAAGTGCGGTGGCGCTCGTGGGTGCGGACCGTCTCAGGGGTGACAGAGGATAGTTCGGCCAAGGGGGTTCCCACATACAGCGCCAAATGTTGACACACATTTTTGTAACACCCCGCATCGAGCGATAGGAAGGTTCGGGATAACTTACTCTGATGGGCCTACGCGAACTTTCCAGTGGGGTCACCCATCCTTGGATTACCCCAAGTCAAGCACGCTTAACTTCGGAATTCTTTGCCTATATTCAGCCCAAAAGGTATCCAGCTGGTGTTATTTCCTTCCTTACTTATCCTCGATATATACTACCCTCTTCTGGGTTCTTTGGGGTATTACACACATCGTGTCATCATGGGCCCACAATCACGGGTTAGCTCAAGCTATTGTCATTCGACGACTAGGAGTCCCGCTGCACTTGTGAGCCTCTTAGTCACCCTCTGGGCAGTCGCCCTTTGGGCGACCGAGGTGGGACGAACCTGGTGCTAACGCACCACCGCAAGATGGCCGATTGGCCCCTAGGCATGAATCCCACATCGATTGCCCAGAGGGCAACCATTGAGGGGCTCATAAGTGCGGTAGGCCTCCCGGTCGTTGAAAGGCGATAGCTAAGAGCTGACCCGCAACTGTGGGCCCCATGATGATAACACGATGTGTGTAATACCCCAAGAGCCCAAAAGATGGTAGTATATATCGAGAATAAATAAGGAAGAAAACAATACCAGCTGGATACCTTTTGGGCTGAATGTAGGAAAATAACTCCCAAGTTAAGCGTGCTTGACTTGGGGTAATCCAAGGATGGGTGACCCACTGGGAAGTTCGCGTAGGCCCGTCAAAGTAAGTTGTCTAAGACCTTCCTATCGCTCGATGCGGGGTGTTACAAAAATGTGTGTCAACATTTGGCACCGTCTATGGGAACCCTTTGAGGGTACTTACCCATCACCCTCCCCCCCCCCGGTGGGCATTGGGGGGTCTAGGGGGCCGATTTGCCCCTAGGCATGAATCCCACATCAGTTGCCCAGAGAGCAACCACTGAGGGGCTTATAAGTGTGGTGAGCCTTCTGGTCGTTGAAAGGCGATAGTTGAGAGCTGACCCGTAGTTGTGGGCCCCATGATAATGACACGATGTATGTAATACCCCAAGAGTCTAAAGGATGATAGTATATATCGAGAATAAGTAAGGAAAGAAACAACACTAGCTGGATATCTTTTGGGCTAAATGTAGGCAAAGAACTCCTAAGTTAAGCGTGCTTGACCTGGAGTAATCCAAGGATGGGTGACCCCTTGGGAAGTTTGTGTATGCCCATTAGGGTAAGTTGTCCCGAACCTTCTTATCGCTCGATACGGGGTGTTACAAAAATGTGTGTCAACATTTGGCGCTGTCTGTGGGAACCCCCTTGGCTGAACTATCCTCTGTCACCCCTGAGACGATCCGCGCCCATGAGCGCCACCGCATTTAGGGGGGAGGCTCTGGCGGTAATGCGTTAGCACTGGGTACCCACCTCGATCACCCAGAGGGCAACTGCCCAGAGGGTGATTGAGAGGCTCACAAGTGCAGTGGGATTCCTGGTCGTTTAAATGCGATAGTTGAGAGCTAACCCGTAGTTGTGGGCCCATGATGACACGATGTGTGTAATACCTCAAAAGCCCAGAGAAGGGTAGTATATATCGAGGATAAGTAAGGAAGGAAATAACACCAGCTGGATACCTTTTGGGCTGAATGTAGGCGAAGAACTCTCAAGCTAAGCGTGCTTGACTTGGGGTAATCCAATGATGGGTGACCCCACTGGAAAGTTCGCGTAGACCCATCAGAGTAAGTTGTCCCGGATCTTCCTATCGCTCGATGCGGGGTGTTACAAAAATGTGTGTCAACAGAAGAAAAGTTGTTTAAATCTTGAAAATTTTCTAAAATATGATATGCTTTCTGATATTGATGGTTTAATTTATTTTTAGAATTAAAAGTTTAAAGGAAATTATAATCATAAAAATTAAAACATTACTTGCAATACTAAATTTTATAAAAAAAAGTAAATTCTTTTCCAAATGCATAAATAACTTGTAGACTATTATTAACCATTTTTGTTACTATAATTTTACTATGAAGAAGTTTTTTAAAATTAAAATTAATAAAATCTTATTTACATTCAAGTATGTTGATGTTGCAAGAAAGAGTAAGTAATTTGATTATATTGTCAATTAAAAAAGATTTATTTTTTAAATTAAAATACAAAAAATTAATTAGTAATTTTGTATCTTAAAAAAATAAGAAAATCAATTTTTAATAATTTTTATTATTTTTTAAAAAACCACTAAACTAATATGCCTAGTGCCCTCGATAGACTTGAGTCAGCCCTGAACTAGATACATCGCTAGATTTTTTACGATTCTAGGTAACTACCAAGGTTTTTTCCCTAACTCACCTTAGAAACTAGATACACACCTAGATTTTTAATGATTATAGGAAACCAATACAAACTACAATAAGTTTAAATGGTTACAAATATTTGTCTACAATTGGACACAAATAAATAAGCAATAAAGCACAAATATACAAGGCAATGAAATATAAATAATTAAATCAGTGACCTCGGTTGGAGAAATTTGGATTTGTCATAGAAAACTTGAAACGCTTTTCTCTTCTTGCTTTGTGGCTCTTCGGTGGATGTACAACGAAGCGTTGAGAGCCTTGCATTGCTTGGATTTTTGCTTGAGAGCTTTCAGGTGCTCTAAATATGCAATATGTGCAATTGATGAACTTCAAAACGAGCTTGGGGGCATTTATAGGCATTTGCTGGAAAACACTGTAGCATATTGTAGCAACAGTCAAATTCACTGTAGCCAATAGTCAAAATCACTCTAGCAACCCGTTAGGTCATTGGAGCGATGGTAAAATCATTGTAGTAACGGTAATATTACTGTAGCATTTTGAAAATATATAAAAATTTTACGAATTTCAAATAATTTTAATGGAAAATAATATTTTTAGAGATACATATACTATAAAAAATATTTTATCAATTAATCAAAAATAATTCAGTACTATAATTAGTATATTTAAAAATACTCTTTTTGTTAATTATCAAAACTTAATTAGTATGAGCAAATTGACTCAACATCATCCTCACTCACTTTTAAGTTTCAAAACAAGCTCCTGTTGTTATATATACATATGAGAAGAAATGAAGATTCATTTCACATGTGTGCAGTGTTCTAAAACACGCTAGTCGAGCGTCAGACTGGGGCCTAGCGCCTAGGACCCCTAAGCTGACTGCTGTTTTTTTTTTTTTTTTTTTTTTTTAAGTTTTTGATGTAATTTCATGTTATTTTCAGATAAATCAAAGTTGTAAAGATAAGTGAAATGTATATATAAACTGATATATATATATAAATTATAAACTAATATTATATATTTTATATATAATATTAAAGTTATATAAATTAATATATATATAAATTATAAACTGATATTATATATAAAATTAAACTAATAATATATATATAAATGGGTGATGGATACGTACCGGTACCAGAGGGCAGAGGAAGAACTGCCAACAACGAGAAAGATGTCTGGCGGTGGCGGCCAAGGGGCCAAGAGAGATGACCGGCAGCAACAGCCAAGGGGCCACTCCTATGATCTCATTAATATATTTGTGCTCATTTATTTCAAAAAAAAGATTGAGATGACACATCAGAACTCCTTCCGACATTAAAACACTTTCCAAACAAGTGTAACCTGGCCAGTGATTTCTTCAATCAGAACCACCACTAATTATTGCATAGAATGTTCACTTCACCCCAGAGGTCGACAGATCCCATTAGCAATTACCTGTCTCCATACGCCACTGCACAGGGACTTGATGAGATACTCGATAGTTATCCAATATTGTGACCCAATATCAATAGCTTTTGGAAATTACCAGCTAAGAATGAGAACAATTCATGGCATTCGAGAAGCTCTCACTCTCCAGAATTCTCTACAAAAAATCAGCCTACTATTTTTCTCTTCTTCTTAGCTATTTATACCTCTCCTCTGCTCCTCTCTAACCGAATTCCCCTGCACATGCTGATTATTCCCTCAACATGTGGATTACAATTCTACCCCCCCTGCACACATGCTAATTGTTACACTTGCATGTGTTGATTCCCTATTCTATCCTCCATGCTTGTTGCTTCTTATGGCGTCTTTGGTAGGTCTAGTATACTGGTGGCCTATCATTACTCCCCTCCTGCACTTTCACCTTGTCCTCAAGGTGAAAAGTAGGAAATTGTTATTGTATCATGTTGTAGGGCTCCCAAGTGGCCTCTAATGGGGGTAAACCCTTCTATTGGATCAAGACATCCATCCCACGCAAATTAGTACCCTTTCTAGGCTGAACTCCTAGCACTGCTTCTGGTTCAACCCTCATCTCTAGGTCTGCACTCAGATGGTGGGGAATCTCCACTCTTGCTCCCACCCCTCCCTTTGCCTCCCTTGGCTGTGACACATGAAAAATAGGGTGAATATTGTAGTGCGCCGGTAGCGCCAGTTTGTAAGCCACTGGCCCAACCCTTTGCTCAATTGCAAATGGCCCATAGAACCTAGGAGCCAACTTCTCATTAGGGTGGACAACCGAGTGACTGATTCTCGAGAGGCTATCTACTGCCTTATTTTCTAACCCGGGGTGATAGTGTATCTCGAATTCAAACCCCATCAACTTCATCATCCATCTTTGATACTCCGTGCTCACCAATTATTGTTCCAACAAAAACTTTAGGCTTTTATATGATCTATCCTCACAACGAACTTTCTTCCCAAAAGGTAATGCCTCCACTTTTGAACTGCAAACACCATGGCCATCAGCTCCCTTTCGTAAATTGATTTTTTTTCTCTTCGGTGGCTTAAGAGCATGACTGAAATATGCAACGGGCCTGTGATTCTACATTAACACTGCCCCCAATCCTTGCCCTGGAGCATCAAATTCAATGATAAATGGCTGATCAAAATCCGGTAGTGCTAAAACTGAAAGAGATACCATTGTTGTTTTGAGTCGTTGGAAGGCTTGCTTAGCTTCCTTGTCCCAGAAAAAATTATTCTTCCTTATTCTCTCTGTGAGGGGCCATGCCATCTTGCCATAGTCTCTTACAAACCTCCAACAGTACCCTGTGAGATCGAGGAACCCTCAATTCCTTCAAAGTTATGGGTGTGGGCCAATCTATCATGGTTTGCACCTTGCAGTGATCAGCTGACACACCTTGTTGGGAAATGACGTGGCCTAGATACTCAACCTCCAATTGCCCAAATGAACATTTTTTCTTGTTTGCAAACAACTGATTGTCAGCCAACACCTTCAGAATACAGCGCAAGTGCTACACATGCTGTTCAAAATCACGACTATAAATCAATATATCGTCAAAAAATACTGCTGGAATTATGCTCAATTAAGGCTGATCTCTAGGATCATTGTTTTATGTAAATATTTTGTAAATATAGAAAGACAATAATGTAAATTAGGATGGTAGGATGTTGTCAATTATTTCTTTCCTTCTTTGCTAATAATCCTCTCCTTAAAAGAGGATAGTGTACACATTCATTCTTAATGGAATCAAGACATTGTCTTTGATAATTTCTAAGTTGGTATCAAAGCAAGATTAAATCACAGCCATACACTGTGAAAAACCCTAGGCAGCCTTTTAATCACAGCCTTCCATTTCCTGTGAAACCCTAAGCTGCCTTTTCATCCATCAAATCCAATACCCAATGCCTATGGCCATCCCTAGCCGCCACCATCGGCCCTCCTAACTGTCGCTGCCATCGACCAGCCTAGCCATCGCCGATCTCAGGTCCGATACCCATCAATGTGGTAGCTTCTGAGCCATCGGTCTACCATAGCCATCGGTCGCGGCCTCTTCAGAGCTCGTCAACACGACTGGTTCAAATGCTGTTGACCGCCATCAATTACCACACCCAACGCGGCCATTTCAAACGCCATCCGACCACCAACCACCACAACCCAAAGTCGCCGCTACATCCTAGAGTTGCTGTTGTCCTTACACCAACAGCCACCTCCAAGGTTTTGTTAACCATGTTTCTCTTCCTGTTCTTCCGCTTCCAACTAGTTCAGTTATGTCAGAAGTTACATCTGAATCCATCCCAAATCTTACTGCTACCAACCAGACAAGAATTCCAGCAAATACTAATACAAATTGTCTCAAATACTCCCTGAATATGTCGTTCATTAAGGATTGGAAGGTGGTCAGTCCATTCATCAATCCGAAGAGCATGATGAGGAATTCATAGTGGCCCTCGTGTGTTCGAAATGCAGTCTTTGGAACGTCCCCCGCTTTGACTCGAATTTGATGATAACCAGATTTGAGATCTAGCTTCGAGAAAACCGTAACCCCATGTAATTCATCTAGCAACTCGTCAATGACTGGAATTGGGAACTTGTCGGGGACTGTTACCTTGTTCAAAACCCGATAATCTACACAAAATCGCCACCCTCCATCCTTTTTCACGAGCAGCACCGGGCTGGAATAGGGGCTAACACTTGGTTGTATAATTCTAGCTACCAACATCTCACGCACCATCTTCTCGATCTCATTTTTTTGAAGATAAGGGTAGCAGTACGGTCGAACACTAACTGGAGAAGTGTCAAGTAGGAGGTTGATGGAATGGTCCTCGTTTCTAGTGGGTGGCAATCCCTCCAGGTTGGCAAAAACCCCCTCGAACTTAGCCAACATTTCCTCCAAACCTTGAGGCAGACCCACCTGCAGTTCATTGAGCTCGGCAGTCACCTTTCCTATTTCCAATAGTACTCCCTCCCTATTTTCTTTAAATGCCTTCATCATAGCCTTTAGGGAGACTAATGTCTTACTTAAACTAGGGTCACCCTGCAAAGTCACAGCCATTCTACCAACTTGGAACTTCATGTTCAGGTTTCTCCAATCCACGCTCATTTTTCCCACCGAAGCTAGCCACTTCATGCCAAGGATGACATTAGAACTCCCTAGTTCCAATGGAAGGAAATCTTCCACTATTTGCAGGTTACCAAGGATCAGTTTTGCAAATTCCCGCTTCTTGTACAGCCATCCTGGTTCCCATTATCACCCCATATCCAGCCGTTTCTGTCCTCGACAGACTTAATCGTTGCATTAACTCGGACTCTATGAAGTTGTGGGTTGCTCTTCCATCCACAAAAACCACTACCGACTGCCCTTCTATGTGTCCTCTTAGCTTCATCGTTTGTGGTGTAGTCAATCCCACAACCAAATTCATGGATAGCTCGATCACTCCCCCCCACCCACACACACACACACCAACTCTTCTTCACCTCCCTCCAATGTTTCCTCCTCTCCTCCAGCCTCTCCTATTTCTTCGTCATAGATCATCATAACCTAGAGCTCCTTGTTTTTGCATCTATGACCTATCGAATACTTCTCATTGCAGCGAAAACAAAGGCCCTTCTCACGCTTGGCCTTCCATTCGGCCTCATTAAGCCATTTAAAAGGGAAGCTCCTGACCCTTCCAGATGCGTGAAACTGGGGTCCCGTTTGGGTCATGGATTTTTGGGAGGAGCCCAAACTCTTTGCTGGTATAGAGGACATCCAGGTGGTGATAGGTGGTGCCAAAGGGTACCCACTCTTTGGCAGTCCTGTTGCCTTGAAGTAGTTTTGAAGTGCTGTGTCAATGCCCGCTCTCGGATTTTCCCACTAGCACAGGAAGTCCAAGAAAAGGTCCATTAAGGATGGATACAGATACTCAAATTTTCAAGGGATTTCTATTATGAATTTGCTCACCAATAATATGAGCCATAATAAGTTACATAATATTCAATACATTATCATCTTGGGCTTATCGCCCATACATTTTCAAAATAAAAGGTAAGGCTTTTAAAAAAAAAATACAATAAGCCCTTGAATTCTTGCTCTCAACATACACCCACAAATCTTTGAGGCCGGGACATCTCTATACACATCTAATTTGAACTCGCCCCAAAAATATCTATCTTCTATTACCTAGAATGACAAAAGAAACAACGTGAGCCACAAGGCTCAGCAAGTATATAGCAAAGGAAGTATCCGTAGCACGATACATGAAGGCATTAATAACTTAGAGTCAAAGAAAATCAGTACCCGACATCTATACCCCTTGGGTTCATGCCTTCTAAACTAAACATTAACATCCTTAAAAAAAAAAAATACACTTGCTTATGGTTCATCAACCCATAATTCAAAGTGAGTCATAAGACTCGACAAATATATATGTATATATATATACACGAAAACAAGAAGGAAGGGATGGATGACAAAATAGAATACACCCGACTCCCCAATACAATTTAAACCCATTCTTCAATTCTCATTAATAATACCATTTCATAAGCAAGCATATATTACAACAAATGAAAAAATAGAGTTAAGGCATGGATAAATCAAGTGGAATAGACCCTACTCCCCAAGTACGAGTAGCATTTTCCATTTAGTTCCCATCAATAAAATCTTTCCCATGCCATTATCATTATGCATTTTATGCACCGTTTCATTACTCATGAATACAAAGATCTCCAGACATCATATTGGCTCACACAGCCTTTCATATACATGGATCACATTGGCTCACAAAGCCCTTTATTCATATGGATGAATGCATACATATATATATAAAATCAATTTGCCACTCATTGGCTCGAGCATCGCCTACTGGGTTTATGGCCACCTCACCTGCGTCTGACACTCTTTTAGGATATCCTTTTCTTTCCCCATTTGCGGAACATAGCCGCCGCGCCAAAATAATAGCAATAGGGCGCAAATTGTAATGCCATGCAATGTTCATGGAATCTCACATAAGTATATCATACATGCTCCATTAGAGAAATGTACACATTATGGACATCATGCACAATTAAACATTTCAATAACATATTAACTCATGAGCCCATGCATGCACATATGCATATCTTCAATCACCTCCTAGCATTTTGGAGGGTTGAGTGATGCTAGAGAAAGCAATTAACAGCAACTTAGGTTAACAATTATGCTTAATTTGGATTAAGGAAAGCCTTGGCCCACTCAAATTATCACCAAAATATATGATATTATATATCAAATTAAAGCCCTCGAAGTCTAGTTTATGACGCTTCAAACGGATCGTAATTCCGAGTTTTATATCAAAAGTTATGGTCAAAATAGCGCAACCTCGCAGTGCTGAAAAAAGTTCATTAGTCGACTTATGCTTAGTCGACTCATAAACACTCATTAGTTGACTGGGCCAAGGCTGGCACCGAAAACATGCAAAAACAGGCCTCCAATGAGTCGACTAAGCCCCAAAAATAGTCGACTCATCACCCATAAACACACAAAATGACCCCAAAACACCTCAAAACAATCCCAAAACAAATCATGTCTAATCTCCTAACCCCCAAGTTGTCATTCCATGAAATAAAAATGGGGAAAACAAGCCCCAAAGAGACCAAGAACAAGACTCAATGAAGCCTTTGGAAGAAACCCACATTTTGGGGAAGAAGTTGGAAACAACCAACTCAACTCAAGCTTCAAAACACCACTTAAAGACATGAACGTATAATCTTGGCTAAGCATAAAGATGAAATCTTGCAACAAAGGATATAAGCAACAAAGAAGGATGCTTGCACACATAAAATAAGAGTGCAAGAAGAACTTGCCTTGATGATGGAATCCCAAAGAGAAGAAGAGCACCCAACATAGACCTTTCCACTTGAAGCTTCAATGGGCATCAAAAATGGAGAAGAAGAAATAAGGAAAAATGAGAAGAAGAAGGAGAAAGGGAAGCCACAAGAGAGAGAGGGAGAGAGAGATTGGGAAGAGCATGAGAAACAAAGGGGATGTGGTCTCCCAACCACCACCACCCACAAATGACCATTATGCCCTTCACCTTACACACACAACACAAAATATCCTATGGCCATTTTAGACTTTTGCTATTTTCTATTTTTTCTTTCCCATTTTCTTTATTTAACCCCATTATGAAATTCCATAATTGCCCTCACCTTTTTCAATAAAGCAAAGACCATTTGGTCAGTTTGCATTTTACATTTTCTTTCTTATTTTCTTTTAATCCACAAAATACAAAAATACATATATATATACATATATATATATAATTCTATTTATTTAATTCCATCTCTCATTATTATACACATGGGTCTAAGCCCAATTCAAAAAGTCCACTCATACAATTACATGGGCCCAAGCCCAACTCATTGGCCCAATTAAATATAATGGCCCATTTCCATTAGCCCACACTCAAAGGGCCTCAACATATCCTCAAGCCCAATAGGCTTCACAACATTACAACAATTAAAATATACAAAATCTCCCCTTAGGCTCAACCCAAGTTTCCAAAGCCCAATCCATCAATTTAATACATAATTTATTTACATAAATTTTGCCACATAAAAATATTTCTTAACATTTAATTTGATAGGGCAAAATTTTTCAATCTCCATAAATAAAATATTAATAACCTCCTAGGCCCACTAATGGGTCTTTACATGCTGATTTCTTATCCTCAATATTTTGAGTCACTGTCATGATCCGAACTAGCCCCTAGGGTTGCAACACCCTGATCTCAGCTCTTATCTCCGGTTTGAGACCGTTTAAGAATTGGCCTTCCAAAAACTCCTCAGGAACATCTGGCACGGACACGATCGACGTCTCAGACATCAACCTATACTCCTTGACAGTCTCGTCTTGCCGGAGAGCCAGAGTAATTGTTTGTATTCAATCTTTTCATATCATCTCCCGTGGAATGGGAGTATTACATATAGGCGCAAAAGGTGGGAGAAGATGCAGCGGATCCGTCCCTCCCCAGCGGTTACAACAGAATGTTTTGTGCAGCGGATCCGTCCCTCCCCACCGGTTACAACAGAATGTTTTGTCTCTTCCTAAGGCCTTTACACGTGGCCTCCTAAAGCTAACAGAATCTAGTAGCTAGAATATATCTACTAGCTGGAATATAAATGCAATAAAGGAAATATAGCAGAATATATTTAAGCAAGAAATGGAAATAATACTGGAATTAAACGTAGAAGTAGCCACAGCCGTGACATTTAGCTTCATTTTAAGTTGTTATTGTAAACCATGCATTGTAATGTAAACAAGTAGCTAGGTTACTTTTGTTAAGCATGTACCAAGCTTGCGTGTTGTGGTTATATTCTAAACTATATGTAAACAATACTCTTAAAAATGTCATGGGAATATTTGGTAAGTATATTGGAAGCATGGCCCAGGTATGTAATTACACCAAACTCATAGGAATCCTAACCATTTTAGGTTCGATCCTGGCTTCTGAATCTCAAGATTCCTGTAACACCCCGTGTCTGTTTCAGTACTCTCATGTTATAGGAAAACGAGGGTGTTACAAAGAAGCTCCTAGCTAATGAGTTTGAAGTAAAGGACTTGGGATTCCTCAAGTACTTCCTTGGGATGTGTGAAGTTTTTTGAGAGAGAAGTATTGTGTCTTATTCACAATGTGGTATATCTATATGTACAAGGTACAACTAGCTTAAGCATAAGGTACAACCCTATCTCTAATATATATATATATATATTATATGTACAATACTATACATAATATACTAATTCTAACATTCCTTCTCAAGTGGGCGCATATATATTATATGTGCCTAGCTTGATACAAATGTAGGCAAGTCGTGGACCTCGTAACACCTTGGTAAAAAGATAAGCTAGTTGGTCATTAGAGCCAACAAATGACGTACTAATCTCTCCAAAAATCAATTTCTGTTTCAAAAAGTGATTTTTGTCTCCAGAAATCAACATTTACATCCCTCTGTCTGATACTTTCGTGTTACTCTAAAATGTAAAGACCATTCACCATAATGAATATGGCATTTATTGCTTGAGAAAGAAAGTTCATAACCATCTTTTACAAGCCTTGGAATAGACACTACATTTCGAAATGTATTTGGTAAATATAAGCAATCTTTTGAGTGTTAATTCATGCTCACAGTGTAGAGTGATAAAAGTTGTCCCTATATCCAATGGTTCTACAATAGCACCATTTTCCACTCTAAGGACAACTTGTCGCTTCTCAAACGGCCTACTCCCCTCTAGATCTTGCATGCAAACACATATATGAGAGGTTGCACTTGAATCAAGTATCCACGAGAAGGGACAATGACCAATCACATTAATCATCTCTATGACAAGAAGAGAGGATACACTTGCCCCTTGGTTCTCACCCTGCCTAGCTCCCAAGCTATGAAGAAATACCAGACAACCCCTTTTTAGATGTCCATCCCTTTGGCAATGGAAACACTTTCCATTCAATCCCTTCTCCTTTGGCTTGGAGATTTCCTTTTTCGGGCCCAACTTCTTTATCTTGAAAGAACTCTTCTTTCTTATAGAAGTTCTAGAAGAGGAAGCACCAACAAGAACTCATTCTTGCCTCTTTCCCTTGATATAAGCTTGGGCTATTGTTAAACTCTTTAACAATTCAATAAATGTTCGCATATTCTTGTTCTAAATGAACAAGACGAATGAATTTGAAAGCGATTAGAGGATGAGGTCTACTTGCAGGTCAACATCCATGCAGAGTCCCAACGAGTCCAATTGATCATTTTAAGGACGTGGTCCTCTACATCTGTGCCCTCTGCCATTTTAGAACTAAACAACTGCTTATATATCTCATATCTTGCTATTTTTTCATTCTCTTCATAAAGCTCCCTCATTTGCTCTCACTGGGCACACTTTCCCTCACTTGCGCTCTCAGGCAGCAAGGCAGGGATAAACCTCTCCAATGACCCACTATTATTCCCCTTATTTAAAACTACTTTTGATTTTCTTAGCCAATCCTTATAGTTAGGTCCAATTAAAACGAATTTGTCCAAAGAGCGCGAGGTTGGGTTTGAGATATTTGTCATTTTTGGAAAAAAAAAAAAAAAAGACAGTAAATAAATAAATGATTGTTAATTTGATTTATCTTGCATGATCCATTCAGTTTCGGTCTCAAACCAAATGGTACCTCTCACTCAATTTTTTGAATCTCACACTTCCCAAAGTGGAAAACGTGAATCCATAAAGGGACTCATAGCGGGTGATCGAGTTCTCTCCTACATGAATACCCCACAACACTATGGTGGTTTCTAAGGATACCCACATATTTGAGTAGGCAACTCTTGCCTATCACATCTCATGTGAGGTTCGATCCACTGACCCCCATGCCACCCATCCGTAACACTATGGTGGTTTCTAGGACGATGACATGTTTAGATTTGACCCATCGTTTCAGCCAACGATCCACTTGAACGTCTATGACCACAACACTAGTGGTTTCTAGGCCATATTCATATGGGGTAATCAGCAACATCTCATGCTTAGATCAGCAACTCAGTCAACTCTCATGAAATGCACCCTCAACGCTTTGGTGGTATGTTGGGTACACCCAATTGAGCGACAAATTCATACGATGATGGAGGGCCACGATAAATCTTATTTACCATATCTAATATTGGTTTGCACAATTTTGGGAAGATTTCGGTCTTTATTTTAAATGTCTCACTTTACACATGCATTAAGTTTTCCCATTATGTATCACATACATAATTAACTCATGCATACAAAAATAAACCTAATTTATTTTGGAAGTTTCACTTTGCACATGAATTTAAGTTTTCCATCATGCATCTCATACATAACAAACTCATGCATACATACAAAGTAAGATGATCATGGACTTTATGCTTATTAATTAAATTCGAGCTTTTGGACTTGATTAATAGCGTTCCTAGAGACATACATACAGTGCACATCTCATGTGCATCTCGGCCTTCTTGCTCCTTGTAGTGACCAATTCTTGATTGCTTCATTTTCATTTTACATAGAGAAATATACTATACATTTTTATAAGACAAAAATGAAAATAACAAGAAGACTTATGTCTCATTACAGTCCTAAATGAAATAAATAAAATTATTACAAACCATTTCTCAAATACTTGTAACATTCATCTATTCATTCATACATACAATCACATTGTACTAAGTTCATGATCACCCATGCATTCAATCTCATTAAAATAATATGGCGATTTAATATAAAATCCATGTTAATATAATATGCATCATTTTTCAGGCTATTGATATCTCATATCATGAGCATTAATCGATTTTGTATCATAGCAATCTCATTGCATTAAAACAGAAATCGATAAACCCAAAACAATATTGCCAGTGCCTAAAACGGTCGACCATTTTTGGGTTTCATTATGGCTAGTCGACAATTCGCAAGAACACATCGAAGGCCTCCCATTGAAACACAAACGATTGATAGCTTGCTGGGCACCTGTCGATCGTTTCTAGATTTTTCTGCAATCAGTTGACAACTTCTATAAAAACTGTTGACCGCTCCCTGCTAGAGCTTGACAGATCTACCTCCTCTTCAACTCCAAAGGCTAAGAACGCTCGATCGATGGCCAAAAGCTATCAATCGCCACTACCTTATCCTATAAAACAAAGTGCATTTCTTCCGAACACATACATAATACAAAAACACAAGTATAGATCGATAAAACCGAGCATAGGCTTTGATACCACTAAAGGGATAACGCCAACTCTTGGTGTATCTATAACGACTTGCCTCCCGAAGCTCCCGCTAATAAAGGAGATCTGTGAGAGAGTCGTCATTGATAACGTGCAAAAACACAATCCCACAAAAGCCATCCACAAGAGCACACAAAAAGTCATAAACCCTATGTATATACATATGCAACACCAAGTCATTACAATGCTCACTTCGGGCTTATCAACCCATACAATACGAAATATCAGAAGGGCTAAAGGAAATTACAACATAAAACCCAACTCCTTGCCCTCAAGACAACCCCCAAGGATCTTCAGGTTGGGAAGACATTTGTACACATATCTAACACAATCCATCACTAGCGACTAGATCTGTCACCTTCCTTAGCTTTCCTTTTATCCTTACCTGGAATGGCGTAAGAAAATAACATGAGCCACAAGTCTCAGCAAGTCTATGGAACAAGCATGGATCATAACAAAATGAGGTATGATATAATAACCACAAATGTCTCGAAAGGAACCACAATGGCCAACATCATATACAAGGTTACCCAAGAATTCTCTTGCCATGATTAAAGAAAAATAACACGAATACATACCATATGCAAATCCACCCCACTAGGGTGGATGATCATAGCATAGATAAGCTCAAGTCAAGGGTTTCCCTATCACGAGTAGAAAGGTCAACGAACTCATCGCCATAAGGATATATGGATATATCGCCAACGGACTCACTACCATACTGTCAACGGAGTCACCGCCAGAGTGTCAACAGACTAACCGCCATAATGTCAACGGAGTCACCGTCATAGTAGGATGATGGGTGTTTATACCCCTACTTACAACCACAATCACCAACAAGCATAAAATATGTACTCTCATTTCCAACATGACATGCAAATTATGCATTCTCATGGTATTGTTGATCATTATCTCATTCAAGGATGTTTTTATGAGAGGGTTTTCATCTAATATGTTTATCTTTATGCATTTATCTCACCCAAGTCCCCCATGCGCAAAACACGCTAACAGTTGTACACAAATTGGCCAAGAACATCTAAATATATTTTAAAAGCAAAATGAGACCACTAAAAACTTGGCCAAATGTTTTGAAATATGAACCAAAACGAAACTTATCAAGTCTAGTTTACAACGCAATAAATGGTTCATGAATATGATATTTCTACAAAAAGTTATGTCCAAAATAGTAGAGCATGCGCAGACTGCCAAGGCTAAAATGGTTGACAGATGGGAAGGAAACTATTGACCAATAGAGGATTTTTCACCCAAACGGTCGACAAATTAAGGCAACAGTCAACCGGAAGAACCCTCTAAACCAAGATGGTCGACAGATTATGAAAAATGGTCGACCGACAACGCCCTTTAAGCCACGAACAACCCTCATAACACCAAAAATACATGCAAGCAACACTAAATTCTTGCATGCAACTACACCCTAACAATAAACACGTCATTCCTTTTAGAAATGCGGGGTGAATCAAGTCCCCGTTCAGATGGTGGGTGCGGTTTATCAAAAATACAAGAAAAACAACATAAGTTGCAACCAACCAGGTTTATACAAAACCTCATTCCAACGAAGGGTTTTAGGAATTTTAAACCCAGAAATGGATGAATCAAGATCATCAACGGAAGAAGAAAATCAAGAATTTCATCAACAAGAGACCACAAGGGAAGCTCGCCATGTAAAAGAAATAGAATAGGAACTTGCCTCTTAAACAAAGAAATAGGAAGGAGAACATGCCTTAGTTGACGGTTGAATCCGAAAGAAATGGAAAGCCACGAACCAAGCTCCCGAAATCAGCAAGAAGCCTTCTACTTCAGCAACCAATCTCCTCTTTAGCATCAACAAGATGGGGATGAAGAAGGAGAGTCGGTGGAACAAGAGAAGAAGGTTCGGGAGAAGAAGAAAGAGAATGGAGAAGAACTAGACATGGCTTATTATATAATCCTCCCTTTCCCCAATTTACCCTTGCACTTGCTAACATTTACAAGATTGCCACTCCCCTTTTCTTCCCTTTAATTTAAATAGAAATTGGTCACATACACACCACACAACCGGCAGCCCACTTCTCTTCAATCCATCTTTATGCCCAATTTTGACTTCTCCACAACCTCCTCATTTACTTTCTTCCCCAATCCCATTTTCTTGACTTGGAATATTCAACACACAGGACTTTCATTTAATTTTCATTTTTCACAACACTTAAAATATTTTTAACTCTCTAAATCAATTTTACCAAAATATAGCGCACACCCACCAAGGCCAACATATTCTAGACCCTTACCATCGGGTCGTTACAATATCAATGCAAGGGTTTAGCATTTTCAAAAACATTTTCGAAAATATAACAAGAATGCAACGGAAATAAGTTTTAAGACCACCTTGCAAGACTCGGTTTAATTAATCATATGCAATAAAACCGAAACTATTCCATAGGGCATTTGGGGGTATACCTTATGGAGATTCCGATTCCGATTCCGATTCTGATGTAGGGGTTGAAACTCCTCCCGTGGCAACAACTGTTGCTCACCAACAACTTCCGAATGGCTCCACCGGCAGTCTCCTACTACCCCAAACAGCAAGTCGGATGACCAATCCGTCTCCTGAAAATACGAGAGACCTAATCAATCCATGCTCCTAATGTGGATGAAGCCCATAGCAAGACCTATGTGCTAGACAAGTCTCTTGTGGGTGATTAAGTTGGATTTTGGGTTCAAAGAAAAATAGATTCCCAAATCAATTATAGACACTATATAGATTGGGCTACTACAATAGCAACAAAGAAGAAAGGAGCAAAGGGAGCAATGGAATAGGGTTTTTGGGTCTGTGGAAATTGGAGAAGAAGAAGAGCAATGGCTGAGAGAAATGTAGTAACAATTGCTACAACCAAAATGCATAACCTCTTTATCATTCTTCTCTACTTTCCTTTAAATATGGACACACCCAAAACCCTAAATGCCTAATAATCGAACAAATGGCTAGAGAAAGAGGGGAGACAAAGGAGAAATAGCCCAAAAGCATCAAGGACGCATGTTGTCCTCTTGTCATTGTCCTTAAGCCACACTTCGTCCAAACAGTTGCGGAAACGACAAAGAAATCGTGCCGAATTGTGACCCTCGTTGTTGGAAATAGTCGATAATATGAAGCAAACTGTCTACCGATTTTGGCCTCTCCTTTGCTCCAAGTTTCTCCAAATTGCATCTAGGTCCGTCATTAACTCTTAATGACCATTTCACCATCTTATGATGAAACCGAGGCCCCCGTTAACTCTTAACGACATGCCTATCAACTCTTAACAGTTGCTCCAATTAAACTCGAACCCGATCCATTAACTTTTATCGGTGTCATCATTAACTACTCTTAATGATAATCATTAATCACAGCTTTATATCGCTTAGTTAACCACATTGGGATATACGTGTGACCTTCTAGGTTCATCACTAAATAGTAATCGAGACACGTCAAACTCTTTGACGCCAACCAAACATTTTGGTCTACAACAAAGATCTCTCCATCTCCCCGAAGTACCTCGAAAGACCCTGAGTGACAACTAGCATTATGTTTAGGCGATCCTACCAGTAATGAAGTCTAACTTCAATGAGAACCTTTTTGGGCTTTCGATTCTCATGTACTATAATGTTTCCATCGACTAACATCCCGATCAAGTGAGAGCCATGGACTAATCAAGCTCACTAACTCGATAGCTATGACAAGATCTAATGTGGTGTGGTCGAGATGACACATCGGAACTTCTTCCAACATTGGAAACACTTTCCAATCAAGTGTACTCTGGCTAGAGATTCATATAACCACAACCTCCATTACCACTAATCGCATAGGATGTTCACCTCACGCCGGAGGTTGACGAATCCCATAGCAATCACCTGCCTCCATATGCCATTGCACTGAAACCACACAGAGCATCTCTCACTCAGTAACAGGATGGTTCTTATCAAGGACAAATCTCAGACACCAACATACAAGACAATTGTGTTGTCTCCAGTCTAAGGACCAGTAACACAATCGAAGCCTATGATAGATCATAGATCCTCTCAGTCATGTGATCTATCATGTGCGTCACATTAAGTAGATGTTCCACTAACCTCTACCCACATGTCTATTATATCTATCTCATGGATTATGGCATGCAACTCGCCATCCTTTAACATTAGCATATCATACTAATCAAATGCAGTAACCTATGTGCTAGCCCATAATTGATTACTCATAGCCCGCTTCTGAGAAATCTAAGGATCGAGAATTAATTTTTAAGAAAACCTTAACTCGAAAGTCTTTATCACATATTCTTAACACTTAAAAATAAGACTATCATCAAGAAATCTAAGAGTTCATTCATAAGATTGATTGGAGAGGTGTGAATGAAGATATGACCTTAAAATATGACAACATATTTTATTACATTTGCAAGATTTACATCATTAGTCCCATAATTATATCCACTGGATGTCATTTAAATCAAACATTAGGACACTAACACTAACACATATGGTGTTGTCTCAATGGTGTTAGTCGATGCCCTATTTAATGGATACATGGCTATAAGGAGTGCATAACACCACAAGGATATGGGTAATTTAGTATAACTAATCATAGAACATACCATGTCAAACAAGGTTCAATTTCTACGTTCAAAAACCCCATTAAGTTGTGGTGTGTTAGGTGGAGTCAATTTTGATATTATACAACAAAATTTGAGATAATCATCAAATTTAATACTCAAGTATTCTCCTCCTCGATCTGATCATAAGGTCTTAATATTTTTTCCCATTTGGTTTTATACTTTAGCTTTAAACTCTTTGAACTTTTCAAAGGTTTCAAACTTGTACTTCATTAAGTACACATAACCATATCTAGATAAATCATCAATAAAGGTTATGAAGTAGTTGTAACCACCTTTAGCCATTTTATTGTTAAATGGCCCACATATATCAATATAAATTAATCCTAATAATTTTGTAACCCTCATATTTTGTCCAATAAAGACTCACACGTTGGACCAGG
Organism: Diospyros lotus; assembly: GCF_014633365.1. Taxonomy (NCBI): domain Eukaryota; kingdom Viridiplantae; phylum Streptophyta; class Magnoliopsida; order Ericales; family Ebenaceae; genus Diospyros; species Diospyros lotus. The sequence continues at coordinate 25,649,733 of NC_068342.1, forward strand.
TTCACAACTCAATGGGCCAATCAATTTATATTGAGCCAACCTTGTTATTCCCCTCTCATTAATGTGACCTAGTAAAAAATGCCATAATTGATTAGATTTATTAAATTATCTCAAGAACGCTTCTTATTTATTGTGGTGTTAGCAATCACCTTTTGTCCATGCATCCAATCATGCAAATCAAGTAAATAAAGAATGCCTTTTCCAACATATTCATTACGATAATGAATAAAACACATATTTTTAGTAAAAGAAAATTCATAATTTTCCTGTACAAGCTTGGGAATGGACACTACATTCCTGATGGCATTAGCTACATAAATAGTCATTTAATTTCATTACATGTCCAAAAGGCAAATACAGAAAGGTAGTTCCTATGGCTAATATAGCAACTCTTGCTCTTTATCCTACCTTTAGGACCACTTCACACTTCCCAAGCATCCTACTTTGATTTAAATACTATAAAGAAACACATATGTAAGATGTAGCACCAAAATCTACAATCCATGAAGTAGCATATTGACTAGTAATATGATCGGTCTCAATTACAAACAAAGAAGAATTACCTTCTCCTATAGCCTCTTTGGGCTTGACTTTCAAGCTTAGAAGACACTTTAGGCAATTTCTCTTCCGATGTTTGTCCTTCTAGCAATAAAAACACTTTCCTTTGCCTACCTCCTCCTTTGCTTTTGGCTTGGATATGTCCCTCTTTGGCCTCATGGGAGATGTCTTATTATTTCTTTTCTTTAGTTTATTTTTTCGTGAAAAGGATTCTGACAAAGGATTAAAGAATCAAATCATAGATGTTAAAGGTGCGCCTAGGCGCAAGGTGTCTTAAGGCGCTAGTTCGGCGCCCCAATTGGGCCGAGGCGACGCATTTTTTGGGAGGCCCTCGCCTTGCACGACGAGGCGTCGGGGCATGAGGTGCGCCTAGGCATGCCTCATGAAACCTAAGTTTTATTTAAAACCTGGGCAGCCTAAGTCGGCAAGTCAGTTGTCACTTCCATCTTCCTCCCGAGTCCCGACGTCACTCCCATCTTTTCCCTCTCCTTCCAATCTTCAAGCCAACCGCCGAAAACATCTTGGGAGCTACTGGAAACACCCTCCTCAAGCTCTTCAGCCGTCAAAAACTCCCATCTTCTCCAACGCCAGCCAGCGATCGGCCCAATCTTCCTCTCCTCATTGTTGTCAAGCCGCACCCGCCTCCTCTCTTCCTCTCCTCTCCTCTCTTCTCTTCTGCTCTTCAAGCTGTTAAGTAGCCTGCTGCCCACTGAAACCAGTTGCCATTCTCAGTTCTAGCCTCCCCTCTTCTTGGTTCCAACCTACTCTCATGAGTTATTTACTTGTTTTATTTGATTATTTCTTGTCTACTTGCTTAATTTCTCTTGCTGGTTGTTCCTCTCTCTTTATACAATTGTTGTTTTCTAGTTTAGAATTTGCATAATGAATCAACTTTGATGTTGTTAGTTTAGAATTTGAAGATGATGAATCATGAATGATATGCATGTGTTATTATTGATAATTTGATAGTTGTTTATGATTTTATAAGATTTTGAGTTTTTTTTTTTTTTTTTTCTAAAAGGTGTGCCTCTCCTCGTGCACCTCGCGCCTCAGGCTCCAGGACCCTTTGTGCCTCGATGCACCTATCGTCTTTCAAAACTATGAATCAAATCAATTTGGAGATTTGAGTTAACCAATCAAATTGATCATTTTAAGGACATGTTCTCTCACATCTGATCCCTCAGTTATCTTTGCCTTGAATAGTGTCTTTGATATCTCATATCGAGCTATTTGATTTTGCTCTCCATACAATTTCTACAAATTCAAAATCATATTGCAAGCGTTAGTCATGTGTTCGTGTTGATGTTGCAATTCATTTGTCATGGAGGCTAGGATAGAATTCTTGGCACGCAAGTCATGTTCTTTCATGTTTTCCCAAGTGATACGCCCATCCTTTGAGGCACCTTCTGGTAAGGTAGCAAGGGGGCTCTTATCCAAGACATATGTGATCTTTTCCATACTAGGAACTATTCTTAGGTTTCTAAGCCAGTCCGAAAAGTTAGGTCCTATGAGTTGGTTTGTGTCTAAAATTCGTGAAAGCAAGTTCATATTGTTTCCCATTTGATAGTTTGTATAAAGTAAATAAATCCTTAGTTTAATCTTCTCTAGCTTTACCATTTAATTTTGGTCTTTAAATTAAATGGTACCTCCCACTATGTTTTTCGAATCCCACACTTCCCAAGTGGAAATCACAAATCCTTTAGAATTCATAGTGGTTGATCGAGTTCTCTTTCATATGAAAACCCCCCACATTATAGTTTCTTGAAGTATTCATGTAATTGAGTAAGCAACAACTTGCTATCCACATCTCATGTGGGATTCAGTCTTCTCTCCTTTGGGTATTTCTTGCACTGCCCTCTGAATTTTACCAAAATATTCAGTCACTTTGCCTGTAACAAATTTAGCTGCATTAATCCTCTCTCTTATTCTCTTCACATTCACTAACCCATCCTTTGAAGTCTTGTTCAGGATAATCCCCACTCCATACTTGGTTGATCCTTCCTTGAATACCAAATTTTATATTTGCATTCTGTTAGGAGGCACATAACATTAATTTTCTCATAATCATCACACCACTACTTCCATAGATTTTCCTATCAATGCCCTGATATTCCACTTATCCTTAATCTATGATCCTGAAACAACTTCTTTACTTGCATCCATCCATGAAAATGCGAGAACCCTTGCAGATTTAACACTACATTTGGTTGTCAATGGAGTGACCTAGTTCATTTTTCACTACACTTAAGCAATTCAATATGTTGCTATGAAGGGTTGTGCCCCCAATGATTTTCCTTTTGTCTAGAATTGATGTTGTTTGATTCAACAAGTTTTACATTGGTCATTGGCTACCTAATGCAATCTTCCTCCTTTACTTGGGCTTGGAACTGATTACAAATAAGAATATACGTGCAGAGTTGTGCTATGCACAATATATTTAAGAAAATTGAATATATTCAAATAGGTAAAATTAGCTAAACCTGTGACTATTTGACTATTTTAATCCTTTCACTCTATAGCATACGAATCTTGTTTCAATTGTATGATTTGTATTTCATTTCCTTTACAGACCCATCTTGGTGACCGTTTAGGAATAACAATTTCAGCTTTCTTACCTTTTAGTTATTTTTGCTTTTTAACTTTAAAGGTAACTTTATTCTAAAACCATGGGTGAATTATTACGATTGCGTGGGAACATGAAAAAGTTGGAACCCACAAAATAAAGCTTTAACCCTATGGGTATTGTTGGATGCATACCATATCCTTTTTCCTTTGGGTTGAAGAGATTATACACACTCGATTTTCTATTTATTATTAGTTTTCATTCTCAAAAAAGAGAGTAGATCTAATTGAATTTATTAATATGATCAATGGGAGGCTATAGTTTATTTAGAATACCTATTTGTTAAGGAAGGGACAAATATTTATGGATCAAAAACAAAAAAGGAAGAGTTCATATTTACCTGTGTAGTATATGTTTAGGGTAGATTCTCTTTCAATGGAAATTGTGCTGATGTGATAAGAAACTGACCACATCGCCATATACATGGTGTGTAGTTGGTGGATTGCGGCTATCTGTACCTGAATCTTTGATGGAATTTGGTAATATGATTCATATACTAACAAATGTTTCTCCTACAGTTGGAGAAGGAAGCTCTTGTTAAAGGAATTCCAATAGGACAAGCTCTTGACATAGAGATACCTCCTCCACGCCCCAAGAGGAAACCAAGTAATCCCTATCCGCGAAAGACTGGAGTTGGAACACCTACTTTCCCGGTGGGAGCTAAGGATGGGAAGAGTTCCTTGTCTGATTCTTCCTTTTGCACAGGCAAAGAAATACTGGACCTTGAGAAAGAACCACTTCCTGAGGTACATATTATATTTCTCCTGTATTTGTTCTCTTGTTGGAGCTGTTTATATTTCTTTGATGATTTATCCCCTCTTTTTCTTGTTTTTGGCATGTGTTTTTGTTTTATTTTGGTTTGACTTTCTGAAATCCTTCAACCTATCTATTGTTATTAGAAACCTGTTGGAGATGAAAAGCCAGGAAATAAAAAAGAAAACCACGACGAGAACAGTTGTTCCGAAGTTCTTACACTTTTTCAAGAACATTCCTCTACCTCATCTGCAGCAAATAAAAGATACATGCCAACCCCTGCACCCTCTACAAATTTATGCACTTTTAGGGAGTTTGTGCCAACAATGAAAGCAGTAACATCCCAGGATGAAACAAATGAAACGTGTATCACTGTTGAACCCAAAGGGGACCACAAGTTGGCTAAACTTGACGAGAAACATATGGTTCATGATAATGGAACAAGTAGCATCTCTAACTTTGAGGGTTCAAATGTTTCGGTTGAGAAACTAATTCAAGGCATGAAAACAGATGAAGTGAGCCAGCCTAAAAAATTTGGAGAATTGCTATCAAATGATATGCAAGCCACACATAACTACCCAAGACATGTTCCTGTGCATGTTCTGGATGCAACCCTGGGAATGAGTACCCAAAATGTTTCTCCAGATGTGCCATGCCAAGAATCCATATTTCCCCAAATGGGAGAATTTCCTGGGAATCTTAACCTGTCCGCACATCCAGCTGCAGCTCCAACAAACGAACATCATGTTAATGCTTCAAGATCTTCCGTTCAACAATTATTTCCTCCTTTACATCCTCTATTCACCCCATTCTGCAACAACCAAGATGATTATCGTTCATACTTCCTTGTTTCCTCCGCCTTTTCAAGTCTTATTTTATCCGCCCTGCCACAAAACCCCGCAGCCCATGCTGCAGCGAGCTTTGCAGCTTCTCTCTGGCCGTATGCAAGTATGGAAGCTTCTGCAGATTCTCCTGCTGGCACATTAGAAGGAATTCCCTCTAGGCATATTAATCCATCTCCTAGTATGGCTGCAATTGCTGCCTCTACAGTAGCAGCTGCAACTGCATGGTGGGCAGCCAATGGACTTCTCCCCTTCAGCAATTCTTTTCAAACTGGCTTTACCTGCGCTGCTGCACCCACAATCACACGCTCGATTGATACCGGCCTAGCTGCTGGCAGCAACAATGATAAAAGAGAGAATACTCTTCTTGAACTTCCTGTGCAGAATAAACAGCTGAACTTGAAATATTCTGATTCTTTACGAGAACAACATTCAGCTTCCAAATCGCCTAGTTTATCGTCATCAGACTCTGAGGAAAGTGAAGGTCGAGAACCGAATACCATGTTAAGTGCTGCCGATAATGACAAAGATGCTGCAGTAACTGAGCTCTATGATTCAAGCAAGACAAAAGGCAGAAAACAGGTGGGTCGTTCTTCTTGTGGTTCCAACACACCATCTAGCAGTGAAATAGAGACAGATGCTTTACAGAAGTGTGCGAAAGGCAAGGAAGAGTTTACAGAACCCGATGCAACACATCCAGCAGGTGATACTAACAATCGACGTGGTAGAAGCTGTAGCAGCACAAATGATTCATGGAAAGAGGTCTCTGAGGAGGTAACAAATAAATGAACAAATTGCTTTTGTAAATGAATTTCTGACTACTGCTTTAGCAACACTTTTGCTTTTAATTACTCGCAGGGGCGGCTAGCCTTTCAGGCACTCTTCTCCAGAGAAGTATTGCCGCAAAGCTTTTCAAGTTCTTATGATCTCAAGAATAAGGGGTACCAGATGAAGAATATTGAAGAGGAAAAGCAGCAGACAGATAGGAAAGTTGATGATGCATCACAGGTAGACCTTAACAGCACGACATTGGGATGTTCTTCTAATCATCAAGCAGTGGGCAACGACACAAGCTTGAGAAATGAAAGAGAAGGTGAACGGCTGTTGGCAATGGATCTTGGGTACGGGAAGCTGAAACCTAGCAGAACAGGGTTTATGCCATATAAAAGGTGTTCAGTGGAGGCCAAAGAAAGCCGGGTGGGAAGTACCGGCTCCCAAGGTGATGAGAAAGGTCCCAAGAGAATACGATTGGGAGGAGAGGCATCAACTTGACATTGTAGTAATGCATGCAATTTTACAAGGGAAACCTTTGTTGTTGCATGCCAGTTCTAGTCTATTTCCTTGTAGTTTATTAATGTAGTCCTGAAGCTTATGAAACTGTCATTCAGACTTAAACCATACGTTTACATGTACTTTACTCTCAATTGATCTACTAGGACACTCGAGGAGACAGAATTCTAAGGAGATGAATGGCCCTTGTTCTGGCCTCTGGCATGTAGGTAAATATGCACTTGATATGTTAAACAGAGAGTAACAAGAACGGGACTTGATATGTTAAACAGAGCGTAACAAGAACCAGGCTGTACACTGTACATTATCGATTTAAATTTACAGTTGCTATGTAAAGCATATGAAAAAATTTCCCAAAATGGATTCATCTTTCAAATCCTTGGTATTTACTCCGGGAAGCTGTACATAAATGGCTTAAGAGGTGATTGTTGACAATTTGAAGTGGGACAGATGAGATTTCAAGTTGACAATGTAGCCCAGGATTCGCTCCCTATCAGCTAGCGTCAGCGAAAATGTTGGATTGAGGGGCAATATCGTTGCTTCTCCCACAATAAATGAAAGCATAAGGATTGCTTTGGAGTACAACTCGGATGCACTGTCCATGTTACCCATAAGCTCATCCACCTGTAAACAGGAAGCCCCATTACTTGATAAAGTGGTACAACAGAGATGACGAGAGCAAGATTATTAAAACAAAGGGGTGTACTTACGCCACCAACTTTTCCGACCTCAAGTGCTGTTTGGAATATGATCTCCATGGCGTCTGGCATCTGAGTGGTACCTGAAAGATACTCGACGTGGATTTAGAAGCCTAGTAGTGCTGCTATACAATGAAACATGCGCAGAGTACATTAGCTTGGGCTAGCTACCTTTATCTAGAATCTGGTTGGACAACTTGTCGATAACATCAAATGCAACAAGAAAGCCCTGCTCCACCCAGATGGAAGCTGCCTGGGGTGTGCTAAAATCCACTGTTTCTACTGAGCTTGGGGACAAGCTCACGGATATCAGAGCAGGTCCTGATTCCTTGGCTGAAGGCCTTAAATCACCCTCTGTGGAGGAGCCCAGCCAACGACTGCAAACTTTAAGAGCTTCCTTCCAAATGGCTAAAACTACCAGTTGAACTGAGAATGATTCTAGAAACAAACCAGCATCGGACTGCTGATGGCAATTTCAAGTCAAGCACACGTTCTAAGAAATCAGTTATAGTTTATTCTAAAGAGAGTGACAGCACAAGTATTCATCTAGTTGACTAGCTGGATGACACAATTAACAAGAATTATTGAATTGAGAAAATGTGATTTCTTGAAACATAATGAGCTATTCTCATAGTTCTGCATTCTAACTAGCTCAATAATTTGCTTAAGAATTGCACGTTCTACCTAAGTCAAGGTTCTGAAGGATCAGCTAGGTCTTGCAGCTTCAGTGGAACAAGAAGTCAGGAAAACAGCATTTGAGACTAAGAAGTTGGATACCATGTGAATCAGAGCATTATCGAACTACATGCGTACAATAGAAGACAGGATTTATCACTTGATGACAACATTATCAAATTATTTATCCTGCTTATTTATTTTGTTAAAAGTCAAGGCCCCAAAGTACTACCTGGTTGGGGAATGTCCAGTCCAAGGTCATTGAATAAGAAACATATAACAAATTTAGGCAGAATAAAGAAAAAAGCAAACAAAGGAACTGTTGAACGTGTGCATCAGTAGCTGTAGGATTGCTGATATAGATGCTCTTTGACCAAGTTTTTAGGAGATTTGTTTCTCATTTTCTGTTATCTACTGGCTGTTAACGTTAGTAGCTAAAGTTTAGGAAGTTTGTTGCCTTTATTTCTGGATTTTAGTTGCAAACTCATGTATTTAAGCAAAGCATAATTCAATAAAATCAGATTGTTCCAGATTTTACAACAAATTGGTATCAGAGCCGTCATATCTTGAGGGACCTTGTGAGTGTAAAAATGCAATCTGAGACATCCTTTATGGCTGCAGCACCTCCTGTGTTCGACGGAGAAAACTATCAAATGTGGGCAGTGAGGATGGAAGCCTACTTGGAAGCCAATGATCTTTGGGAAACAGTGGAAGAGGACTATGAAGTTCCACCTTTACCAGAGAATCCAACGATGGCACAGATCAAAAATCACAAAGAGAAGAAGCAGAAGAAATCCAAGGGAAAAGCCTGCCTTTTTACAGCAGTTTCATCAACTATCTTTACTAGGATTATGACTCTCAAGTCAGCAAAGGCAATTTGGGATTTTCTCAAGAAAGAGTACGAGAGAAATGAGAAGATCAAAGGGATGCAAATGCTGAACCTAATTAGAGAGTTTGAGATGCAAAGAATGAAAGACTCAGAAACTGTGAAAGAGTATTCTGATAAGCTTCTTTGCATAGCAAATAAGGTAAGGATACTTGGTGGTGAGTTTCTTGACTCTAGAATAGTTCAAAAGATTCGGGTTACTCTTCCAGAACGTTTTGAATCAACAATTTCTGCTTTGGAGAACTCAAAGGATTTGTCCAGCATCTCTTTGGCAGAATTGTTGAATGCTCTTCAGGCACAAGAGCAGAGAAGACTTATGAGGCAAGAAGGAGCTGTTGAAGGGGCTTCACAGGCCAAATTACAGACCAAGGGCAAGAAGAAGCAGGGAAAGAAAGGAAGTGTTGATCAGCCTTGCAATTCAATCACACCTGGGGGAGCAGACAAATCAAATTATCCTCCATGCCAGCATTGTGGAAAAAAAGGTCATTCTCCTTTTAAGTGTTGGAGGAGACCTGATGTGAAGTGCCATAAGTGCCAGCAATTAGGTCATATTGCTAAGATATGCAAGAACAAAACTCAACAGCAGCAGGCAGGTGCACAAGTAGCAGATCAACAAGAGCAAGAGCAGGAACAATTGTTTGTAGCTACTTGTTTTTCCACTGCCAGTTCTGAAGAAAGTTGGTTGGTGGACAGTGGTTGTACTAATCACATGACAAATGATGAGGAGCTATTTCAGGAACTAAGCAAGTCAACTACCAGTAAAGTCAGAATCGGAAATGGTGAACTCATTACTGTTAAAGGGAAGGGAACTGTAGCCATTGAAAGTTGCATAGGTACAAAATTAATTTCTGATGTTTTGTATGTACCTGATATTGATCAAAACTTGCTAAGTGTGGGACAATTAGTTGAGAAGGGATTTAAAGTCATCTTTGAAAATAAGCAATGTTTGATCAAGGATGCCAATGACAAGGAAGTTTTCAGAATCAAAATGAGAGGTAAAAGTTTCTCACTTGATCCAATGAAGGAGGAACAAGTAGCTTATCCAGTAACTGTAAACAATACAGAAATCTGGCACAAGAGGTTAGGTCATTTTCATCATACAGCAATCTTGTCTATGCAAAGGAAGCAGTTGGTTCAGGGATTGCCTCATCTTGAAGCTGATGTGCCAAATTGCAAGGTTTGTCAGTTGGGCAAGCAAACAAGATTATCCTTCTCACAGTCAATTTGGAGGGCAACGGAGAAGCTGAAACTGATCCACACTGATCTGGCTGGACCTCAGAGAACTCCTTCACTTAAAGGGAGTAAATATTACATAGTTTTCATTGATGACTTCACTCGAATGTGTTGGATTTATTTTCTCAGGTTTAAGTCAGAAGTTGCAGGAGTTTTTTTTAAATTCAAGCAATGGATTGAGAACCAAAGTGGTTGCAAGATTCAAGTTCTAAGGTTTGACAATGGAAAAGAATATACTTCAGAACAATTTAACTTGTTTTGTGATGAAGCAGGCATTGAGCATCAACTCACTGCACCATACACTCCACAGCAAAATGGAGTGAGTGAGAGGAAGAATAGAACAATTGTGGAAATGGTCCGGTGCATGCTCTATGAGAAAGGACTGCCTAAGGAGTATTGGGCAGAGGCTGCAAACACTGCAGTATTTCTGCTAAACAGACTTCCCACCAAAGCTGTAAATGGGAAGACTCCTTTTGAGGCCTGGTATGGTTACAAGCCCTCTTTGCAAAATTTTAAAGTGTTTGGATGCTTGTGCTTTACTCATGTGCCACAGATTAAAAGAGACAAGCTAGATAAGAAAGCTGAGCCTGGCACTTTTGTGGGATATAGCTTAATATCCAAGGCTTACAGAGTTTTCCAACCTCACACGAGGAAAATTCTGATAAGCAGGGATGTGCACTTTATGGAGAATGAGCAATGGAGCTGGAAAGATGCAGAAAAGAAACTGATTGCTGATCCTTTACAAAATCAGGATGAGTTAGTTGATGATCCTCCTATAAGAGGACCTAGATTGCTCTCTGATATTTATCAGAGATGCAACGTTGCAATTCTTGAACCTGCAGGGTATTGGGAAGCTGAAAAGGATCACAAATGGAGGGCTGCAATGCAGGAGGAGCTCTCCATGATTGAAAAAAATCAAACCTGGAAACTTGTTGAAAGGCCTGAACACCGAAAGGTGATTGGAGTCAAGTGGGTGTTTAGAACAAAGCTAAACGCAGATGGCTCAATTAACAAGCACAAAGCAAGGCTAGTGGTAAAAGGGTATGCTCAAGTTTCTGGTGTGGATTTTTTTGATACATTTGCTCCTGTTGCAAGGCTAGACACAATCAGGTTGTTGTTAGCCATTGCAGCACAAAAGGGATGGACAATCTACCAACTTGATGTGAAATCAGCATTTCTAAATGGATTTCTAGAGGAAGAAATCTATGTAGATCAACCTGAAGGTTTTGCTGTGAAAGGACATGAGAACAAGGTTTATCTATTGAAGAAGGCTTTGTACGGTTTAAAACAGGCCCCAAGAGCTTGGTACAGCAGGATTGATGAGCATCTATTGGACTTAGGCTTTGTTAAAAGTCTTAGTGAGTGAACTTTGTATATCAAAGGTGATCAAGCTAATTTTATCGTGATCTCTTTATATGTTGATGATCTCCTAGTTACAGGTAACAATACTGAACTTGTACAGCATTTTAAAGAAGACATGATGCAAGTCTTTGAGATGACTGACCTGGGAGAAATGACTTACTTCCTTGGAATGGAGATTAAGCAGGAAAAGAATGAAATTTTCATCTGTCAAAGGAAGTATGCAAAAGAGATCCTAAAGAAATTCAACATGGAAAATTGTAAAAGCATGAGTACTCCAATGTGTCAAAAGGAGAAGTTGTGTAAGGATGATGGAGCTGAACAAGCAGATGAAACTCTTTACAGAAGTTTAATTGGCTGCTTAATGTATCTCACAGCAACAAGACCAGATATCTTGTATGCTGTAAGTGTACTATCAAGGTTCTTGAATTGTGCAAGTGAAAGTCATTTTAAAGCAGCAAAAAGGGTTCTAAGGTATGTCAAGGGGACCTTAAGTTATGGTATCAAGTTCAGTACATGTCAGAGTTTCAAGCTGCAAGGTTACTCGGATAGTGATTGGGCAGGGTCTTTAGATGACATGAAAAGTACCACAGGCTACTGTTTCAGCTTTGGATCAGGTGTATTCTCTTGGTGTTCAAAAAAACAAGAAATTGTTGCACAATCAACAGCTGAAGCAGAGTTTATAGCAGCCACGGCAGCTGTTAATCAGGCCTTATGGCTAAAAAAAATTCTAATTGATTTGCACTTGGAGCAAGGGATGAAAACAGAGGTGATGGTGGACAACCAGGCAGCCATAGCCATCTCTAACAATCCAGTTTTTCATGGAAAAACAAAGCATTTCAGTATAAAATTGTTCTTTCTCAGAGATGTTCAAAAGGATGGTACAGTGTGTTTGAAGTATTGCAAGACTGAAAACCAGCTAGCAGATATCTTTACTAAAGCTCTTTCTAGAAGCAGGTTTGAGTTTTTAAGAGAGAAACTTGGAATCTTCACCCACTGATGCAAGGAGGAGTGTTGAACGTGTGCATCAGTAGCTGTAGGATTGCTGATATAGATGCTCTTTGACCAAGTTTTTAGGAGATTTGTTTCTCATTTTCTGTTATCTACTGGCTGTTAACGTTAGTAGCTAAAGTTTAGGAAGTTTGTTGCCTTTATTTCTGGATTTTAGTTGCAAACTCATGTATTTAAGCAGAGCATAATTCAATAAAATCAGATTGCTCCAGATTTTACAACAGGAACAAAAGCTTACCCTCGCCTGAGCTAGTTCTGACAGAATACAAATATATTGGTGTAACGACTTAAGTCTTGTTGAAGGATGCAGTATAGACACCTCTTGCACTTGCCTTAGTGTGGCAGAAGCACTTGATGCCGATACAGAACCTTCCAGACTTTTTGGGCCACTCAAAGAACGAGCAGTGGTCTCTTTAACTGGCAATTCAACAGCAACATCCTCATTACTCCTCTTCTTTGCTGGGTAGCTCAAAACTCCACAAGAATTATTCACCAGGGATATCCCCACGGGACAAGAGAGAGATTCCGTGGAAGTAAAATGAACATTTACAAAAACATAATCTTTTTCAATCAACTCCATCGAATCAGCAGCTGTACACAGGCCAAAATTAGCAGCAGTCCACACAAATGCTTTACATAAGATTGTGATGATGCCTAAAACTAACCTGTGGGTCGACTGGATACATTGACATCACCGTCAAAAGGCATCTTTAATTCACCACATAAAATATTTGACATAAACCCCTGAGAGCCTTTGGAGCTAGATGCGCTGCCATGATCTTCTCTACAGGATATTTTCTTCTTGTCATTATGAACCAATGAAAAAGGTACTGCAGAAGTCGTCTGAAACAAACTAGAAAAATGTTGCAAATGGAGCAGAGGCATTTTAAAAGATTCCACGGATGGTGTTTTATCCAACAAACACTCTGACTGCTCAACCAGAGATCTGATTTGTGGAACAGAATGTTTCTCAACCTCCATCTTCAGCCTACAGGTCATACAAGATGGGATGTTTTGCTTATTAGATTAAAAGGTGCTTGAATGGTGGAAACAAGCCTACCTTATCTGCTGTTTTAAATGGCACAGGCACCCAGGATATTGCAAGTTAAAATTAGAATGTAACCTGGGCTCTCTCAGAAATGTATGATTGAAGAACTCCTCAAACGGTAGCCGTTCATCTGCAAAATAATTAATCATAGATGCTATAAGCTATTATTTAGTCAATGGCATAAATCATTATAATTCCAACGGCTATATTTTCCTTGTACAAGAGTTCCAAAGGAATGGCAATATGGTTTGTAAATTATACTCTTTTATTGAAATTTAAATCATGGTTTTATGAGAATTTAGTGTGGAAATAAAGCGTGCATGCTCATTGAAAGTAAATTCAAATCAGCTTGATTCAATGTTCACTTATAAATTTCAGCCAGAACCAAGAATCTATACCACATAACCATAAATCATAGGAATGTTTCCAACAAGAATGGGTTAGCCATCTCCAGTCCCAGCCAACTTCCCCCCACCCCAGCCCGCAAAAAAGTTAAAAAAATAAAGATAAATAAAAACAAAAACAAAAGATTTGGGAGCAAATACCAGGGTTATGACATAAAAGGCTTTTGCAGAGAGCCACGCACTCTGGAGTTAATTCCCCTAAAGTACCTTCTGGAAATTGTAGCTCACTGCCCCTCAGAATATTCTCGAAGAGCTGTAAGAGCAGGAAATCAGAAAATGCAAGCAATTCATAATATATACTTTATACACTGTTCCTTGTAGTTGCATTGACTTTAGAAATTAGAATAAAGAAGCAACAAATAAGATCTATTTTGTATGTTGCCCCTCTAGTTGTGTTGACTTTATCTAGAAATTGAAGTAAATTTAAATTGTGCATATTGGATATACAGCAGTAATTTTCCTCAAACCTGTGGCTGGCTATCACCATCAAATGGTGGCTTTCCAGTTACCAGTTGGAACAAAATAGCTCCAACACTCCACAAATCAGTCTGCATGTGCCAAATAATTGAAGATCACATAAGAATTTTATAGTATTTTCATATTTGCTGCCTAGGGTTAATTCTACAATCAAATCACCTTGCTGTCATACTTCTTGTTCTGTATAATTTCAGGTGCCATGTATAATGGTGAACCACATAGTGTGTCAGCTAAGCCTTGAGGTTCCAAGTACCTGAGATACAGATATTTCATGAATTTGAAAAACTGTAAAAGACATAGAACTACAGCTACTTCTTTTCAACAATTTCATTTTCAGTAACAACACCAGGGATGAGGGAATAAAAGGCGAGGCATGGAAAGGTTATGCATGCAACAGGAAAACTAGGTTTTGTTAAATGGTGATGTGGGGTTGCATTCCCCACATGGTAATCAATGCATGCCCTTCCATCAGATACCTTCACCTGTTAAATTGGCAAATGTTCTCACACTTTAAACCGTGAGTGAGACAATGAAAGCCAGTCCAACAAGACAAGCTCAGTTTGAACATGGCTATATTTACTGAAAAAGGAAGGGGGGAGCTGGTAGACATTGATTTAAAGCAAAGTTATGTAAGGAAAATATGAGAACAATAAACAAATATGTAAATTTTGTACACAACAAAAGACAAATATGAGAATGAAGGTGAGAGTTGGAAACCAAATAAAATTCTAGAGATTATAAGAAAGTAAGATAGAAATCATACTAATCAAGTTAGTGGCAGGGTTAGATTTCATATACCTAGTACATTTGTGCCACTAAGTTTGGAGTGGCACAAACATTCATACAGGGAACCAAATTGGTCCCTGGGTGTTGGAAAAAGGCAGGGGGGTGAGATTCTTATAGGAGCAAACTTGGATGGTCAAGTAAAATAAATGAATTTGAAGTAGAGGATTAAGACAATACATCAAGCTTTCAGATTTAAAGAGAGGAATGAAGAAGGAATCACAATTGCACAATTATAAGGTTAAGGTCATGGGGGTTCAATTCATGGAAACAGCCTCTTTGCAAATCAAAGGTAAGGTAGGGTACGAAGATGACGGACTGCTGACCATAAAGCAGGGAGCCCTATGCATATTGGGGGCGCCCTTAACACATTCATTGTGAAGAGAAGAGAGTACAAAATAATGCTTACAAGTGGGACAAGTACCGTGCCAAAAAAAAAGTTTTCCTTTAATATATGCATCAGGAGATGAAAATAAATTGAGGGAGAAAGATAACAAAGAACAACAAATGTGAACATAAAAAGTGAAAGCTTAATTCCATGGAAGAACAATATGATCAAAGATGGAAATCAACCAATAAGCCAATTAATAACAGCCTTGAACCTACACTGACTCCCACTCATGATCCAATCCCTACTACCTCTTGTTTGATAAGATACAACCCTTCAAGCAATACAAATATTATTAACAGCCTTGGGATAAGTAGATTTGCCCAGAGCCTACACTAGAGCTAAACAAACGAACCTCAATGAAGTAGAAGAATTCATAAGGTTTATGAAAATGGCCCCTCTTTTCAAGGGAGAACTGACCAACTAAAGCAGAATCTTGGCTAGTAGACCTCAAAAAGATCTTAAGAGCCTAGAGTATACATCTGACAAGAAAGTATCAATCTTTACCTTCCTATTTAAAGGCAAAGCAGAGTATTAACAGAGGATGACCCAGCACCAATATCAAAACCAAAATCTAAAAGGACGAAAAGGTCCTGAAAGGAGTTTATAGAGCTGTTCACTGGAAAATGAACAAGAATGAATAGGAGAAATATATTGGGTGTTTTTGGAGGCTGAATAAAAGAAATGTTCTCCTCACTTTGCATTGATCTGTAGATTGAAATATATACACAAGATATCCTAGAATATCTCCTAAAATACAGGGATAAGATACAACAAATTTAAACAACACTACATTACAGATTAGAATAAATTTGAACTTGACTCCTTCTCATCTGTTTTGAAACTGCTTCATCCCTTCTCCCATTTATATTTTTGGTTTGAAATTCTCCTACCTTTTCTCCCATAAAAACCTCATCTCTTATCCATTCGTTCATAACTCGGGATCATTCTTCTCTTATTTTCTCCAACACTCCCCCTCAAGCTAGCGAATAGATATTGTTAGAAACTGTATAAATCCCTCTTATCTTTCTTATGTACACAAAGCGTCCTCTTATAGAGGAGGAAATTACAGAATAGGAAACATAAATCATACACACTAGGAAAGATATATATATATATATATACAGCTCTTAGGAAAGTTTCCTAAGTCTGATTTCGGCAAGTATCCTAAACCAGATTTGGAAGCTTCTAATCACACACGTGCATGCCATTTTTCTCCCATAATTCATGGGAACTAACACTCCCCCTCAAGCTGGAGAGTGTATATCCAACATTCCCAGCTTGCTTGATAAATCCTCAAACCTCTTAATTGTAGCCATTTAGTCAACACATCAGCCACTTGTTCCTCTGATGGAACATAGAGTAAATGAATTAGACCTTCTTCCAACTTCTCCTTTTATGAAGTGTCGATCTATTTTTATGTATTTTGTCTTATCATGCTGGACAGGATTATGGACAATGCTAATAGCTGATTGGTTATCACACAACAGCCCAATTGAACCCTTGACTTTCATCCTTATCTTCTAGGATAATTCTCAGCCACAATACCTCACATAGGCCAAGAGTTATAACTCTAAATTCTGCCTCTGCACTTGATCTTGCTACAACACTCTATTTCTTACTCCTTCAAGACACCAAATTTCCACCTAAGAAGACACAATAGCCACTCGTTGAGCTCCTATCTGAAATGGATCTAGCATAGCCTACATTTGAAAACCCTTTGATGTCCAGCTCATTCCCTGTTTTGAATAAGATTCCCTTACCCGGAATAGCTTTTAGATAGCTTAGAATCTTCCTCACTGCTTGCATGTGCTCCTCAGTTGGGTAGTGCATGAATTAACTCACTAGGCTGACTGCAAAAGCAATGTCTGGCCTTGTGTGGAAAAGATATATCAACCGGCCAACTAGCCGCTGGTATCTTCCCTCATCTACCGACTGACTGCTAAGGTTGTCCCATAGTTTGCAATTTGGTTCAATTGGAACCTCAGACCCTTTTCCGCCGATTAGCCCTGTTTCAGCCAATATATCCAACACATATTTCCCTTGAAAGAGAAATATCTAGGTTTTAGAATAAGCAACTTCAATTCCTAGAAAATACTTAAGGATACCATGGTCTTTGATCTCAAATTCCTTAGCTAATCTTTCCTTAAGACTCCTCTGCTCTTTATCATTTGCGGTGACAATTATGTCATTCACATACACCAAAAGAGCTGTAACTTTCTCTTCCCTTGAGTGTCTTATGAAAAGGGTGTGATCTCCTTTGCTTTAGCTATATCCCATGGCTTTCATAGCTCTAGAGAACCTATCAAACGAGGCTCTTGGGGACTGCTTGAGTCCACATGGAGCCTTCTTGAGCCTGCAAACTTTCCTTGCATCTCCTTCTTGAAATCCTGATGGCAATTCCATAAAGACTTCCTCCTCCAAGTCTCTATGGAGGAATGCATTCTTTACATCCAGCTGTTGTAGATTCCATCCGAAATAGGCTGCTAATGAGAAAAGTAC
Source organism: Diospyros lotus (assembly GCF_014633365.1). Taxonomy (NCBI): domain Eukaryota; kingdom Viridiplantae; phylum Streptophyta; class Magnoliopsida; order Ericales; family Ebenaceae; genus Diospyros; species Diospyros lotus. The sequence goes on from NC_068342.1 coordinate 25,667,263, forward strand.
TCGCACAGTAGTCATCTTTACCACTGGGGCAAATGTCTCAAGGTAGTCAATACCATAGGATTGAGTATCAATACTAACTTGGTTTTATACCTTTCTAGGGTCCCATCCGCCTTGTACTTCACATTTAAAATCCACCTGCAGCTAACTGGAGTGACTCCCTTAGGTCTGGGCACTAGATCCTATGTATGGTTCTTCTTCAATGCTCTCATCTCCTCCAGCATAGCTTGCCTCCAGTTCTGATCCTTTAGGGCCTCGTCAACTATATTAGAAATCACAATTGAATCTAAAGATAATAGAAAACTTTTGTGGTTTTGGGAGAGTCGATGGTAGGATAAAAAATTGGCTAAGGGGTGTTGAGTGCAACTTCTAATCCCCTTTCTAACTACAATAGGTAGGTCTAAATCATCAAGAATAGGATCAACTGAAGCTTTGGTTGAAGGATGTATGAGATCCATACCTTGACCTAGGAACTAACGTTGGTGCATGCTAAATTTCCTAACTAAGTTGCCTTCGTTTGAATACATAAGGAAAGCCCTTCTATCTTACTAGAGATGATAGCCTTTGGGTGGTTGCTTGCTCATCAAGGGCAACTTGATCATTGTCGTGGTCATGACTGCCTCGGGATAGGTTAAGAGAAGGCTAAGGGGAAGGACTAGAGCATGGTTGATGCTGATCAGTTCTTGAGTAGATAGGAGGAGAAGATAGAGATGACTCTAGGTTAGGGAAGAAGATGTCACCATTATTGTGGCCACCATAGAAGATCTCCCCCTGGTGACCATCCTGAGGGGAACCAAAAAATGGGGTAGATTCAAAAAAAGTGACATCTTTAAACACATACAACTTTCGAGTGGTCGGATGGTAAAACTTATACCCTTTTTGAGTAGGTGAGTATCCAAGGAAAACACGCTTGACTGTCCTTGGATCAAGCTTATCTCGATGTTGTTTAGAGATGTGAACACATGAGACACAACCAAACACTCTTAGAGGAAGAGAAGTATGCAAAGTGAATTCAGGAAGGTTTTAGGGACATGATGGTGATGAAGTAGGGAACGAGCTATGTTGAGTAGATGTCTCATCCTCCTTTCATTTACTCTATTTTGTTGGGGAATATCTATACACGAAGACTCATGGATAATCCTTTCTTGTTGAAAGAATTGATGCAAGTGATTACTGAAATAATCTCTTGCATTATCAGTTCTCAACTTCTGTATAGGGGAACCAAATTGGTTAGCAATCATTTTACAAAACATGGGTAGGATTGTTCCAATAACAGATTTATCTTTTAATAAGAAAACCCAAGTCATGCGGGTACAATCATCAATGAACGAGATAAACCAGCGAGCTCCATAATAATTAGGAATTTACAAGGTCCCCACACATCAAAGTGAATTAAGGCAAAAGGTTTAGAATATATTTTATTGTTGATTGGGTAGGAAACACGATGTTGTTTAGAGATAACACATACATCACAGTGAAACCTATTAGGATCTATCCCTAAACAGAGTAGGAAACATGGTTTTTAAGAGAATAAGAGGATGATGACCAAGACGATAGTCATGTAACCAAATGTCTTTATGATCTGAGGGTGCCTGCAATGAGTAAGCAACCTGTAGCTGGCACCCATTAGGATAAGTGCCCTCCCTCATCAGATAGTACAACCCATTCTTTTCTCTAGCAACACCAATCATCTTCCCCGTTGTCATGGCCTGAAATTCACACATATTAGGGGAGAAAATAGCACGACAATTCAAGTCTTTGGTGAGCTGATGGATAGAGATAAGGTTGGTTGATAAATTTGGTAGTACATGCAACACTTGTTTAATAGAGAGATTGGGGCTAAGGATGACTCTGCCATGACCAATGATAGGAATTGAGGTTCCATTAGCAATTATAATTTGTTTAGAGGTTTCAAGGGGCTTATAGGTGGTAAAAACATGAGGGTTAGGTGTCATATGGTCGGTTGCTCCTAAATCTAAGATCCAAATATCATTACTATCAGCTTTTGAGGTAGAAAAGAATGCAGAGTGTAGGCAACAACCTAGAGTACCTTGATGAGTGAGTGAGCAGGCCCTATCCTGTATGGTCTTTAGGAAAGACTTGAGTTTATTGATCTCATCAACATTCAGTTGAGTAAGATCAGAGCCTAAGCTGGACTCTATCTTATCAATTGATCCTCCTTCCTCTTGTCCCTTGTAAGATAGGTAGACTTGGTTCTTTGTGGTTAGGTTCTTGAAGCCTCCACTTCTACTCAGCACAGCTTCCTTTCCATGAAGCTTGAAACAAGTATCTCGGGTGTGCCTAGGTTTCTTGCAATAAGTGCACCATAGTCCTTTATTAGTGGTTCTGGTTTGAGCCTCTGCTTTCCTAGCTCTAAGCCTTGTTCCTTCTCCTTTATTTGACACCATAGAAACCCTTCAAAGTTAGATTCACCAAGCATTGCTACCCTTCAATTCTCTTCACTTCTAACCATAGCAAAAACCTCATTAAGGGAAGGGAGTCTTTCTCTACCAAGGATTTGCACCTTCACTTGGTCAAACTCAGAGTTGAGCCCAACTAAGAATTCCACAATCATATCCTTTTCAAATATTCAGCTAAGAGTAGCAGCATTTGCACTGCATACCATCTTTATATTTTGGTAGTGATCTAACTCTAGCCACAAACCATTCATGCGGTTATAATATTCTGTGACAGCCAACCCTCCTTGTTTAGTGCTACTGATCTTGGTTTTAACTTTAAAAATCACCGAGGCATCTTAAATCTTAGAGTAAGTTTGTTTTACAACTTCCCAAATCTCTTTTGCAGAACCCAAAAACATATAATTCTTACTTACCTCAGGTTGCATGGCATTCCACAGCCATAACATAATCTGAGAATCCTCAATGTCCCATGCTGGGAATGTGGGATCAGTAGCTTTTGGAGGAGGAGCAATCGAATGGTTGATCTTCCCACGGCCATTGAGGAAGGTCCTTGCCAACTAGGCCCATTGCAGGTAGTTTCTACCATCTAGACAGTAGAATTGATGAATGTTAGGCAACTCTCTTGCTGCTACTCGAGTTCCAACTTCGGTTGATTGATCAACTGGTGTGGATTCTCCAGTTGCCATGTAGGGGGTGACTTCTAAAATCTTGGACATTATTTCCCTTGTCGTAGAGTAAGAAGCAAGGCAGCAATGAAGGCTATGATTAACGCTAACAGATGGGAAAAGAGATGTGCAATGAAGGCACACTAGAGTTTAGGAGGTATCGGAGGCTCTGATATCATGTTAGAAACTAAATAAATCCCTCGTATCTTTCATATGTACACGATGCGTCCTCTTATAGAGGAGGAAATTACATAATAGGAAACATAAATCATACACTAGGAAAGATACATATATACAGCTCTTAGGAAAGTTTCCTAAGTCTAATTTAGGCAAGTGTCCTAAACCAGATTTGGAAGCTTCTAATCACACACACACCATTCTTCTCCCATAATTCACGGGAACTAACAGATATCTATCATTCCCAGCTTGCCTCTAATTAATTCAAATCCTTGTTTTTGCATTGCCTTAGTAAGAATGTCTACCTCTTGAAACTCAATAGGAACATAAGAAAGGCTTATACCCCCGTTTTTAATTTCTTGTTTGAAAAAATATCGATCAATTCTCACATGTTTCATCCGAACATGTTGCAACGAATTATTTACAATACTTATTGTCGACTTGCTATCACTATAAATCCTTATTAGGGAGGATATAGGTATGTTGAGGTCCTTCATCAATTTTTCCAACCACATAACCTCACATATGCCTTGAGCAATGACTCTATACTCTACTTCTACACTACTACAAGCCACTATAGGTTGCTTTTTGCTTCTCCATGTAACCAAATTACCCTATAACTTTGTGCAATAACCTAATGTAAACCTGCTATCCTCAATGGAACCAACCTAATCTACATCTACATATCCCATAATTCCCTTGTCTTGACTCTTTTCAAACAACAATCCTTTCTCGGGTGTTTGCTTGAGATACCTAAGAATGTGGTTTACTGCCTTAAGATGTTTTTTCGTGGGAGAGTGCATAAATTGACTTACTATACTTACAGCATATGCAATGTCAAGACAAGTGAGAAATAGATAAATTAGCTTGCCAACTAAGCATTGATATCTTCCCTTATCTACTTGGTATTCACTTATGTTGTCTTCTCTATTTTTCCAATGTGGTTCTAGTGGAGTGCTGGTAGGTTTGCAACCAAGTTTGTCTGCTTCCTTCAGCAAATCTAAAGTGCATTTCATTTAGGATACGAAAAATACCTTCTTTCCTTCTAGCCACCTCCATTCCAAGGAAATATCTCAGTTCACCTAAGCCTTTTATTTCAAATACATGCCTTAGTTGCTTCTTGAGATTCTCAACTTCTTGACTGCTATCCCCTGTGATAATAATATCATCCACATACACAATGAGAATTGTCCTTTTTACATCTACTTCAAGTTTTGTAAATAGGGCATGGTCTGTTTGTCCTTGTTTGTACCCAAGCTGATTTAGAGTATCACTAAATTGTTTAAACCATACTCTAGGGGACTACTTAAGGCCATATAGTGATTTCTTTAGTTTACATACCTTCCCCTTTGTATCCTCAATCTCAAAACCAGGTGGTATCCTCATACAAATCTCTTCTTCCAGCTCACCATTCAAGAAAGCATTCTTGATATCCAGCTAGTGCAATTTCCAATCAAGATTGATTACTAATGAGAGTAACACCCATACAAAGTAACTTAGCTACCGGGATAAAAGTCTCCTCGTAGTCAAGTCCTTGAGTTTGTGTGCAACCTTAGGCTACTAATCTAGCCTTGTACCTGTCAATGCTCTCATCTGACTTATACTTAACTATAAATACCCACTTGCTATCAACAATCCTTTCGCCATCAAGTAGTCTCACAATATCCCAAGTGTTACTAGTTTCTAAGGCCTGCATTTCATCCATAACTGCTTCCTTCCATTTTTCATCTTGTAGTGCATGATATATATCTCTAGGGATCTCAATTTCATCGATGCTAGCAGTAAAAGCCCTGAACTAAGGAGATAGGTTTGAATACCCCAAATAATTAGAAACAAGATGTTTAGTACATGATCTCACCCTTTTTCGTAGTGCTATTGGGATATCTAAGTCATCAAATCTTGTAGATTCCACTCTTTCCATAACATCAACATCTGGACTTATCTCCAGATTGGACAATGGGCCTTGCTGAGGATCACAGGGCCTTCTAGAATAAACCAATGGTGGTTTTTCAGGAGCCTAGCCTTCCTAGACCTGGTTGTTTTTATCTTCCCCTTGATAAGGCACCAACCTTTGGGCAAGAATAGGAACTGTTTCAGTAAGTGGTTTAGTAGGAACTGTAGGAACTATTTCAGTGGGAGAAGTAACAAAAACAATAGAAAGAAGAGAAGAAGGTAGGAAGTGAACAAGTGGGAAGAGAGATGGTGGGGTCCCAATATTGCTCTGTACTATATGTGTCCACCTACAGAGGAATATGAGGAAAAAAGGGTTGATGCTCCAAAAAGGAGACATCACAAGACACAATGAATCGTCAAGTAGAAGGATAATAGCACTTATATCCTATCTAGGTAGGAGAATAGCCAACAAACACACATTTAAGAGCTTTAGGTTCAAGTTTGGATTGAAAATGTCGATACTTGTGCACAAAGACAGTACATCCAAAAACCTTCGGGGAAAGGGAATTAAGGATCCGGGTATGATGTGGGTAGAATTCAAGGAAGACACTTAAGGGAGTTCTGAAAGAAAGAACCTTAGATGGAAGTCGATTAATGAGATACGAGTCTGTGAGAATGCCTTCCCCCTAATAGGAATTAGGCATTGAACCAGTAAACATGATAGCCCTAACAATCTTAAGGAAATGGTAGTTTTTTTCTTTCTACTACCCTATTTTGTTGAGAATTGTAAGGGCATGAACTTTGGTGAATGATGTCATGCTCAGTTAAATAATGGTTGAATTCATTTGAGAAATATTCTCAGCCATTATCTGAACATAGAACATGGATGGAGGATCAAAACACATTTCTCACCATTTGATGAAACTTTTTGAAAACAATATAGGCTTCAAATTTGTCTCTCATTAAGAAAACTCAACAAACTCTTGTATGGTTACCTATGAAAGTGATGAACCAACGAGTATTAATTAAATTAAGAATTCTTGCTGGTTCCCAAATATCACTATGGACCAAGAAAAATGGTTTTGAAGGCTTATAGATATGAATTGGTTGTGGAATTCTAGTTTTTTTAGCAAGAATACATTGCTCACAATGAAAAGAAGGGCTTTTCTTATTGACGAAGAGAGAAGGGTACAAAACTTTAAGATAATTAAAGCTAGGGTGCCTTAAACGTTGGTGCCATAACATGACTTCAAAATCTGAAATAGCAAACAAGGAGGATCGAGTGAGTGACCAAGATCCAAGAAACTGACAAGGCCTTGAGATATATAGAGACCACCTTTTTCTTCAGTACTGCCAATCATCTTCCCCGAATATAGATCTTGAAATTCACAATGAGAAGAGAAAAATGTCACTAAACAACTCCTCCCTCTAGTTAGTTTGCTTATTGATAACAAATTACATTTCAAATCAGGGACATATAACACTGATTTTAGAATTAAGCCAGCCTGCTAAAGATACTGTCCCTTTCCCTTGAGCCAAAGATGTTGTACCATCAGCCATGGAGATGGTTACACCCTAATCACAAGGTTCGTAGGCTAACAAGACCTTGAGTGAACCAGTCATGTGGTCCGAAGCACCTGTATCTATGATCCAAGAATCTGTAGTGAGTCCATGAGAAAATAAGAAGTGTCTAGGTATACCTTGTTTGGCCAGAGATACTACCAGATTGGGATTATCTGTAGCATCAAGTTTGATCACCTTAGTTTGGCTCAATAGTTGTTGTAATACTTCCAACTGATCGGCTGAAAGGCTCAAAATAGTTGGTTTTCTAGCTTCAGATTCTGCTACATAGGCAGATTGGGTTCCCTTCCTCTAGTTCTTTAGCCTCCAATTTGTTGGTTTTCCATGGATCTTCCAGCAAATATCCCTTGTATGGTATGGCTTATTACAGTGGTCACACCATTGTTTATCTCTTTGGGACTCTTCTCTAGATATGTTAGGAGTTTTCATCCTTGAGGTAGCCAGGGCTGATGTTTGTGGGTATGCATCATTATTGGAAGACCCTGTTGAAGTTAGCATCACTCTCTTCCTTCTTTCTTCCCATCTTACTTTTGCAAATGCTTCTCTTATAGATGGGAAAGTCTACGTCCCAAGTAATCTGCCTCTAACTTCATCTAAATCAAAATTGAGACCATGTAGGAAGTCAAATACTCTCTCTTTCTCTATCATCTTTTTATACTTTATTCCATCTTCAAGACACTCCCAAGTGATTTCATAGAATAGGTCCATCTCTTGCCATAACTCTTATCAAAGTATTATAATATTCAATAATAAAACTAGTACCTTGCCTTACTATTCGAATAGCAAATCGAACTTAAAAACACTAAGCAGTGCTTTCCACGTCAGAATATATTTCTTGTACCACTTCCCAAATCTCCTTAGTTGTCTTGTAAAACAGGTAGATCCTCTCAATCTTCGGCTCCAGGGAATTAACCAACCAGGCCATGACAATAGAATTCTCCGCTTTGAGAATGCCATAGGTTGTTGAATTTGTGCTAGGCTTAAGGACTGCTCCAGGGAATTGACCAACCTTCCCTTTTCCCAATCTTTGCGTCCTAATTTTGTGCTAGCCTCAAACCTCTTATCATCATCAACTACACCTTATAGGGTTGGTGACACAACATTTGTAATGTCAATTAACTTCTAAAAGTCACATTACAAATACAAATCCAAGCAAAAGAACAATATGATAAAATTTTATGCAAAATTAAAAATCCCTACAACTATTACAAACCCTTTCAAAGAACCATTAACCAAAATCTAGAAACTTGCCAAGATAAATAGAGAACTTATACAATTTATCCATTTCAAACCAAATCAAATTAATAACATAAATCCAAACATCCAAAAACACATCATAAACTTTCTCTACACTCAGTTTACAAATTAATCCTAGAAATTGTCTTTTTGACAAGAGCATAAACCTTCATTAGCCACCTTAATAGTAACAAAAAGAAGACTCACCAAAGGCACTTTGTGACTTGAAGATAACACTTCCAAGCATCAGCTTTAGCCAGACAAGACCTTAGATAAAATCTTCTAATGGTTGGTAATCAAAGTACTTGCAAAAAATCCTTCAACTTTATAGAAGCCATTATATTGGGCAAGAGAGCAACAAATGAGGTATTCAAGCTCCTCTCAAAACTACCAAAGGGGTATATAACTCTTTTAAGTTGTAGTACTGAAATCTTTGTTCCACATCATTCTCTACAAGGCTTCCATCTCCTTGGCTCCTACTCTCTAAAATAGGCCTTTTCACACTCCCTTCACTCTTCAGGTAAAAAATTATAATCCAATCAGAAAAGTATGAGTCTTCATTCTCCCACCTCAAGATAAAGATTTTCATGGAGCTCCACAATGTCACCACAAGTCTCATCCTCACTGGCAACCTAAACCCATCTATCATCAACTTTCTTAAGTGGTTCATCTCCTAGATGCATTACCCATCTAATGAAAACATTTCTAAACCTAGAAAGATGATTAATATTTGTGCACTCATTGACTCTAAGATGAAGAGCCTCTTTATTCCAGATCTTTGAAAACTTCTTCAGCAACTGCAGTTGCCTAGTTAGACAAAATATGGGAAAGACATCTACCTCATACCTATCCCCCAACCCATGACCATGCATTGTTAAAACTTAAAAAGAATAATGGATAACTAACTTCTAGATTGAATAATTACAAGGACACCTGTATACCGTACCTTGCAAAACCAAAATCACCAATCTTCAGTTGAGGGACTTCTTCATTATTGGACTTGGACAAAAGAAGGTTCTGCAAGTTCAATAAATATAAGCAAGAAGAAGAGTACCAGAATGTGATAAATTCATGTCAGTGCCATGATTCATTTGGAATTGAATTGGATTACAGTTAAATTTTTAGTCATGTCTGAGGAAGACCTATAAAAGAAGCCAAAAGCTAGGATGCAAAAGTCAGAAGGCCCACGCCCAGATTCCAAGATAGACAACTATAACTAATTTGAACTTCGGGTGCGTGTGCGTGTATGTGTGTGTGTGTGTGTGTGTGAGAGAGAGAGAGAGGGGGGGGTACAATATGCTGAGAAAAAACCATACTTGGGGTTTCAAATCTCTGTGAATGACATGGTTTTCATTAAGAACTTGCAGTCCTGCAGCTGAAGAAAAGAAGGTTCAAACAAACGTGTTATTCAAACATAATCAGAGCCAATACCTCCAAAAATAAAAATAAAAATAAAAGCATATGAGCGTAGAGCACCTAATTGGTTCATGAAGTGCCTGGCAAGAGCTTCGGAGACTTTGCCGCGGCGATGTATGTAAGCAGCAAGGTCACCGCCATTACAATACTCCAGAACGAGGTAGATTGTGTCCTCAGTCTGCAATCAAGTCTTGATTTCAAGTTATTGAAACAAAAGAAGGATAAGAAAGGGGACAGAGAGACAGAAAGCAGAACCCGGATGACATCAAAAAGGCGGATAATGTTGGGGTGACGAATGTTGGTGAGTATAGATATCTCTTTGAGGAGATTGTCGCCAAGCTTTTTGTGGGCGAGGTAGAGCCGCTTCGTGTCAATCTCCTTCACCGCCACCTCCGCGCCGGACTGCAGGTGCCTTGCCCGCCACACCACCGCAAAAGAGCCTGACCCAATTCTCCGTTTTAACATGTACTTCCCCCCTACTACTACCACTGGCCTCTCTGCACTCTCATCGCCCGCACCCAAATCCATTACTCTTTTTCTTCAATCAACGCTTCGATGATGATCATCGAACGATGAAGTTGCCGCCGGCGGAATTGAAGGCCACTCGGAGTGGACCTCTTCTTCTCCTCTTCTTCTTCTTCTCTTCTGCTTCTTCTTCTTCTCGTCACGCCAACCTGCCCTGCTCCTGCCCTGCTACCGTTGCCGGAAGCCTGGAACTGGGAGACTTTATTTTTGGTTTTCTTTCTTCTTTTTCTTTTTTTCACCCCGCGGGGGGTTGGATAAAGGAGGCTTTATTTAGCAAATACCAAATATACACTTCCTTTATCTGAACTGAAGCTCTAAAGATAAACAAATCAATTTTGAAAACACTTTCCAGAAAAACCACCACCAAATTTTTAGATTTTTATTCATAAATTTATTTTCCTATTTATTCATTGTTGAATAAATTGTAAGCTCGGTTTCTTATTTATTTATGTATTAATGGTCCCTAATTTCTTCATAAAATTGGGAAAAATAAAATTTAAAAAATAATAAAAAAAATCAAATCAAATGACTTAAACTACTAAATAGTCAAACTTTAAAAGAATAGTCAATTATAGTTTGACAATTTTAAAAATTACCCAAATAGTTTGATCTGAATTTTCAATATTAATAAACTATCACATCAACTATATACAAAAACTAATAGTACGTTCTCTTTACTTTTCAATTTTCAATTTTGTGTTTTAAATTCATTTTCAATTTTCTATTTTGATACTCTATTTTTAAGAAATTGAAAACGTGTTCTCTTTGTCATTTTGAAAAATTATTTTTTAAAATAAAAAATTAGAAAACGCGTTTTCTTTAAAATTTTAAAAATATTTTTTTAATAAAATTTTATTTAATAAATTTGATTATTAAGTAAATTATAAATATTTAATGTTAATATATTATTAAAATATATATATACATTTTAAAGTTAATAAATTTTATAATATTTTTTTCTATTACAATAATAAAATATGAATAAATAAATATGTTTTGAGTTTTGAGTTTGTTTTGAATGAAAACACTCAAAATAACTTTTGTTATTTTAAGTTTTCTTTATAAAATTTTTTTTTGTTTTCAAAAATATATTTTTAAAAATAGCAAAAAAAATGTATTTTCATTATTTTAGAAAATTAAAAACTAAAAATAATTTGAAAACAATAAAAAGAACATAACCTAAGTTTTCTATAGTTTAAATTTTTTATTTCATCACAAAATTATGAATTTTAATTAATTGTAAAGTAAAATAATAAATTCACAAATAAATAATCAAAATATCTTTAATTTTTTTGTTAGTCTCATTAAAAAGTAAAAAATATCATTATTGTTTATACTTTTCTTATTTTTATTAATAATTATTAATTGTTATAATTGAAACCGCTAAAATTGTTCAAAGCACACCCTTATCTCTCACTTCTCTCTCACATTGACAACAAAATTCATATTTTTGTCTCTTCTAATTTTCTCTTCTTTTTTTTCTTTTTTCTCTTTTTTTTTTTTTTCTTTAATTCTTTCTTTTCCCTCTCATTTTAGTCACCTTCACTAATAAGCCCTTGGTCACTACTTGGTTCCTTCTCCTTCACTAATGAGTTTTTCAACAACTCATCTCGACTAGAAACTCTAATTTTCTTCCTCTACTTCTCTCATTCTCTTCTTTTCCTTTATTTATTTATTTTTTTGCTTTATTTCCTACTTCATCTGTTGCACCCCGTGGTTGATCCCTAAGCCCTTTTATAAGTGAGATCATTGCCCAAAACATCCCACCACTGCCATTTCGCCCATCATTGCTAGGGTTTTTTACTAAAATAATATTATTTTTAAATAATATTACCTAAATTGTATTAGGGCAAACTTATTTATCAAAAGAATAATAAGATTGCCTAACAAAACTCTCGATCGTGTGTTTAAGACTATCAATTAATTCTTATATTTTCACCTTAATATAATCTTTAGAATAAAAACAATTAACTAGCCATTATAATTTGTCAACAGACCTATAAGAATCGTCGATCGATTTATTACACTGCCAACTTGTTGTTGCTGAGATAGAACAATTAAAATTTGTTTGTTATGGAAAAACTGTTGGTTTACATAGATCTCATCATATACGTAGTAGAATAAAATTTAATTTTTAGGTATTACATTTTTTAAAAGTTATGGTTTACAAAAATTGAAGGCAAAAATAAAAGAATACCTCTTGATGAATTTCGAATTCACCATTAGATTCTCCACTGTATAATCCTCCCAAATATAAGATACCGAGTCGGTTCATCTAAAATCACTTAGATCCAAGAATCTCAAGAGAAAAAGAAGTTAAAATTTTCTCAAAATTTTTAACTCACTTTTGGATTCACACACACACTTCTCCAAGAGTTCTATCAACTCTTAAGTGTTCCAAGAAGATATAAATGAAGGGGTTAATGGAGTTATTTATAGAGTTCCAACATAATCCTATTCTTTTAATGAGTTGGACTTCTCAAATCTATTCCATTTAATGTTATTGGGCTAAGCTCAATCTAATGGAATTTAATTATGTTAAGTCCAATCCAGTAATGTCATTGGGGCAACCTTAGTGCTGCAAAAAGCCAACCCAATTAATAATTAAATAATTATATTGTAAATATAATTATTTAATTATTCTTATTTATCTAATAAATAAATGCATTATTATTACTAATTTTAAAACTACTAATTTATCTTTCTTCTTTTTGAAAATGATTTCTTTTAGGTGAGACTTTTTGGATTCATAATCAAATTGGCAACGAGAATAATCAACTATTAATTCTCATAAATCATGAGTGACATCTAACAATATGTCATGATTACCCAATTTATTGTGAAGTAGATATTGTGAACCTCTTACTGCAATACTATGCAATATAGTTCTTCTATCATCTTATATCCCGACAAAATATGAGATTATGGTCAACAAGTCGAATATTTTAATCTTGTCATATGACCAAATTCATAAGCAATCTTAACTAATTATGATACAATCTTATAGAACACATTCCATCGTCATATTACCTCGGCCAAGGATTTATCATCAAGTGATTATTGGATCGCATAGGATATCCTTCTTATAAATCTTCAGGTGATAGATTTCACGTTTGATGCACACATACCTCATGTATTACTGAACTAGGAACATAGATACGTATAATTATTCTTGATTTGAACAACCATATAATATCGTTGATATCCTAATCCACGAATACATAGATATCCATTGTAACACCCTATTTTCTTGAGCGTGTTATAATTTAAGACAATTTTGGGATAATAAATTTTTTTCTAAAAAACTATTGCTAAACCATATCATTCCTCATATCCGTCCCAAAATTTTCATACATTTATCTCGAAAAAGAATCATCATAAACATCAATTGCGAAAGCTAGAATTGAACCTAACATCTTAATATTAATCACAAATAAAGTTATACATCATCATTAACCATAAATGAGCTTATACATTATCATTCTTCAAAACGTTCAGAATTTAAAGTAGCAGAACTTAAATACATAGACTACATAACATACATTCAACTCATCATTCAATTCATCATGCACTTTGTTAAGTGCCATTTTATGCCTTATTCATCATTGTTTCTACTACAATCTCCATCTAGAACGTTTGAATATTCTAGGGGTAAAGCCCAAGTTAGATGATAAATCATCTAAGTAAGGGTACATCATTTAATACACATGTATGAATGCGATGCATATAACATCATTACTCTTACTGTTGTTGCCAAAATACAACAATTAGAATTTCTAGGAGTGGGATGCACGTGGATGCCGTCGGCCCAGGGACTCGATTGAAGATTTGGTTGCAAAACTAAGGAGGCTTCCGAAGGGTTCCTTCCGAAGGGATGCTTCCGAAGCCTTCCTTCCGAAGGGTATTTGTGGGCTTCCGAAGGTCACTTCCATGGGTAGCTTCCGAAGGGTTCAAGTGGGCTTCCGAAGCTCACTTTCGTGGGCAGCTTCCGAAGGGTTCAAGTGGGCTTCCGAAGCTCGCTTTCGTGGGAAGCTTTCGAAGGTTGAGGGGAGCTTCCGAAGCTCGCTTCCGTAGGCAGATTCCGAAGGTTGAAGGGTGCTTCCGAAGCTCACTTCCATAGGCAGCTTCTGAAGGTCCAGGAGAGCTTCCAAAGGTCTTCTCCAACAGCTTCCGAAGGGTTTTTTGTCCTTCCGAAGGGTATTTGGTTCTTCCGAAGGAACTGTAGCGGACAAACAAGGATTAAAAGGCTCACGGGATTTTCCTCCCGCGAAGGCCCTCCGATGCTCAAGTCAGTAACGGAAGGAAAATAATAGCAATGAATGGAAAAGAATACTAAGTTTCGGAAGGAAAGTGGGAGAGAAATATCGATGTCCGGATCCCTTTGTGAGGATTGAACTTGGCCTTTTATAGAGATCGAGCAGGGAGCACACGTGGACCTTCTGAAGGGTTCCTTCCGAAGGAACCTTCCTTAGCCGCTCTCGAAGGAAGCTTCCGAAGCTCCTTTCTCAGTAGCTTCCGAAACTCTCCTCAGTAGCTTCCGAAGCTCTCTCAGCAGCTTTCGAAGCTCTCCTCAGCAGCTTCCGAAGGTAGCTTTTGTTAGTGTAGGTGCTCTAGACCCAATCAGATTGGGCATGTTGTACACTGACAATTGTAATCATGTTATTATTTGAATAAGGAGTTGTTCAAATTCACAAGAAGTCATTCTATTAATTTCTTGTTATTATTGTAATAACCGAATGAAACTAGATAGAAGTCCATATGATGTATACTGTGATTAATCTATAAAGATGTGAGATGATGCATCACAGTTTCTAGACATCATTAAACGTCTCAAGTCGTAACAATGTCAAGAATGGACATTGACAATTGCGGTAAGACTTGTATGTGCTATGTTTTTGCTATGTGATAGCAATTGGGGTCTCACACCCATAGGCATGGGGATGCCTAGACAAGTACATAGGTGACCAATGTTAGAGAACGTGTCACTGGACATGACTCGCCATGAGAATCCATTTTGGTTAAATGTTGATGGAATTCTCATACGAGATGGGTGTAACTAATCCTTGGACCTGAGGTTGTCACGGTCATCTCATAAGAAGATCGGTATACTTTGACATCGTTTCGATGGGCCTAGACAAAGGCTGCATGTGGGCGATCGTTGGGTATATCGTGAGGCTTATGGAGATGGGTGTATAACCAAGATGGGACTCGTCTATCCCTTGATAGAGGATGATGTATCTAAGGCGCCTTCGGTGGATATTCACTTTAAATCCATGGCCATGGTGAAGGAGATCAATAAGGAGTTATTGATTTACTTTCTAATTAAGTGAAGATATCCGGAAGGCCGAAAAACGAGGCCACGCGGGGCCCGCACGCGCTGGGCGCGTGCGCGTCCAGGGGTGGCTCAGCGCGCGCATGGCCCTGGCAGGGCACGGCCTTGCGCGGCCGCGTTCGCCTTGGGGCTGCCAGGCTCGCCCGCGCGCGCGCGTAGGGCAAGGCCGGGCGCGGGTGCGACTCGCGAACCGCGCGCGGACCCGCAGCCGACCCGCGCGGCCCTTGCGCGCCTCGCGCGGCCCCAGTAGCCTGCACTTGCCCCCCAGCAGCCCTCGCGGCCGCGGCCAGTGCGCCTGGCGCGGCCCACACGCGCGCCAGGCGCGCCCAGCCCGCGCCAGACGTGGCCCAAGTGCGCCCAATGCTGCCCCAGCCTCGCCCTTTGTTTGTTTGGGCTGCCTAGCATTTAATTATATTTCTAGTTGGACTAGAATAAGACCACTTAATATTCTAACTTAAATTAGAATTAATGGGCTAGCCCAATCCATTAGGGTTTTAGAAACCCTAGGATATTTCATTATAAATATCCTTTTATAGGTTGCCCATTATTGTAGTGATTTTTGGTGTCATTTTTCAAGAGTTGAAAAACGTATTGCCGTTCACTCTTGCCATTTCTTTTTGGCATCAATTTGAAACGTGGGCGTTCTTTTACCGTTTATACACAAGCCGCGCAAAGGAGAAGGAGCTAGCACTCCTATTCTGCTCTCCTTGCCAACGGACGCGTGTCGCGTATCACGAGTTAGAGGCCGGACGCTTGGACGGCTCGAATCCGCGAACGACTCGATAATCTAAAGGTTAGATTTATTTATTTATTTGTGAAATAATTAATTAATTGTTGCGACGCTTGGACGGCTTGAATCCGCAAATGACTTAAAAATCTAAAGGTTAGATTTACTTTATTATGTATGTGATTGTTTGATTTCGATGTTGATCCAATCACCGGGATCGGGGTAAGGTTCAAAATTTTGAACTACGCTGCTTGCCCCGTAGCGATCTTGCTTTACTTTTAGTGGTATCAGAGCCATCGTCGAAATATTTCAATTCCTTACGTGCGGATTTGGTTATGTTGTTATTTGTGAAATAATTAAATAATTGTTGCGTTTGTATTTTTTGGATTGCAAAACGTTTTTGGGTGAAGGGCAAAAGATCGTGTATGACACGAAAAAGGGCGAAACAGGGTTCAGGGTGCATACGGATGCATTGGGACGTCGAAAGACGCGGCCAAGCGGGGCCCGTGCGCGCTGGGCACAGCCTGGGGCGGCCTGGGCGCGCGCAGGGCCCGGCCAAGCGCGGCCCTGCGCGCTGGGGCGCGGCCGCACGCACGCATGGCGCGCACAGGCGCGGCCGCGCGCGCACAGGCGCGGCCGCGCGCGCACAGGCGGCCCAAGCCGCGGCCGCGCGGGCACAAGGCGGCCCCAAGCGCGGCCGCGCGCGCGCATTGCTCGGCCGGGCGCGGCCCGCGGGTGCGACCCGCGCGCGGCCCCTGCCGCCCGCACGGGCCGCGCGCGCCAAGCGCGCCCCATGCGCGCCCAGCGCGGCCCAGCCGCGCCCCATGCGGCCCAACCGCGCGCCCTTGGCCTTTTTAGGCTGCCAGCCACCTCCCGGCCCTTTCCGCTCCCTCGGGCTTTGGTTTGACCATTTCCCGGGGTCCACGTGAAGCACCCAGGCCGACCCTTCGGTGGCCCAGTGCGTTCCGTAACCTCAGTTGGGGCCCGGCCAAATTGTTTAGCTATTTTTATTATTTTTATTCTATCCATGAGCGTATGACACCTATGGGCCGTGATTAAAAATAGGGCGGGGTTGTTAATTAAATTATTATTAATTATGGGCTGCTAGTGTATGTTTGACATGCATTGGTTGATTCAAGGCCTGTTGAGCCTTGTTAGTTAGACTAATGGATGGAGCCCAAGCCCAACACAATTAAAACAAGTTTGTTTTTCCAAAATTATATAAATTTTCAATTTATTGAAAGAGTTTCATTAAGATTAAAATAGATGGGACAATTAATTAACATAATCTAAATGAATCAATTAGATTGATTGCATGGGTGTATGGTATGGATCGAGTCGACCATTTATTTTATGTTGGGAATGAATGCTTGTAAATTTGGTTTTTGAAATAGGGCCTGCGTGTCCTGCCTCTCTTATACTCTGATGTACATTCTCTTCTCATCTCACTCCCCCCGAATGTAACTCGGGGTTTCTGATTCTATGTAATGTATGTAGAATAGAATAGAGTAGTGATAGTTGTAGTTTGTATGAAGAGCAAGAGATGGAGCCAAATTGAAGACAAGATTCGAAGACCAATGAAGGCTTGAAGAATGTGCTTATGAAGCAAGATGTGATTCTTCACCTAGGTTTGACCCGCTAGCTTCCCTTCTATGACTCGAGGGGACTAGCCGTAGTTATCCATACCATACACCGGTTTGAGTCGTTTATTATGCATTATTAATTTGATTAATTACATGTGATGAGACCTAAATAAATAAATAATAAATCCCTCATTAATATTAAGCCAACTTGCCTTCCATCATTATGAAGCATTAGGTTTCTAGCTGGCACTTGATTTGTTGAGTCACTCAAGGTCATGTGTCACCTATGATTCCCATGCTTCATGGGCCATGAGATGTCCCTGAATGATGGGTTCGACTTAACTAGAAAGGTGGGGTTTGTTGAGTCACTCAAGGCCTTACTGAGTATAGAGGCAAAGATTGGGAGTCACATAAGATGTGCTTGACAAGGAGTTGTCAACCTAATGAATCTAGGAGTTGCATGGAGTTGCAATTGGTAGCAAGTACCTACCTAATCGATCCTATCACAATTTGTTGAGTCACTCAAGGTTGTGCCAGGGGAGATGGGATCCTAGCCTGCTAGGAAATCTTCCAACGGGATTTCCCGAGTTATGTCTAGAGGGTGGCAAACTCGTAGAAAATAGTGGGAGCAATCATAAAATGTTACTTCTTGCAAGTTATGATTTCGTAATTTAATATGATTATAATAATATCTCTATTCAGTTGTTGATCCAGAATGTCTGGAAACATGTCGATAACATCGATACTCGAGGGCAATAATACCTTCAGTGAGACTAATTTCTATAACTGGGAGATCATCTTGAGAATAGTCCTCACACATGATAAGATTCTCTATGTGATAGAGAGATCTCTTCTTGTGAAGCCACCAGTTAAGGAAATAGTAGCACATAAGGCCTGGGCGATGCATAAGGGTGATATGATCATCGCTTGGTATATCGTCTTGGCTGCCATTAAGATCATGGCTAGGCTCAAGGATCATTTGTTTAGAAGCATGTCATGGAGATGATATGTTTTATCAATAGGTTGCTAGAGTTAAACTTGGGTATGGATGCAGAAACTTACCCCAGACTTGGTGCTACAGTCCTTCCCTAAAAGTTATGGATAAGACTCTTGGAAAGTAGCTGTCCATACTAAGGGAGACCGAGCCTAAAATTGATTATAGGCCAAGGAAGTGTTCTCTTAGTTGAAGGGCCCAAGGCGCACAAGGGCAAGCCTAAGAGTAAGCAAGCCAAAAGGAAGAAGAGTTCTTCCATAGCGCAATCTGGAAAAGTCCAGAAGACCAAAACCTAAAAGGGTAAATAGGATGCGATCTATTTCCACTATGATAAACCGGGAGGTGTAGAGTAAGAAAAGTTCTACTCAGGGCACTTCAGGTATTTATGTTATTGGAATTAATCGATCTACTTCTGATCAGTCCACATAAGTATTAGATACTGGATCTAATGCTCATATTTACACTTTCGTGTATGGGCTTAGGAGTACGAGGAAATTAATAATAGGAGAAGTGTACCTACACGTGGTAAATGGATCAAAAGTTGTTCCATTAGTTGTAGGGACCTATTTATTGACATTATCCATAGGGCTTGTATTAGATTTACATAACTGTTACTACAATCCTAATTTGACTAGGAATATAATTTCTAATTCTTGTTTGACAAGGATGGATATTCATTTTTTATTTAAAGGACAATAGTTGTTCGTTTTATAAAAATGAGTTGTTTTATGGTAAAGCAACAATATGTAATGGTTTGTATGTCCTTGATGTTGATACTCCTATCAGTAACATAAATACTAAGCGACTTAAATCAGATGATTTAAATAGCACTTATTTATGGCATTGTCGCCTTAAGCCATATAAATGAAACTCGCACATCCAACTTGTATAGAGCTGGATATCTTAGCACATTTGATTATGAATCATATGGTGCTTGCAAATCTTGTTTGCTTGGCAAAATGACTAAGTCTCCTTTTAAAGTAAAAGGAGTGAAGGCCACAAAAGTGCTAGGGTTTGTGCACATTGATGTATGTAGACCCATGTCTACCCAAGCTAGAGGTGGATATGTCTACTTCATAACCTTTACTGATGATAGATCATGTTTTGGTTATGTGTATCTTATGAGACACAAATATGAGGCTTTTGAAAAGTTCAAATAATTCATATTTGAAGTAGAAAAACAAACTAGAAAAAGTATCAAAGTACTTTGATTAGATCGAGGTAGTGAATGTTTGAACAGTGAGTTTCTAGATCATCTGAAGCAGAATATGATTCTCTCACAATGGACTCCACCTGGAACATCAGAGATGAATGGTGTGTCTAAAGGAGGAATAGGACTTTGTTGGACATGGTCTGGTCCATGATGAGTCGCGCTGAACTCCCTATTTCATTTTGGGGATACGCACTCCTCACTGCGATCTTTGTTTTGAACAGAGTTCTAAGTAAATTAGTTACTCAGACTCCATATAAGATATGGAAAGGAAAGAAGCCAAATTTGTCTTTCCTTAAGATTTTGGGTTGTCAAATTTATGTTAAACGTGTTGACAGTAATAAGCTACAACCCAAATCGACGAGATATCTATTTGTGGGATATCCAAATGGATATTACTTTTACCACCCATGTGAACAAAAGGTGTTTTGTTGCCAAGCATGTGGTGTTCCTTGAGAAGGAATTCTTAGATGTTGTGGCTAGTGGGAGGAATGTTAAGCTCGAATAAGATTCGAGGCAAACCACAAACAAATACTCCCCTCCAGGAACCCGAGAAAGATCAGACACAAGAAGTTGTGTCAACTCCCCAACCTTCTACACAAGAACCTCATTGGTCGATGAGGGTTCGTCGCGAGCAAGAGAGATATGGATTTCTCATCTCGGCACATGGAGATGTGCTTTTAGCTGAGAACGATGAGTCTACTACCTATGATGAGGTAATGTCTGGCATTGACTCTAGGTTATGGCAGATGGATGACAAAACAGCTTTCCTTAAAGGAAACCTGGTCGAGGATGTGTATATGACACAGCCTGACGGTTTTGTTACTCATAAACATGAAAATAAGATTTGCAACTTGCAAAGGTCCATTTATGGCTAAGGCAAGCATCCCGGAGTTAGAATCAATGTTTTGATGAAAAGATCAAAAGTTTGATTTTTCACAAAAGGAAAGTTGATCCTTGTGTTTACAAGAAGGTTAGTGGGAGCGTGGTGGTCCTTTTAGTCCTACATGTGGACAATATATTGCTCATAGGGAATGGTGTTCCCATGATGCAATTAGTTAAAATATGGCTTTCAAAATATTTTCTCTATGAAGGATTTGGGAGAAGCAGCCTACATTCTAGGAATAAGAATCTATGGAGATAGATCCAGGAGGTTGCTAGCACACTCCCATAGCACGTACATTGACAGGGTGCTAAAGAGGTTTAGCATGGAAGATTCTAGGAGGAGAAGTCTTCCCATGTCACATGGAATACATCTCTCCAAGGCTATGTGTTTGAAGACACAAGATGAGAGAGATAGGATGAGTCGAGCACCATATGCCTTGGCTATTGGCTCGATCATGTATGCCATGTTATGTATGAGGCCTGATATCGCATATACTATGAGCATATGTAGTAGATATCAAGCTGATCCAGGTAAGAAACACTGGATTGTTGTGAAAAACATTCTTAAGTACTTGTGAAGCACTAAAGAGATGTTTTTACCATATGGAGAATGAGAGCATACCATGAAGGGGTTCATGGATGCCAGTTTCCAATTCGACCATAATGATTTTAAATCATGTACAGTCAAAATTCATATTCTGCCTATATGGCTGGGCCATGAGTTGGAAGAGTTCCAAGAAGAGATAGTGGCAGATTTAACAACTGAAGTCGAATACATAACAACCTTCGAAGAAGCTAAGGAGGTTGTATGGATCCGTAAGTTCATTGATGAACTTAAAGTGGTGTCCAGCATTGTTGATCCAATAACAGTTATTGTGACAACAATGGAGCCATCGCGCAAGCGAAGGAACCACGGTCTCATCAACGGACCAAATTTGTATTGCGACATCACCATATGATAATGGAGATTATCAACTGAGGTGACATATATAGAGAAAGTGTCGACGGATGACAACGTCATAGATCCCTTGACTAAAGCTCTATCCCAGGAGAAACGTGAAAGTCATGTTCGATCATCAGGTATAAGATACATGAGTGATTAGCTCTAGTGCAAGTGGGAGATTGTTAGTGTAGGTGCTCTAGACCCAATCAGATTGGGCATGTCGTACACTGACAATTGTAATCATGTTATTATTTGAATAAGGAGTTGTTCAAATTCACAAGAAGTCATTCTATTAATTTCTTGTTATTATTGTAATAACCGAATGAAACTAGATAGAAGTCCATATGATGTATACTGTGATTAATCTATAAAGATGTGAGATGATGCATCACAGTTTCTAGACATCATTAAACGTCCCAAGTCGTAGCAATGTCAAGAATGGACATTGACAATTGCGGTAAGACTTGTATGTGCTATGTTTTTGCTATGTGATAGCAATGGGGGTCTCACACCAATAGGCATGGGGATGCCTAGACAAGTACATAGGTGACCAATGTTGGAGAACGTGTCACTGGACATGACTCGCCATGAGAATCCATTTTGGTTAAATGTTGATGGAATTCTCATACGAGATGGGTGTAACTAATCCTTGGACCTGAGGTTGTCACGGTCATCTCATAAGAAGATCGGTATGCTTTGACATCGTTTCGATGGGCCTAGACAAAGGCTGCATGTGGGCGATCGTTGGGTATATCGTGAGGCTTATGGAGATGGGTGTATAACCAAGATGGGACTCGTCTATCCCTTGATAGAGGATGATGTATCTAAGGCGCCTTCGGTGGATATTCACTTTAAATCCATGGCCATGGTGAAGGAGATCAATAAAAAGTTATTAATTTACTTTCTAATTAAGTGAAGATATCCGGAAGACCGAAGAAAACTCATGTGATCGTTATCAAGCAACACATCGCTATACTTGAGATCACATAAGATACATTGACGAGAGGATCGAATTACACGGTAACCATACTCGTGAAAGGTTATTTGCGGATTATGAATCCTTCTGAATGATTTGGTAGGCATGATGCCTTGCTAGAGGCCAATCTTGTCTTATGTGTTTGTACTGACACATTGCCAACATATTCGGAAGCCTAATGAGTCATACACAATAGGCATGGTCCCTGGCTTAAACCAAGAGAGTGGACGTATGGTTAAGTGGGACACTTCGACAAGAAGTTTTGTCGTCGTAGGTTCTCACGGAAAAAGAACAAATAGACGTAATGACGTCGATATGACGAGGAGTCATCATAATGGAAAGAGTTTCCTAAAAATGGCAATTGATTAAATTAGGAAGGAGTTTCTAATTTAATAATTTTCTATTTGTTGGAGTGGCAAATAGGAAATAAAATATATTTGGGCTTAAGTTAATATTTGGACTAAATTAGATTTGGGCCAAATATTAAATTAAATATTATATTTGGACTAAATTGGATTTGGGCCAAATATTAAAATAAATATTATATTTGGACTAAATTAGATTTGGGCCAAATATTAAATATTATATTTGGATCAAATTAGATTTGGGCCAAATGTTAAATAAATTATATTTGGGCCATAATATTTTATTTAACCTATAAAAGGATTGGGCCATTTAATTATATTTCTAGTTGGACTAGAATAAGCCCACTTAATATTCTAACTTAAATTAGAATTAATGGGCTAGCCCAATCCATTAGGGTTTTAGAAACCCTAGGATATTTCATTATAAATATCCTTTTATAGGTTGCCCATTATTGTAGTGATTTTTGGTGTCGTTTTTCAAGAGTTGAAAAATGTATTGCCGTTCACTCTTCCCGTTTCTTTTTGGCATCAATTTGAAACGTGGGCGTTCTTTTACCGTTTATACACAAGCCGCGCAAAGGAGAAGGAGCTAGCACTCCTATTCCGCTCTCCTTGCCAACAGACGCGTGTCGCGTATCACGAGTTAGAGGCTGGACGCTTGGACGGCTCGAATCCGCGAACGACTTGATAATCTAAAGGTTAGATTTATTTATTTGTTTGTGAATGATTTAATTTCGACGTTGATCCAATCGCCGGGATCGGGGTAAGGTTCAAAATTTTGAACTACGCTGCTTGCCCCATAGCGATCTTGCTTAACTTTCAGCTTTCCCGCCATTCATGGACTTCTCCCTTTCGATTTTTTGGGGCACCACACTTACGTTTGGGTCGACCACACCCAACTGTTACTCGTCTTTTTTACAATCTCCCTGCTAGACCGAGGTGTATAGGTGCACCCTTGGCAAAGTAACGGCGCCAATCCCTAATCTCAAACCCATGCAACGTATGTCAGGGCCTGCTCCCGGATATACCCTCTAGCATAGGACACCCAAAAGAGAGCCCTTCCAAAATGGAATACAGAGCAAACATATCCAAAAACTTCATATTATAAACGAGCTCACTTCTACTAGGAGCGATAATCTTTCTTACGACATTTCTTTAGGCTTACAAGCCATACAATTCTCAAAATAAATAAAGGGCCCATAAACATACAAAAGAAATAACCTTTGACACTGGCCCTCCTCACACGTCACAAAAAATCTTTAGGTCTGGGGAGATCTCTAAACACGACTGAACTCAACTTCAAGCCCCACTAGACTTTCTTTTTGCTATAGATTTTCCCTTATTTGAAATAACAACAAGCATAAATATAGCAAAGGGAATAAGATAGATTGATCTCTGAAGGCATGCGTAAGATAAGAGTCAATGGAAGACTTCTACCCGACATTTAAAAACAAATCTTTTGATCATGCCTTCCTCTTTAATAATATCTCAGAAATTTGTATTTTATCACTTAACAACAATGCACACATTTAATTCATAGAGTAATATTCTCACAATTTACGCAATGGCATAACACTTTTTTTCCATACATGACTCATAGCAAGAAGTCATCAACCCATGCTCATGCAACATTATATAATGATAGAAATACATGCCCACTCTGGCCCTCTAGGCCTCGACATCCATGAGACTATGCGAATACATATATAGCAAAATTCATCAACCACCCACAGTGGCAAAAGCATTGCCTACTGAATTTATGGCCACCTTACCCGCGTCAGACGCTCAATGGGATATCCCGTCTCACACTTGTGGAACTTAACTGCCACACCAAAATAATAATAAGAGGTGCAAAGATAATGATAGCAATGCATCACACAAGAAAAGAGATTTTCGTGGACATGCCAACCAAAAATATTAAGTAACAACTTCCCAAAACATGATCGTTATGGTTAATATAGATTTAGGAAAGGCTTAACCGACTCAAACCATAACTAAAGTATATGATATTATATATCAAATTAAATCTCTTGAAGTCTAGTTTATGAAGCTTCAAACGAATCGCAATTCCGAGTTCTACATCAAAAGTATGGCCGAAATAGCGAAGCACGCACATTGTAGTCAAGTTGCGACCGAGTCGACTCGCCTGAAACCAAGTCGACTTGGGCCAAGTTGACTTGACCTCCTGGACGAGTAGACTTGGCTGAAAACAGGAAAAAAATGCTAAAAGAAACCAACTTCGGCTGAGTCGACTTAACCCACTAAGTTAACTCGACGTAACCCGAAATGCACAAAATGAATACAAAACACCCAAAACCACCCATGGCTAATCCCCTAACCCCCAAGTTGTGTAATACCCCATATTACATGATAATGGAGAATAATAATTTTTAGTGATTTGAAAGCACCTCGGGTGGTCCGGGAAGCCAAAAAGTCGGTTTTAAGAAATTAATTAATTAAAATTGTCGAATTGGCAGCATAGAGTGCCTCGGGACGTGGATGTTCAGGGAAGAGGACAAGAGATTGATGAGCGTCTCGAGATAAGGTTAATGACGCTAGAAGCAGTTCGATTGGGAATAATTTTCAGAATAAATTCTATATATACCCGAATAGGTGCCAGTACCGAATTGTCGTAGGGGACCTCCGGGAAGTTGAGGGGACCCTAGGGGTGGTCCGATTTTGCAAGTAAGACAACCCTGAGGTGTTTTCGAGTAGAGAAAAGGTCACGTGCAGGCATAGGGATGAAATCGATAATTCCGAGTAAAAGTTGGATATTAATTTTCAAAGAAATTGAGTTGGGAGTGGCTTGATGATAATTAATTTAAGACATGGAAGGTCCAAGTGCTATTATTAAAATCCCAAGTGTAATTAAATTTCCTTAATTATAATTATGGAAAATTTGAGGGATTAATAAGTAATTTATGTGTTTATATGTATATATATATATGCGGGTGCGTGAGTTGCTGTGGAAGATTTCAAAATTTGAAATGAAAAATCAGAGAAAGAGAAGAGAGCTCGTGAGGGCAGAGGATGAGTGTAACACCCCGCTCCCACTTACGGGTGTTACTCGTGAACAATTGCCCGAATTGTCCACCTGCCCGGCCTTTGGTGAAGGGCGGACCATGTTTCAAGATGAAATGCCCTAGGTGGGAACTAGGTTCGTCCTTCCCTTCCCTCAGCCCTAGGATTCATTAGCGGAATTGAGCTTCAACCACACCGCATTTGGTTGAAAGAAAACTCATGAAGATGCCCAACAGCCATTTTTTTAATTACATTTAATTCTTTTTCTATTCAAGAATTTTACTGGGCTCCATAAATCACCATTAAAATCAATCCATTGGTTGACTACCAGTTTTGGAGGGAAAACTCAAATTTTCAATTTTCTAAAATTTCGGTATTTTCTCCAAAATGCTTGAAAAATCCCTTTATTTTGAAAATTCCTCTGGGGCCCAAAAATCAATTTAGAATTGCCCCTTAATTCCCCCAAATTCCAAATTTTAAAAAAATTTGGCCGACGAGGCCCGTTGGCACTCCCTGGCCCGTGCGGGGCCCCGCTGGGGGCTGGTCGTGCATACTGTCCGCGCGCGCGGCCACTGCCACCCGCGCGCCCGGCCTCCTGATGTTCTACCCTTGTGTTTAGTTTTGATGATGAAAAACAATACCTTGTTTTATCCCTAAGTCATGAGTCAAGTCTATGGTTTTCAACAAAAATCAATTTCAAGTGCATTGTTAAAATGAAAACCAAAAAGATTTATGATTTTCTATTTTAGTTAGAGATTTGCAAAGTCAAGTTTTTAGTCTTAAAAGAATCTCCTAAAATGATTTTCAAATTAGCTTTGAAGTCATTGGTCAACATAGAGCTAAAATTGTTCTAAGGCAAAAGACCAACTTGAACATAAATGTGTTTGATGAAAATTCAATCTTAAGTATGAAAAATCATTTATGTTAATCTCATTCTTCAGAATAAGCTTTCATATTTTGAAGCATGCATGAAAGGTTTTGGTTTGAAACTTAATCGTATGAAAAAATCCTTTAGTTCATGCATCATGTCTTGAAACTCGTTTTGATAACGCTTCAATATTTTTCTAAGTCTGGAAGACTAGCACCTTATAAGGAGACATATATGAAAATGTTTTCTTTTTAGAAAACTAACTCCCGGTAATTCAATAACTAACATTCATTAGTGATAAAATGATTTTTAACGAATTTTTCAAGAAATGAAAAGTATATATCTTGGAGGTGATAAAATCGCAAAATCCTAAGTTCCTACTAAAATCCAAATTCTATTTTTTTATTCTTATGGATTTTGATTTTTTAGATATTTTTATTGAATCCAAATGGGGGGTACTTTCTTATTTACATTTATGTATTAAAGTAAATGGAAGGTAAAATATAAATTAAACAAAATGAGGACAGTCGACTATGCTTGTTCAGTCGACTATGTTCATTTTACATAGTCGACTATCCAAATGGTGATGTTTTGTATTAATCAAGTGTGCTTCTACATGTTATCTGTTAAGTTTCCAGATTTTCCAAGAAGATAGTCGACTATGCATAAGGATAGTCGACTATGCTTGTTCAGTCTGTCGACTATATCTTGCATCTGTCGACTATTTTTGCATCTGTCGACTATTGTGAAAGGATAGTCGACTATGCTATTTCATCTGTCGACTATGTTTGTTCATGAATTTCAAAATTTTCTTTGTAAATTTTGATCTGTCAACTATGTAAAATGATCTGTCGACTATGGGATTTTTTGTGTTATAAGATAGTCGACTATGCTTTTCTGTCTGTCGACTATGGCTAGTTTTATTTGATAAAATAGTCGACTAATCTATTTTCTCTGTCGACTATGTGTTTCGCAAAAAGCTTCCAATGGCTATTTTTTCAAATCCCAATGGCTCCAAACGACTATATTTCTCTTCAACTTTGTGGGACACTTATATATACATGTCATGGATGATCAAGAGAAGGCTAATGGACGGAAATGAGATGATCTAAATATTACAAATAATTTTATTTGTGCTTACAGTGTTCTCTGTGCTTTCATTGTTATATTTTTCTATGCAAGGCTTTGTTCTATCATTGTAAATCTATTCTTAAGCCTAGTTTTCATTGTGAGAGAACTTGTAACTAAGAGTGTTAACTCTTAGCTTCTCTCTTTCATTTGTATCGTTGTTATTTTCCTAGCTTGTGTAGCTAGAGGGTCCATTTGAGTGGGAGGTTGTAATTCCTAGTCTCGGACTAGAGGACCTACTCGGGTTGAGTAGGGGGTTGATAGTGGATGGTTTGAAAAATCCTTAGTGAGGAGCTAAGGTAGTGGATTAGGCTTGGGTTAAGCCGAACCACTATAAATCTTTGTGTTCTCTCTTGCTTATGTTTTTTGATTTGTTTATCATTGCTAGCTTTTCATTATCCTCACTTGCATTGAATTTTTATTTTCAATCAAAAGGATTTCAAATTTTTAAATCAAGTTTTTAAAATAACCAATTCACCCCCCATCTTGGTGTGTGCCATAGCACTTCCTGGTCTAACACCTCCCACGTGGCCCTGCCTACGTGCGCGGGGCTGCTGCTGGCTGCTTCCAAAATCTTTTTTTTTTTTTTTCTTTGGGCCTTCCTAACCCAAACTTCCCAGAAAAATAATTTAAATAAAATACTTCACTTTCATCAAAATTTTGTCTCTATTGTCCAACAAAATCCTTTTAATTTACATCTTGGTTGCTTCCCACAACACACCTAACAATGAGGCTTTCACCCAACCTAGGCTTCAACATGCCATAAGCCAATGCCTTATTTCAAAATAAAATCAAACATTCCAAAATATAGATTACACACATGATCTTAGGCTTGAACAAGCCATCACCAACCAAATAAATTTACATCTCATAAATCAAACACAACAACATAGGTTTCCATAAGCCATAACATACACTTGAATCTTCTTTCCATGCTTCCACATGCCATTCCACCATTTCCTTTACTTTACCATGCTTTCACAACCTACATGTGAGGGTAAAATCTCATGAGCTATTAAGCTCAATAAGGGTGCAATGTAAAATAAATATGAACATAACAAGTTTATATGATGCCAAATGCATGCAAGTGTGGCTAGGTTTCTTTGCCCTCAAAACCCTTCAAGGTTAGAGGCAATCAACCCACCATTTCAACCATGTTCCCAAACTAACTTATGGCCATAAGTCTCATGAACATAAAAGAACATACCAAATGCAACATATACATTTATGAAACATACTTACAACCTATTGCAAGGCCACCCTCCCATGGGGCCATCCCTAACCTCATTCTTCTCCTTGAATCTTTAAAAATCTCCTTGCTTCATTGCCTTCAACCTTTGCTCTTTCTCAAGAAACCTCTTAAAAAAAATAAGGTAGCTAAGCCACTAAACAAGAATGATAAAAGGATTTTTCTCTAATAGAATAAGGTAGAAATCTTACCTTTGCATTCTTCCTTTCATCTCCATTCTTTCCTTCCTTCTTCATTTATTTCTTCCATGAGAGACTTCTTCCTATCTCTCTTCTTTCTTCCTTCAAGACTCTTCAAATGGCAAAAATTTGAGACTAAAGCACT
This sequence comes from Diospyros lotus, assembly GCF_014633365.1. NCBI lineage: Eukaryota > Viridiplantae > Streptophyta > Magnoliopsida > Ericales > Ebenaceae > Diospyros > Diospyros lotus. The sequence continues at coordinate 25,696,778 of NC_068342.1, forward strand.
CTATTCCCTTTTATACTACTCTTGTCTTGAAATCTCACTTTCAAGACTTCATCTTAACCCTTGATTTTCATTTTCTTTTTGAGAGAAAATCCCAACCACACAAGGAAACACAATCCATGCCATTTCCTCTCTTTAAATTTCAACCATTGGATTATTTTGCCTTTACAAGACTTAATCTCCACACTTGAAAGGAAGCACAATCCATGTGCCTTTCAAAGAATTAATCTTAGCCATCTAAAATTAGTCTTTAAATTAAATCATTAATATGTTGGCAATCATTGCCAACTTTCAAGACTAAATGTTGGCCCTTAGATCATTTCCAATTCCAAGAATCAATCTCATCCTTCCAATTTTTCATTTCTTTCCCATTTAAATTAATGGGACTATTTTCACCCATCACATTTGAGAGACATAAATACTTTCTTATGTATTTAAATAAATCCCATAATTTCTAAAGCATTAATGCATGACTAATTTAATTTCTTTTTGGATTTTCTTTTTATCCAAACCATCATGCCTCTCTTTAAATACTTGAAAGACTAATTTCAAATCTTTTGCATTTAATTAAATCACTCCATTTATACTTGAACAAGACTTTGCCAAGTGTCACTTTTAGACATTAACCTTGGCTTCCAAGCTTCCATCTCCACCATCCATGTGACATTACCACATTTATTCACCAATTTAGGAAAAAATAATTATTTTCTCAAATAATTGCATATTCTCCATTTCCCTATTTTTCATAATTAAATTCCTTTATGGAATTAATTCCAAAATTCCCCAAATACCTTTTTATGAATTATTAATCCCATATATCTCCACATAAATACAAAATTGAGATTTAATTCATTTACTCACCTAATTCCACATAGGAATTATTTCCAATTTACCAAAATATCCTTTATATTGGACTTTACTATCCAAATTACCAAAATGCCCCTATCTCATAGGGCACCATCATTCTCAAAATCTTTCACATTCTCAAGGGCAATTTTGGAATTTTCTCACCTCTATTCTCATTTTCTTAACACCGGGTGTTACAATGAGAGAGGCCGAGACTGGGATAAGGGGGATCGAGATGGTGAGAGAAGGCCGATTAGTGACCGGTCAAAGACGCTGAACTAGCAACCAGCGGGTCGAGGCAGCACCAGCGGCCGAGCAATGGCACTGGGTGGAGCAGCAGTGGCTGAGGTGCGCGAGTAACCGGTGGTTGTGCGGCTGTTGAAGGCGACCGATGAGCAAGCGAGCAGCTGTGGCAAGGCAGCCATGAGCTTCGACGATCATCCATGGCAGCAATGCGCAGAGGAGATCGATGCTGGCAGCGGGCTCGCGGTGGTTTAGGGCGGTGCGATGCGGTCGGTGGTGGCGCCGTCAGGCGATGGCAGTCGACGGGAAGGTGAGGCAGCCGATGGAGCAAGCGGTTGGCGAGGCTGGCTGTGCGCAGGCGCAAGGAAGAAGAAGAAACAGGTTGTGCGCGGGAGAAGGCAGTGAAGAAGAAGAAGAAGAGTGGAGGAGGAGAAGAAAATAAGAAAAGAAAAAAAAAATAAAAAGAAAGGAAAATAAATAGAAAAGAAAATATGGAAAATGGAGAAAATAGAGGGAAAATAGGAGAAATTTTGGAAAAATTCTAGAAATTATTTTGTGGCCCAAGGAGAGTGCCGGAAGCTCGAAAAGGAGATTTGGGCGCAAGATGGCAATATAGAAGGCAAGGCCGGTGGGGGCGTTTGTCTGATTTTCTCCTCCAAATGGATTAAGGTAATTTAATAATTTCTTTTCTAGTTATTTACATTATGTGGAATAATGTAATGTGAAGAGTTGGGTTGGATTAAACCCTTGATCGGGATTGATAGGAAGTTATTGCCAGATAATTTTGCGATGTGTGGCAAAATATGAGCCCCGGTTTAATGTTTGTTGTATTGTGGGGTTTTTGTGTGACTGGTATATAGGTTCAACTAGAGAAGCGGTGGTCCTAGAAGAGTTCGAAGCAAGCTAGCGTTCTCACTTTCGGCAGATGAGGCTTCGAGCCAGGTAAGGGATGGCCCCACGTGGAGGTGGCCTTGCAAGTTGGTAAATATGTTTGATAATGTTTTTATGTAGCATTTGTATGTAGTGGTTATCACTTGCATGATGTGAGATCTAGTGGACCTATGGCCATATGGAGGACTAGTGTTGTGGGGGCTGATAGGTTGATGCCTTAAACCTTGGTAGGTTGTGAGGATGAATAGGCCTAGCCTCATTTTCATGCATTTGGCATACATAAACATGGTTATATTCATATTTACATGCATTGCACCCTTACTGAGTCTTTGTGACTCATGAGGTTTTACCTCATGTGTAGATGATGCGAGTCCAGATGCAAGCAGGGATGGTGCTGGGAGGCTGTTGTGGCAACTAGCATCGTTGCACGAGATGTGTGGATGTGTATTTTCTTATATGTATTCATGTGTTTGAATGTAAGCGTATTGAGCACTAGAGGTATCTAGTTGTTGTAATCATAATAGTGTGATAGATGATTGTGAGTCTGCGTGATGTATATGTGGCTTTAGTTGTTGAAACCAAGTTCGGACGGAGTAAAGAGCAGTGAGGTATGTTCTCATAAATCCCCAATACTCAGTGAAGTGTTTGATATGCTAGCTTTGTGCCTGGGTCACCTTTGGTTTGCTATAAGGCGAATTGAAGAGAGGTGAAGTTCACTCGGGTTTCAGTCCGTTGTGTTCTCTTGTTTGAGTTGGGACTGATTCCTGAGTGGAGCGAAGGGAAGAACAAAGCCTAGTTCCCACCTAGGGCATTTCCTGTTGAAACATAGTCCAATTCTTCAGTTGTGGTTCATCGGGTGAGTAATCCGATCGATTATTTACCAGTGGCGCCCGTAAGTGGGAACGGGTCATTACAAGTTTCCATTCCATGAATGAAAGATGGGGAAGAACAAGCCTTATAGAGACCCCAAAACAAGACCCAGTGACCTCTATGAAAGAAACCCACATTTAAGAAAAGATGGAAACAAACCATTTAACTCAAGTTTTCAAAACACCATTTAGAGATATGAACATATCAACTTAGCCAAACATAAAGATATTGTTGCCTAGAAAAATACCCAAGAGGGGGTGTGAATTAAGTTTTTCAAAAATTAATAATTTTATCTCTTTGGAAAACTCTTAAATTTGTGATCTTAATATGTGGTGGTTGTAGTAGAATTGAAAATAGTAAAATCATACAACCACACAGAACAAGAGAAATTTATAGAGGTTCGGCTCTAAAGAGCCTACTTCTCTCTCTCAAGATTTAGCTTGAGGCTCTCAAGACTTAACTTGAGGTTCCACTAAGGAAAATCAACATTAGCTTTTAATTGGAGTTAGAACCAACATACAATCTCTTGCTTAAGCAAGAACTACTAGCATACTATTATCAAATACAATCTTCTCACACAACAAGTGAGTAAAAATAACAAACTTACAACCAGAGACAATTACAAACAAGTCACAAATAGTTGAGAATTCCACCGGCCAACACACTTCCAGCACTTCGAACTTTCTCACTCTTATTTGAATGCTCTATCAAATTTGTTCTATCTTGAGCCTCCATACTTACCCTATATATATACATCTTCCAAATACACTAGCCATTAAAGAAAAGGTTAATATGAAATTAGAAATTTAAAAAATGTTTAAGCTTTCTCAAACAATTAGAAAACATGTCTCACCTTTAATTCAAAATAAATTTATTTTTTTCATGAGAAATCAAGATTTGAAAATTTAAATATAACCTTTTGAGACATAAATGATTAAAACAAGAAAACATGTCTAAAAACAATTCTCCTTTAATTCAAAATGAATTTACTTTTTGCATGAGTAAGAGAAAACATGTCTAAATATAATTCTCCTTTAATTCAAGATTTGAAAATTCAAATATAAACTTTTGAGACATAAATGATTAAAAGAAGAAAACATGTCTAAAAATAATTCTCTTTTAATTCAAAATAAATTTACTTTTATATGAAAAAGAGAAAACAGGTCTAAAAGTAATTCTCTTTTAATTTAAAATAAATATACTTTTTGAATAAGTAAGAAATGCATTTATCAATAAATGAAAATTCAAACATAAACTTTTGAGACATAAATGATTAAAACAAGGAAACATATTTAAAAACAATCCACCTTTAATTCAACATAAATTTACTCTTTGTAGCCACTTTTAATTCAAAATAAATTTATTTTTTATATGAGAAAGAAATATATTTATATCATAAAAATATTTTTGTTATCATCAAAATCGTATTTACTTACCCTTGAGCTTAACAGATATAATCTTGCATCAAAAGATAAGAGAAATGAAGAGGGATGCTTGCCTTTTATATTCATAATTGAAAATTTTCGATAAAAATGAGCCCCTCACGCGCCCTTTGAGGGTGGCCCACGCGCCTTCACTCACAACCGTGATAGCACTGCATCACTTTCGTATTTCGACCATATCTCCCTCATTTTAACTCTGATTTGACCCCTGTTTGAACCTACAGGTCTCTCTCTTCTCTCTCTACAGGAATATTAAAACAAAATTGGGCTCACCTTGCCTTTTTATGACTATTTGGGACGAGTTCTGACGAAAACCCAAAACTACAGCGAGGCTCGTTCTTCTTTGATTTCTTCCATTTTTCTTGCAGAATTTTCTCCCATCTCTTAAGAACAAGCTCCTCACCTTAGAATCCCTCAAGCCTCAAACTCCCTTGGAAATATTTGAGAACAACTCATGGTCCTTATTTATAGATTTCTCGGACCAATCACATGACGCCACTTGTCTCTTGATAAGCTTTGGACTCTAAAGACTCAAAACTAGAATTGAATGTTGCTTGAAATCCAAAGCCATATTGGATTTAGTTTTGAAATCCACCAATCACATGATGCCACTTGTCCCTTGATAATCTTTGTACTCCAAAGACTCAAAACTAGAATTGAATTTTGCTTGAAATCCAAAGCCATATTGGATTGAGTTTTGAAATCTAAAACTAATACCCCACACTTCTTCCAAATGCCATTTTGACCCTTATTTTAAGTCCTCAAGGTTTGATATTTTACCACATGAACTCCTAATTTAATCCTTATTTCATTTGAATAATTCTTTAATTACAATTACACCCTCAAATATCAAATTAATTCTCATTGAGATATTTAAAATCCAAAATCAATAACTCAAAGCTTACTCGATAAGGACGATTTTATCTCTACACCCTCTCAGGACCTTTGTTTCGTCTTGAAACCATCTCAGGGTTGATCGTTATGAAAAAAACAAAGCTTCCTTATGGTTCCGTTGACTTCTCGGAAGCCCCCTATGATGATTTGATTTTTTTCAGCCTGAATCGAAGCTGTATTTTAGTTGTACCAAAAACCATCTCAATTCCAATTTCTTTTAATACCATAAATCCAATGTCAGGATGCTCATCGAGACCATATCTATTTTCTTAGGCATTTACACTCCAGGGCATTCCATGCAGTCGAAGCTGTATTTTAGTTGTACCAAAAACCGTCTCAATTTCAATTTCTTTTAATACCATAAATCCTATCTCGGGATGCTCGTCGAGACCATATCTGTTTTCTTAGGCATTTACACTCCAGGGCATTTCATGCAGTCAATTCGGTACTTGTAACTTTAAAAAATTATACTTAAGTCCTTAATCATTTAATAATTACACCTATGACCCAAGTTAAAATTACTCATAAGCCCTTTTGAAAATTTGGGATATTACATCCATGTCATCTCAAGTCTAAGGACTAGTTGCACATCCGTAGGTAACATTAAATCATTGACCCGTGAGATATAAGCCATGTGATTTAATGTTAATAGTCCCGCTCAGTGAACTCGTTCTTGTAACGAGCACCCATTCATCTTCTTTCTATATCTCATATAGAATGACACGAGACTCACCAACCTTATCTTTCAGTATTTCATGATGTTTTGCCTTTGATATAGTTTTGATGATGAAAAATAATTATATTTTTGATAATGAAATTATTAATGATTATTATCTTGATGCACCAAATTAAATGAACTCATATTATTTCCCCAAAGTTTTTCATATTGGTTCTCAAGTTTCAAAGATGTTTGGTCAAAGTATTTTCCAATATATATGTGTTGTTATGATTTAAGAGATTAGAAAAATAAAGTATTAAATTTCAATTAAATCTCAAAATATTGAAAAATGAAGTTAAAGGAAAATTTATCGCATTTGTCAACTAAGTGGCCATGATCTATCGACTAAGCCTTAGACTCTGTCGACTAACAGAACCAATGTATTGGTACTGTCGACATAAGGCTTCAATTTGTAAACTACGTCTTATATTGTATTGTGATTTTGTAGACTAACTCATTTATTCTGTTGACTTAGTCTTGTAATTGGCTTGAATCTGTCGACTAACCATTTTCTTCTATCGACAGTTTGTGTCTCTGACAGCTTCCAACGGCTAGTTTGTCTTCTCCAACGGCTATATTTTTTGAATGGGCTCGAGATGCATTATAAATAGAAGATAGATGGATGACTCAAGAATTGCAAGAGAGTTCATTACAAGCATACAAGTGTTTATTCTTCAAGAGCTTCATTATTTTATTCATTTTTCTCTCAAAGGCTTTACATTCATTTTGTATCACTTGTTTTACAAATCTTGTGATTTTTGATAGATCTTCTAATCTAAGAGTTTCATCTCTTAGAATTTATTTTTTGTATTACTTCTTGTATTTCCTAGCTTATAAGCTAGACGACCTACTTGTGTACAAATAGGAGATTTGTAATTTCCTAGTCTTGGACTAGAGGGCCTACTTGGATCAAGTAAGAAGTTTTAGTGAATTGGTTTAAAATCCTTAGTATGAGATAAGGTAGTGAATTAGGCTTTGTTTAAGCCGAACCACTATAAATCCTTTGTACATTTTTTCTTTCTCGCTTTATATATTCTTTAAGCTTTGCATTTGTTATTTTATATACATTATGTTTTAAATCACTAAAATCTCATTTGGAACAAAAAGATTTCAAGTTCTATCATCAAGTTTTAAATCACCCAATTCACGCCCCTCTTGGGTGCGTGCCATAGTATTTCAAAACCCAACAATTGGTATCAGAGCAAGGTTCCCTCTGTTTTTCATTGGTCTAAAACCTAAGGTTAAAGATCCACAAATGGGACACATTTTTGGCTCATCAAAATTTGAGGGTCAAAGCACCACTCATCCATCTTTCTTTAATGGTACTAACTTTAATTTTTGGAAATCAAGAATGCACATCTATCTTATGCAGGATACAAGACTTATGCAAGTAATTAAGAAAGGGGTTACATTGGCCGATATGGAAAATATGGAGACTTGGATAGTGAAGGAAAAAAATATATGGAGATAAACACAAGAGCCACAAACACTTTGTTTTGTGCTCTTTGCGCCGAAGAGTTCAACCTAGTCTTAACATGCAAAACGACTAAGAAGATTTGGGACAAATTGGAGGTTACTCATGAAGGCACTAGTCAAGTCAAGGAATCAAAGGTAAATTTACTAATTCATGAGTATGAACCTTTTTCTATAAAATCTTGGGAACCTATTAATGAGATGTTTACTAGGTTTAATAATATTATCACAAATTTAGAGGCTTTAGGAAACACTTTTTCAAATGGAGAGAAAGTTAGAAAAATCCTTAGAAGTCTACCCAAGGAATGGGACCCCAAAGTGACAACCATTTAAGAGGCTAAAGATTTAGATAACTTATCTTTTGATGATTTGATTGGATCTCTCATGACTCATGAGATTATGATGAAAATAGATGATAATGAGATAAGTAGAGATAAGAATCTTCTTTTCAAAATTTCACACTAATCTAGTGATGATGATGAAGATGATGATGATTTAATGATAATTACTAAGAAATTCAAAAGGTTCCTTAATAGAAAAAAGTTGAAAGAATTGGAAAGAAGAAACCTAAGGAAGAAAAAAGGATAAGTTTGAATGGGAGAAATATAGAAATGTAGTTAAATGTTATGAATGTCAAAAGTATGGGCATATCATATCCGAATGTCCATCATTCAAGAGGTATGAGAAGAAGTTCAAGAAGAAAATGGATGATTCATTTTCTAGTGATGAATCCCAAGTGGAGGAAGTGGTCAACCTATGTCTTATGGCCAACATAGAAGAGAAACTTTCCCATTCTAGTGGTTCAATTTTAAGTTTTACTCTTGATGAATTGTATGATGCATTCAATAATTTGATGAATGAATTTGAAAATGTTAGTCTGAAAAACAACGTCTTAAAGAAGAAATTAAAATCTTTAGATAAAGAAGTAAGCTTATTAAAAGAAGAAAAAGATTCTTGGAATAATGAGAAGAAAATGTTTAAAGCTCAAAATGATGAACTTCAAGAGGAAAACAAATGTTTAAAATTATCTCTTGAAAAAACCAACAAATAGAAGAATTGAAAAATGCCCTTGAGATTAAAAGAAAATATTTTCATAAAAGAAGAAAATGGAAAGGTGGCTTTGTGAAAAGAAAACAAAATTTCACCTCACATTCTAAAATCACTTCTCATTATTGTGGTCAATGTGTGCATTTTATAAACAAATATTTTATAAGAAACCATCCTACAAGATATAAACAAATATGGGTTCCAAAAGAAATTTCAATGCTAACTATGGTGACCCCAAAGAGGGTTGGGCACCAATCTTGTGGATGAGTTATTTTTGTAGGTTTGCTTGACATCCAAATGAAGCTCAAAGTGAAATCTTTATGGATGAATCAAGCATGAAGGAAAGGGGGATGAAGGAGAAAATCAACCCCAAAAGATGCTCATCTTTTTTGCCAACCAAGAGTAAGAGAGATTGTTAAATTCAATCTTGATGGTATGTTTTCTATCCCTAAACTCTCCATGTGTTATGATGATTTTGAATCATGTATTGCCTTTATGATTTTACTTAGAATTTCTATCCAAATTTCAATCATATTAGTTTCTAAAATTAAGGGAGAGTTATAATGTCGAAATGATTTTAAAATTTTATGATTTGATCAAGGGGGAGAATAAATCTTTTGATATGTGTTATTAAGGGGGAGTTTGTAAAATTTTATTTTTCACCAATGTATTCTTACCCCATTGATATTTTGCCCAATCCCCTCCTAGTCTTGTGTTAAAATTCTTTTAAATATATCCTTTTGATTTATGACAAAAAGATGGAGATTTTTGGATATTTCATGAAATGTTTTATCATCATAAAAAATAGGGAGATTGATGTTTTGCCTTTAATACAGTTTTGATGATGAAAAACAATTGTATTTTTGATGATGAAATTATTAATGATTATTATCTTGATACACCAAATTAAATGAACTCATATTATTTCCCCAAAGTTTTTCATATTGGTTCTCAAGTTTCAAAGATGTTTGGTCAAAGTATTTTCCAATATATATGTGTTGTTTATGATTTAGGAGATTGGAAAAATAAAGTATTAAATTTCAATTAAATCTCAAAACATTGGAAAATAAAGTTAAAGAAAAATTTGTAGCATTTGTCGACTAAGTGGCCATGATCTGTTAACTAAATGACTTCATTCTATCGACTAAGCCTTAGGTTCTGTCGACTAACATAATCAATGTATTGGTTTTGTCGACAGAAGGCTTCAATTTGTAGACTAAGTCTTATATTGTATTGTGATTCTATAGACAAACTCATTGGCTTGTAATTGGCTTGAATCTGTCGACTAACCATTTTCTTTTATCGATAGTTTGTGTCTCTTAGGTGGTGCGCGAGAATAGAGGATTTGCACAAGAATAGAGGCAATGCGTGTTTTTTGAGGTATTCCGAATTTTGTGCAAAATGTGAGAGTTCCTACCCCAAACTTGGTTTTGTGAGACTTCTATACTACAAATCCTATTTTTGTTCTCTTATGTGAGAATCCTGTTGCATGAAACATGTTTTGCAAAGTTCTTATTCGTAAACTCTTGTTGCTTTCTTTCGTGAAATTATGTTGCAGATATGAAATGTGTTTTCTTGAAAAATATATGCCATTGGTTTTCAACTATTGCATTTATAAAATCCGTGTGGCTATACTGTTGTATCTATCTATTGATAGCCGAAGGCAAAAGTCGGATATCCCCTGAGAGGCGCTATGTGTGAGCCATCGAGAAAGCTCTCGTGGGGAAGGCCGTGAGTCTAGGGGGCAATGGATATGGTACTTACATGAGTTCTATAAGGTTGGGTCAAGATGGCATGGTTAGGGACCTCCCGAGAGGCGCTATGCATGCGCCATTGAGAAAGCTCTCATTGGAGGTTAGCTATGTTTGCAAGGCACTTCGGAGTAGTCCTCGTATTTTTCCTCATACATTTTATACACATTCATTCATTTATATAAACTGTTTTGGAGTTTCTCACCAGAAGATTCATCTTCTAATTGGGTTATGTCTCTGGAATATTCAAACGTTCTAGTTAGGACTTGCAGTTAGGGCAAGGAAGTGTTTGAGAAGTGATGACACTTGGTGGTGTGTCCGATGGTCTTGGCAGGATGATCCCAGTATTTTGATTCTTTAGATAAGTCTTTAGCTATGTTCCGTTGAGGATTAGTCTTGTTAAATGTAAGTATGGCTCAATGTATAATTGAGGTATTTAGTTGTTATCTCTTGATGATAAGTCTCCATGTATGTAGGCATTTGAACATGTACTATAGTACATATTCTTATTTTATGATTAAAGTGAATTCAGTTGTGTATCATATCAGGTTTCAATTATCGTTTTCGTAGTTGTAAAAGATATGCTAGGGTTTTGTTTGGAATTCGGTACGTGAGGTTTAAGAATATGTACCGTGGAAAAAGGAATTTATGTATTTATGCATTTATGTTGAGACTTAGCATAGTGACATGCTCGGTAAAAAAAAAGGGGGGGTGTTACAATACCAAACCATTCTCCATGCTTCAAAATAAGGGCTTCACAACCACTTGATGCTTACAACATACATCAAACCAAACACATAAATCCATACTTTTAAACTTCAAAATCTTTAAACTACCATTACAAACAAAACTCAAAGTCTTCTTCATGAGCTAGCATACATCAACCATTCAAGGTTTCTTTCCCCTTGGAGCTTTTAACACCTACAAAGAGGTCCAAAATGACCTTATGAGCCATTACTCAGTAAGGGTTCAATGTAAAGTAAATAAGAGCATAAGTAATCATGTAATGCAAATATGGGTAGTCATCCTAGCCTTCACAATCTTTTAAGGTGGAGGCTTCAACCAACTCCTTTCCCAAACTCCTAGTCCTCCATTTGGCCAAAGGTCCTCTAAAGCACACAAATGCATGCAACCGCAAGAAACTCATAAGCAAACACTTACTAAGCATGCAAGACCACCACCCATGGGGCCATCCCTTACCTTAAACTTCTTTAAAACTCCCATAATCTTTAGCTTCCAAGACTTATTTGTTTTCAACCCTTTAAGAAAAACAATCTTTGATCATTAAAACTATTTTCAAAACTATGGATTGAAGAAACTATAAGTCTTTCTTTCTTTAAACTCAAGGTTTACCTCTTACTCTACACTTGAGCTTCTCCTTTTCTTCTTCAAATTCACTCTCGACCAAAGAGGTTTGGCCTTCTCCTCCTCCCTTCTATTTATATTTTTTTCTTTCTTCTTATTTCTTAAATTTCTATTTTCAACTCAATATTTAATCCAAACTCTTGGATCTTATGGGATTAGAAGAATAAATCTCCACCCTTCATTACAAGCACAATCCATGTGCTTAAAAAGCTTTCAATCTTATCCATTGATCAAATAGGATTCAATCTCTACCCTAGAGAAGAAACACAATCCTTGTCTAAAGAGAAGATGAAATCTTAGCCTTTGATTTCCTTATCCAATAAGATCTCCACCATCCATTTCCTTTTATTAAACTCTATGCATATACCTATATATATATTTGGAAATCCATGCCAACTCCAAGAATTAATTTGAGCCCTTAGATCTCGCTTTCCTTCCAAGACTAATTCTCAACCATTGGATTTCTTAAACTTCAAATTTCTCACCATTTATTTAAATGGAACTATTTTCATATATATCACATTGAAAGACACATTTCACATGATTTCCTACTTAATTTAATGAGACTATTTTCCATCATAAATGCATGGCAATTTTCCATTTTCTTTTTCATTTTCCTTATTTACCATAATGATTGCTTTCATTAAATGCTAGAGTGACTCTTTTCTTTTCCCTTTTGATTTATTTTAATCACTCTTTCTACTCAAAATATCCACACACACACACACACATATATATGTTTTCCCACAAAATAATTTGCACCTCTTCTCACAAAAATTTGCCAAGTGTCATCCATATACTTAATTTGGCCATTTCTTATTCCTTTAATATCTCATATTCTTGAATGAGAATTTGCCAAGTGTCAATATTTGACACCTACTTGGCTCCCAATCCTTAATCTTGGCCATCCACTATTTCTCCATAAATCAAAAAAATTTAATTCTTCACATAGAATTTATTTACACATTTCCACCCATAATAATTCATCTTTAATGGGATAATATCCAAATTATCATATTGCCCTTCTCATCTTAAATTTAAAAGTTTCCATCGACCAACTAGGAAATTTTGGAAAGCCAAATACCTCTATTTTCATAATTTATTTAATTAATTTCACACTCACACATAGGGTGTTATAATAACTTCCAAAGATAAACCTTCAAGGTGAGAGTTCCTAACCAAAGCTTGGTTTTATTTTGGAATGCTTCTGAGTTGGAACGTAATGCTTGACATGATAGTGAGGTGATACCCAAGTTCATGCATGGTCATTTACCCTCTTAAGCAGGATTGTGTTATGTCAATGTGTCAATGTGGTTATGTTGTCTTTCGAGAGATTATTTTTTCCTGAGATATGGGTTAAGTGCTGTGTTGGATTCTCTTAGGCTGGGACATGCCGGGATTGTTGGGAATGATTTAGGTTGAGTGTATGTTGAAAAAAAAAATATGTTCCCAAAATCTCGAGTTAACGTACGCTTGGGAAAAGGCATTAGCATGAATCGCCTCGAATTCAATCAAATCATGTCCATGTATCATTTAATGTTCAACTAAATCCAAGAAATTTGAGGTACGTGGACGCGAGAGTGGCATTAGTCTTCCTTTTGCCTTAATAGTCAAAGCAAAGATTGGGGGACAATTGTTGTGCCATAGAATTCCCGAGCTTGCACCTAGGGGTATTTTGGTCAATAAGCCAAGGTGGGTGAATCCTAAAAGTGGTACCGAGCTGGGACACATTTTCCAAGAAGATTTTATGGCTAAAGAAGCATGAATAGTGGCAATGTGGTAAATAGGCATAGTTGGAGGGGCAAGGTAGTCCAAGGGAAGGATGGGTATAAAACAAAGAGGCAAAATGGGCAGTTGAGGTCTTCTTTTTGGCGTCTTCTAGAGCTCCTTGCCAAGACCTCTCCGAGAGAGATTTTCCTCTCTCGGAGAGGATCCTTCCTCTCGATAAATGGTAGAAGCCTCTCGAAGAGGCTCCCTACTCTCGACAGCTTTCCTCTCGGAAAGCCTAACTTTCTCGGTAAAAACCATCGCCTATCGGCAGCCTCTCGGTAGTGCATGGCCGCCTTTCGGTGGCCATAGCAGCTTTCTTGGCCAAAGCTGTAGTCCTTTCAATAAAGTAGAATAACCCTCTTGGAGAGGGCTACAGTTCTCTCAATGATCGCTCTCTCTGGCCATGTCTTCGCTCTCGATAAGGCAGTAGCAGTTCTCGGCTATGGCTGCAATTCCTCTCGGGGACGACTGACTTCCTAGCAGAGAGCCTTCTTCTTACAAGGCCACAACCACCCTCTTGGGAATCCTTCTTGTAATATCTCAAACTTTAATGAATGAATAAGTTGTAATTATGTAAGATATGGCATTTTTCGTTATGCTAAGAAAATCTAAGAGACAGTTTAAAGATTTCAAAATAGCCGAATCGATAAAAGGGAATACCCTAGGACGTACATGTCTAAAAAGAAAGAGATATCCATGACAAGTGCTTTAAGATAGGATTTTTAACACCAAAAGAAACCAAATCGAAGACTATTTTTGGTACAACTTCAATATAGTCTAGAAAACTGAATTAGCGTAAGAGACTTTCGAAAAGACAACGGAACATAAAGAAGAGTTAAATTTTGTGTAAGGAACAACCCCAAAGAGGGTTCGGAATAAAATGAACAAGTTTTCAATTAAGCATGATTTTTCATAAGTTTCGGGCCTAAGTGTAATTTTTGAATTTTGGTCAAAAAAATGGAAAAACGAAACTTCGAGTACTTTTTGTGAAAGAGGAAAATCTAAGGGTCATAGGGGAATTTTTGGGAACTCAACAGGCATCGCGGAAAGACTTAAAATAGACTTAGGGGGTCAAAATGAAAAAAAAAAGAAAAAGAAAAATGAATAAGGTGAAGTAGCCATGGCTGTTAGCCACCACCGCCAACACCAGCCAGCCTTTGGCGGCTTCGTTAAGGCTGTCTAAGGGCATAAAAATAGGGCCCACGGCAAGGGGGTTGATTGGGATCGAGATTGGCTCGAGGAGTAGCCGAGAATGACTGGGATTTGACAGGTACGATGAGGTATGGCCGCGGTTGTCAAAAAATTAGAGAAGGGAGAAATTGAGCAAATCGTCGTGATTTGAGGAAAGGTAAGGCCGGATCAAGCATTTAATGCTTGGATTAGACTAGGTATGGCTCATTAAGGCTTCAAAAACGGGTATAAATAGAGGTTCGAATGTGGCCGAATGCATCAAAGTTTAAACTTTGGATTTCTCACGTTTGGGAGTGAATTGAGAGTTTGTTATAAGGGGCTTTTATTCTTGAGGGTTAGGGGAGCATTTCTAGAAATTTTTGCGAGGTTTCATGTAGGTTTTGAAAGGTTTCAAGCTTGGCTGGATTTTCGATAGGGTCGTCGAAAAATGGACTAGTTTTGGCCAATATAGGGTACTTTCAAGTGTTGTTTCGGGTCAAGAAAGGTGCCAAGGTGATTGACCAAAAGAGGGCTTTCAAGTGGTATAAGAAAATTCGGGATTGGTGCGTCGCCAACGATCGAAATTTTGGGGAAGGCGACCAGTGCGTAGTTGTCATGCATTAGTTAACCTCTCAGGCCACTCGCCAGTGTGTGGGGGCATGTGCTAGGTTGGATTTTTTTGAATTTTTTTATTATTTTCAAAATATTATTTTAGGATTTATGGCATAGAAAAAAGTTGGAAAAATACTTGAGTAGGTATTTATTTGAGAATTTTTTTAGAAGAAAATAAGAGAAAATTATGAAAAAAATAGATTATTGAAAGTCTTGAATAAATGTGATGGCTAGGGGTTATTAAGGTGTCAAGATTTGATCAAGAGTGTGGTTATTAGATCTCAGCACGTAAATTAAGGTCATCGCGAATTTTGAGGTTTTAATGATAAATCACTTTCAAAGGTAAGTGGTCCTTCCAAAATTGATCCAGTTTCATGCAAACATTTTGCTATCATGTTTTCATATCTTGGTATGTTATGCATTACGTAGAGTGCATTTACATTTTCTGATGATGAAATATGCATATGTGCACGATGAGATTTTTGATCATACATCTCATGGGCTTGGGATTAGGGACTGGCACCGCTGTTCTACGAAGGGTGCACTAATACACCTCAACCTAACAGGAAGGCTATAAAAATGGAGGGCAATAGTTGGGTGCGATCAACCCAAACATAGAGTAATGATGATATGTTGCATTGTATACATACATGAGCATTGAATGATGTACCCTTACTTAGATGATTCAGTATCTAACGTGGGTTTTGCCCTTGGAATATTCAAACGTTTTAGTTGGGGTTTACAGCGAGGGCACAAAAATGGTTGAGATGTAACGACTCAAGGCGTCATGGATTTGATAAAGTTATTTCCTGCATTTTGCTTCTTCATGAGGATCCAAATATGTACTAGTCATGTTATATTTTCAGTCATGTTGAGAACTTATGTTTCATTGATGAATCGTCTTGTATTATGGATGATGTTTAAGGAATGGTCATGTAATGTCATTATGATTCGATGTATGTTTAGATTCGATTCTTGGTTCCACTTTGATGAATACCTAGTCTAGCATATATGATGTATAAGGAAACTAATGTCAAGCAGGTAAAAGGGAAATTTTGGGAGTTCATATCATGTTGAGTTATTTCAAAAAATAAAAAAAAAATAGCCAAAATTTCCTTAATTATAACACGCCCGAGAAAGTGAGGTGTTACAGTTGGTATCAGAGCAAACTAAGTAGAAAACTTAGCAGTGGCTTGAGGAAATTAGAAATTATGAGACTTGAGGTTTCTACTTAAAGAATTTCTAATAGGCTTTTAATGAAATTTAGGATAGCGGGGAATTCACTTGAGCAGGTACTAGTTGACTACTAGGCTAATCGAATTGCCACTAGGGAACCAGATCCAAAAGAAAATATCTATGATTTTTTAGCAAAAAAGGAGGAGATCTTTGAGGATATTCCACCCAATTACCGTTAATACCTCGACTTAGTTCCCTTTCAGATAGATTTTCTAATCGGCGTCTTGGAAGGAAAACTGAAGACTTTTGCCGAGTGGGTTAGGCTAGAGGAAGATTTTGATGTATTTTTCTATTTTTGTGAAAGACTTCGTCAGTTGTTAGACAAAATGTATGAGGAAGTGATAGAAGAAAAACCAATGGAAGAAGAAGAAGAGGAAGACCCTAGCAAAGATGAGAAGGACGAGGAATATGTAATAGAAGTGGAAGTTGAAAACAACCTTCCTGAATTTGAGTACATCAGTTCTGACGATGAGGAGGACTTAACAGAGTCTCGAAATGACCTCGAATGACCTATCCTTAAGTCCAAAGATGAGGCAGGTGCATGGATTTGGAGGTCCGCAGGTCCAAAGTGAAAGGACATGTAGTAGGTTTATTAGGTTTTGTTAGATGTTGTATCAAGTAGTGATGTAATCATGATATTTTGTTGACTTAAAAGAAACATGCATCATCATTCGAATTTATGATGAGCTATTTAAATTTAGTTGGTGGATGTTAAATTTTCAATGTCTAATAAAAAAAACCATGTTTTCATATGGTAAACACTCGTCGAACCTATATAGTAGAACCTACGACACCAAACCATCAACGAGACGAGATGGAAAGGCTTACTACCAACGCTCCCAGGAGTAGCTCAAGTCGAGACGAAGAAGGGATGAATGGAAATCGATTAGACCAAATCGAAAGGATTATGGGAAGCATGGCAGGGGTCATGCAAGGAATGAAAACCCAAGGAGGATATCCGCCTTATACGTTAGACCTATATCGCTGACAAACACCCATCTTCCAAGGAAAGCCGGGAGTCGATCCTAGTGAGGGAGAATTTTGGATTGAGCAAACTGAGAAGTTGCTTGACCATCTTCACTGTGGTGAGGATGAGAAAGTCAACTGTGCAACTTTTATGTTGCAAGAAAAAGTGGATAGGTGGTGGAGGGGAACGAAGAGGGCGATGATCGCTCAAGCACAAGCGGGACCACAGTACGTCAATTGGGAGAGATTCAAAGAGCTGTTCAATGAGAAATATTTTCCTCTTAGCTTGAGAATGACAAAAGAAAGAGAGTTCATAGAATTGAAGTAGACGAGAGACATGACTATGGCACAATACAAAGATGCCTTTACTCATCTAATCAAGTATATGCCAATATATGATTCGAATGAGAGAATCAAGGCACACAATTGTTTGGGAGAATTAAAACTAAGGATTCAGAAGGCCCTCAGTAATATAAGTACTCGGTCTTATGTTGAGGTGGTGCTGCAAGCAATGACTACTAAGGCTAATTTGGATCAGATCGATTCTATCCAGGGAGCAAGCCAGCAAGCCTCAATTTCTAAGCTAGGTACATGAAAGAAGTTAGATCCCAAAAAGCCCTAGTTCAAGCCCAGTAAACCTTGCATGAAATGCGGCAGATAACACTCTGGAAGGTTCTGCAGGCAAGGAATGAGCGACTACTACAATTGTGGGGACGATGGACACCTTAACCGAGATTGCCTCAAGAGAGGGTCAATTTGCTTCAACTGCCACCAACTAGGGCATTTGTCAAGGGATTACCTAAAACCAAAACTAACAGGGTAGCCTAAGAGGCTAGTGATAAATTTAGGAGCTTAGTAAGAGAAAGTGTTCAACTTGACATGACAGGACACGACTGAGGATCCGACCGTCATTCAAGGTACATGTTTACCTCTGGTTTCCCTATAAGGTCCTAGGGATAAAATAAAGAACCAATACTGCAAAATTGTGGGCTAGAGAGGCCTTACACGCGCCCGCACGTGCTGGGGGAAGGACCCCCAAGTGCCTGCACACGCAGCAAGCAGGTGGCACGTGAGCTGCATGTGCTGCCCCTCCCATTTGACTGCTTGCTATTTTTTGGCCCGTTCTCCCTCACCCGAACTCCGATTTGACCTCCGTTTGAACCCACGTAACCCTTATTCAATTCTCTATCGAACTACAAAAATAAATTGGAATTACCTTGTTGTTTTGATGCTGTTTGGCTCCTTTTATAGTGGTGGCCTGACTTTTCTGGCAAAGTGTTTTTCCACCTCGTTTCTTGGCAAAGTTTCTCCTCTCAAACTCACCTCCCATTTCCTCTTGTTTAATGGTAAGAATGACCCTTCCAAAGGCTTAATATTTATAGACATCCTCGGCCAATCCGGGCTCTCCATATGTCACTTGGATAAGATAGATAATCATTGCTTTCATAGGATCGCGCCACGTGTCCCTAGAGATTTTTTCCTTTTCATGCCCTTGCAACAAGTGTCCCTTGAGATATGAGCCACCACATGTTTATTTTTGTTTTCATCATTGCTTATCATTACATCCCACATGGTTAATTGAATTTTTCACATTTTCCGTCATTACACCTTAACAACTAGTTAGTTTTACTTGGTTACTCTAAGTGTTAGTTAGAAGATATTTTAAGTTTCTCACAAATAACTCCTTAACCCAAAAGTTCTTTGCCCTTATGTCACTTAAGCTCTAGAATTGCCTGAACCCTTCCAAAATCCCTTAAGATGATGATCTCTTGCTTTAGCCTCCACGATCCTTCGAAAATCCTTCATTTGCTCCTTAGAAGTTCACCCGGGAATCACACATGTGCCTACTGAATCTTTCGATTTCAAAGGAAATGCTTTATTTCCCCAAGTATTAGAACCTAATAATCCCAAGTATTACATCATATCTAAGTTGAAAATCTAGGATGTTTCAGAACATCATGGACAAAATCATAACTGTGATAAATATAATCTACACAAGTAACAAACTCCTACCATAGCATGGATAAGGCACACTCTAATAGCCTTGCTGCTATATAGTCTCTAGAACCCATCTAATGCTCTAAGCACAACATCCATTATCTTGCAGTATCATACATTCATATCACAAGGTAACCCACTCTCGGCCGATAAATCTAATCCACTCTGTAGCACTAGCACTTGCTTGTGGTACCACACGACAAATATGTAGTGGCCCCATCATGGCAGTGCCCTCAATCTGCTCTCAACTCTGTGGAACTAACACACGCCTATGATACCACACGCCAAGTATGCAGTGGTTCCATCACAGTAGTTCCCTCAATCAGCTCTCAACTCTCCTCAATCTGCTCTCAACTTTGCGGCACTAACACACGCCTATGATACATACCACACGCCAAGTGTCATAAGTTGTTGTGGGAGTCGAACCCATAGTCTTACGCATCACAAGATATGGTTGTTGTGGGACTCAAACCCACAGTTTTATGTATCATAAGATATATATATATATAGTCGTTGTGAGACTCAAATCCACAGTTTTATGCATCAGAAGATATAGCTGCTGTGAGACTCAAAACCATAGTCTTACGCGTTAGAAGATATGGTTGTTGTGGGAATCAAACCCACAGTCTTACGCGTCATAATCACAAGCCAATACCACCACCATAGTCTACACATGCGCATGAATTCATACGGTACCTCTTATCTCTTTCTAGAATTATAATTACCAGAGTTGATCCTGGGTTTTCTAAGGCCCAAGACAAATTTTCTCAAGTGTGTCCTTTTATACAAATTAAATAAAAAATAAAAGTTATTAACTAATTAATTTTATTAAAATTATAAGAATTTACAAAAGAAAAAGAAGAATACTTTGGGGCCTCATTAAAACCTTGTTTGGGGAAAACCTAATGGGACAAAACCCCAAACAGGGTACAAGCAACAACTTCTTTTGTTAATTTTTTTTTTTAATTTTTCATATACATATATACATAGGCTTAAAAAAAAAATTTGGGCCCTCTTCAGTTGTGGGCCTCGAACTGTAGCCTTGGCTCAAGGCCGGCTCTGATAATTACAACCATGGTGTATTCTTAGACATCCTCTTCCACATCCAAAATCACAAAGCATTCCTCAAGGGATGTGTCCACACATCATAAGAGAATATCCATGAATTACACCTCCCAATTCATATCTCTAAATGACCCACTTCCCAACTCATTTACCAACCCTTATGTGCACATTTAAACCCCAAAAACTTCCCATTTAAGTCATACATGCGTAATGCTCTCCAAACACAAGTTCCCATATGGACCGATACTAGATCATCGTCATCCTCAAACATGCCTATCATGAATCCTCAATTCAGATAATGCCTCGCCATTGAATGCATAACTGTTCTCAAGAACATATAGATATGTTTTCAGACCAAGAATAAACCACTCAAAACTTAGCCAAATAATTCAAATCCTATGTCAAATCGAATATTATCGAGTCTAGTTTACAACGCATCAAACAGATCTCAAATCCGATTTTTCTACTAAAAGTTATGCCCAAAATAGTGGAGCATGCACAAGTTGCCACAGGGTAGAAATGGTCAACCATTTCTCAAAAGCGGTTGACCGATCGGAGTCGAGAACTGCCCTGAAAACCCTCTAAACATGCAAGTTAAACACAAATACTTGCGCCAACTACATCCTAACAAAAAATACATCATTCCCAAGGGGTTATAGGGTGGAACAAGCACTATTTCGAAGTCCAAATGAAATTAGCAAGATCAAGCAAGTGTTATGGAAGATTTATAAACATTTCTACATAGCTTCCAACAAAAGCTTTTCTTGAAAACTTAGGAGTTTTTTTCACCATACACCCAAACCAAAGGATCAAAAAGAAGAAGGGAAAAGTAGAACTTGCCTTTAGAAACCTTTCCTTTTTGGGTCTTGCTTGGAAGAAGTCCCTACAATAACAAATACTTTACTCTTCACTTCAAAACAAAGATAACTCAAGTAAAAGAATGAGAAGGTTCAATTCTGACGGACTAAATATCTTTTATAAGGAATTGGAGGAAGACACGACAATTTTTTCTAAGAAATCCCCAACGAAAGATATACACTATTCCTTCTTTTCTATCGAATCGATCATAACCACTCCCTACATTCCACAAAATTGTGCACCACAAATAGGCGCTAATAAAGAGACCCGTGATCCCATAGAAAGACATTACGAGTCCTTGTGGAAAAAAAAATGATTTGTTGAGATGGAAGGACCTACCACTAGCTTGCTTTAGCCCTTCCAAAGCTTAGATGATCAAAGAGGTGGAGAAGAAAGTGAGCCCTAGCCTTCCCTTGGCTTTCTCAATCACTCTCTCTTCTCTTCTCTCAATTGCCTTTTAATCTCCCTTTTCTTCGTTTGCAAAAATGAAACTACCTCCTTATATATAGATATATATATATATATCCACCCATAAGGCATAATGACCAAAACGCACTTATTACTTAATAACTTAAATGCTTATTTTCAAATGATAATTTAAACATTAGCTACACTACACATAACATTTTTACATACATGTCGTAATTAGTCGTGGGTCTCATTTTCGACAAAGTTAAATATTTGACTTCCCATCATTTTTTTCCTTCTTGCCAAGTCACCTAATAATACCACATATAATCCTTCGAAAATTATGGCTTAATTAAAACAAATATTTCATTCTCTTACATATCCCCCGAGCCCATTAACGGGTTATTACATAACATGCATCCTGGTGGTCTCCCCCTTGTCTCCTCACTCTCTTTCTCCATGTTGTTTATCCGATTTGGGTTAAGTTAGGCGTCTAGGGTTTTTTGGGTATTCATATTTAAGCTAAGAAGAAGAAGAACGAGGAGAGCCAACTTTTGCAAATTGGTTGCAAACCACTCTCTCAACCTTAGCTCGTTTACTCTCTTGTTTCTAGATCCCAAAATCCCTCATTCATTGCTCTTTCTAATTACCCCTTTGTTTTCTCTATTATTGGAATAGCAAACCAAATATATAGAGAGTCTAAGATATCAACAATCCCACCAGAGAATCAACAACAAACAGTGAATCGGGATATTAACAAACAGTCAAAGATTTAAAGAGTATAAAATGTAAATGAACAAATAAAAATCCCCTTCAAACTGTATGGATTCCAAAGCCTATGGTAACAATCCAAAGAGGGGGTAGAAAACCCTAGAACAGTTGCAAAGACACACACACATACAGAGCATGAATCTTATTTATTTGACCTAGAAAGAAGCTACAGTTTAGTAAAATAAAATAGAGAAAGAAGCTTGTCATTTCATAAGACACATTTTAAGAACAATATCTTCCTCCAATAACCACAAAAGTTGGAGACTTTTCAATAACATTGACAACTTGGATATATTATTTCTATATTTCACATTCCTTATGATATAATTGTATAGCAATGGCACGCACCCAAGAGGGGAGGTGAATTGGGTAATTTAAAAACTTAATAAAATTTGAAATCTTTTTTACCCAATTGAAGTTTTAGTGATTTAAAACATAAAGCATATAAAATAAAAATGTAAAGCTTAAAGAATATATAAAGTAAGAAAGATAAAAGGCACAAAGAATTTATAATGGTTCGGCTTAAACCAAGTCTAATCCACTACCTTACCTCCCACTAAAGATTTTAAACTAATTCACTAAAACCTCGTACTTGATCCAAGTAAACTCTCTAGTCCAAGACTAGGAATTTACAAACCTCCTACTTAGACAAGTAGGCCCTCTAGCTACCCAAGCTAGGAAATATAAGAAATGTACAAGTGAGAATCTAAGAGATAAAGCTCTTAGTTATAAGATCTCTCAAAATACAAACAAGGCTTAATGAATAGATACAAATTAAAATCAAAACATTGAAGAGAGAAAAATAAAGCACAATCAATATAAATACAAATGTGTATAAGATGTGAGCTCAAATCATTTCATTTTTATTCATTAGTCTTCTCAATATCTCCTTGATTTGTATTTATAGGCTTCCCAAAAGCTTTTGAAAATTTAAGAGATAAATCTCTTAGTTACAAAATCTTTCAAAATACAAACAAGGTTTAATGAATAGATACAAATTAAAATCAAAACCTTGAAGAGAGAAAAATGAAACACAATCAATATAAATACAAATGCGTATAAGATGTGAGCTCAAATCATTTCATTTCCATTCATTAGTCTTCTCAAGATCTCCTTGATTTGTATTTATAGGCTTCTCAAAAGCTTTACCCAAAACTAGCCGTTTTTAAGCTGTTGGAGATTGAGAAACTAACCGTTGGAAGCTGTCAGACACAAACTGTCGATAGAAGAAAATGGTTAGTCGACAGATTCATAAACAATTTAAGACTTAGTCGACAACAGAAAAGAGATAATCAACAGAATCACTAATAAAACAATGCTTAGTCGACAGAACAAAGAAGTTAGTCGACAGAAATAATTTTTATATTTTGTTAGTCGACAGACTAAAGGAGATAGTCGACAGATGCATGGCATATAGTCAACAAATAAAGCACGTAGTTGACAGTTCAAAAGCACTTAGTCGACTATTCTCTTAGAAAAACTTAACACCTAGTTGATAACATGAAAAAAAATATTTGATTGATATAACTGAGATTCCAAACATAAAATTCTTTAACATTCCAAACTTTGATACAATATTTTTAATCAAATAGAAACATAATATCCAAATACCATCAAGAAATTTATCACAAGATTTTTGGTATTGGATTGCATGATAACATTAATTTTCATTTTGGTGCTTAATAGAATATATAAAAGGAATTAAGAGCACCAAATTAAGAACATTAACAAAATAATTTTATGATCAAAATACAATTATTTTTCATCATCAAAACTATATTAAAAGCAAAACATCACCTTACTTCTCCCATTTTCTCCCCTGTAAAAGAAATCATTTGGAAATAAAATACAAGAGAAAATTATAATAAAACAATTGCTTTTAGATTCTGTTGTAAATGGAAGTAAGATGACAAGTATAATCGGATTGTGAATGGTTCCAGACTTCCAGTACAGACTAAAACGTGGTACACACGCATGCCGCAACAATTGTGCAATAGGATACATTGGTGTTAAGTCTCACATTATCGAAACGAAAAGTACACCTACGCATTAGAGCAGCATCTTTTAGAGCATTATGCATCAATGATCATATAACTTGCTGTATCTGTATGATTATTGGCATCCCTTCCACAAAACGAAGTTTATAACTCTTTAACAGAGAAACCAGATATCTATGGGTGCAGCAGTACAAGACACTAAATCACCATATATAGACACAGTTGTAACAATGGGAAATGTTGAACATGTGAAAATGCAGGAAAAATCTAGCAGATAAGGATTGGCCACCTGAAATATATCAAAAGTGTAAATTAGGCTTGCGCAAGAACAGGAATGTGGAAGTGAGGTCAACGGCCATGCTCATGCTCATGTAGGCAAGGGGGTTGCAACAATGACACTACAGTATATTATTTTTTTCCAGTTAAGCATGTAAATCCATTTTTCTAATTAGAGTATTATATATAGACAATAAATGCCAAGACTCCAATATCTCAAATCAGCATGCTGGTATTGTAGAAAACTAAAGCAATATCGATCATCACACATTATATCTGAAATGATAGTAGATGGATGAGCTTCGCACATGACAAATATGCTGTATAAATCATGTTCAGTCACTATATCACCCTTTTCTATAACCCAATCATGTAGGCCCTGTTTTTCATCCATACGCAACCTAACCTTAACACTAAGCCATTCTTCAACCATAATAATTTTGTCTTAGGGAAGGTAATATTAAGAGAGAAGAATAATTTGAACAGACAAAACTTGAATGAATGAGATGACATGATGAGAACTGAAATGCAAATGGAGAAACCTTAAATTGAGAGAGAGAGAGATATACCTGAATAGCACAGCAAAAGAGGCTTCAAACACCAGAATTGCAGGCCTCACCTAATGAAACTTTGCTGCAACCTTTGACTGGATTTCAAAAAAAAAGAGGGAAACGAGATGAGAGGAAAAGGAAAGGAGGGAAAAGTTAAGAGGAGCAAGCAGTTAAAATAAATACTCTTTCTTGGTAACCGAGATAACTCATTTAGTGGCAATTCTGTAATTGCCGCTAAAAACCCCACTAATTTAACCGCCGCACTCCATTTAGCAGCAATTTAATGAATCGGTGCTAAATAATTGCCGATAAAACCCGATCTTCTTTTAGTGAATATATTAGACACCATTTATTAGTTTAGCACCTATCGATCATAATAAAATATATGGTAAGCAATGCTCATTTATTATTTAGTTGCATAAGTGAAAATTAAAAGGACTCTAGATTTTGGATAAAAACAATAGACACAAATAATGATATCCATCTTATTATGAATCATGCTAGATGTACACCCATTTTGTATATTTTGAGCTACATAAGGGAGTATTATGACCAAAATACCCTGCGCCTCACATGCGCCTCACGCGTCTCTATGCGCCTCATGAGGGGTTTTTTTGTCATAATACCCCCTTATGTAGCTCAAGATGTACAAAATGAGTGTACCAATAGCATTTTCCTCTTATTATACTGCAGAAATACGAATTGAGTTTGGCACAAAATCATCTTATGATACCCACTCATGATACTCAGATGCACAGTAAACACTGCCAAAGAAGGCACTTCTATTTTAGAAGATAAAAAGCATTACAAGACAGTTCTAAACAAAAGATAATCCACAGCCGACAAAGCAATCAACCTTAAACAAAACCACACTCCCAACACAATAGACAATCCTTAAAACAAGAAGTCTGCTTCAAACAATAAACCAAATTTACAACTTAATCCCCAGCAAGTAAATTTCAACGGGGCCTGCCATGATTTTTGGATCTCTATATATGCAATAAACAAGAAGTGTGTGCACAAAATAAATTCTAATGTGAGCGTGTCAAGCAACGGAAGCACTTAGCCTGTCATATGATTTTTGGGCATGAATCGTGTCCTACTCAACAAATCAAACCAGCACATCTCCCAGAAAACAAGTTTTATACAGATGTAACAGAGAACCAGGTATTTATTGGTGTAGTGCAGGTCACTAAAAATGAAGTATAAACTTGTTAAGGTCAGGTCAATATCTCTACTTCAATGAAATTCCCAGAAGCCTCAAAATCCACTGGCTTAGGGACTCAGAAAACCTGTGGCCACAATACATTGCTACTAGCCTTCCTGACAACTGTTTGGTGCTTTCCAAAAGTGCATGACTATTTTGAGAGTGATATAAAATCCCCCAAAACATCTACCCTTAGCGCCATTCATAGTTGTCAAACGCACAAGGTGCATTGAGAACACGAAGAGTTCTTAGGGACTAGGCACGAGGTGCAAGGTGAAGCGCAAGCTTCTTTTGCACATCAGGTGCATATATATTCAGCATAGAATACTTATACAGTACTATTTTCAACTTAAAACTATAAAGCAGAAAAAAACTTATATGTGGAAAGAAACAGAAACAAATAATAAGAAACAGGAGAGAGAGAGATTGAATACTTATATATTTTGAAAAAGAAAGTAGGTGGTCGACGCAGCTTCTCATGTGCCACCTGTACGTCAGGACTGCCATTATAAAAAAGAAATATGTTTAGAGACTGAATTGGATTAATATTACAACAAGAGTAGTGAATTTATATACTGCTCTCCATTATTCAGCAAATAACAGACATGCCAGCTGTCAATAACAAACAGAACACTGGTTGTGTTTTCTGTTTGTAACAAACTAACTGACTCATAAGCGAAGAAAGAAACAGACAGTAAACTGTCTACAAAACAAGAAACTAAATAAACTCTCCTTCTTCTATTCTCCATTTCCTCTATCCTTCGAAGTAATATTCTCCTTAAAATAATAGCAACGAGTTCTAACCCCTCTCAATCCCTTCACTGGTTATATACAATTGCATGTTGATGGAAATACAAAAGGAGAATAAATGACCAAACATAGACAGACATTCATCTTTGAACAAAAGAGAGGCATACAGATCCACTAAAAAAAGACAGGAAGAGTTTAACAGTTTTTATCCAGATGGGGATCTTTATCACCTAGAATATCAGCGGCAATCCTTGGAATCCAAAAAAAAAAGAAAAAAATGAGATGCTTTAGCTCAAGGATTTACTCAACAAAGGAAACACTTACTAATGCACGCACTCATACATCAAAGGTTCCCTTGATTTGGTGCGGCGGGATCCGTTATTATCTAAGGAATCCAACAAAATAGTAAAAAGCCAGCATTAACTGCTAATATAAGAGGCAGAGACCTGGTTGTAACCATCCAATCCAAACACACGAAAAATTAAAAAAGTCTAGAGAAACCAAGGAGAAAAGTTAAGGATGATGGCAATTGATTGAATATATAAATTATGAAAGGGAAAAGAGTGACAAAATGAAGTTGCTCATACTGTTGTAATATATACGTTGTTCATCTTTCATGACATGGTAGCATGAATCTTATTCATTTTACCTGGAAACATGCCTTTCATAAGACTCATTTAAGAATAATTTATCTCCCTGCTAACGACAGAAGTTCTAGACTTCTAGTGTGGACATTGGCCACTTTGATATATTTCATGTAAAATAAATCAGTACAAAACAAAATAAACGAGAACAAAATGGGTAAAATAATATAACAGCTTTCAGGCTGTCTTGTTGATAAAGTAAGATAACAAATATATGTCAGATACAAATCATTCTTATGCAAATGAAATTGTAATCTGCCACGTGTGGTAACAATTGTGGACTACAAATGCACTTGTGTAAATCACGTTATAGTAAACCAAACTGAAACCATAATCCCCAGGTTATGAGCATTTGCAAATGCTAGGCCACAAATGTTTACCCTCGACAACAACCCTGACAACATTCCAAGGGGGCCTGATGTTTGAACAAGAGCATCACATAACGATGAATTCCAACAGCTAGGCACAGAGGCTCAATTGGAACATCTTTTTTCCCAGCAAGTAAACATCTCTCTTTAATAATGATTAAAACCTTAATCAATGAGATAGAACAAAATTGAAAACAAAAAGGAAGAACTAGCTATGTAAGACATACACCTAGATAGTTCCCACTACGTGCCACGTGGACATCAAAATGACAGATTAGGAAGTATGACTATCTCCATATGTGCAATAGACAGTGCATGCAGAAAACAAATTCTAATACAAGTGTGTCATGCAATTGAATCACTTCGCCTGTCATGCAATGGAATAACTTGGATAGTTCCCCACTAAGTTGCACGTGCATCAAAATGAGGGATTATGGAAGTATGACCATCTCCATATGTGCAATAGATAGTGCATGTACAAACAAATTCTAATACAAGTGTATCATGCAATGGAATCACTTAGCCTATCAAATGATTTTTGGCATGAATTCCTGTTCAACAAAGCAAAGCACGTCCTGGAAAAAAAGTTTTTAAGATGTAACAGAGAACCAGGTATCTTTTGGTGTAGTGCAGGTCACAAATAATGAAAGTATAAACTTGTTAATGTCAGGTCAACATCTACATCAATGAAATTCCAAAAAACCTCAAAATCCACTGGATTGGGACTTGGAAAACCCACTGTCACAATGCAGCGCTACCAACCTCACAGCACAACTCTCTGGTACTTTTCAAAAGTACATGACTACTTTGAGAGGGTATAACATAAAACCAACCGAACAGATCTACCTTTACTGCCATGCATAGTTGTCAAATGCATAAGGCGTATAGAGGCACAAGGAGTTCTCAGGGCATAGGCACGAAGCATAAGGCACAGCACAAGCTTCTTGCATGTGTTGCATATATATTAACATAAGTATAGAATAATTAGATAGTATTATTTTCAATTGTAAACTATAAAGATAAAATACTCATATATGGAAAGAAACAGAAAATTTAGTTGAAACAGAAAAGAAATGAGTTAAAACACAGGAAAAAAGAAGAAGAGAGAAACTGAATACCCATAAATTTTTTATTTAATACTTACATAAAAACTTAGTTAAAACTAAAAAGAAACAGAAAAAAGATCAAACAAAAATTGAAACAGAAACCAATTAAAAAGGAACACCACAGCACCAAACCAAAAAGTCCAACAGGAACTACAAAATAGGTTGCCAGAGGATGTTCACGTGCTTCCAGCAACCTTGACAAAGAAAGCAGGGGGCTAATGCAGATTCTCACATGCCACTTGTACATCGGCCCTTCCATGATATAAAAAAAAAAAAAATCTACTTAGAACTCTTTGCAGACGAGTGTATGGCATTGAGTTTTAACTCCCCCTAATGCCATCACACCATTGCTCATGCGCAGAAATACAGATGCACTAGAAAGGCTAGAAGAGTTATCAGTTTTTACACAGATGGGGATTTTTATCAGTTGGAATATCAGTGAATCCTGAGAATTGAAAAATAAAATGAGATGCTTTCCATGGTTGCATGATAGAAGAAGAGGATAGACTTGAAAAATTAGTCAACAAAGGAAACACTAACTAATGCACTCACGCATGCATCGAAGATTCACTTGGATTTGGTGAATTGGGATCCACCATAGGCTAAGGCAGGCAATAAACTAGTAAAAAAATCAACATTCATTGAAAATATAAGAGGCAAAGACCTGACTGTAAATATCCAAACTAAACACACAAAAATAAAAGTGTAGGAAAACCAGAGAGAAAATCTAAGGATGATGGCCAATGATTGTATATATAAATTATGAAATTGAAAAGACTGATAATGCTTTGCTCGTATAGTTATATATCCGCCGTTCATCTTTCATGACATGGTAACATGAATCTTATTTATTGTACCTAGAAACATGAGTACTTTTCATAAGATGCATTTTAAGAACAATTTATTATCTCTGCTAACCACAGAAGTTTGAGTGTGGACAATATGCCACTTTGATATACTTTGTAAAAAAAAAATCATTTGAAAATGAAATATACGAGAACAAAACGGGTAAAACTAAAAAACCAACTGTTTTGTTGATAAAAGTAAGATAACAAGTACATGACGAATGCAAATCATTCTAGTACATAGAAAAATGTTATATGTCACATGCGGTAACTATAGTGGACTGCAAATGCATTTGTGTAAATCAGGTTCTAGGAAAATGCACCCGTACCTTATACCAACAAAATCTTGTTCATTTCAGCATCACAAACAACAAATTATAGGGAAAACATTTATTAGCACTTACTTTTTTAGATTTCAAATTAAGAAGCACTTCAATGAGCATATCTAACTGCACTGCTTGTTTATGAAATACTTACTGTTATTGAAATTAAACTGCTTTTTTATCCTGGAGTTCAATCATTAGATAACTAATCTGCAGTTTGATGGCCCATAGGGTTCTCAATTGGAGTTCACAGTTATCTTAATGGCACATCACTAGTTTTTCAAGAAATTTTCACACCATGTAGGGCATAAGTACTATCAGTGGCAAAGATAAAATTCTACTATAACACATCAAACAAAGAAAAAAAACCTCATAAATTTTGGAATCACAAAGAAGAAAAGAGACGATTAGAAAACAATTTATTCAACTTACAAGCTGTTGACCAAAACCAGTTAGAGAATCTGACAGAAAAGAATGGGCTGTAAATATGTTCAATACATTTGCTCTTCCCATTTCTTGCAACCCCCGCACCCCTCCCATTTGTCTGTTAACATAGAACCTCTCTTAAATTTCTCAAACTGATAAGGCTTTTCAGAACCTAGAAAAAGACCCAAAAAAAATCAAGATGTTTCAGAAATTTGCGACTGAAGGCAAGGTGGTACAACAAATTCTTGACTCAACACTGAACAAAGATGATCACAGACCCAAATGCAAGAACTTTGTGGAGAAATGATCCTTAATTGAATTCTAAATAGAACAATCAAAAATCATAACTTGGTGAACAGAAGAAAATTTTTAACTGAATGCTGAACAGAAGAATCACCAACCTAAACCCATAACTTGGTGAAGAAAACTTAAGGAGAACTTGGAGAGAAAGGTACCCAGATGGCCAGATTCCACCCAAAGGAAGCTACTTACAGGAAGGAGAAACCTGGGTTGTGAAAGAGGAAGTTGTCAATAATAAAAGATCAGATCTTGTCCTTATTCTCGGACAAGATCAAATCAGTGACTGATTGGTATTAGTTTTATATGTTTCCTAAACAGAATGTATCTTCTAGATTAGATTGCTGCTGTATATTTTTGTTATTAGCTGTATCTTTCCATTAGTTGTTGTATTCCAAATTTGTATAAGTTTCCAAAAGCATATTTGGAAGCTTTCTTATTAGGAACTTCCTAGTTTATGAAGGAAGTTTGTATATATATTTGGTTCTACCCGTCAAAGGGGAATAAGATTGAGAGAAAACTTTCTTTCCCACATCTTTCTTGACATGGTATAGAGCCATAGGATCATAGTCACCGTTTTTCCGTTATTTGTGTGACTACCGTGGCCTTCTTTTTATTTCCTCAATCTTCTTTAACAAATCGTCATATCTACCACCCCAAACCCCATACTAGACTCGGTTGATTCCAGCAATATGGCAAAAACTCCGTTTGTTGGGACTAACAATGGAAGCTCAGGAGGAGAATTGCAAAACTTTCAACCAACTTACCAATTGAATGATAAGAACTACTTGAAGTGATCTCAACTGATCCGCACCTTTCTAAAGGGAAAGAGAAAGCTCAGCCATTTATTAGGACCCAGACCTAAGGAGGGGGATCCAGCATTTGCAGCATGGGATGAACGAGATTCCTTGGTGATGTCTTGGATCTAGAACTCCATGGTTCCAGAGATCAATGATACAATTATGTTTTTGATAACAGCCAAGGACATTTGGGACGCAATAAACCCTACTTATTCCAAGGTTCGTGATGCAAACCAGATCTATGAGATAAGGACTAAAGTGGCAGCAATCAAGTAAGGTACAAAGTCTATCACAGAGTATGCAAACCTTTTGCAAACTCTATGGCAAGAGCTAGATTACTACCAGTGCTTGAAGATGAAATGCAGTGAAGATGTTGCATTGCATATAAAGTTTGTAGAAAAAGAGAGGACATAAGACTTCCTAGCTAGACTCAACATAGAGTTTGATGTGGTAAGGGTACAAATCCTAAGTAAGGCGGACCTGCCCTCCTTGAATGAAGTGATTTCCCTGATACATGCAGAAGAAGAGAGAAGAGGAGTTATGCTAGAACCTTCCCCAGTGGAAAGTTCTGCTCCAGTATCTTTGAAAGCTAATAGTCAAAGTAAAGGATCTAGAAAAGAAAAAAAAGTTGTGA
The DNA here is from genome assembly GCF_014633365.1 of Diospyros lotus. NCBI lineage: Eukaryota > Viridiplantae > Streptophyta > Magnoliopsida > Ericales > Ebenaceae > Diospyros > Diospyros lotus. Next base: position 25,729,393 of record NC_068342.1, read on the forward strand.
ACATAGACTCTCTATGGTGTACTTACTGTAAGAAGCCTAGACACACCATAGAGAAGTGTTGGAAGCTTCATGGAAGACCACCCAAAGGAGGACCAGTACGAAACCAAGGACAAGGGCAAGTATATATGGCTAGCAGCCACCAACAACTTGAACCAAAAGATCCAGATCAAGGAGATGCTTTAGCTCCGGAAAGATGACATTGGCGGATGATTCCCTAATCACTGTTGCTGGCCAAGGAGATGTTCTTCTTAATGAGCATCTTACCCTAAAAAATGTCCTACATGTTCCTAAACAGTTCACCAATCTCATATCTATCCAGAAACTCATTAAGGACATTAATTGCAATGTTACTTTTCATTCAAATGTCTGTGAGTTGTAGGTACAGGGTAAGAAGAGGACGATTGGGCTTGCTAAGACTAGGGCTAGACTTTACTATCTTGCAAAACCAGGTAAGCGGGACAAGAAGGAAAATACTCCTCTCGTGCCATACTTAGCTCAATCCAACAAAGACCTATTGAGGTTACACCATTATTGATTTGGTCATCCCTCTTTTCTAACTCTTAGGGTGATGTTTCCTAAATTATTTAAAGATCTAGACATTAAGGATTTTCATTGTGCTGTGTGTGAATTTGCAAAACACAAAAGGATATCTTTTTCTCTATCTAATAAAAGAACTGAGTTTCCTTTTACTCTAATACATTGTGATGTTTGGGGTCCATCAAATGTTCCCAATATTTTTGGGGCAAGGTGGTTTGTTATTTTTGTGGATGATTGTACAATGGTAATGTGGTTATATTTGTTGAAAACAAAGTCTGAAGTCAGTAATGTGTTCCCTATATTCTACAACATGATCAAGAATCAATTTGGGGTGGGAATAAAACGATTTAGGTTAGACAATGCTAGGGATTTTTTCAATCAATCTCTCTCTGTTTTCTTTCAACAGAATGGTATCATTCATAAGTCTTCCTGCCCTTCCACTCCTCAACAGAATGGAGTGGCCGAAAGAAAGAATGGTCACCTCCTAGTTGTTATTTGAGCTCTCTTGTTCCATCATAATGTTCCTAAACATTATTGGGGCGAAGCAACTCTAACATCCACCTTCTTTATCAATAGACTGCCTTCAAAAACTCTTGGGTCTTATAGTCCAATTCAATTGCTAACCAAACACTTCCCTGATTTTCATGTGACTGATTGTTGGAACCCCAAGGTATTCGGGTGTGTAGCCTATTTTCATATCCCTACAGTCAATAGGGGAAAATTAGACCCCCATGCTCTAAAGTGTGTGCTCATTTGATACTTTCCTACTCAAAAGGGGTACCAGTGCTATCATCCTCCTTCAAAGAAGCTCTTAAGTGTTGGCAGATGTAACTTTTTCAAGGAATGATTCCTATTTTAGACGGTCTAATGCACAAGAACAAAACCTATCTTTGTCTAATAGGGATCATTATCCTATTTTCGTTGGTCCTGACCTATCGTCCTCCTCAACATCATCCCCTACTTCGAAGGATTCATTAGGTATGACATCAGAGGAGCCTACTCCAGAAACTCCTAGACCACTGCAGGTATATTCAAGAAGGACAAGACGAGAACCTACTCCTATGCAAGCCTCATCATCCACAGCTAGTCCTGATCCCACTACTGACAGCACTGACAATTCAACCATTTCTTCTGAATAATCACTAGGTAATTCCTTTGCTAATCCTTTAATACTTGGTGATAGCCCTGCTGAGTCTACTAAGTTCACACTTGATATTCCTAAAAGTGATCTTGATTAGCCTATTACACTTAGGAAGGGAATCAGAATTTGCACTAAACATCCCTTGCATCTATTTCTTTCCTATTCTAAGCTGTTGCCCACCCACAAGGCCTTCCTTACCAATCTTCATACAATCCCTATTCCTAAGACCTTTTCTGAAGCAATAGGAGATAAGAATTGGAAGAATGCCATGGAGGTTGAGATGGCAACCCTAGAAAAGAACCAGACATGGGAACTTGTGCAATTGCCTAAAGGAAAACATCCAATAGGTTGTAAGTGGGTGTATATGGTAAAGTATAAATCTGATGGGTCATTGGATAAGTATAAGGCAAGGTTGGTGGGCAAGGGATATAGTCAAGTGTATGGGGTAGACTACTTAGATACTTTTGCACCGGTGGCAAAGTTGAACACAATCAGGGTTCTCTTATCTTTAGCTGTTAACCTAAACTGACCATTATAACAATTTGATGTGAAGAATGCATTTTTGCATGGAGATCTAAAGGAAGAGGTTTACATGGAGATACCACCAAGATATGGCCCAACAACACAAGAAAAGGTAGTATGCAAATTGAGGAAGGCCTTGTATGGACTAAAACAGTCCCCAAGGGCCTGGTTTGGGCGGGTTCACAAGTGTGATGCTTAGCACGGGATATAGGCAGAGCCAAGGGGATTATACCCTATTCATTAACCACTCAGCTACAGGGGGAGTGATAGTCCTTATAGTCAGTGTTCTAAAAGGCGTTAGGCGCTAGTTAGGTGGCAAGCTGCAGCCTAGCGCCTAGGCCGCCTAGAAAATTTAATATTTTAATTTTCTTTCTTAATATATTATTTCTTTTCCCCACCCTCTCAAATTTCAGCGCGACCCCCCCCCCCAAAAAAAAAAAATTTTCACAGCACTCTCTCTCTCTCTCTCTCAAACTTGCCTCCTCCGAGCACGTCGCTGCCCCGGCCATTGCCAATCGGACCGTCTGCCTCCTCCGAGCACATTGCTGCCCCCTGCCATTGCCAATCAGACCATCTGCCTCCTTCGATCAAATCGTTGGCCCCCGCCAATGCCAATCGGACCATCGTTGTGTTACCACAGGTAAGTCCGAAGGCTGTTCCAGTCCTTGTCCAGCAGCGGTGACAATGACGATTGAGTCGAGCGACCCAGGCCGATGCGGCGGCGGCGGCTGCAACAATCATCACTGATGGAGTAGGGTGAGAGGTCTCAAGCCCAAGCCACGTTTGGGTGGCCAAGGCGATGCCTTGCTGCCTTGGGCGCATCGGCCGCCTAGGAGCCACCCGAGCCCAATTAATTGGGCCGGCGTCTAAGGGGTCGATTTGGAGGAACTCGCGGCGGCCAGGGGCCGCCTAGCGCCTCTCCGCCGCCTAAGCTGCCTTTTAGAACACTGCTTATAGTGTATCTTGATGACATTGTTATCATTGGAAATGATGAGGAAGGCATGCGTACACTAAAGGAGTGCTTGATCAAGGAATTTGAAATTAAAGATTTGGGGAGATTGAAATATTTTTTAGGGATAGAAGTGGCCTAGTCAAAAGAGGGAATTTTCATCTCACTACAGAAGTATATAATAGATCTCCTCAATAACACTGGACTGTTTGGCTGCAAGGTAGCTGAAACTCCTATTGAACCAAATCACAAGCTAAGGGAGGCCTTGGAAGATGATATGGTTGACAAGGGGTCTTACCAAAGGATGGTTGGGAAGCTAATTTATTTGGCTCATACTCGACCAGACATAGCCTATGCAGTTGGAGTAGTTAGCCAATTTATGCACAATCCAAGGGAGACACATCAAAAGGCAGTGTATAGGATCCTCCACTACTTGAAAGGAAAGGTATCGTATTCAAGAAAGGAGAAGCCATGACCATTGAGGGTTGCATGGATGCTGAATATGTAGAATCCATAGTGGAGAGGAGGTCAACATCGAGCTATTATACCTTGTTAGGAGGTAATTTGGTGACATGGAGAAGTAAGAAACAAAATATAGTTGCTCGGTCAAGTGCAAAGGCTGAATTTAGGTCCATGGCCCTAGGAATGTGTGAACTATTGTAGCTAAAAATATTGTTAGATGATCTCAAGATTCAGTGGACAGCACCTATGAAGCTGTATTGTGATAACAAATCAGCAACTAGCATTGCCCACAATCCAGTTCAACATAATAGAACAAAGCATGTTGAAGTGGACAAACATTTTATAAAGGAAAAATTGGACAGCGGCTTGATTTGTGCTCCTTATGTCTCTTCAAGTGATCAACTAGATATACTAACTAAGGGACTTCCTACAGTTGTGTTCCACAGGATGATAAGCAAGATTGGGATGCACAATATCCACTCCCAATCTTGAGGGGGAGTGTCAACAATAAAATATTAGATCATGTCCTTATTCTCGGACAAGATCAAATCAGTGATTGATTGATATTAGTTTTATATGTTTCCTAAACAGAATGTATCTTCTAGATTAGATTGCTACTGTATCTTTTTGTTATTAGCTGTATCTTTCCATTAGTTGTTGTATTCCAAATTTGTACAAGTTTCCAAAAGCATATTTGGAAGCTTTCTTATTAGGAACTTCCTAATTTATGAAGGAAGTTTGTATATATATTTGGTTCTACCCGTCAAAGGGGAATAAGATTGAGAGAAAACTTTCTTTCCCACATCTTTCTTGACAGAAGTGATTTTGTGTATCAATTCAGTATCATCAAATATCCAATGCTTGAGCTCATAGCTCTTCACCCAGCAACTTTTATTGCTAGGACACTTGGAGGTTGTGTTCTTGTTGATTATCATCAGCTTGGGGTTGGGGACGACTTTCAACAGGTTTGACAATCAAAAAGATAGAATTTCCTGAAGTACTTCTATAAAAAATCTTTCTTAGACATATAAGTTTAAGGAAGTACTTCATAATTTTCAAATCAAAGAAGTGCTAATTGTTATTCCCATTTTTCATTGTTTGTGATGTTGAGGTGATCATGATTCTACTTTTGAACTCCTTTTGACTACATTCCTTGTTTGCAATGGTGCTTTAGCAATTCAACATCCTACTAGTATTTAGGAGCTTTGTTCAATAAAATCATTGTGCACAGCTAATAATTAAGTTCTAATTTTAGTAACCAACATGTAAGTAAGTTAAAAGCCAGTAAAACAACCAACTTCAACATAAGTTTCATTATAATTGTCCATTAAATCAATTAGCATAGCAACATGCCAAAAGAAATTACAAGAAGTTTGTGTTCACCTTCTTGGGCCCACCCAAAGGTTTTCCTGTAAGTTTTCTAGGCTTCTTTAACCCCATCAGATCCTGGTGGCCTTCCCTGCCGCTTCACTGGCAGCATTCTGTAACCGACAACCACCAATGCTCCATAACCACCTACCTTGCCACCAACAGCTGCTGTAGCAATAGCATCAGCAGCAGAATCCATGGCATTCTCACACAACTGTCCACGGCCCCCACAGGGGGGGAGAGAGAGAGAGAGCAGGGCATCAAAAATTTGCATGAGGATATTTCTTGCCATACACCACGTGGAGATCAGAATAACAGATGATGGAAGTGCCACCATCTCCATATGTGCAATAAACAATGGAATACACTTGTGCTAAGCAACAGAATCATATAGTCTATCGTGTGTGCCAAAACTAATCGGGTTCTAAGGTAATAAGAATATAATTAATATAACTTTTATGTGAAATGTCTATTCATGCAAAATATAATTAGGGCATACAGCTAATCATGTTACCAGAGGTCGCCCCAGGCCATCAAACTCACCAGAAATCCATATAGAGCTTCTCCTAGCTCTAGAATGAGAGGGAGAGAGTGCTGAAGGAGTTGGGTAAGAAGGGCAGCAAACTATAGGGGCTCATCGGAGTTGGGGCATTGTCAAAGGGCCCTCATATGAGCTGGGGAAGCATCAGAGTTGGAAGGTGAAGTGCAAATCTACAAGCCAGGAAGTTGTAGGAGCAGGGGAAGAAGAAGGGCTGGCCATGTAGGTCCCCAAGTCTAGAGAAGGTAAGAGGTAGCTCACACAAAGTCTAGATTTTTGTCAAAATTTATGAATTCAGAATGTTTTGGAAATAAAATCATTTATATATATGAAATGCAAGTATTTTTATGTTATATTTGTCTGTGGATAGGGCTGCCAACAGAAGAGCTAGAATTTTGCACTTGCCACCTTGCTTTACCGTCTGGCAACTGAGCAGCAAAAACGTATATCACAGCTTAAGGATAGAGAATACAAAATGAATAATGGAAAAATGAATATAACCCAAGCATGATAGTTCAAGTTTATGAAAAAACTATAGCTGTTAATTCATGATTTCATGAATCCAACAAGTACAGCATGGCTAAAAGTTGAACTCAAATCAAATCCCAGGACTTAACATGATTTTCTGTTTTTCTTTCACAGGAGAATCCGAAAATATTGTGAGACAGCCTCACCCGCTGTCCACAGATAACAAGAATCCAGATTTCCAAAATATATTCAAGACATGCTGCAGCTACACATCCCATCCCAAATTATTGGGCTGAGTATATCTTCTACTTATGCCAACAGCTTCGACTCCATAAAGAGGTAGAATTTCTTCTACACAACATTCCTTGGTCTGCGTTTCAGAGCAAAGGGCTGCACCAAAGCTGTCTATAAAACTTTAAACCTGGGCGGAAGCAGTGGTTCATCCGTTCATCCAACAGAAATTAGTACCCTCTGTGCCAGCTTCTTCTCTCCACATTGCAAAATAACAAGACGGTCATGCTGGGTACGTTTCAATACATTCTGTGCAACGGTTTAGCTGAAACGGAAAATGGAGTTTTGCAAACAACCAAGACAAGAAAAACATAAATGCCACAAACACTTAAATTTAGCAGTTTGAAGCCATTGATTGATGATAGCATAAACCCAAAGTTACAATTCATGGCCTCTTAAAAAAGCATTCAAATTTTCTAATCTTTAATGAAATACAGATACAAATTTCCCATTCATGGCCACTGAAAAGTTACAGACACCAACTCACCATCAATGACGACTAAGTCATTGGTGTGTCAGAACAAAAACAAAATACAATTCTTGACCTCATCAAAAGAATTTCATATTTTCCTACCCGCATAAAGTATAGATACAAATTCCCCATTCATGGAAAGCCGACAGAGCTGTAGTGTCGTCGCCAGAATTGGGGAGTCGTCCAGGGGGCCAAAAGCTACCGTTGTATCAGAAAATCTGTCTTCTGCTCCACATATTGCAGCGTTCGCGGCCTCTCCCCTCTCTTATACTCCATCACTTCACCTTTAAGGCGTCGTCCTCATTCTGTCTCATCACATCGCCGCCGTCTTTATCTTACAGAGAACTTTTATGCGGTCAGGTCAAGGTCCCCTCCACAGTGAAGGCTATTTTTTGTGGTAAATCATTGATTCAATGTTCGGATATAAGCGGGAGTTTCATCTTCTGCTTGAAATCTAAATGAGTATGGGCATGCATTACTTGCTGGATCAAGACATTCAAACAGTTGTAAGAGACCATAGAAAACCAAAATCCACATACGAAGGTTATTCGTTTGAGAGAATAGGATAGAGATGAAAGCTACATACCACGTAATAGGCGGATCCGGGGAGCTACAAGAGCCGGTCATTGGATGCTCCGTCAGAGTGAGATCTCCTCAGAAGCAACTCGTCGGTCTGCGAGTCACGCCTCGTCGCCGCTCGAAGCATTATCAAACCCCAACCCTAACCCTAAACAATATGCCTATACTCAATGCGTTTTTAAAGCCTTAAAGCATTCTCAAAGTAAGTGGCTCTCTTTCCTTTTTAATTTTTAATTTTTAATTTTTAATTTTAAATTTTAAATTTTTAATTTATTTTTAATTTTTTGTTTTGATAATTTATTTTTAAAAAATTAAAAATACGTTCTCTTTGTCATTTTAAAAAATTATTTGTCAAAACAGAAAATTAAAAAACGCGTTCTCTTTAAAATTTTAAAAATAATTTTTTAATAATATTTTATTCAATAAATTTGATTATTTAGTAAATTAGAAATATTAATATTAATATATTATTAAAAAAATATACATTTTAAAGTTAATAAATTTTGAGATATTTTTTTCTATTATAATAATAAAATATAAATAAATAAATGTATTTTGAGTTTAGAGTTTGTTTTGAATGAAAACACTCAAAACAACTTTTTGTTGTTTTGAGTTTTCTTTATAATTTTTTTTTGTTTTCAAAAATGCATTTTTAAAAACAACAAAGAGAATGTGTTTTCATTATTTTAAAAAATTAAAAACTAAAAATAATTTGAAAATAACAAAGAAAACGCAGCCTAAGATTTTCAGAATCTCGAGCAATTAATTTCAGGGGAAATTTTCAAAATTGGACCGTTACTAAAATTTGCAAAAATAGGATACTTTGAAAATTTTTACAAAACTAGGACTTTCGTGAGTTGAATGGACAAAAATGCCCCCGCTTTTAATAACCCCGCTACAGGATCCTGTCTCTTAGGGATGGTTTTCTCCCTCTCTCCCTCTCTTCTGTCGCTCACATTCTGACTCGGTCGTTGTCAATCTCTCATTCTCGTCTTTCTCAAAACCATTGTTGCTGTTATTAACTTGCCAAAGTGCTGCTGCTTCTTCATCAAGCGTCTTATTCGCGCCCATTGTTCTTATTCCTTAAGCGTTGTTGCGCTCGCACATCAATCGGCTTCTCTCGATCTAGGTATTTAGTTATTTTCCAATCTTCGACAATATAGTTTTTCCTCTTTTCCAAAGTTATGAGTGAAAAATTATGCATTTCGCTAGTTTGGACATATATCGGTTGATATATCGGCAATTTACGTTATGATATATTTCAACCGATATAGGTTTAAACACAGAAGCATCATGAAAATGATATATCGGTTTCATTATCGGTTGAGGTCTTATGTTAACTGATATATATTAACCGATATGACCTCTTACAACCGACATTTAGAAACTGATAATACCTTGCAAAACCGATATGTTTTAAATTTATTTTAATTTAGAAATCGTTTCAATGTATGTTATAGGAATGGAAGCTCGAAGACCTGTCTTTGTTGTTGTGATGTATGGAGGTCAGTGGCAATATGATGTTGATGCGAAAGAATATAAATACATGACCGAAGAATGTGGGTCGGTACTACGTGTGGAACCAGATTGCACATTCGACCAACTAGTAAGTTCCCTATACAGCAAGTTCAACGTTAGTACGGCGGAGAAGTCAGTTGTGCTGAAGTACAAGTATAAGCACTCGGTTCTATCCGCATTTCCATTGGAGATACATAATGATACAGATGTTGAGTGCTTTCTATTGGAATGCTCTCGGATAGAGTCCAGAAGCCCATTGTGTGTTGATTTTGTGGACAGATTACTACCGCAGACAGAACCTAAGGAAGTGGTGGTAGACAATTCTCCCCTGACACGCTTGGGCAGCGATAGTCTGACATTGTTGAAAGACGAGGTTAATCGCGATGATGCTTTGGATGGAAATGGTTATGAAGATGTTAAATGGGATGATGCTGGACATGGTCTTGAAGATGTTAATTGGGATGATGTTGGACATGGGGTTGAAGTTGTATTCAATGCTGATGATGCTGAAAATTTGTACATTATCAATGTAGACTCACGGGATTGTGCTGAGCAGCCTACTTTTCTCCTATCTTCGAGATTATCAAGGGTTAATGCGGGAACATTGTCGGTTGTGTCAGATGTTGAGTTGAACAAAATTTTTTCGTCAAAATCAGAATTGCATGAACGGATGAGTTTGTTGGCTTTGAAGAATAATTACGAATACAAAGTAGTCAAGTCAACTAAGAAGGTAGTTTACATGAAATGTAAGCACGGTGATTGTAAATGGCGGTTAAGGGCAGCCACGCTTGGCACTTCTTTTGGTTGGACAGTTAAGAAATATGTAAATACTCATTCATGTTCATCTTCAATAATGCGCCGCGATCATTGTCAGGCGAAGAGCAGAATAATTGGTTCTTATATAAAAAGTAGTTTCGAGGATGTTAAGCATATTTATAAGCCTAAGAACATTGTCCACGATATTCGCAAGGACTTTGGGGTCAACATAAGTTATGAAAAGGCATGGAGATCGCGGGAAAAGGCTTTGGACATGATCAGGGGGTGCGAAGGAATCATTCCAGTTGCTTCCATCTTATCTATACATGTTGAAGTTGAATAACCCCGAGACTATTGCAGAATTCGAGAGTGACAGTGGAAATAGATTCAAGTACCTTTTTATGGCCATTGGTGCATGCCTTGCCGGATTTCGTAGCAAGATGCGGCCTGTCATTGCAGTGGATGCTTGTTTCCTTAAGGGCAAGTATCTTGGTAGTTTGTTTGTTGCCACGTGCAAAGACGGTAACAATCATGTTTATCCTATAGCGTGGGGAGTCGGAGATTCTAAGAATGATGCCTCATGGGAATGGTTCTTCAATAAATTGCACTCTGCCCTTGGTAATGATATACCTGATTTGGTATTTGTGTCTGACTAGCACAAGAGCATCCATAAGGCGGTCACGAATGTGTTCCCTAACTCATTGCACGTTTCATGTATATATCATATTGGCCAAAACGTAAAGGCTAAATTCAAAAAGGAAAATGTGCATGCTCTGTTCTACAAGGCTGCGAAGGCATATCGACAATCAGAATTTAATGAATACTTTATTGAGCTCGAGCGATATGCTCCAGCCATCGATGCCTATCTTAGAGAGGCTGGTTTCATTCGTTGGGTACGTGCATATTCGGATGGCAAGAGGTTTGATGTAATGACCACAAACATTGCGGAATGCCTCAATGCAGCTCTGGCGGATGTGCGTAAATTGCCGATTCAATGTTTGATGGAGTATATTAGGAATATGCTGCAACAATGGTTTTATGAGAGACAGGGTGATGCTAGTAAAATGGGTGGATATATAACAGTTTGGGCTGAGGGAGAAATAGGCAAAAGATTAGCATTATCCCGGTATTGGCGTCCAGAACCGATTGATATGTATAGATTCAATGTTCATGATGGTCACTTCGGGGGTATTGTGGACTTGAAGGCGAGAACTTGCACTTATAGAGTGTTTGATTTCGACAAATTGCCATGTGGTCATGCCCTAGCTGCTGCACATCCACGCAATATTGACCTGTATAGTTTGTGCTCCTTATACTACCAAACAGAAGCTCTGCTGTGTGCCTATGCTGAACCGATAATGCCTGTGGGCAACCAAGTCGACTGGACCGTGCTGGTAGAAATTGCGTCTATTAAATTGCTACCGCCGACAAGTAGACGCAAACGTGGAAGACATCAGATTTGTCGAATTCCCTCAGCCAGTGAAGAGAAGATGAGGGTAAAATGTAGTCGTTGTGGTCTAATTGGTCACAATTGCCAAACTTGCTCTAATCCAATAACTTTGCTGTCATAAACATTGTCTAACATACATTCAGTAATTAAACATTTAAAAAGGCCAATATTTTAATAAGAACAATAATGTAACAGGCACCATTATTATAGTATTTGTCGAATTCCTTATCTTATGGAATCGATATCAGTTACTTAACCGATCTGTGATGTGTGTTAGCCGACGAAATATCAAGAAGAGGATATCGGAAAAAGGGTATCGGTTTCAAATCGATGAAACATAACCGATGTATCTGTGGAAATATTATCCACATAATACATTGCAAACCAATGATATCACATATAAAGGATGTCTTACAGGTCACCAAACTTGCTGTAATCCAATAATTTTGAAAGTTAAGAAATTAGTTATAGGGAAAACAATATCGGTGAATTCATATCGGTTAACTAACCGATATGTGTTAACCGACTAAAACTTAGGAAGTCGACATCTTGGTCAATTGGTATCGGTTTATGTCGGTTTATATCCGACACCTTGGCTGCAAAATCCAGTGCATCTGATCCTGCAAAAGCATATGAGATCTGTAAAGTTCAGATCCACTTGAGAACAAATATCCCACAATCACCACCCCTGCCAATTACAGCAAATAACATTTTATATATCAGCTATATATATCGGTTCATGATCGATATAGGAAACCGATGTATCTTAGCAAAGGATATATGTAGGTAAGTCTCGGTTAATATAATCGGTCAGACACGGATATGGTATAATCGATACGATGATATAACCGATATCATATTCGTTGTGAAGTGTGAATTCATCCTACACATGAAGAGTCCGGTCGGACTATTCTTATGTGTTAGAGATGTCTGATCAAACTATTCACGATCCGCTTAAGTGTGAAGTGTGAATTGTCCCATCGGACTGATCATTCCACAAGGAGTGTCTATTGTTATGTGTAGGTCGATCGGGCATCAATTGTGTCTAATTGGACTATTCATCGGACTATTGTTATGTGTAGAGCCCGATTGGCCTCTTAAATTGTCCGATTGGACTATTCATCGGACTATTCACGGTTCGCGTAAGTGTGAAGTGTGAATTGTCCGATCGGACTGATCCTTCAGTATGAAGAGTTCGATCCGGGAATGTGAATTGTTCGATTGGACTATTGTTATGTGTAGAGCCCTATCGGCCTCTTAAATTGTCTGGTCCGCGTAAGTGTGAAGTGTGAATTGTCCAATCGGACTAATCCTTCCATATGAAAAGTCCAATCGGGCTATTGACGTTCGCCACAATAGGTAATGCGTCCATTGAGATTGTAATCACTTATCAAAATAATCAGTAACTAATCAATTTCATTTCATTTCAATACATCCCGTTTACATTGAACAACAATTTCATTTCATAAAATCGATTGCTATGTATCCCCATCAACTGGATTACTATGTCTATACAAGTAAAAGGCAATGAACTTTCGGAGTTTACAAGTGTCCTCTTTCGTATGGTACATCTCCCATGTATGCTCCCTATGCTGCAATATGTCATCCACGTATTTGATAACAAATCACCCACAGCTAGTCCTGTAAATCATCAATTAACGAATTAATTTTAATTTGTTGGGAATCATTTAAATAAATGCAGTTCCCGTCCTGTTGCTGAGGGATCGGCCTCTACACCGGATCAGGAATATCCACTTCCCATTTTTCGTATGAACGACCAATTGCCGTACAGTGCTTATAATAATCACTCTGAAATAGGAGAATGGGTAGGAGTATGGACAATGGCCTCAATTCCTTAAGTCTTTTCTGCCTGCTTTCAATGGACATTGACTTAGGGTCGTATACAATGATTATCCTATATTTGAAGCAGATTTTCGCCAGGACCCAGTGCTCATTTTCTACAGCACATGGGAGCAATGCCTACTTGTAACATTAACACATTAGTTATGCTAAATAAAAGAAAACCAAATAATATGCAATACACTTACGTGGTCTACTGCCCACTAGGGGAAACCTTTGTCATTCTCCCCTGAGACATAACAGGACCATTCCTTGGGGAGCTTCACCTCATCAGGCACGAAGTGTTTCTTTCCCTTCTCGAATTCGGTATCCCATACATATTGCATATACCCCCGTGAAGAAAAAAAAAAGTTTAACTTTACTAACGAATAACAAACAAGGAAAAATAGTAATATAATTTGAGTTCAACACTAACGAAAAGCGATGACGACATAACGGCGTAGTTTTCATCATAGATAGAACCAGGCGGTGACTGTGTTTCTCTAATCCTTCGAATGCAACACAAGTAGTTGTCAATGTGTTGCCCTTCCAACCAGGTCGTCTCTCCCTCTATCTGGCAGAGCATACTTGGCACAATGTGGTATATGTGCCCAGTGGTACGCTTACAATGAGCATGAATTAATATGGTTTCTGTTATTACTGATGTATATAGAAAGGTAGATAGTTTTCTGACTTACTGTATCTCATCTTTTGAGCCTACGTACTGGATGTGTCCCGATGGCGGTATAGGACCAACGTCATCCTCACTCTCAGCCCCAAGGTGTTGTTTGGCTGCTTCATGGGTGATCAAGTTTGTCTCCCCCGTCACTGCATTTTTCTTTCTCTTCTTCAGTGGAATGGGATCAGTGAATGGTGTTTGACAAAATTTGGATGGATTCCGCTTTCGTACTGTTCGTTCGTCCACCTCCTCCTGCAAATTAACTAAATTACGTGTCAATTCGGTAGAGTTGACTAATAGGTAGTCATATAGTAATTTATTTTTTTCTTACGATTGAAAGAGATGTTTGATTCGCCTCATGCATCTGAACAAAATAATTCACAGTTAACAGATATATAATCACATGCAAGTGTATCAAAGTTAATTGCATCTTATGACTTATATTACATGGATTGTCCTCCTCGTGCATACGATGAGGTTGGATGTGATCACCACCATCTGGCTCCTCCTACAACTCAATAGAAATTAATCGTTACAATATGGTTTTAACATATACAAGTTAATTTGTATCTTACAACATAAGGAGGTGTCTGGTCCTCATTGACACGAACATGATGGAGCTGATCTCCACTAACTGGCTGATCATAACCGTCTCGATACTGATTGTCTTCATCGGACTATTAATCATAGGGAACTCTTAAGTCATTTTGATCTTCATTCGAAGAAGAGTCCGATCGGACCAGTACATTTTTTAAAAAAGAATTATACAATTTATGGATGTAAAATACGGAAATGTAATCCTATCGAACTTATCTTTAAGTTGTTTTGGTTGGAGTGTTTTTGAGAAATGTAGGATGAAACCCAAAATACCGAAATGAATTGAAGAAAACCATCTGGATCTGAAAGTTATCGGAATAGTCTGATCAAGTTGATGGACAGTCTTGATAGAAATGATTATTATTCCATTGAAAATAGTCCAGTCGGGCTGATTTTTCTTGGAGTATTTTTTTAATTTGCATTTTTTTTCTCTTCAAAACTATTGTATTCTTTGTTGTTAAAGTTGCTGAAACTCATATTATGGATCCGAAATGATTCAGCAGGAGTCCGACGACAAAATTGTTAAAGTTATTCTGTTTTTATTTCTCATTTAATTTCTAAAGTATTCATCAGTCCGAGTCGGGCTATACACATAAAAATAGTCTGATCGGACTCTCCATCAGAAGGACTCCGATCAGACAATCTCAATTATTGTACAACAGCTGCACGCTAATAATCCGATCAGACTCTTCACGTGGACGGATCAGTCTGATCGGACTATTCACACTTCACACTTCATGCATAGTCCGAGCAGACTATGCATGAGGACTCCGATCGGACAATTCACACTTCACACTAACGCGGACCTTGTATAGTCCGATCGGACACATGACCGATCGGGCACAATATATAAGAATAGTCTAATGGGACTCTGCATGTGCAGTCATTTTTTGTTGCACAGTAAATATGGCTCCCATTTAAATAGGCCACGTAGCATGCCACCTGTTCAAAGGCACACGCCCGAGGAATCAATTTAGAGAGCAGGCCGAAATTGCAAGTAATTTCATAAAATCGGTACTTGTTGCCAAAATTAAAACGATTGGATATAAACGAAAAAATCGTTCAACGTTTGTATTTTTTGTGCTAATTGGCCGAATTAAAAAGAAAATATTACAATTATTATTAGTAATCCATCAGCCTTGATGTGGTCCATTCGAACTATATCGTGGTATTAAGTCCGATAGATGGAGTATGAATATTCATTCGGATTTTATCAAGGAATCAAGTCCGATCATATATTCCTGAAACGATTTTAGATATGCTATCATATCCTAGTCTGATTCGATATTGTTTCATTAATGGAAATGGTCCATACCATGATAAAGTTCGATAGGATCAAAATCTCCTCCCGAACATACATAACGTGATATCAGTTCTAACGTAACGGGTACCGATTGGACTAACCAGTTGTTTTTGGAAAAAAAAGGCCATTCCCGCTCGATACATGAACAGTCAAACCATTTCATTTGCATCTCTTCGCTTCACATTCTGTCTTTATTATAATTGCGTTGTCTGACTGCCTTTTCCTCTATTAGATCGTTATTCCCAATTTGGTTCGCGTTCTTATTCCATATTACTGATAGGATGGCTGGCTCAATCGAGAAGCAGTCGAAGGCGGCCAAGAGCAAGAGTACGAAGAAGATGGTTCATCAGGTTTGATTTTGGACTATTTCCTTTGTCTGCTGATGTTTTGATGAGATTGGCAGTGAATAATTTGATATGAATACATACCACTCAGTTCGGGTTTGAGAAGATGAACTGAATCCAGAAAATATATGTTATAAACCGACATATTTATAATATCAGCGGATGTGTTAGCATTTATCTGTCGCTAGATGAAGAAGGGGTAACGGTTTATGGCCATCATGTTCGGCGAAGATATGTTATAAACTGATGTACATAATACAGGCTGATAGGTTAACATACATCGGTGGCATATATATACACCACCGATATGGGGTAACCGATGGTTAGGGTTTAGCGTTTACTCTGTATGGATATGGGGTAACCGATATCGCTTATATTATATACTTGATCGGTTCCTTGTAACCGATAAAGATTGTATTGTTTGTTAACTTAATATTGTTTTTTATTTTTTTGTACAAAGGTTAGATGATAACTTGGAAATTAAGGAGCTTTTTCACGCTCGGATTACTAGACTTGATCATTTTAAGGAGACTGTTGAAGGCATTAGGGCAACACTAAGGCATAAGCCTGACCTTGAGAAACAGTTTAAGGCATCTTGTTTTGGACAACTCATATATGGAGTAGAAGGACTAACATGGAGCATTCAGTTAGTCCACAGTCTACTATTAAGACTGCTAAAGATAGCAGATAACGACGAGGAAGGCTCCTTGTGCTTTAGAATATGTGGGAAGGATGTAAAATTTGGGAGGGAGGAGTTTGCTCTGATCACGAGGTTGAAGTTTGGAAACATCGAAGCATCAAAGAGGAAAATCAATGTGGAGGGGACTCTTGCACTATTTGCCAAATTCTTCCCCGACTATAACATAAAGAAAGGGGTTTTAGGGGCCAAGTTAAGACAGATTTATATGCGGGATATTGCTAGTGGTAAGGAGCGGTGTTCTAATGGAGATCGTCTCTCTATGTCATATATGATGATTATAAATGAAATCAATTCCAAGTCCCATGGCGAGAAGGTGGATATCAGATATTTTCACCTGGCCTCTGATTGGCCAGAGGTTAACAGGTTCCCCTGGGCAAACGACTCCTTCATCTCTACGACAGATAGTGCCAGATGAGGCATCTTGAATGGGTTCAGACAAAAGAACGATAACAAGACATACGACATTGGAGGTTTCCCAATTACCTTACATGTATATATCGGTGTCGGTGGATCATCGATATGGATAAACCGATGCGAATATGATATCAGTTATACAATATCTCTTAGTTGATCGATATCAGTGGATCATCGTATCGATTATACCATATCGGTATCTGATCGATTAGAACCGACATGTCTTATTAGAATCGATATATGTAACCGTATGTCTTATTCTAATATTTGTATTATAAAGTAGTAGAAGACACATTATCTAATACTTATTTTCTTAATTTTGTATCATATGCAGATTTTTTTATTTGAGGTCATGCCACATTTGGTTAAGCTGGGAATTGTTAAAAGAATTGAATCAGGCCCTCAAGCTCCAAGGATGAAGAAATGGATACTTTCACCTAAAAAAATCAACCAAGAACAAATTTTGCAAGGCCATTTATTTGATGATGGGGAAGTTATCCCCATTGTGCTAACAGAACAGGAGAGGAGGGAAGATTATTTTATTAAGCCACATGGTGTATTGGAAGAAGAAGAAGTAAATAAAGGTGAAGGAGTCGGAGGGAGTGCAAATGTAATGGAGGTTGACTCAATAAACCAGGGAGGAAGGAGTGTTGAAGTGAAGGAAAAAATATATATAAAGAACTATTTAGATGGTTTAATGGAGGAAGTTCGAGAGGAAAGGAAGGAAGTCAGTAACGAGCTCGGTAAAGTGAGAAACGAGCTAAGGGAAGTGAAAAACGAGCTCGGTGCACTTAGGCATATGTTGAACCGAGATAAGGAAGAGAGCATCGACATAAAGAATATGTTTACTTTCATCTGCCAACGATTATCAATCAAGCCACTAGTACTTGAGGGGGAGGACGAGAGGAATGACCGTGAGGTGGAGGGGGATGGGGAGAGGAAAGATGTTGAAGGTGAGGTTTCTGTGGAGGAGGACGGGGAGGAGGAGACGACGGAAGGCGATGTTGCTGAGGCTGTGGCTGTGGTTGAGAAATTGATAGAGGGGACACAAACAGAATCAATAAACCCGTCATTAGATGAAATAAAAGCAGATACTCCTATTAAGGAGACATTCCAGAGGATGGGTGTGCAGATGGGGCACAAAAGAAAAGCCATTGAATCAATTATGAATCCCCCCGAGGGAAATAAGTAGGAGGACTCGGGAGTAACATCATTCACCTCCAAACTCCCAAAGCTGAATCCCAAACCCACAGGTGCTCCAAGCGGTGATTGGGTGGAGGACTTACGTAAATTTCTCAACGATCCAAATACAACAACAGTTATCAAAGCTTCCTGTTGTTATATGGATAAGGAATTTTTTGAGATCCTATCAAAAAAAGACCAATGGCTCCGATCTGATGTAAGTCATTAGCTAACTATATATGTTCTATTATGTATGGCATCGGGTTATAATTATCTATTAAGAGTCAATACTTACCTACATATATCCTTTGCTGTATAGCTACGTCGGATACACTTTATCGGTTATATGTTAATTAGTCGGTTTCCTATATCGGTCTTGAATCGATATATATAGCCGATATATATACATTGTCATGTATCGGTTTCGTATGTAAGTTAGGAATCGATATTTATAACCGTGTTTGCTTACGATCTTTTTTGTTTAAATATTTACAGCACATGGATAGCTACGTGTACATGTTGAATAAAAGAATGAAACAATCAAAGACAACCAATACAAAATTAGCATTGGTTCCAAGCATATTTAGTGTAAGTGTCGTAACCATATATATTATCTGGACTGGAATTTACTTCTCAAAATAACAAAGCATTTGTGATTTTGACCGCACACAGCAATTATTGAAGAGTGCGTGGGATCAGTTGAAGGCAGGAAAGTGGGGAAACTTCACGGAGCATGATATTCCTTGCCAATATTTTTGGGGAGAGACAACAGATACCAACGGATTCTTAAATGTTGAGGCCGTGCTATGCCCTACAAATGTAGATGATAAACATTGGGTTTTGGTAGCGCTGGAATTCGCGGTTCAATGTGTTCATGTATATACCTCGACCACACCAAAAAATTACAAAACTAAGTTCGAGTATCTTGTACATATGGTTCCAAAGCTTCTAAGAGATTGTAATTACGACATCTTAACACCTGGATTTAAGTTAAAGCCTAAATGGGACTTCAAGGTTCAAAAAGGTCCTTAACAAATTGGGTAAGGTTAAGGTTAAGGTTATTCAGCACATTGTTTATTTGGAGTTTTTGGATTATGATGGATATAAATGTTATTTGCTCATAATTGACAGGGGTGGTGATTGTGGGATATTTGTTCTCAAATGGATGGAACTCATGGCCCACAATGTCTCAATAAACGAGATGACCCGGGAGCATGTTGAACTTTACAGGTCTCATATGGCTGTGGATGTTTATGCTTTTGCAGTATCGGATGCACTGGATTTTGCAGTCGATCTTGATAAAGAATATGAAGAAGCTCCCAAAGATCCCAAGAAGAGAAAGGAAAACTAAACTATTGTAATGTATATATAATCTTAGTAATATTGTAAATTATATCGTACCAATATATATGTTTTAACTATTAATATGTCCTCATTAATGTCCTCATTAGTTTGACATCTTTCTATTAGAGGAAATGGATCGGTTACAGGTGTCCGTTATAATTATATCGGTTCTGATTCATCGGATATAAACCGATACTATTTGACCGAGATGTCGACTTCCTCAGTATTAATCGGTTAACACACATCGGTTAGTTAACCGATATGAATTCACCGATATTGTTTTCCCCATAACTAATTTCTTAACTTTCAAAATTATTGGATTACAACAAGTTTGGCGACCTGTGAGACATCCTTTATATGTGATATCATTGGTTTGCAAGGTATTATCGGTTTCTAAATGTCGGTTGTAAGAGGTCATATCAGTTAATATATATCAGTTAACATAAGACCTCAACCGATAATGAAACCGATATATCATTTTCATGATGCTTCTGTGTTTAAACCTATATCGGTTGAAATATATCATAACATAAATTGCCGATATATCAACCGATATATGTCCAAACTAGCGAAATGCATAATTTTTCACTTATAACTTTGGAAAAGAGGAAAAACTATCTTGTCGAAGATTGGAAAATAACTAAATACCTAGATCGAGAGAAGCCGATTGATGTGCGAGCGCAACAACGCTTAAGGAATAAGAACAATGGGCGCGAATAAGACGCTTGATGAAGAAGCAGCAACACTTTGGCAAGTGAATAACAACAACAATGGCTTTGAGAAAGACGAGCGTGAGAGATTGACAACGACCGAGTCAGAATGTGAGGGATAGAAGAGAGGGAGGGAGGGAGAAGACCATCCCTAAGAGACAGGATCCTATAGCGGGGTTATTAAAAGCGGGGGCATTTTTGTCCATTCAACTCACGAAAGTCCTAGTTTTGCAAAGATTTTTAAAGTGTCCTATTTTTGCAAATTTTAGTAACGGGGGTCCTAGTTTTGAAAATTTCCCTAAGTTCAGAGATTTTTAGAAGTTTTCAGAATCTTCTTAATTTAATGATTTACAAAGCAAAATTAAAAAATTAAACAAAATTAATTAGATTATATAAAATTATTAAATAACATGCACACATAAAGCTTATGACTAAATTTAAATATATATATTTATATAGAGAGATATATATATTGAAAACAATAAAAACAGATTTTGTTTGTGATTGTTTTTGTCATAAATATAAACTTTGATTATTTAATATTAGAATTAAAAAAATAAATATAAACAACCAAAATAACCTACAATATTCGAAGGGCACTAATTTTCAATTAAAAATGAATTAGTTTACTTGTGAAGATACCTTGCATATTTGACTGTTTTATTTTATAAGTTAATGAAAACTCTCCAATATTTATAAATTTATTGTTATATTTAACAATAACAATTGATATTATCTATGAGAAATGGATCAAAAAGTCAACAAAGTAACAAGAACATTGCAAATCGGCAGAGTCAAGAATGACTTGAAGTTCAATCCTTTGTAAACCCAAAAAATCTTAGGAGACCTTCCCAATAGGTCTCTCAGGGACCCAATCACCTGAAAACTTTCAAAGGCACTAGGAAACTCTTTCTACTGATTTCTTGGGCACCTCTAGTTCAACTCTTCCTACCATACCTCTTAAAAACTATAAATCACTCTAGAGACAACACGAGGAAAGTATGCAAACTCTCCAAGAGATGATAGGATTACTTTAAAACATCATGCCTTATGCCTTGCCTTTGCAAACCTTGTAGAACCTTGTGCCAGGCCCAATGACTCTCCCTGGGATGAGGAATGACTTATCTCTCGTAGAGGCACCTTCATCAGGTGGATCTCGAGAAACTCCCTCAGAGCCAACTCTACATTAGGAGACTCTATTAGTGATTGCCCCACCCCAAGAGAGGGAAAGTGTATACCGTACAACTCAAGCAGATAAGGAATTCTCTAGAATGAGAAATATCCAAAAATAGTGAAAAGTCCAATTGGTGGGGAAGATTGAACCCCTCTTAAGGACCAAGTGAGAAGAGCACATGAAGCAATCCCTCGGCATTCAGTCCTAGGAAAACACCAGATATGAAAAAAAAATGATAAAAGAGATTTTGGAGGAAAAATGACTTGTACCCACTCAAGAGGACCAACCAAGGAGAAGAATTCCATTCACCTTAGAAATAATAGAGAAATCTCTCCCCTAAGAAGTTGAAGATACCTTAGCCACATATTTGAGGAAAAAGGACCCCCATGACCACATTTAGAGCTATGAGTCCCTAATGCTACTTTATGGGAGGGAAGATGCATCTCATTCTTTGATCAATTAAGGGAAGAATTTATGAAGGTCTTTATTATCAATAGTCAGAGGAAGAAAGACGCTACAATTGTTGTTGGAATACAATAATTAAAATTTGTTTGTCGAAGAAGCTTAGTAAGAAGTCGACAAGGCTAGGCAAGATGGAGGAGTAAGGCTGTGATTAGAGAACCCTACGAGAAGATTACTTGGGGTAAGGCTCGATTTGTTGTCCAAGAGAGCAGGGTGGTCCCAAGAAGTTGCTCGATAGATATGTGTCCCAAAAAAGGTTGCACTGAAAAAGTCTCTAGGGAATTAGGGTGCCTCGAAGAAATGTGTATGACATGACTTTATGGGGAAAGAAGTAGTCCAAACAAGTTTTTGTTACCCCAGAGAGTTGATGTGTGCCCCGAAGAAATGGTTTGTAAGGCAAGAATAAGTTAGAAGGCACGTGGAGATTTCTCTCACACAGACCCTCAAATGCTTAAGTTAGATGTTATCATGGTGGAAAAAATATATGGATGTAGTACGAATGAGGTACGTAGTTGGTTATTTGGAAGAGTGAGAATTCTCCTGAAGAAGTGTGCAGAAGAGTTGTTTAAGTCATCTGAAGAGTAAAAAAAAAAAAAAAAAGTCGCAAAGACAAAAGGTTAGGGGGTATTTATACCCTTCGATCGATCACTAGGACACGTGACACGCACATCCAGGGGACATGCGACTCCTTGGGTTGTAGGGCACAGTTCTTTTAGCCACATGCGGTTATCCTAGGGTTAATCTTGGAAGTGCCTTGGTGAGAAACCCCCAGAAAAAGGTTTTTCAGGGAAAGGTAGGCTCAAAGAGGGCAGGCTACGTTGTGTGAAACAACATGGGGTAAAATAGTGCGGGAAATGAATCTCCCTAAGGACTTTCTTAGGAGGATTGCTCGACTAGATGGTGTTTGCATACAGAGTTAGTCTTCGGGGGGTGGACCCCTGAAGAACTCTTTTGGGAGAAAGCCTTCTCCCGAGAATGATTGCTTTCTCTTGGGAAATCTCCTTGGAGGCTTTTATAGGGGAATTACCTCCAGAAGATAGGTTATAACAATGACTCCCCACTCTTATCTTTGACTAAAAATCAAAGGGAAGAGTACACAGAAACTTGGGGGAGTAGCCCTAGAGAAGTCAAGACTTGCTCCAAGTTCTAGCTTCAATTTTGAGGAAAAAACTTACTCGGAAGGATGCCGTGGGGCATTGAATCATCTAAAGAGTTCAGACATTCTTTACGCAGGAGAATCTTACAGGTTACTGAAGACTCCTTGGGTATTGGGTTCACAAAAGACTCATGTATTTTGCAACCTAAAGACTTTGCGGTGCAATTCACATTCCAAGGGGTTTATCTATAAATAGTGGCGGGAGACCCCCCTACGGATCCCATTGACTTTTCCATGCATACAAAGACTTTGCGGTGCTAATTCACATTCTAAGGGGTCTGTCTATAAATAGTAGGGAGACCCCCCTATGGATCCCACTGACTTCTTCCATGCATATGAAGACTTTGCGGTGCCAATTCACATTCCAAGGGGTCTGTCTATAAATAGTGGGGAGACCCCCCTACAATTCTTGAGAGTTTCCCCAAATAATTATTTTTGAAGAATTCCCAACGGCTTCGAAGACTCTATTTGCTTTATTCATTGACCCCGAAGGACTTCTGCCATTCATAGAAGGAGCCTAATTTGAAGACTCGTCCCAAATACTATTTCTCAAAGAGTTGACCCCGAAGAATTAGCCTCGGAGGACTTCCTCCGAGGAACCAACTCCTAAGAAGTGCGACTAGCTTTTCAACTAATTAAGTTAACTCTATGGCATGAATCAAGCTTGACTATAAGTCCAATAAGGATATCTCCAAGAGTGTTAAGACTGAGTTAGCAATGCCTTCTAGGTGCTAGTGGTTAGTGTTGAATAACCAAGATGTGGAAAAGATTAGTAAGGTGTTTGATATACCATCTTCATTATTGCCAAGGAGGTCGATGAAGATGAGAAAACCCCAACCGTCTTAGGGGAAGAAGTATCCATACACATAGATAGCCTAAGAATGGGCTTAAGACTTTCCTTTCACCCATTTGAGATGAAATTTCTACAAGAGATCAAGTTAATGCCAGCTTAATTGCATCCTAATGGTTGGGTAGTGCTAGTAAGGTTCTTTGTCCCCCGCAAGGAACTAGGCGTGAACCTTATCGCCAAACTTTTCAACTGCTTCTTCTGCCCCAGGACTACAACAGGGAGAAAAGAATTCATTATGCTTCAAAAATAGAGGATTCATGAGCTGCTATTCATTAAGAATCCAAAGAAGATCGATCACTTTGAGACACAATGGTTGATGGTGAGGCCCTCATTAACTTGGTAGGCTCTTCGATTCTGGAGTACAACAGAGATGAGGTGGGCTCCTTGGTTTGGGGTGATGCATTAAGGTTCAATCAACTGTCTCCAAGGTTAGTTGACCGCCTATATTCTCGTCTGAATTTTTCATAAATTGCATCTAGCACTGCCATTAACTCTTAATGGCCATTTCATTATCTTATAATGAAATCGAGGTCCCTATTAACTCTTAACGGTATGCCTGTTAACTCTAAACAATTGCTCCGATTGATTAAACTCATTCCGTTAACTCTTAACGGTGTCATCACTAACTCTTAATGATGATTAATAATTAATTACATCATTACATCACTAATCTACCACTACATTCAGATATGCATGTGACCTTCTAGGTTCACTATTGAGTAGCAATCGGGACACGTCTAACAACTTTGACACCAATCAAACTCTTTGATTTACAATGAGGATCTCTCCATCTCCTCGATGTACCCCGAGAAATCCTAAGTGACAACTAACATTATGTCAGCATGATCCTATCAGTAATGAAGTCATACCTCAAGTGAGCTTATTAGGACTTTCAATTACTGTGTACTATAATCCCTCCACTGTCCGATTGAGTGACAGCCATGGATTTATCAAACTCACAGAACTTAATAGCTATGCCAAGATCTAGCATGGTGTGATTAAGATGACACTTCGAAACTCGTTCAGATATTGGAAACTCCTTTCCAATCATATGTACCCTGGCCAGAGGTTTAAACAATCACAAACCCCTATTGGTCGCATAGGATGTTCACCTCATGCCAAAGGTTAATGGATCTCATTAGCAATCATCTGCCTCCATATGTTACTGCATAGAGACCACACAATGCACATTCCCACTACGATATATGGGTAGTTTCGCGCAATAACAAATCTCTGACATTAACATATAAGATAATTGTGTTGCCTACAATCTAAGGACCAATAACACAATCAAAGCCAGTGTCAAATCATTAATCCTCTCAGCCATGTGATCTGTCACTTGCATCATATTCTATAGATGTTCAATTAACATCCACCCATATGTCTATTATATCCATCTCGTGGATTATGACATGTAGCTCACCATCCTTTATCATTAGTATCTTATATTAATCAAAGGTAGTAGCTCATGTGCCAGTCCATAATCAATTAATCATATTCATTTTTTGAGAAATTGAAGGACTGGGAATCACTTTAAGAAATCCTAAATTCAAGAGTCTTTGTCACATATTCTTAATACTTAAGAATAAGACTTTTATTTGAAAATCTAGGGACTCATTCATATACATATTAGAGAGGTATGAATGGAGATACGACCTTAAAATATGAAAACATATTTTATTAAGTTTGCAAGACATGCATCATTAGTCTCAATATACATGTGCCGGATATTATCTAAATCTAGCATTAGGGCACTAACACTAACAATCCTCACCCTAAAGTTTGTATCTATATTTTTGAGACAGCTTTAAACGTCACTAATTATCAAGTTGCAAACAACCACAATATGTCTAGTAAGGTTAGTACCCTCGTTATGGTATTGGTTGTGTCATAGGCTTTGGGAGGTGACCAGATTCATAGATTAGGATAGTTGGCTCCTTTGTAAGTTGTGACTTTAGTTGATACCATATTTTCCATCCCTTTAATCGTTTCCTCCTTGAGGGGAGTTGATTAATTATTCTAAGAATGATGCGTCATTTCTCAACAACTCTTGCATAACCTCATTCAACCACGACCTTGTTAATCTTCAAACATTCTAGCTTGCATGTCCACTGTCTAAAGGGTCCTTCGCATTTCTTCCATTTAAACTTTGAAGGTTCACACTTTAGTGATACAGTTGCTCTTTCAATGGGGTGTTGTTGCTTTTCATTAGGGTTACTCCCTTAGTCATTATTGTAATTATTGCTACGAGTGGTTATCGTCATTAGACGATGGGACTCCTATCTTGCATGACATTAACTCCATTATAATTATGACCCAGAATTTAAATTTTTTTGTAATTGGGTTTTCTAATTTGACCATGATTATAACTTCGAATTTGACTATGATTAAGATGTTATTGTTGTGGCCTAAAAACTAAGACAATAGAATTTGTAAAGAGAGAAAGCTGGAGTAAAGGCAAAGCGAGGTCGACAGTTGGCAGGAGCGTGCTGGTGGAGATAGAGGTCGAGAAGCTTCGATCCTCGATTCACTGACCGAGGTCGTAGGTGATCTCCTAGGGGCATTTTCAGTATTGCTCGAGATTGGCCTTCTGTGTGCTCGGGACATATCTGGACTCACATGCACAAGTTAGAAGGCACGTGGGGATTTCTCACCTGCGTATGCCCTCCGATGCTCAAGTCAGTGCCAATAGGAGAAAAGAGTAATAGACGACACTATTATTGAACATAAGATAGTCGTACCTTGCCCGGTCAAAGAGGGTTGACCATGGTACTGTTACACGGAACATGAGATGAATCTATATATTAGTAGCATTCGGACGGGTTTAAGAAGAATCTCCCCCGGAGGGTTGGACTGTGTAGGGGGCCCTCTGAGAGAAGGTGGGCCTCATGGCAGGCTGCTGAAGCAGGGTTTTGGGCCCTAAGGGACCTGCTCGAGCGCAGTTCCGAGCTTGGTGAGAGGTGCCTCGAGGCAATACTTACTTGACCAATGTTCCCTTAAGGACACATTGCAGTCCATGGACATAAACATATCATATTATACCTTATAAGCATACCACGCGAGGGATCTTATAAACATTATGAATATACTATCTTGCATGACCGCGATGTTACATGAGGACTTGAGGGTACATCATAAGGGCATGCATACCATTACATTGCATCATAACCTATGGGCTCAATTTACTCGGCTAGAAGCTACGTCCATACATAATCCTTCATACTATACATATAGATAGATACATATATATGTATATGCCGTGCACAGCCACCACACTCATACATGCTGCCTATATACATACATATACATACTTTTACACATAGAGAGAGAGAGAGAGAGAGATGGAAGGTCGATATTCCCGGAAAACCTTGGAGGGGACTTTCCCAAGAGACCTCTCGGGAAAGTCATACATGCTGCCTATATACATACATATACATACTTTTACACATAGAGAGAGAAATAGAGAGAGAGAGATGGAAGGTCGATATTCTCGAAAAACCTTGGGGGGACTTTCCCGAGAGACCTCTCGGGAAGAGGCCTTGCGGAGAGGTTTCAGCTTGGGGCTCGTGGGAGCTCTCGGGCCCGAGTGGCGGCTTACTGCGGGGAGGAGCTACGGAGGGAGAGACTCGCCATGGTTGCTTTCGGGGGCTCGACCCTTACCGAGAGAGAGAGAATGGACTAGGTAGTCGAGAAGGTGTAGCGGCGGAGAGGAATCACTCCTCCCCTAGAGGACCCACACGCTGCTATTATCGACCTATCGAGAGATGCCATGCTTGCCGAGAGAGTTGCAGTAGCGGGGGCTTTTTGAGAGGCTTCAAGCCTCTCCGAGAGAGGCTGGCCGAGAGGCTTGCTATGGAACTGGGAGATGGCCTCGCCTTGCCGAGAGATGAGCCAGGGAATACGCCTCTCCAAGAGACAAAATCTCTCTCGGGGAGAGAGAGAGAGACGTCTCTTCGAGAGAATAGAATCTCTCTCGAAGAGAGAAAGAGAGAGAAAAAAAGAGCATGAATGGGAGGGAGATGATCAACAATCCCCTTCCCCCAATTTTGACCATGTTATTTAAAGGGAAGACTTTCTCTCTTTGCTTTATTACACTCCCACCCCTTAAGCCTTGCCTAATTACACTTTTGCCATTACTCATGCTTATTTGGCCATTTTCTCCCAATTTCTTCTTGGGAAACGCGTCATGGCTCGAGACCACTTTTGGGGTTCGGTCGCCTAGGTTTAATGACCAAAATACCCCTAGGCGCCTAATGACCGGAATACCCCTAGGCACCTAATGACTAAAATACCCCTAAGTGGACGCTCAAAAATTCTATGGCGCAACAATAGTTATCAAATTTGATTTTAAATGAGATTTATCTCATCTAGAGGAATATTCTCATAAATCATCTTTTGATTAGGATATGATTTCCTGTGAACATCCATAGATGATTTTAGGTCTAAAAATAGGTGTCCAGGTTAGTGGAATTGGTGCAACAATATCATCTTAGTGATATTTTGATGTGGTAATATTACTTTTGTACTAGCAATATTTGTTTAGTGATATTTTATTTTTTTTGTCGATGTTTTTTCTCAATTTGAGTTTTTCACATTAAAATTTGTGTTTGTTTGTGTGGTTAATGGTTTGATTGTGATTTGTATTCAATCCAATTTCGTAACTGTTGTTCCCAAAATACAACAATCTATATATATATATATATATTTTTTACGTGGGAGAATGTAAGGTGCGTGGTTGACCACGGGGGTTTCTAGAGACTTGTGAGTCTTGAGGGTTTTGAGAGTCAAGTGTCTTGAGAGTCTTGTTGCCAAGGTGCGATGAGACTAGAGTCTCGTCACCAATGTGTGCTGAGGGTATCGTCACCAATGCCCTGAGAGTCTCGTCATCGTGCGCGCTAAGAGTCTCGTCACCAACGCGCCGAGAGTCTCGTCACCGTGTGCACTGAGGGTCTCGTCACCAATGCGCTGAGACCTAAGATGACCAAGTGCCTCAAGATGACCGAGTGGCCTTGATGATCGAGTACCCCAAGATAACTGAGTGGCCCTTGGTGACCGAGTAGCCCTTGATGATCGAGTGACCTTGATGTTCGAGTGGCCACTGATGATCGAGTGGCCTTGATGAACGAGTGACCCTTGATGATCGAGTAGCCTTGATGACTGAGTGATCCTTGATAACCAAGTGGCCTGCAAGATGAGAGCACCGTTAGGGTGCGGGTGGGGGTCCTTGCACAAACCCTCTGATGCCTAAGTCAGTTCTCGAGAGCAAAAGTGCGAAATTGTGTTGAGGGGCCCAAGAGTGCTTATCTTGTGTCGGGGACGTGGCCTTCTATTTATAGTGGAGGAGAGAGGGGACGCGCGAAAACCAGGACGAGAGTTTCGGGGCCCATTTCGAAGATTCTATGGCCCATCCGAGAGTCTCGAGGCCATCCGTAGGGGCGCTAGTGCTACCCACTCGGTCATGATCGAGTGGGTCTTCTTGGCTTTAAGCGTCTTTTTTTGTCCTTTTAGAGTAGGTATATCCTCTTCAAACTCGATTTTAACCTTGATTAAGCCTGGATATCTCAAAACTAAAAACATAAAAGTTGTATATAATTCTCTTAGCATTCGATAGGACTTTGAATCACCTCAATCAAAGCTTGGATGAGAGAGTTATGCCCAAAAAACCAAAGCAGTGTCACACTCACTTGGTCATGACTGAGTGAGCCCTCTTTACATGGTCCTTGCTGATTTCAGCCTTGATGCGGCTGGAATCTCTCAAAACTCAAAACACAAAAGTTGTAGATAATTCTCTTCGATTTCTATAGGATTTTGAGTCACCTTAATCGAAGCTCGGATGAGAGAGTTATGCCCAAAAAATTGAAGTAGTGTCACACCCACTCAGTCATGACCAAGTGGGTCCTCCCTGCTTGGTCTCGGCTCAACCTTTTACTCTTTCGGCTTGTTTCCTTGATCTCCTGCAACCCGTAGGCCTTTTTGGCTTCATGTCCATGTCTCACGACTCTTTTAGGTCCCGTGACGCTCCAAGTTTGTAGGGCATATCAGTAACAAATTGGTATTATTGCCTTTGAATCAAACCATCAATGTTTGGCAGATCTTAGTCATTGGATTTGCAACTCTTGCATCTTATTTTGGCTAGGGTTCATGGTAGTTGCCCCCCCCAGCCACAACCGTCGTCGCTGCTGTCGACCGACCTCCTCGGCCGACCATTGATTAACCATAGGCGCCTTTGCCATCAACCGTCATTCCCTCTTCCTGTTTGTGATCAACCCATAACTACCATTCGTCCTTTTTTGTTTAGGGCTTCTTCATTGTCGAAAACATCTATTTGTTAGTCGAACCGTGACATAACCTCACCTCGTCGTCGATATGCCTTTGCTAGATGTTTCTCCCTTACAATCATTGTCGATCAATGGCTTTTTCTCTGCGAGAGACTACCTCTGTTTCTTTTTCATGAGCCATCGTCGAGCCACCATCATGATCGGTATATCGTTGTCCCCGTCATTGGCCCACCTTTGTTCTTGGGTCGATTTCCATCATCAACTAGTTCTTCACTATCTGTCGTTGCAGTTGTTAACACTAGGTACTTCTACCATTGTTGGTTGTTTCAGCCAACCTAGATTCGATCCAAATCTGGTTCAACTCGACCTATTGACCCACTTCAAATCCAACAGATCTGGCAGCCCATATCTAGATCTATTTTTGCCTAGATTTGGTATTCTAGTATGTTTTCTATTGAGATTTTATTTATCAATTGTTTGGCATTATTTAGAGTTATTTGATCTTCGTAATGGTTACCTTGAAGTATGATATTTCATTATTGGATTAGAATATATTGATTCTCACTATAACAAGTTGCGTGCAATTTTGGCACTAATGAATTTAGATGAAGGTGGAGTTATCAAATGAAATTTATATTAGTGAATGTGGAGTCATTAAAATCAATAAAGATATATTGAGCTGATCTCGTTGCCTATACTTTAAGTGCGGCTGGAGATATTTACTACAACAAACTTTGTGTGGATTTGAGTGGTATTTCCCATTGTGCAATTTTAGTTGGTATATTAGGAGATTAATTCTCCATGATTTTGTTGGAAGAAATTTTTTTGAATTGTTTCATATTTAAATTTCGTGTCAAGGTGGAACTTGTTATAATTGTGACTTGAAATTCAAATTTGTCTGTGATAAGATTTTCTAATTTGATCCTGATTATAGCTTCGAATTTGACTGTGATTGAAATGTTATCAAATTTGATTTTAAGTGGGATTTATTTCATCTAGAGGAATATCTTTATGAATTATCTTCTGATCAGAATATGATTTCTTGTGTACATTCATAGATAATTTTAAGTTTATAAATAGGTGTCCAGGTCATTGGAATTAGTGTAGCAATATCATTATAGTGATATTTTAGTGTGGCAATATTATTTTTATACTAGTAATATTTACTTAGTGATATTTTGTTCTTTCTGTCCGTGATTTTTTCTAATTTATGTTTTCCACATTAAATTTCTTATTCATTTGTATAGTTAATAGTTTGATCGCAGTTTATATTCGATCCAATTTACTAACAGAGTCAAATGTAAGAGTGTTGTTTCTTAGGGACCAGATGTGGTTTCTCATAAATAGTGCCAACTATTAACACTAGAAAATGTCACCAGTAAATTTGTTAGGCCCCAACGACAGCTAGGCTCGCCATGACATTGTGAAGGTTTGGATGTGTAGAAATGATTGAAAATATGCACACAAACAAACAATTATGGTTGTTTTAGGCTTTATTCAAAATGTCACTTTGATACTTAAGTTAATGTGAAGAAATGGAGACCTTTAAAGGAAATCTAGTGAATGGAGATAATATATATATATATATAGATGGATGGATGGATAGATAACAGGGGCGGATTTAGGGTGGGGCAGGCACGGGCTGCAGCCCCCCCTCGCGATTTATTAGGCATACCCTTTTCTAGCCTCATTAATGGTTTATGGATCTGGGGGCCAACACTCCCCCAAATCTGTTTCTAGATCCGTCTCCGATAGATAGGTAACGAGAAAGAGCAAGAAAAAAAAGAGTATTAATGCCATAAATGTGACACCCGTAACTTACTTACATGCTTAATGATAATAATATTCATATAAAAATGTCCGAAGCTTAAAACCAAAATCATACTTCCTTTAAATCAAATAAAATTCCAAGACATGCTTTATGGCATACATATAGGAAATGATCAGAGTTCAACCCTATAAAACATTGTTTCAAAAGGAAACTAAACTTAAATTCTTGAAAATCCTTTTTAAACAAGCCACCACGCTCCACGTCCATGTCCCGATCTCCTCATTCATACTCACCTGAGGGGGGGGGGGGGAAACATAAGGGGGGGTGAGATTATGCAAATCTTAGTAAGTACAGAAGAACCATCATATATATTTAAACAAGTCATGACATAATAAAACATATCGTATGGAGACACGAGAGGTTCCACCAACTTGCAGGGGTAAGAACCCTCGTGCGTACCGCTACCGAGCTCCGGTCCTGAAACTTGTGTGAACATAACATAACATTAGGGACCACATAACATAGTTCATAGTCATGCTTAAACATCATAAATAGTTCATAATGTACTTACCTTAACTTGGTTGAATGCTGAAGGCTTCACCTTTACAAAAAGCTCGAAGCACTCCCGTCTAGCATGAATTTATCCCAACTTAGAATGAGGAAACTCTTGGCCATGAGCCCTATTTATAGGCTTGGAAACTTGGTCACCAAGTAAGTCACAATCATTTCAAATCTTTTCTAAATCTTTCAAGGTATTCCAATCATTTCAAATCTTCTAAAATATTCTCTAATCATTCCAAATCTTCTAAGATATTATGCAATCATTCTTATCAAATCTTATCTGAATCAAATCTTATCCAAATAAGATCTTATCAAATCTTATTCAAATCAAATCAAATCTTATCCTTAAAGTCATCATGAGGCTTAATCTTTATCTCTAAAGTCATCATGAACACTTATCTTATCTCTAAAGTCATCATGAGCCTTCATCTTTTCTCTAACATCATCATGAGGCTTTATCCTTATCTCTAAAATCATTTATGAGGCTTTTCTTGAATCTCCCAAATGCCCTTAGGAAAAAGGTTTCAAGAATTACACTTTGGCCCAAACTTTTCAGGTATATTGTCCTCGCGCTCCCATGTTGCTTCTTCAACTGAATGATGTTGCCATAACACCTTGACCAACAGTATATCTTTATTGCGAAGACTTCGTACCTCCCAAGTAACAATGCTTATTGGTGCCTCCTCATATTTCAGGTCTTGCTGTATCTCTAATGGTTGATGCTTTAATACATGGGTTGGGTCGGGGACATACTTTCTGAGCATTGATATGTGGAAAATGTCATGTACTGCTGAGAAATCTGGTGGTAAGGCTAGCCGATAAGCAACGTTCCCAATCCGCTTTAAGATCTCAAACGGGCTTATAAATCGAGGTCTAAGCTTTCCTTTCTTCCCAAACCGTAAAACTCCTTTTATAGGTGTAACTTTTAAGAATACCTTATCACTAATGGAAAACTCCAAATCCCTTCTTCTTTTATCCACATAGTTTTTCTGTCTATCTTGAGCCTTCTTCATACTATCTTTGATCATTTCAATAGCTTGTACAATTTGTTCCACAATCTCTGGACCCAAAATCTTCCGCTCGCCAACTTCATTCCAATGAACAGGTGAGGACATGAGGCTATTTGGGTAATCGTGGATCGACTTACCAAATCAGCTCACTTCTTACCTGTTTGGATGACATTTACAATGGATCAGCTTGCACGACTATATGTTAAGGAAATAGTAAGACTACATGGTGTTCCAGTTTCCATTGTATCGGATAGGGAACCAAGGTTCACATCCAACTTTTGGAAGAGCTTACACAGAGCCATGGGAACCAAATTGAGTTTTAGTACAGCTTTTCATCCTCAGACAGATGGACAATCTGAAAGGACAATACAAACTTTAGAGGATATGCTTCGTATTTGTACCCTAGAATTTGGTGGACATTGGGAGAAACATCTACCATTAATTGAATTCGCATACAACAATAGTCACCATGCATCTATTGGCATGGCACCCTATGAGGCGCTATATGGAAGGAAATGCAGATCACCTGTTCATTGGAATGAAGTTGGCGAGCGGAAGATTTTGGGTCCAGAGATTGTGGAACAAACTGTACAACCCATTGAAAAGATCAAAGATAGTATGAAGAAGGCTCAAGATAGACATAAAAACTATGTAGATAAAAGAAGAAGGGATTTGGAGTTTTCCATTGGTGATAAGGTATTCTTAAAAGTTACACCCATAAAATGAGTTTTACAGTTTGGGAAGAAAGGAAAGCTTAGACCTCGATTTATAGGCCCGTTTGAGATCTTAAAGCGGATTGGGAACATTGCTTATCGATTAGACTTACCACCAGATCTCTCAGCAGTACATGACATTTTCCACATATCAATGATCAGAAAGTATGTCCCCGACCCAACTCATGTATTAAAGCATCAACCATTAGAGATACAGCAAGACCTGAAATATGAGGAGGCACCAATAAGCATTGTTACTCGGGAGGTACGAAGGCTTCGCAATAAAGATATACCGTTGGTCAAGGTATTATGGCAACATCATTCAGTTGAAGAAGCAACATGGGAGCGCGAGGACAATATGTGATCCAAATATCCCCAGCTGTTTGATGACGAGAAGTAAGGTAAATTTTCGAGGACGAAAATTTTTTTAGGAGGGTAGATTGTAACGCCCAAGATTTTTAAACTAAAATATAATGTAATACTTGGGATTTTATTTTAGTTTCTAATACTTGAGGAAATGTGTCCTTTCAAGGGATTATAGAAGCCTTGAGGCAAAGGTTCAGTTTTGAGCCAGTGGCAAAATTGTAAATATTGAGGTTCGGGTAAAAGTGTAATTTACCTAAAAACCAGGGTTATTAGCGTAATTAGTCCTTTCTTCGGGGACTAAAATGCAATTAAAAATTGGCCTAGGGACCAAGTTGAAAAGGGTCTAAGTGCAATTACCTGAAAAGTTTGGGCCAAAGTGTAATTCTTGAAACCTTTTTTCTAAGGGCATTTGGGAGATTCAAGAAAAGTTTCATAAATGATTTTAGAGATAAGGATAAAGCCTCATGATGATGTTAGAGATAAGATGAAGGCTCATGATGACTTTAGAGATAAGATAAGTGTTCATGATGACTTTAGAGATAAAGATTAAGCCTCATGATGACTTTAAGGATAAGATTTGATAAGAATGATTGCAGAATATCTTAGAAGATTTGGAATGATTAGAGAATATTTTAGAAGATTTGAAATGATTGGAATACCTTGAAAGATTTAGAAAAGATTGAAATGATTGTGACTTACTTGGTGACCAAGTTTCCAAGCCTATAAATAGGGCTCATGGCCAAGAGTCCACCAAATTCTAGGGTACAAATACGAAGCATATCCTCTAAAGTTTGTATTGTCCTTTCAGATTGTCCATCTGTCTGAGGATGAAAAGCTGTACTAAAACTCAATTTGGTTCCCATGGCTCTGTGTAAGCTCTTCCAAAAGTTGGATGTGAACCTTGGTTCCCTATCCGATACAATGGAAACTGGAACACCATGTAATCTTATTATTTCCTTAACATATAGTCGTGCAAGCTGATCCATTGTAAATGTCATCCAAACAGGTAAGAAGTGAGCTGATTTGGTAAGTCGATCCACGATTACCCAAATAGCCTCATGTCCTGTTACTGATTTTGGAAATCCTACAACAAAGTCCATCGTCACATGTTCCCATTTCCACTCTGGAACCTCCAATGGTTACAGTAACCCTGCTGGTCGTTGGTGCTCAACTTTCACTTGCTGACATATCAAACACTTCTCAACAAATTTAGCTATGTCTTCTTTCATATTCCTCCACCAAAACACTGCCTTTAGGTCACGATACATCTTTGTACTTCCAGGTTGTACAGAATAAGGAGTGGAGTGGGCTTCTTCTAGAATTTCTTGCCTTAGTTCCTCAAAGTTTGGCACACATAGTCTCCCTTGGTAGTAGAGTGTGTCATCACTAGCTATTGTGAAGTCCTTCCGCTTCTCAGTATTAACCTCAACTTTGATATATTCAAAGAATTGGTCTCCCTTCTGATGGCTCTTAATCCGATCATGGAGAGTCAGTAGAATAGAGAGTGCTGCCATACGAGCATTAGAATTAGATGGCGTAGCAATAAACTCGAGGCTTAACCTCTCAAACTCCTTACACAAAGGCTTTTGTGCTGTCAAAGCTGCTACTTGGTTCATTTTCTTTCTACTCAAGGCGTCAACCACCAGGTTTGCTTTGCCGGGGTGGTAGTGGATTTCAAAATCATAATCCTTCACCAATTCCAGCCATCTCCTTTGCCTCATATTTAACTCTTTTTGTGTGAAGATGTACTTAAAGCTCTTATGATCGGTATAGATATCGCATTTACCTCCGTATAGATAGTGTCTCCAGATTTTCAAGGCATGCACTACTGCAGCAAGTTCTAGGTCATGTGTAGGGTAGTTTTGCTCATAAGGCTTCAACTGCCTTGATGCATATGTAACTACCTTACCTTTTTGCATCAATACGCATCCAATTCCTTGTTTGGACGCATCACTATAAATAACAAAACCTTCTGACTCTTCAGGAATAGTTAATACTGGCGCGTTGACCAGCCTCTTCTTTAATTCTTCAAAGCTAGTTTCACATTTCTCTGTCCATTCAAACTTAGTACCTTTGCGAGTCAGCTGCGTCAAAGGCCCTGCCAATTTGGAGAACCCTTCAATGAACCTCCTATAGTATCCAGCTAAACCCAAAAAGCTGCGAACCTCATTTACATTGGTTGGTCTTGACCAATTTAATACCGCTTCTACTTTGCTGGGGTCCACTTCTATTCCTTGAGCTGTGACAACATGTCTAAGGAATACCACCCGCTCCAACCAAAACTCGCACTTCTTGAACTTTGCAAATAGCTTCTTTTCCTTCAAGATCCCTAAAACAACCCTCAAATGTTTTTCATGCTCTTCTTCACTTCGAGAATACACCAATATATCATCAATAAAGACAATGACAAATTTATCCAAGTACTCATAGAAAACTCGATTCATTAGGTCCATAAAAACTCCAGGCGCATTCGTTAAGCCAAATGGCATGACTAAAAACTCATAATGACCATACCGAGTTCTGAAAGCTGTCTTCGAGATGTCACTAGATTTGATCCTCAATTGGTGATATCCTGACCTTAGATCAATCTTTGAGACTACTCGTGCACCTTGTAACTGATCAAATAAATCCTCAATCCTGGGAAGAGGATACTTGTTCTTAATAGTAATCTTATTCAATTCTCAGTAATCGATGCACATCCTCATTGACCTGTCTTTCTTCTTGACGAATAATACCGGTGCTCCCTAGGGGGATACACTTGGTCGAATAAATCCTTTCCCCAAAAGTTCCTCTAACTCGGTTTTCAACTCGTGTAGCTCATTTGGTGCCATCCTGTAAGGAGCTTTAGAAATAGGTGCAGAACCGGGCACTAGATCAATAGTGAACTCTACTTCTCATTCTGGTGGCATTTCAATCAAGTCATCAGGGAAAACCTCCGAAAAGTCCTTTACTACTTTAACGTCATTCACTGTTAATTCTTTTCCTCCCTTAACCATCACTGACATTAAGAATCCAATACATCCTTCCGACTGTAATAGTTTCTTGGCTTTTAATGCTGAAATGATACGGGGAAGGTATTTTGTCTCAGCCATTGAAAGGCAAAGTTCTATCCCTTCAGGATACTTACAAACTATTTCCTTTTCGAAGCATAGAATGGTCGCATGGTGCTTAGAAAGCCAGTCCATTCCCAAAATCACATCGAATTCTTGCATATCTAAGACATATAAGGTTGTTTCTAAAAACTTTCCCTCGACCTCCACCTTAGCTGTTCTTACTACATGATTCGTGCTTAATTACGATTCATTTTGCAAGCTCTTCTTGATGGACTTGATTCCTAATTGCTTTCATTCTAATAAGCCCTTCCTAAACAAGTATTTCCGCTATAATCATGAACTCTTGAGTTTGGAGTAATATCACTAGCGAAAAACGCATACTAATTAATGACAAATAAGAATCATATCTCTCACATACTTATTCCAATATAAGCTTCATACGTGTGCATACATATAACAACATACGCTCATAAATATAGCTTGAGAGAATAACTGCATAGTTAAGGGGGATATGACTTGCATGAGCATAGTATCCGTAAAGAATAAGCATAGCAATTCTTATAACTTACCCGGAGATCAGAAGCTTGAACGGGACGTGGTGGATTTTCATGTTTCCTTAAAAGCATTTCCTTAAAAATTTTACTAAAAGCAAAAAAAAAAAAAAAAAAATTTCTTTAAAAACAATTTGAGTCTACAGGAAAGTAAACTTTGCTCTGATACCACTATGTGACACCCATAACTTACTTACATGCTTAATGATAATAATATTCATATAAAAATGTCCGAAGCTTAAAACCAAAATCATACTTCCTTTAAATCAAATAAAATTCCAAGACATGCTTTATGGCATACATATAGGAAAAGATCAGAGTTCAACCCTATAAAACATTGTTTCAAAAGGAAACTAAACTTAAATTCTTGAAAATCCTTTTTAAACAAGCCACCACGCTCCACGTCCATGTCCCGATCTCCTCATTCATACTCACCTGGGGGGGGGGGAATATAAGGGGGTGAGATTATGCAAATCTCAGTAAGTACAAGAGAACCATCATATGTATTTAAACAAGTCATGACATAACATAACATATCGTATGGAGACACGAGAGGTTCCACCAACTTGCAGGGGTAAGAACCCTCGTGCGTAGCGCTACCGAGCTCCGGTCCTGAAACTTGCGTGAACATAACATAACATGAGGGATCACATAACATAGTTCATAGTCATGCTTAAACATCATAAATAGTTCATAATGTACTTACCTTAACTTGGTTGAATGCTGAAGGCTTCACCTTTACAAAAAGCTCGAAGCACTCCCGTCTAGCACAAATTTATCCCAACTTAGAATGAGGAAACCCTTGGTCATGAGCCCTATTTATAGGCTTGGAAACTTGGTCACCAAGTAAGTCACAATCATTTCAAATCTTTTCTAAATCTTTCAAGGTATTCCAATCATTTCAAATCTTCTAAAATATTCTCTAATCATTCCAAATCTTCTAAGATATTCTGCAATCATTCTTATCAAATCTTATTCAAATCAAATCAAATCTTATTCTTAAAGTCATCATGAGGCTTAATCTTTATCTCTAAAGTCATCATGAACACTTATCTTATCTCTAAAGTCATCATGAGCCTTCATTTTATCTCTAACATCATCATGAGACTTTATCCTTATCTCTAAAATCATTTATGAGACTTTTCTTGAATCTCCCAAATGCCCTTAGAAAAAAGGTTTCAAGAATTACACTTTAGCCCAAACTTTTCAGGTAATTGCACTTAGATCCTTTTCAACTTGGTCCCTAGGCCAATTTTTAATTGCATTTTAGTCCCCGAAGAAAGGACTAATTACGCTAATACCCCTGATTTTTAGATAAATTACACTTTTACCCGAACCTCAATATTTACGATTTTGCCACTGGCTCAAAACTGAACCTTTGTCTCAAGACTTCTATAATCCCTTAAAAGAACATATTTTCTCAAGTATTAGAAGTTAAAATAAAATCCCAAGTATTACATTATATTTTAGTTTAAAAATCTTGGGCGTTATAATAAATCCAATTAGTTCATATATACCTGGGGACTAAGTCCTCTTTTATACTTGTGGCTTTGCATGTTTCACACCTGTGATGACAATCGTGGAGTTAAGGCAGGCTTCATTCTTGGGATTGAGTTGAGCATGGAGGAGTGTACTGTGTACCCTTATGCGAGGCCTTGCGGGTGTCTTCTCCAACTGAGTGGGTTACCAAATCATGGGCATTATACAATGAAGATTTCCATTAATGTGTGGTGGGCATGAGCCCATTGCCGATTGGATGGTTCCATTAGTTGCGCTTGTGGCCTCTTCCTCACATGGGGACTTCCAAGGTCCACATGTTCTGTCGAGGTGAAAATCCAACACTATCACGACCAGTGATCATGAATTGCATGTAAATTTCCACAAACTTTGTTGATGTGACATTAAATGACATAAATTATTGAATAAAGTTTATGTAAAAATTGCTAATAATTATTTGTCCCAAAAATAGGATGTCGAATATGTTGCCCTCCAAGACATCTGGTTGGGATGCGGGTCTAAATTTGACTAGGTCTCGCTTAATTTTCGTTTGGACTAAATATATTTGTGTTTTTACTTAAATCATTCTCTTTTCTCTTCTTCTTTATATGTGTCTTTTGTCAATCCATTCTTCTCCTACGACTTGACTCTTCCTTCAATCTAATCAGCCTCAGGTGTGATTTTAGGTTTCTGTAATTCAAATTAATTAATTAATTGTTTATCATTTTTTCTTTTATGAATTGACTTCTTGAATCCATTTTTACAGATAGTGTTTCTCTTTTTAATTTTTACTTTTATTTTCGAATCGTCACAGTTACCATACTCTATTGGTTAATTAATATGTTTTTTTTTTTTTTTCATTGTTTCATTTTTTTAAATTTTAGTAGTAATCTAAGATGTTGAAGAACTACATACATGGTGAG
This sequence comes from Diospyros lotus, assembly GCF_014633365.1. Classification (NCBI taxonomy): domain Eukaryota; kingdom Viridiplantae; phylum Streptophyta; class Magnoliopsida; order Ericales; family Ebenaceae; genus Diospyros; species Diospyros lotus. The sequence goes on from NC_068342.1 coordinate 25,769,921, forward strand.
GAAAAAAATATGGTTGTAAACACAATAATTTTAGAAATTAATTATTGTTTAATTTTTATAACAATTGATTGGATAATGGATATCTAATGTAGATAGATAGATAGATAAATACATTATCAGATGAGTATAAAGGCTAGGATGGGGATGCTGAGAGAGCAAGGGAAATGGAGCCTCCAGTTTGAACTCAGTCCCATTAATTTCATCACTATATACATATATATATATATATATCTACAAGCATATTTCATTGTGCATCCTTTAGGATTTATTAATATTAAGTAACATGAGAAAATTAACATAAATACACACATATATGTATATATGTTTTGTTTTTATGTTGCTTGACATGTATATATGTTTGTTTATTTGTAAAATTTTACCTTCATAATATGTATAAGATCCATTTGCAGATCCATTCTAAGCAAGCACAATGTGATATATGAAAACTATGCATTCATGTTGGGTTTGAAAGAGATTTTTAGTAATGGAATGTATGAAATAAAATGAAAGAAAAACTGTGGAACGGGAAGTATAAAGTTTTTTTTTTTTTTTGCTTTGTTTGGAACAGTAGATCATAAAAAGTAGTATACATAAAATGCTTTCTTTAATTTTGTTTGGAGAAGTAATAAAGATGGATGCCGTATATATATATATATATATATATGGGAAAAACAATTAATACTTGTCTTAATGGATATATAGATTATGTTTTCTTAGTGGATAATAGAATTAATTTGAACCGTACGTACGTACTACGTACATCAGCATCCCATTTGATTTGGATGTTAATCAACTAATGGGTTTTGGTTTGTTGCATGCATATAATTCTGATTGATTAGGTGAAAAAAGAGAGAAAAATGAGTGGAAAAGGTGAAGAAGGGAAATCAGAAGCTCCCCGTCTGAATGAGAGAATTTTGTCATCTCTGTCCAGAAGACAGGTTGCAGCACATCCATGGCATGATCTTGAGATTGGACCTGAGGCACCCCACATTGTCAATTGCGTGCGTCACTCTACTCCTCTTTATATAATCATCATCGTCAATTTTGTTTTATAGAATAATAATTTTATTTATTTAATTAACATCTATATATCTATATACAGGTCGTTGAGATAACAAAGGGAAGTAAGGTTAAATATGAACTTGACAAGAAGACTGGACTCATTAAGGTATCTTAACTATTTCTAAGATAGTATAAGAGAGAGAGAGAGAGTGTGTGTGTGTGTGTGTTTCAGTTAATTAATTCATGGAATATATATATATACACGCGCAGGTTGATCGAATCTTGTATTCTTCTGTGGTCTATCCCCATAACTATGGTTTCATCCCTCGCACACTTTGTGAAGATAATGACCCATTGGATGTTCTAATTCTCATGCAGGTAACAAAATTAAATTCAATGCTGTATAATGAATCAAGTTATATAAGTATATATATATATATATATTGGCTACGTGTTTAATATTTGGATAATGTATATACATACATACATATATATATATTTATATAGGAACCAGTTCTTCCAGGTTGTTTTCTTCGAGCCAGGGCCATTGGACTTATGCCTATGATTGATCAGGTAGGTGGTATATATTCTTCGTTGAATAAACTTCATTAATTAATTAATTAGGGATGTTAATTATTCCATCACCATCATACATACATATATATATGAGTGTGTGTGTGTTTGTGTAGGGAGAAAAAGACGACAAGATAATTGCAGTGTGTGCTGATGACCCAGAGTACAGGCACTACACTGACATCAAACAACTTCCCCCTCATCGGCTTGCTGAGATCCGACGCTTTTTTGAAGATTGTATGTCACTCGTCCACATGCATATCTCATCATTTCATTTTAATTAATTATATATATATGAATTTTAATTAATTAATTAAGCAATTATGCATGCATGAAGCAATAACTAATGTTATTGATCTTTATCTAATTAATAAGCAGCAAATTAATTAATTTATTGCGCAGACAAGAAGAACGAAAACAAGGAGGTTGCAGTGAATGAGTTCTTACCTCCAACTACTGCCCTTGACATCATCCAGACCTCAATGCAAGTCTACGTAACATGCATGCATATACTTTCTTCCTTTGCTCCGATCCAAGATTATTAATTAATTAATTAATTAATTAATATTGTTGTAAGATTGAATCAATTAGCCATTGGATGCTGCAGGGACCTTTATGCTGAATACATTTTGCATAGCCTGAGGAGATAGGCGCAAGCAAACACCATATTGAAGGAGACTAATTAAGAAGAATCTCCTATTTGAGCTTCAGATGCACATTAATGGCTGTCAGTTTGAACAATTCCATAAGGAGAGAGGAATTTTTCTTTCTGAATTGGATCTGAACAGTCATCCCATCTCTATCATTTTATTTATGTATTATTATTATCAAAAAATAATGCCATCCATAAACATGGCAAAAAATTTGAGTTGATCCCACTTGATGGGGTTAAAACTTGTAATTATATTGTTGTACTATCAATTCAAATAATATGATTAACAAAGTAGTTTTTGTTCTTATTTGCTTACATTTTACCTTATCTCGTTATTCTTGATATTATTTATAACAAAATCAAAAATTATATTCTTATAAATAATATATATATATATATATATAACATAGTAAATAAAACAAAAACAACATTGAAAGAAGTGGGTTGCATTTTCCATCTTGATCAGTAGATTCGAATATGATGTTTACTACGAGATGAATTAATATATGTGTGCAAGTAATGGTTAAGATATTATAAATATATTTTGTCTAAAATATAAGATAGACCTATTGCAAGGTGCATTAATTGTTTTTTTTTTTTTTTTGTTAATGTTTAAAGACTCTTATTGGTTTGGTAATGTGGTTGAAAAACAAAATTTTATCAGCAATTACTAAAAGAGTGTTTAGATAGTAAATGATTCTTGTCAAAATAATAATAATAATAATAATAAAATACATTTATTGCACCTTAACCATTATACTAAGGCAATGGTTTTTTTTTTTTTTTTGATAACTTATAATGATTAGGATTATCCTATATATATTTATATTAATATTATGGAAAAATTACAATTGTTGACCTTTAATCCATGCATCAATTTTATAACAAATTTAACTTTTATAAAATATATACTTGAACTTCTAAAATTGTAACAATTACATAACATTGTGAAATTAAACTACCTGTCCACAATTTTCCAAAATGAACTTTAATATGTAAAGAGAAATGGAAGGTGTACATGTTAACCCATTTGGAGGAAAAATCTACAAAGCAAAGAGGGAAATTCATTGAAATTAAAACCTAATCCCTCATAATCAAAGAGACAAACTCGATGTAGGGACTGTAGACATGTGATTCTACACTAATACAGTAGTCATTACCATTTCTCAACAATGCAATTGAAGAACCCTAGGATTTAAGAATCTTAAGCTCAATTAAGAGAATGGTCTCAATAGCCTTGATCGATTGAAAAAAAAAAAAAGGACATAGGGTTTTCGACAACGCAATGGACTAGAATCTCTTTTGGAATAGATATATATGATGTAAAGCTATTAAGTTGAATATTAATTTTTTTTTTTTTTTGTTTCTATTGAAAGCTTCAATACTTAACAAAAAAAGGGGATATATCCCAAGTGAAAATAATTGAACATATTCTCTATCATAATGCTTTTGGCAAAAATGAAAAAGAGAAACCCTAAGATCAATAAAGGAAAAACCCTTAGTAATAGACTCTAACTAGTTCAAAAATATGTGACCATTGAAAAATTATGCTTTAGTTCTCTATACAACCTGGTCATGTCAGTGGTATGAGAAATAGAGAAACTTTATGAAAATAGACATTATTTCCTTCTATGCATGTGTAACAACCCGTTCTCACTTACAGGCGTCACCGATAAGTAATCGATCGGATTACTCACCCGACGAACCACAATTAAAGGGTTGGACTATGTTTCAACAGGAAACGCCCTATGTGGGAACTAGGTTTCGTCCTTCCCTTCGCTCCACTTAAGAATCGGTCTCAACTCAAACAAGAAAAACTCAGCGGGCCAAGACTCGAAACCCGAGTGAGCTTCACCTCTCTTCAGCTCACCCCATAGCAAGCCAGAGGTGACCCAGGCACAAAGCTAGCATAACCACACTTTGCTGAGTATTAGGGATTTATGAGAACATACCTCGACAGTCCTTACTCGATCTGAACTTGGCTTCAACAACACAAACCCCATGCAACAAGCAATCTCACAATCATCTTTCACACTATGATGATTACAACAATTAAATACCACTAGTGCTCGATAACGCTTACATTCAATCACATAAATACATGAATGAAAATACAGGAGAGTACACATCCACACATCTTAGGCATCGATGCTAGTCGCCACAACAGTCTCTCGGCACCATTCTTGCTTGCATACAGACTTGCAATATCTACACATGAGGTAAAATCTCATGAGTCATAAAGACTCAGTAAGGGTGCAATGCATGTAAATATGAATATAATCATGTTTATGTATGCCAAATGCATGCAAATGAGGCTAGGTCCACTTATCCTCACAACCCACTAAGGTTTGAGGCATTAACCTATCAGCCCTCACCACACTAGTCCTCCATATGGCCACAGGTCCACTAGTTCTTGCATCACATAAGATATAATCACTACATGCTAATGCAACATAAAAACATTATCAAACACATTTACCAACTTGCAAGGCCACCTCCACATGGGGCCGTCCCTTACCTGGCTCGAAGCCTCATCTCTGCTTCGGCACGAACTTCAGCCCGCACTCCGAGCTCTTCTAGGATCACAAACTACCCAGCCGAACCTAGACACAACCATAAAAAAAAAAAATCCAACCAAACATTAACATCCGGCATTCAACCAATGCCCTCAATTTCGTCACACATCGCAAAACTCACCCGACAACAAATTCGAATCAACGCCAACCAATGGTATAAACCAACCATCTATACACATTGCATCATCTCCACAACATCTCACACAAGCAAATAATTCAAAAAGAAATAATTAATTACCTTAACCAATCTGGAGGACAAATTCGAAAAATGCCCAACCCGGCAATGCCTCATGGGAGGCCACCTTGTGCTCAAAACTCCATTTCCAAGCTTCTGGCACGCTCATTGAGCCCCAACACACATTCCAGAAACTTCTCCAATTTTTTCTGAATTTTCTAGCTATTTTCCCTTATTTTCTCATTTTCTTTTCATTTTTTTATTTTTTTATTTTTTTTTCTTTTTACTATTCATCATCTTCCAGCTTCATCTCCCGCGCCTTCTTCACGCACGGCCATTGCGCACTCCTCCAGCCGCCGCTGACCCCAGCCACCTCCAGCCACGGCTGATCACCAGCAACCAATGCCCCCGGCCACCATCTGCTTCAGCACCGCCGCGAGCTCGCTGCGCGTCGGCCTCCCCTACGTGACGCTGCCATGGCCAATCGGTGGAGCTCCTGGCCGCCTTGCCGCGGCAGCCCACTGGTTCGCAACGCCTCTCGCCATCAGCTTCTCGCCTTCTAGCTGCCGCTAGCCGCACCGCACCGGCTCCCTGCGCGCCTCCAGCTTGCGCACTACCAGCCATCGCTGCAACCCAGCAGCCATAGATGGCCATTGAAGCTTTCCACGCCTGCGTTGGAACTCCTTCAAGCTATCAAAACCGGCGCTCTAGGCTGTTGCTGCATCGCCGATCTCCACTGCGGCCCTCTCATGCTCGCTGTTGCTTCAGGCCGCGGTCGTTGCTGCCATTGACAGAGGTTGAAACTTCTTCAGCCGCGACAGCTATGGCCGCCCTCGATCGGTCATCTTCCTCCCTTGGCAATGCTCTCTCACACTCTTTCTCTCTCGCAAGCTCTCTCGCGATCTCTTTTCTTTTCCATCTCTCGGCCATTTCTCCACCTCACACGAGCTCTCTGTTTTTGCTCTCGGCCAAATGCCTCCATCAAAGAAAGATTAACTCAAAATAAAGTCACTGTAGAAGGCTTGCTCTCCAAGCTCACGTGCATATATATATATATATATATATCTAATTGCAATTTAATCCCTTAATTTCAGATAATTATACTAAAGGAACATATTAATTACATTTGTGGATTTTTATAATAGCACTTAGGCCCTCTCAAGGTTTTAATTGATTACCCTTAAGCCACTAAAACCTTAATTCTCCAAAATTAAAAATTGGCATTTACTCGGAAATACTGATTTCGTCCCTGCGCCTGCACGAGACCTTAATTTCACCCGAAAACACTTAAAGGTTACCTTATTCTCAAAACCGGACCACCCTTAGGGTCCCCTCAGCTTCCCGGATGTCCCTTGTGGCCATTCGGTACTAGCACCCACTCGGGCTTATACCGAATTTACTACGAAAATTATTCCCGGTTGGACCGCTTCCAGCGTCATTAATCTCATCTCTAGACGCTCATCAATCTCTTGCCCTCTTCCCTGGACATCCAAGTCCCGAGGCACTCCCAGCCGCCAATTCGGCAATTTTATTAATTAATTTATCGAGATTGACCCTTGGGCTTTCCGGACCACCCGAGGTCCTGACAAAATAATTCAAAAAAATTATTTATTTCAATACCATGTAATACCGGGTATTACATTCCACCCTCCTTAAAGAATTTCGTCCTCGAAATTCACTTTACCTTAATCTCTTGCTCAAGACAATCACATTCTCAAGCTACTCTCCAAATCCCCTGCTCGAGAATCTCATAGCCGAACCATTTCTCCGCCTTTACCTCGAGTTGAACCCACCTCAAGGTTTCGCTTGGGCTTTTGGTCATCCGCCTCTCAAGGACATTCACCAACCAAATACCGCCTTGGCTTTCAGCCAAATCGCACCACTGGTCGCTGGTCGTGCTTACTGCAACAATATCCATCTCCGGATGGATTTTCTCTGTCTTGAAGCATCGCTTTGCAGGTTTATTTCCCATTTCTCCTTTTTTGCATCAACCGAAACAACTCTCACTAACATTGCATTACTGATCAGTCTACCACGATTTTACGCCGATCACACACGGCAACGTTTCCCACTGCCAATCACACATGGCTACGATTTTACGCTGGTCCAACCAGCAACGTCTTAGCACTGATCATCAGCCGCAATATTTCTTTTAGTGTCCACAAGACACTCAGACACCCATTTATCATGGCATACCGCCATTAATCACACGCATGCAAAGATTGAGTCGGTCTTCATGGCAACCTCTCATTACCGATCAACTAACCCTACTATCACTGCACGGGAAGCAACCATTTGGCTCACCCAACCAACTTCGACCATTTCATACATGGTCTTCTACTTTGACCAGCCGACCCTCATTTATCGATATGGTTACACAAAATCGATATACCTAACACCATGTCAGGTAATTACACATTTCAGCTATACGTGCATTACCCGAGTCCAACTCGAGCTTGACGATACACGCACCATTTGTAATACCCCGAGAGCCCAGAGAAGTTAGAATATATCGAGGATAGTGTAAGAAAGGAAACAACACCAGCTGGATACCTTTTGGGCTGAATGTTGGCAAAGAACTCCCAAGTTAAGCGTGCTTGACCTAGGGTAATCCAGGGATGGGTGACCCCCCTGGAAAGTTCGTGTATGCCCATTAGGATAAGTTGTTCCGGTCCTTCCTATCGCTCGATCGAGATGTTACAAATGGTATCAGAGTCGAACCTTGGCGAAGGCGGTCCGATGAGGGCGGGGAGTGGCGCCGGGGCTTGAGGGCCTGTACAAGGGACGGCTTCTGGCAGGCTTCTAGGATGGCAGCCCCCAAGGGGAGAAGGTCTGGGACCAGTTGTAAGGTCGCATGACGAGGACGTCATATGCTTAAGGGGGGAGAATGTAATACCCCGAGAGCCCAGAGAAGTTAGAATATATCGATGATAGTGTAAGAAAGGAAACAACACCAGCTGGATACCTTTTGGGCTGAATGTTGGCAAAGAACTCCCAAGTTAAGCATGCTTGACCTGGGGTAATCCAGGGATGGGTGACCCCCCTGGGAAGTTCGTGTATGCCCATTAGGATAAGTTGTTCCGGTCCTTCCTATCGCTCGATCGGGATGTTACACCATTACCATCTCACCTCGAGCTTAACCATGCTCGGGCCACAACCTTCTCCCAACCAGGAGCTCTTCGCATGAGCACACCAAGATACTTACTAGCCGATATCATATGCTAGTAGGGGTCTCATACCCATAACAGGGAACTCTTCACTAAGCAACCCCTTATCAATTCTTCACCCAATTCAGCTTTCACCATCATACCCCATGCTAGGCCTTACCTTGGCTATTATGCCCTACCGCTAGTCAAGGATCCTACCATTACGCTTAAGGTCGCAGAACCCTTAATCAGCCCTCGTCATCACCCACGGTGCGTGGCACAAGTGATTGGCTTATTACCATCCGCACAATCACTTATCGCATCGAACCTGTAGGATGACTCGTGCCTTTGGTCCGCACCACAACAAGCTAACACGGTAACACCCCCACTCTTGTAGCGGTCTTCTAGCCAAATTTACTCGCCCAGCTTCAATTTCGTTGAGACTTTTTAAATTTCACATTTCTCAACAAAGCCTCTTACTCTTGAAGCACGGAACTTTTCAGCAATCCCCAAATCAGGTTCTTTCTCAATTTGCGATAAACACCTGATTTAAACCATGCCTAATGGTTCCCTTTGTCTTACTCAGTAAGGACAACACCATGACTGCAATGAATTCTCTGACAGTGACGATGACACCACCACGTCATCTCAAAAGACTCGCTGCTCCATGAATTTCACTGGTCATCGCAACCAGCACGACCCACTCTTAGGCTGCCTTCCTCATAACACTTTGCTATGCTTATAGCAACTAGCTAATTCCCTGAGAGACTCTGGTTTCTCCCAGACTTTTTATAACTTTTGGCTTAACCAGCTCACATTAATCGGTAAGCAATCACCTTGGTTCTAATGCCACCATTATCAGTTAAGACGACTTCTTGTCATGGCTTAACTCCACATCCGGCCGCAACCACAATTCTAGAGCCACCTATGCCACTGACCGACTACTCTCGCGACGCTGCACGATCATGGCCAGTCGCTACATTGCTGTTGCCGCTATCACCAATTGGGGCCTTTGGTCGCCATCGGCTACCCTCAGCCAGTCATCAATCGGCTCTACTAGCTGATTTCCTTTCACAATCGTTAACCTTTAGCCACGAGGTTAAATCTCATTAATTGCCCAAACTCCAAGGCATCCCTCTAGCTGTATTACTCACAGCTTCCAGGTGATTTCATCACCTCAACACCATTCCTGGAAACCAATCTCGTCCCACAAGCTCTTCTTTCGAGCTCTCGTCACCCACTGGCGACATCTTAAATTCACCCTCAACTTTTGACTAACCAACCCAATTAGCTTTAGGCGGATCGCCCAGTTCATAACTAACACAATCTTCCTCCAGGCACTGCACTTACAATCATCGACTATTACTTCGATTTAAACTCCACCCACTGGAAATCACCTCAGCTACTCCTGTGGAACTCACACTTCCACTAGACATCGTAGGACTCACAGTCCTACTCAGGTACTTACCATCACGCTGGCTTCTCCTGGGTGATCCATTCTGATAGAGTTGTAGTGCCCTAGGAGGCTCATCTCACACTGTTGCCTCATGCTCAACTTCTCTTGGGAGAACATCTCAAATTCTACCCTGATCACATTTCACACTACCATCTATAGCTCCCGCTACGGAGTAACATTCCTTCAAGCGGCACTATTCCGCCCTGACCAACCATCTTTTATCACTTTGGATCTCTTTCTCAAAATTTGCCTGACCTAACCACCAGGACCCGCTGAACTTTTATGTACACGGTCAATCAACAAGGCTTTACATCACAGTTCTCGAGCCTCACGCTCCCACCATTGCCATCAGGTGCTACCACCTGGCAACTAATCCTGTGTCAACAACTGAAAACCCATCTAGTGCTACACGAGGATACTTCCTAAATTTCGCATCGACACATCAGGACTAACACTAGACTGTGCAATTACAAGCCTTCACGAATTTCAAACCGTGCCTCAGCCACACGTTCAGCCTGCCACAACTCACATCGCAGGATTGGAGATCCCCATACTTGAAACTTCACACGCTTCAATATTCCCATCTCATGGTTGGTTTCCAACTTGTAAGTCTCGCCCTCCACGGCACTTACGTAACATTCACGAGCCATTTACCGACTCCACCAATCAACCCATCTTCTCACATTATCGCAAGGTTGCACTGGGTCCATCATCCCAATTTACCATAACCATTTCGGTCATATTAACCACAACTGCATTAGCATCCTTTAACAAGGAGCATCGCCACACATCTCGTTTTCATGCCACAAGATATCATTCAATCGATTCACAAACTTCTGTTACCATAACAACAAAAGGTACTACCACGATACTTCGACCTTCACAGAATTTTAGGTCTAGCCCAGACATAACCTACAGCATGTCCCAAGTCTTTAGCGTCTAATCGTCTCCACCGCAGACATGTTACTCCACATAGAGGGCTGCAGTCCCTCCTGTGAACTAACCGTCTATATCTAGTGGTCCTTAGCATTAAACCCGTCAACCGTAGGCATCAACTGTAGCGTTATTCCCATGCTAGACCCGTTTCTTTTTCTCAGGTTTCTTTCTCGAACATCTCGAAACGCTACAACACCTTAACATTCGCTAAACCGCCTCAACATTACTTATCGTAATAAAGGGCTTAACCCCTGACTCGGGTGCAACGCCCTAACCGCATTTCACAAATCTTTAGCCCCTGACCATCTGCATAATCACTGTGTTGCCTTGTGCTTTAGGCGAGCCAACACTTGGTCACCATCATCGTGTCACTCTCATACACTGGCCTAATATTGGTTCCCCATCGTGTCGCCCTGTGCTTTAGAGAGTCAACACCCAATCATTATTGCCGTGTGGCTCCCTTACACTGGCCCAACAACAGTTTCCAACAGCATGGCTCAGGTCCCACTCTGATCTGTTTCGCACCCCGTAGTGTGACTTTCAGCCTTTCTGTCACACCTCTGATATCGAACTTTACATGACCACCTCGCCACGCTCGCAGCCACTATTCTTACCAGGCGTCCTACTCGACAACAAATCTATCGGATCGTTACCGCGTTCCACGTTTTCTCCTTAGGACTACTCTAGATATCCTATCCCTAGCAGGAGATTCTCAGTCTCACCTGACCAAATTTCCTAGGGTGCTGCTCCAAGTCTTTTGCATTTGACCGTCACTTGTAGTTCACTAAATTACTCAGGCCCATGGGCCACTTGCCCTCAACGCGAGCCAACTCATTAGTCCTCTGCCACACGGTCCATAGCATCAGATTCGTCACATCGAGCCTTGCACCCTTAGCATCAAGGCTACTTAAAGCCTTCCCGAGCTACGATGGTTCCACCACTATCTTACCAAGCCATCTTACTTGATTATCCTTGCCTTGATAACCTCAAGCTCATACCATGAGTCTCGCTCCTCAAGACTCTACATCTCTTATCACTTAAGAGGCTCTCAAACAACAACCAACATGTTGAGCCTATCTCAAGCTCCGGTACTCATAACCATCGTACACCTACCATTACACTCCAGGTAAATTGAGACCTCTCGTCTCTCCTTGCACACCCATAATGCATTCAGTCACTATGCTCGGCCTGGCCTTCCCGCACGCCTCGCTCGAGCTCCCATGACTTGGAATTTAAAATTCGGGGCCTCTGCATTGCTCGCCATGCCCCTGCCCACTAAGCATCCAAAGTTGGCATTTCTTGCGCGCATATCACCCACGGATGTCCTGTTGCCACAAACTCATTGCCCTCGGGCCACACACCGCTCATACCCTTCATCGGGTGACCTCCGCGTCTCCCATCAAGGGTCTCGAGACCTTAGGCGTCATCACGACCCCAAGCTTCATAATGAGGGTCTATTCACCTCTTGTCTCCTGACCTTAGGCATCCCACCAGACCCCAAGCTTCTTAACGAGAGTTTTGATTGGCCCCTCATCCATCAATCACATGAATGGTCACTTGGCCCTACATAACTAGGACTTCTAATCCAATGGCTCTCACGCGTATATCAACACGTGACCAACTCTTTAATCCCCAATCTGGATTTCCCTGGATTCCAGCTCGACTTACTTGGGACTTTCATCTCATGCAAACACCCGCTAGGGTCCACTTGCCACACACCTATCACTCCTAAGGATAGACCTCGTCTCATCATGAAACCAACTAGGGTCCACTCATACCTTAGGCACATCCCCTCTAGGATCATCATGACCATACGATCATATCGCATCACTTATATCTAGCATCCTGACTCCTCTCAGAGTCCTTCCGGATGCTACTTACTTCATGCCATCATTGGCCATGACATACAGATGCCTTACGGGCACACTTTCCATAGAGCCTCACCAACGTCTCATCTTCTTGAGTCCCGAGCTAATTTCCACTTTAGCTCACTCTATCTCAAGCGCACAAGCCTTACTACACCACTTCCAAGGGACAACTCTATTCCCTCGAACATGCCCGGCAAATCCCTGGCTTAGGGACGCTCCACTAATCCCCTCTCGGATTAGTCATGCTCCGACTTCGTGTCCCCACACAAGCCTCAACATTTCAATCTCAAGGAGTTCTCATCCCTAGAACACTTAATATTACCCAAAATTCCCAAATTCGGGTTTCTTGACATCGACACCCACACTTGGGTTTTCGGTTCTTCTTTGCTCAACCCTTATACCTCTCACAGGTATGTCATCTCAATCCAAGGTATTTTCTCATCCCTAGAGCGGGAACATCCAAACATACCATTGCAGGCCTCAATGACTTGACCCAATCCCTTAGGGTCCTCGGTCCACATGTCGAACTTTCAAGGTTATCGGACCAACCTTACATTGAAATCTCAAAATTTCAAATCAATTGTTCTCGACCCCAATTCAGCAGGTAGGATATTTCGACTTATATCCGAATTCATACCAGACATCATCGACTCACTTCTCTGGCAATCACTCACATCAATCACTAAACCGACCATACTTAACACCCAAGCACGCTAGCCTTCCTCACTCATATAGCTAGCCATGCTCTGATACCAACTGTAACAACCCGCTCCCACTTACGGGCGTCACCGGTAAGTAATCGATCGGATTACTCACCCGACGAACCACAACTGAAGGGTTGGACTATGTTTCAACAGGAAACGCCCTAGGTGGGAACTAGGTTTCGTCATTCCCTTCGCTCTACTCAGGAATCGGTCTCAACTCAAACAAGAAAAACTCAGCAGGCCGAGACTCGAAACCCGAGTGAGCTTCACCTCTCTTCAGCTCACCCCATAGCAAGCCAGAGGTGACCCAGGCACAAAGCTAGCATAACCACACTTCGCTGAGTATTAGGGATTTATGAGAACATACCTCGACAGTCCTTACTCGATCTGAACTTGGCTTCAACAACACAAACCCCATGCAACAAGCAATCTCACAATCATCTTTCACACTATGATGATTACAACAATTAACTACCACTAGTGCTCGATAACGCTTACATTCAATCACATAAATACATGAATGAAAATACAGGAGAGTACACATCCACACATCTTGGGCATCGATGCTAGTCGCCACAACAGTCTCGCGGCACCATTCCTGCTTGCATACGGACTTGCAACATCTACACATGAGGTAAAACCTCATGAGTCATAAAGACTCAGTAAGGGTGCAATGTATGTAAATATGAATATAATCATGTTTATGTATGCCAAATGCATGCAAATGAGGCTAGGCCCACTTATCCTCACAACCCACTAAGGTTTGAGGCATTAACCTATCAGCCCTCACCACACTAGTCCTCCATATAGCCACAGGTCCACTAGTTCTTGCATCACACAAGATATAACCACTACATGCCAATGCAACATAAAAACATTATCAAACACATTTACCAACTTGCAAGGCCACCTCCACATGGGGCCGTCCCTTACCTGGCTCGAAACCTCATCTCTGCTTCGGCACGAACTTCAACCCGAACTCCGAGCTCTTCTAGGATCACCGACTACCCAGCCAAACCTAGACACAACCATAAAAAAAAATCCAACCAAACATTAACATCCGGCATTCAACCAATGCCCTCAACTTCGCCACACATCGCAAAACTCACTCGACAACAAATTCGAATCAACGCCGACCAATGGTATAAACCAACCATTTATACACATTGCATCATCTCCACAACATCTCACACAAGCAAATAATTCAAAAAGAAATAATTAATTACCTTAACCAATCTGGAGGACAAATTCGAAAAATGCCCAACCCGGCAATGCCTCATGGGAGGCCACCTTGTGCTCAAAACTCCATTTCCAAGCTTCTGGCACGCTCATCGAGCCCCAACACACATTCCAGAAACTTCTCCAATTTTTTCTGAATTTTCTAGCTATTTTCCCTTATTTTCTCATTTTCTTTTCATTTTTTTTATTTTTTTATTTTTTTTCTTTTTACTATTCATCATCTTCCAGCTTCATCTCCCGCACCTTCTTCACGCACGACCCACCGCCAACCCCAGCCACCTCCAGCCACGGCTGGCCACTAGCAACCAACGCCCTCGGCCATCATCTGCTTCAGCACCGCCGCGAGCTCGCTGCGCGTCGGCCTCTCCTACGTGACGCTGCCATGGCCGATCGGTGGAGCTCCTGGCCGCCTATCCGCGACAACCCACTGGTTCGCAACGCCTCTCGCCATCAGCTTCTCGCCTTCTAGCCGCCGCTGGCCGCATCGCACCGGCTCCCCGCGCGCCTCCAGCTTGCGCACTACCAGCCATCGCTGCAACCCAGCAACCATAGACGGCCATTGAAGCTTTCCACGCCTGCGTTGGAACTCCTTCAAGCTATCAAAATCGGTGCTCTAGGCTGTTGCTGCATCGCCGATCTCCACTGCGGCCCTCTCATGCTCTCTGTTGCTTCAGGCCGCGGTCGTTGCTACCATTGACAGAGGTTATAGCTTCTTCAGCCGCGACAGCCATGGCCGCCCTCGATCGGTCATCTTCCTCCATTGGCAATGCTCTCTCACACTCTTTCTCTCTTGCAAGCTCTCTCGTGATCTCTTTTCTTTTCCATCTCTCGGCCATTTCTCCACCTCACACGAGCTCTCTATTTTTGCTCTCGGCCAAATGCCTCCATCAGAGAAAGATTAATTCAAAATAAAGTCACTATAGAAGGCTTGCTCTCCAAGCTCACGTGCATATATATATATATATATATATCTAATTGCAATTTAATCCCTTAATTTCAGATAATTATACTAAAGGAACATATTAATTACATTTGTGGATTTTTATAATAGCACTTAGGCCCTCTCAAGGTTTTAATTGATTACCCTTAAGCTACTAAAACGTTAATTCTCCAAAATTAAAAATTGGCTTTTACTCGAAAATACTGATTTCGTCCCTGCGCCTGCACGGGACCTTAATTTCACCCGAAAACACTTAAGGGTTGCCTTATTCTCAAAACCGGACCACCCTTAGGGTCCCCTCAGCTTCCCGGATGTCCCTTGTGGCCATTCGGTACTAGCACCCACTCGGGCTTATACCGAATTTACTACGAAAATTATTCCCGGTCGGACCGCTTCCAGCGTCATTAATCTCATCTCGAGACGCTCGTCAATCTCTTGCCCTCTTCCCTGGACATCCAAGTCCCGAGGCACTCCCAGCCGCCAATTCGGCAATTTTATTAATTAATTTATCGAGATTGACCCTTGGGCTTTCTAGACCACCCGAGGTCCTGACAAAATAATTCAAAAAAATTATTTATTTCAATACCATGTAATACCGAGTATTACAGTATGGTTTCTAAGCACTTTAAAAATGTAACACAACTGTTATAAATTATTATCAATTGAAGTCATTCTGAGCACTTTTTGCAGTTCTCTCCTCCCCCTATCTTGTGGATTAGTCTATTTTAATCCTATTGTTTGGGAGCTTCTCCTCATCTATTACATCAAGATGGGAGAAAATTAATTAACATAAGTGTTGTTACTAAACTACAACAATGAATTTAGGTATGGGAGACTATTTAGGGACAGAAAAAACGTGGCTTGTTCGGATGATAGGTGAATCTCTAGAGTGACTGATGACTTTTCTGGGGTGGAGTGTCAGGAATGGATGACTCTCCTGAGGTGGAATGGTAACAATGGATGACCCTCCGAGCGATGGATGACCTCTTCGAATGATGGATGACCTATTTAGAAAGAAGATTTGTTAAAGGCGTAGGTGAGGATTTTCGTGTAGACCCTCTGATGCCTAAATTAGCCTTTCTAAAGTATGGAATAATTAAATGTAGGACGAAAATGTGTGTGAGAGATCTCGTACTGAATGGGGAGGAGGACCCACCCTATTTGTAGTAATCGAACAGGCCACCAGGTGTTGGGCAATCTGATCTTATTGGCGAGTAGTTTCGAGGTAGTTTTAACCAGGTCTCCTAGGGGTGAAGGCACATGGGCACGCGAGCATGGGCGTAGATGCATCTGTGGCACCCCCCAAGTGAACCTCACTCGGGGGTTTTAGGGCATTGGCTTTAGTAGATGTTGGCACGGACGGACACGTTAGTGAGAGAAAGTGCGAGCGGAAGTGGGCAAGCTCGCGTGGTGCCCCTGAGTGACCCTCTCTCGAGGGTGCTAAGCATAAGCGCCCGTGGGCATGGGACACCCCTGGGTGAGGGTCACCCGGGGGTGTGGTTAGGGGCATGCCCGATCACGGTCATGAGGGCAAGTGCGACAGCGCGAGTGCAAATGCAAGCATGTGCGTGGTTGTGTCGCGTGGCAGGCCATTACCATGTGCACGAGGGCTCCCTACCTGGCCCACCACCCCAAAGTGACCCTCACCTGGGGCTCGAGGTTGCTGCTTAGGCGGCCACATGGTGCAGTCTCATTCTTTTGCTTATTTTTTGCCAATCTGCTATGTATCTTTGTTTTGCAAGGCATAACAAGAAGATTCTAAGCTCATTGTCCTTTATATCTTGTTCATTATATTCTCCATCTTAATAAAAGCCACCATTTATTGTAGTATAAATATAAAGTTCCTTGTTTGTAGATACACTATTGTGATTAAACTATATTCATTTACAATTGAGGTTTATGTTCAATGCTATTTGGAGAGAAGGGGCAAGTTGTCACTTATGGTAGAGATGCATAGAAAGGAATTGAGATTAGGTGCAATTTCTTAATAATATTAAGACACTAGCTCTAATATCTCAATATTCTTGCATAACAAAACTTGCGTCAAAAATCAAATTGTATTCGAACAAAAAAAATCATTGATATAGACATCTTAGGTCTCTAACCATCCATATGATCTAAGTGCTCTATATCTTCATATTCTTTATTGAAAATTTATGCTTGATTTTTCTATGTAACTTGATCACTATGGTACGAGAAGCAAATAATGTCACACCACACCCTATCGTAAAGGGCCATAGGGTGCGTTAGCTCTTTATAAGAGGAGAATGATCCTTCTAGTACTAGATCGAAGATTGGGGTAATTGCATTAAGTTGGTGATATAGTTCTCCCCCACTTACCAAGCTAAGGAATAATTTTTAGCAAAAACGTTAATAGTCCTCTTTGGTGAGTACTTCCTTCACATACATCATTTAGGTGAAGGTTAGATTTTCTTGTTCTCAACTTGTAATTGATTTGAGATTCCACCCTATGCATGAAAATCAAAAAAATTCAATCTAATGACTCATTATATCAAGGAAATCATTTATGTTATTGTCAAATGCATAAGCAAAAACATTCCATTAAGTTATAGGCCCTATTTACATAATTTACAAAATTAAACTTAGTCTACAAAACAATAAATATACAACAACTTAAACTTATGTACACAACTTAAACTCATGGACTAACCTATTGGGTTAGTTGGTGACCACTTCATTTCCTTTCAATGTCCTTGCATCCATTAAGTAAGAAAAAAAGGCAAAGAATAGAGGAGAACTAAACATGAGTACATAAGCTTAGTAAGACATACCACAAGTGCACGGGTGTAAAGGATATGATAAAACATTCATTCATCCACTAGTTAAGTGTCTTACTTAGAACTAGTTATCGAACTTCTAATCTGTTTTCCCTTGACTGGGAATCCTAACCCACGTTGAATCATAGCAACTTCCCTCTGTTTGACACTAAGACCTTTCACAGAAGAACAATCTTAGAGTTCCCAAGGTTAAGATAAGCACAAAGGATAGTGTTAGTTCCAAATGATGGAAAATATATCCCAAGAGGGGGGTGAATTGGGATTAAGGTAAATTTTTCGATAGATTAAAGACATATTGTTTACAGGACACTATGTTTTGAAATATCAAGGAGTTTGTTTCGAAATCAATCTTTTTGTTAAGTATGTTTCGAAACAAACATTTCTGTTAAGTTGTTTCAAAACTTAAGAGAGTATGTTTCGAAACCTAAGAGAGTATGTTTCGAAACTTTTCTCTCTGTTTTGCTTATTTTGAAACTTTTAGCTTTTGAAAACGTTTCTTTTGAAAGCATGAACAATGATAACAGGTAAGTAAAATAGTAAAGCAAGTGCACACAAGATTTATAGTGGTTCGACACCTGCCTACTCCACTACCTTCAAGCTAACCCACTTGAAGAATTTTCAAACACAATCACTTTCACTAGTGATCAACCACACCAAGGGTTTTACCACGGTTCACCCTAAAACCTTACACAATGAGTTTTAGGCTCAACTCAAACCTAACAACAAGATAAATAAAACTTATCTTTTACAACCCAATAGTTTTAATGTAATAAAAACCTTACCAAATGGTTTTACAAACCTATTGGTATGAGGTGAGGAGAGCTTAGAAGGATGAGACGTCGGATTCGGTTTGCTTCTTCTTATCACACCACAATGCACACTAAGGATTGATTGAATGCACCTTCTTTGAAAGCTTTTCACAAAGATTTTGGTTCACTTGTACTTGTGTATGTATCAATGTCTCTTGTATGTGTGTTCTCGTATGAATGCTTGTAAGTGGTACTTCTTGTCTTCAAAGAACTGATATATATATATACCAAAGAGATAGAGTTTGGGCTAATTAAAACCGTCAGAGACAAGATGATAAAATAGGTTTCGAAACATCTCACTTTTACACTGAGGTTTCGACACATACATCTCATGTTTCGAAATATCCAGCCTTTACAGCTGGTAATGCACTAAAAGACAGAATGAGTAAGAGATAATGCTTTTAAAAACAAAATGATTATGTTTTATTCTCCACTCTCAAAATATTTGAAATTGAAACATCAGGGTATGGAGATTAAGTCAAAAGATAACTTTTAAATAGCTTTTGAATTTAAAATGCAAAAGCATGTTAGTTTTTCAAATATTTTGCTAACAGATTCAGATGTTTCGAAATATACTATGAAGGTTTTGAAACATACTTCAAAAACATATATCAAAACATATACAACACTTTTTTTTAAATGCTCTGCTAACAAAAATGATAGAGGTTTTGAAACATACTATATAGGTTTCGAGACATATGCTTAGATTTCAAATAGGTTTCAAAATATAACATATAAACTTAGCAAACATAAAAACCTAAACAAAAGACATTTCGAAACATGTAAAGAAACATGGCATAATGATGTTTCGAAACATGATGCATGAGATTTGGATTTTTCAAACATTTGATCATTCGCGCCAAACATTATTCAAGTATGTTTCAAAATATGAAAAATTTATTTCGAAATATAAGATTCACATAAAGATTTTTCATTCTAAGATAGGTTTTTTAACAAACACATTTTCTCATATATCAAAAAATATGATACAATAGATAGCACCCTAGATCACTTTCCTAGATGCCTATGGACCAATTTCAAAGCATTATTTATGCAATCACAACATGTGTGCATGCCAAAATTGTCTAATGCACCACCAACATTGGCTAGCCTAGATAGTCCTTACTTGTCTCCTTTGTCCTTTGTTAGCTCATGCTATTTTGTCTACATGATCTTGCCAATGAACATATAACACATTTATTAATACTAATGAATATAGTCTTTTATTGAAATATCCTAAGGTCTTGATGAAAGCGAACACCAAGACTTGGTGGTTCATGCAAGGGTTTTCCCGATTTTCAAAACTTTTTCGAAAACATATGATAAACGCAATGAAAATAAAACAAGATCACCTTGCAAGACCTAGTATTTAACAACCATATGCAACCTATAATGAAACCATCCATGGGGCGTTGAGAAGTATACCTCACTGGAGAGTTTTGTAGCCTATGAAGATGTTGGAAATCACCCGGGGCAGCTCCCAATCTCACCAAACAACATCTCTGAACAATCTCACTATTTCAATTAAAAATTCGAATGAACAATCTGACCTTTGAAAGTATAAAGGACCTAGTCAATCCATGCTCTGAATAGAGGATGAATCTTGCAAGAAAGCCTATGTGCTAACCAAGCCTCTTGTAGGTAATGTGGCTATAATGGGTTTGAAACAATGGGATTTCAAATCCAAATAGTCTCATTATTGGATCGAAATTTCTACAATAACAATAATCAATCAAGGAGAAATGGGAGTAAGATAGGGAGGAGAGTAAATGGATTATAGAAGGAGAAGAATAGCAATAGCTATGAGAGAGAAAGAGAGCTAGCAAAAACATAACAAGCATTTGTTGCATTCTTCTTTCTCTTCCTTAAATACCAAACCCTAGCCCTCATATCTCTTCTAAAATGGACAAAAACAACTAGGAGAGAGAGAGAGAGAGGACAAGGCTGAGGAAGGGAGAGGCGTGTTAGACCCGTGTTATCCTTGTCTTTGTCCTCCTCTTCCATGCGTCTCCTAAATGATTGCAGAAAACAAAAAAAGATCATGTCGAACTAGTTTCAAGGACGCTGTTGATTAGTTTGCACTAGTTAGCAATTACTAATCTATTGGTTCTGAACCAGTCGATCAATTCAGCCATAGTCTAGTTGACCACCTCTAAGGCTGATTGATCGACTCTGTCCCTCGTTCCAATTTTCTGTAAATTGCATATAAGTCCACCATTAACTCTTAATAGCCCTTTCATTATATCATAATGAAATCGAGACCCCCATTAACTCTTAACAACATGCTTGTTAACTCTTAACAATTGCTCCTATTAATTAAACCCGTTCCATTAACTCTTAATGACGACTAATAATTAATTACAACATCACATCACTAATAAACTACTACACTTGGATATGGGTGTAACCTTCTAGGTTCACCACTTAGTAGCAATCAGGACACGTCAAACACTTTGAGAGATCTACAAGGATGATCTTTCTATCTCCTCGATGTACCTTGAGAGATCTTGAGTGACAACTAGCATTATGTTAGGACGATCCTACCAGTAATGAAGTCATACTTCGAGATAATCTATTTGGGCTTTTGATTTTTGTGTACTATAATCCCTTCATTAACTAACATCTCGATCGAGTGAGAGCCATGGACTCAATAGTTATACCAAGATCTAGTGTGGTGTGATTGGGATGACTCTTTAGAACTCTTTTCAACATTGGAAACTCTTTTCCAATTATGTGCACTATGGACAAAGGTTTATATAATCACAAACCATTACTGATCACATAGGATGTTCAACTGACATTAGAGGTCAATGGATTCCATTAGCAATCACTTGCCTTCATATGTTACTGCACAGAGATCACATAGTTCATATTCCCACCACGATATACGGACGGTTCGTAGCAATGACAAATCTCTAACCCCAACATACAAAACAACTATGTTGCCTCTGGTTTAAGGACTGGTAACACAATCGAAACCAGTGACAGATCATTAATCCTCTTAGTCATGTGATATGAGACAACTATATTACAACCTATTGTGTTTTTTTTTTTTTGATAGCTTAAGTCCTACTCTAGCAACTCCCCATCTTCTTTGGAAAATTTCTAGAAACTTCTCCCAACAACTTCCTCATTCTTTATCTTCCTTATTCTTTCTTTTTATTTCTCTTTTTCCTTACTCTCTTAGTGGCATGGTCGAGAATGTCCCAAACAAACACAATATATACACTAAACCTTTGGGTTTATTACACATTCATCCCCACAAGTTTCAACTTTACCTAAAAGACTCTAAGAAATCTCACATATTCCCCTTTTAGTTATTTATATTTCACGTTAACCCCCAGTCTATTTCCATAATTCCACAAATGCCCTTGCCCCATATCTTGACATTTCTTAATTTTTTCATTTGGGTCCAAAAGTTACATCAACCCTCTAAAATCCTTAAAATATTCTTGAGTCCACCATTCGAGACTTATTCATGCCCATTCTTGCTATTTTGATTTCACCTTTTACTGTTTGCCCCTCCTCAATCAAGAAAAGAATATAATATGGAGCATTATATTCAATATCACTATAAAAATTATTTCATCCTTGAAATTTGGGTACTGCTCATCAAAATTTAGAACCATTTCATATACTTTAAATCCACACATCATTTAAAAAAGTAAGGATACATTTTCCTTATTTTAAGTTCAAGCTCCCATGTTGCCTCTTTTTTAGTGTGATTTCTCCACAAAACCTTAACCAAAGGTACAACTTTCAATCTCAAGACTTGTTCTTGATAATCCTAAATTTTCACTAGTTTCTTGGAATAAGTTAAATCTTCATTTATTTAAATTCTTTCACTAGGAATAGTACAATTTGGGCTAGGGTTATGTTTCCAAAGTTGTGATGCATGAAACACATCATGAATACCAACTAAATTGCCATGTGTTTCTTCCTCCTTAAAAATAGGATAAGGTTCAATGTATCGTAAACTTAACTTCCTTGTCTTTTGATCCTTTATGATAGGATGAATGAGAGATACTTTCAAGTATACCTCATACTTGTCCTCAAATTCAAGATCTTGTGTTCCACAACTAACATAATGCTTCTAAGAACTTTGGCCCCCCAAAATTCTCTCACTCACTTCTATCAAACATAATGGGGATTGACACTCCTTTCCACAAAGAGCTTCATAGGGTGCCATGTTAATACCACTTTGAAAACTATTATTTTAGGAAAAATTTGATAATGGTAATGATTTATGCCAAGTAGTTGCAAAATTCATTAACAAGCTTTCAACATATCCTTAAGAATCTAGATCACCCATTCACCACATCATTAATCCTTTCAGTTGTGTAATCTATTATTTACATCACATTTAGTAAATGCTCAACCAATACCCACCCATATGTTTACTATCTACATCCCATGCAATATGGATAGTGACTCATCATCCTTTATCATTAGCATCTCATACTAATCGAATGTAGTAAACCACATGCTAGTTCATAATTGATTAATTAAACTCCCCATTTGAGAAATCTAAGGATTAGCAACACTTTAAGAAATCCTGTATTAAAGAACATTGTTATAATATTCTCAACAACTTAAGAATGAGATCTTCAATAAGAGATCTAGGGACTTATTTATATAAAATTGAGAGGTATTAATGAAGATATGCCCATTTTATTAATTTGCAAGAATAAATCACAATTCCCAATAGATGTCACCTAAATCTAGAATTATGCCAATCACTAACACAATTTCCCTTCAAGATTGCATTTCACTCAAATACATTTACTAACTATGTCTACAACCTTACACGTGCATTCTTGTGTCACAACCCCAAGGGCATATTAGTAATAATAGATTACATGCATTTTTTTCATTAGTGATGCATGCCCTAATGCTAGATTTAGATTACATGTGTCTACAACCTTCAATTTGTTACTAACTAAAAGGATGTAACAACCTATAAATAAGCTAAAGTAGGAGAAAATAGGCATTGATGAATGGAATCTAAATTCTATCTTTCTCTCTTGTTTCTTCTTAATTCTCCCTTATTTTTCTGATTTCTCACTCCTTTTCTATTCTTTCACTCCCAATTCCTTTCAGATTCTATTCTAAACCCTAGGGATGACATTTGGTATCAATGCTAATGGTTCTTGGTTGTGATTCTTATTAGTGATGTATGCCCTAATACTAGATTTAGATGACATGTAGTATGTGATAGGGATACATGTATGATATTATTGCAATTAATAAAATGGTCATTACTTCATTCATTGCTCTCCAATTGTGTATGAATGAGTCCCTTTATTTTCTGATGATCCTATTCTTAAGTTGTTAAAAATATGTGACAAGGATCTATAACACAAGATTTCTTAAAAGTATTCCTAGTCCTGTTAGATGGGAACTATGATTATTTGATTATGGACTAGCACATGGGCTACTATTTTTGATTAGTATGAGATACTAATAATAGGAGATGGTGAGTCACTTGCCATATTGCTTGAGATGCAACTAGTAACATGTGGGTATGTGTTGGTTTAACATCTATTGAATGTACTGTTTGTGACAGATCACATTGTTGAGAGGATTAATGATCTGTTGCTTGTTTTTCATTATGTATCTAGTCCTCAAACCAGAGGTGATAGAGTTGTCTTGTGTAGTGATGTCTAAGATTTGTTGTTAAGTAGAACCATCTGGTGTAAGAGGTGAGAATGTTTTCTGTGTGGTCTCTATGCAGTGGTCTATGGAGGCAAATGCTCACTGATGGAATCTATTGACCTTAGGTGTGAGGCGAACATCCTATGTGATCATAGTTGGTTATGGTTGAAAAGCCTCTAGCTAGGGTACACATGATTGGAAAGGAGTTTCCAATGTTAGAAGGAGTTCTAATGTGTCATCTTGATCACGCCATATTTCATCTTGGTATAGTTATTGAGTCCAATGAGTTTAATCAGTCCACTACTCTCACTCGATGGGGATGTTAGTTAGTGGAAGGATTATAGTGCACGGTAATCGAATGCCCTAATAGGTTTACCTAAGTATTGACTTCATTGCCATTAGGATCATCCTAATATTATGCTAAAGGTCACCTAGGACCTTTCAGGGTGTTGTGAGGAAATTGAGAGTTTCTCACAATAGACTAAAGTGTTCAATCAGTGTCAAAGTGTTTAACGTATCCTAGCTGCTACATGGTGATGAACATAAAAGGTCACACATAAACTAGGTAATGCATTGGATTAGTGATTTCTTAATGACGCATGTTCTTAATCATCGTTAAGAGTTAATGATGATGATGAATGTTTTGCTAAGAGTTAACAAATTGATTAATAAACTGTTAAGACATAATAGAGGGAAACTATTAATAGTTAATGGGGCATGTCATTAAGAGTTAACAGGAAGTCTTGGTTCCATTAAGAGTTAATGGCGGATCATGATGCAATTTGGTGAAACTTGGAGAGAAAGGCATTAAACAATCAATAGTTTGGTGTAAAACTATCAACCAGTCGACTGGGACGATCAATAGTTTCATTGAGAGAGATTTAATCTCGCATGCTTTTCTTCCTTCATTTCAATCAACATAGTATTAAATACTCTATTGAATGCCATGATATGCATCTAAGACACAATAATTGAGGAGGGAGAAGGGGGAAAACCAAAAAAAAAGAAGAAATTAGCTTGTCTTGCAGGCTTTGGCTCCAATTTTCTCCTTTCTCTCAATTTTTGAAGAAACAGAAGTTCAACCAATTTTCTTTTGTTGTTCATCTCCTTCCTCAACTCCATCGCCTTCTCTTCTCCTTGCTCACTTTTATCTATTGATGTAAAAGTCGTGAGATGACCCAATTTAGCATCTGAGGAGAGCCACACATAGCTTAGAGTTACCTTCGTTCTCGCTTGTCTAGCACGTGGGTATGATGAAAGGTTCCATTGCTTCCTAGGTGTGGACTGACTTGGTCTCCTATGGCTATGAGGGTTGGCTTGGTCAGCTAAGAAGTAGGAATTGTAACGAACGAGCTTTGAAAAGAGGTTGTTTGTGGGAACAAGTTCATGACCGAAAAAATTCGGGTTTAGGTGCATCATAGGCGCAACTGGCGGCATCTCAATAGAATGAGGTAATAGTTACTTAGATTTTTCATTTTGATGCCTTTATTTTACATATGGTTGTCTATACCAAGTCTTACAAGGGTTATTTTGTATCCTTTTTACTGCATGTGTGTGTGTGTGTTTGAAAATGTTATGAAAACCATTATATCTCTCGTGCATGATACACTAAGCCTTGGTGCATTTTATGAATTTTGACTATTTATTATTTTGATTCTAATGGTTCTCGGCTGGTGAGGCTATGATTTTGACAATTTCTAGCTGTGAATTCTATCTTCATGTGCGTGTGTTTGTTTGAAAATGTTATGAAAACCATTGTATCTCCCTTGCATGATACACTAAGCCTTGGTGCATTTTATGAATTTTGACTATTTATTATTTTGATTCTAATGGTTCTTGGCTGGTGAGGCTATGATTTTGACAATTTCTAGCTGTGAATTCTAGTAGTAGATCCAATGAAACAAGCCAGGTGATCTCAACAACAATCTAGAGTTCTTGTACAAATTTTGAAGGCAAAGTAGGTTCAACAGTTCTGATTGTGATTTCAATAAATGCTTTGCAATTAGGTTTGAATTTTGAAGGCACAATCAAATAGCTACATCTCAATTGTTGCTTTGTGAGTTATGCAAATCAGGATAGGTAAACGGTTCCAATAACGAAATTACAGTGAATTTGGAAGCTAAGAGTAGGCAACCCTCAAGAAGCCATGTCAGGGCTGATCAAGTATCAATCTAGGTGATTTCCAATCAATTCCTAGAGACAACAGAAACCGATCGTATTCTCAAAAATATTGTAGCAGAGCAAGTTGATTTGCGGAGGTGAATTACTAGGACTATTTTCCAAGATAGATCCAATCTACTCTAACTTCTAAAGGATGTTAATCGATCCCTTGTATTTTCGAGGATATTGAATTGTGAAGTAATGGAAGGTAAATTGTTGAAGGCTAATATAAAAGTGAATTTTCAAGGATTGAAACTGTTGAGATGGCTGAAGAACTTTGTGAAAGTATATAGTCATGGGAGAAAACATTCAAGGAAAAATGCACTAAATAACACAATCAAATCGTTAACCTTAACCACAAGGTGGGTGACCTACTCATTTTGATGTCTAAGACATTCCAAATAAGACTACCAGTGGCTTTGCCTTTAAAATTCACTAGTGAACCAACTATATCGAAAGATGAAATCCTATCGGCTACCTCCAATTTGTAGCAAAAAGTTGATGAATTTCCTAGAATGGATCAGGAAATTCAGGAAGTAAAAGATACTCCAACTAAGGAGATCTCTACTAAAACTAAGGAAGTAAAAGACGTTGTGAAGTTAGGAGAGGATACGACCGCACCAACCTTGGAGTTTGAAGATCTTAGGTCTATTTTTCTTGAAGGTATAGACAATTAATCACCAAAATTGGAAGAAGTTGATGAATTACCTATACTGGATCAGGTAACTCCAATGGAAAAATCAAACATTTGTGAGGAAATTTATTAATCAAAGTGAATAACCAATGAAACACAATTCAAGGTTGGTCAACAATTGATTGAGGATGCTCACGTTTGGAAGAAATTGACCACATTAAAACCTTTCAACAGTATATTCATGATCAAGAGTAAAAGAGGATGCAAAAGGAAAAATGGAAACAAGATGAAAGGAAGATGGTGGAAGAGTTTTTTGTTCACAAGAACGAGGCTCTTGCTATTTTGCTTATTCTTGTTTTAGTTGGAGAGTGGCAACATTGAATCAAGGTTTGCCCTACAGTGAAGTTTGAATTCCTCTCTACTATTGGAAATGATATGGTTGAAGATAGGTCAATTGGAATTAATTTTGATAGCAATAAGGAATGGGTGGATGGCGTTGGACTTGGTGATACAACAAATCATAGTATTTCTAATTTTGGTGAAAAAGAAAAGGAAATGGAAAAGAAAAGGAAAGTAAAAGAAAAGAACAAGAAAAGACGAAGAATAAAACAAATCATGAAAAAGGGAATTGGATGAAGAAACAGTGACTTGGTTGTAATAAGTTTCATGGGGACAAGAAATCTCTCAAGGAATGGAGATTTTCATGACCCCAAGGGCATATTAGCAATAGTAGATTACATGTATTTTTTTCCTTTGTTGTACATTAAGTTAATGTGGTATTGTACTTCAATTTATTACTAACTGAAAGGATATAATATCCTATAAATAGGCAAAAGTACGAGAGAATGAGAATTAATGAATGAAATCTAAATTCTATTTCTCTCCCTCTTTTTTCTGAATTCTCTCTCCTTTTCTATTCTCTCACCCTTGATTCCTTTCAAATTCCATTCTAAACCCTAGGTAAACCCTAAGAGTGTGACATCTTGTACCTCCAATCATACAATACCCATTATTCTTCCAAAACATTGAAATGTTGAATCCATACATGCATCCTTAAAAATAATTTGGGTCCTATGTAGTTGCACAAGGAATAACCTATGCATATATCTTTCTTGTGGACTACAACCATTATCACAATTGATATATACCTTCCACACATACATGACACATTTTTTACATCTGACCTAACAAACACTTTAAAAATCTTTACTCTCACTTTCTTAAACCTACAATGTCTTAAATGTTGAACCATTCTTAACTTCTTCACAATTACACTTAATCCTATCTTATAGAGCAACCTTAATTTCCTTAACGAGTTATTCTTTTATGTTGAGTAATTTGTTAGTTTGTTAAAATTTTGATTTGATGAGGAAATAGAAAATTTCCTGTTGAGTGATGATGACCGAAATAGTGTGCTAGACTTAATGAATGTGTTGTTGGCAAAATACAACAGTTGAGATTTATAGTGCGGGAACGTTGCAACCATGGCAGAGCAAGGCAAACTGGCAAGTGTCTACTCGTGAAAATATGTAGCGGGTGGTTTCAGTCTCCAATTGCCTAATAGGGGTGGTTTGAAAGGATGCCATGGCCCAGGAGGACCGTTGGATTGTACCTATAGAGCACCTCTGGTTAGAGTCTCGAATGAGCCCTTAAGGGCATTTTTGATAGAGGATGAATCCATTCAGGAGTAGCTTCCTGTAAGTCCAGGGCATAACTGCACTCACATGAACAATTTAGAAGGCACGCAGGGATTCCTCACCCACATATACCCTCAAATGCTTAAGTTAGTATGTGAAGTAAAACGATTATTTTTTAACTAGCAAAGGTTCTATCAGGAGGTCGTTTATAATGATTTTTACCAGATGTCGAGGATGAACATGCATGCTTTGGGTATGAGGGCTGCCGTTCTTGGTCAAATTAGGATGGGCTTAAGAGGAATCCCCCCCGAAAGACTTAGTGGCCTAGGGATTCCTCCGGGAGAAGATGGGCCCAACAGCGAGCTGCCAGGGCAAGTTTTTAACCTTTAAATGGCCTGATTGAGCAAAATCCTGGGGTGACAAAGAATGTTTCCGAGAGTTGTCCATTATTCTAAATTTAACATGATATTTTCGAGGTTTCGTCCCCGTTATACAATATATAGATTAATTGGCGTGTGAGAGCTATTGGGTACTTATATATGGAGTTAATTATATGTATATCACATACTTAATTATAGTCATGTCAGGGCCCACTCCTAAATTTACCCTCTAGCATAGGAAGTCTGAAAAAAGA
Organism: Diospyros lotus; assembly: GCF_014633365.1. Classification (NCBI taxonomy): domain Eukaryota; kingdom Viridiplantae; phylum Streptophyta; class Magnoliopsida; order Ericales; family Ebenaceae; genus Diospyros; species Diospyros lotus. The sequence continues at coordinate 25,799,515 of NC_068342.1, forward strand.
TCCATTCAAAATCGATATAAATACAAAAAATTCACTAAAAAATTTTAAAAATTTCTTTTCATTTCCATATTTGCTCACTATTAATAGAAGCCAAAATAAATATTATAACATTTTTTACATCATCATCTCAGGCTTACCACCCATACCTTTTCAAAATAAAAGGGCACTAAGACTTTAAGTACATATTAAAGTACTTTACTCATATCCTCAACACTATACTCATGGATCTTAATGCTAGGACATATCTATACACATCTAACCAAGACTCGCCCAAATAACTATCTTCCTCGTTCCTGAAGTGATAAAAGAAGGGTGAACCACAAGACTTAGCAAGTATATAACAAAGGAAAGCATCAACAGATTGATCTACGAAGGCATGAATAAGTCAGAGCCAAGGGAAAATCACTACCCGATATCTAAACATTAATTGGATTCATGCTTTCTACACTTGACAACAACATCCTCAAGAAATACAATTTCTTACATTTTCAATCCCATAAGGTAACCATGTACATGCATAACAGATTAGCTCACAAGGCCCCTTTAATCACATACATCATATATACATAATGACACACAATCCATGTCATGTGCCATTATGTAACACGTTACCCAGCCATAACATAAGTGCATAAATGCACACATATGGTCCTTGGGCCCACATAAAATGCATACATTGGCACCCAAGACCTTGAATACAAACTTGTCAGTAGCCAATGACAGGCTACAAAATCAATAACAGAAGCCCAAGGCTCTCATATCACATCCATCAGTATCATAGCCACCTCCATATATCATCATCACGTGCCAAAGCACTCACAATTCCACCAAGGTCACAAGCTGTTGTGAGACTCAAACCCCCATTCTTACGCATCACAAGATACAATTGTTGTGAGACTCAAACCCTCAGTTTTACTCATCACAAGATACCTCTGTTGTGGAACTCAAACCCCCAATCTTATGCATCACAATCACAAGCCAACGTCCACCACCATTGCCACCATGTGGTATAATTATGCGGACACACCGCTATGCAATACAACACATAAGGAATGTAATGGCTCTTGTAAAATTAACATGATGGCGAAGCCCCCATAAGCCAAGCATCAGGTTATGTTACGCCCATGTAGAAATTCACACAAATGTATGTTTTAATGCACATGCTCACCTAACATATACAAGTCAACACTCAACAGGCCAACCGTGTCATGCCAATGCTCATTCTCCCAATACATACAAAGCATGACCCCCAAATGAATGCAACCCATGGCCCAACATTATAATGCAATGCAATGCAGCCACAAGCAAAGATATAACAAGTAACATTCACACACCCTCAATTTTTGCCCACCAAGATTCCTGGCTATTCCACACAATTTGTAAGCACTTTAAGCGAATCCCACATCGGCCATGCAAAGGGGGGGAATTGGGCATATAAGTGTAGTGGGTTTTCTATGTGGGAACTATGCATATAAGTACGAATGGTGCTCTATATAGTGACGCGCGTTTTGGGATTAAATCTCAGAGCGACAAAATCAGGGATTGGTTGCAACTTGAATCGGACAATACATTGCTAGGTGGACCCTGGCCATTACACAATTCAATATAGGTTCCACCATATCATTTAAGTGCAATTATTTGATAATATTAATAACCAGGTCAAGGTGAAAGTATTTGTTTCTAGAATTTAAGATTGAATGAATTTTAAGTAAGGAAAAATAAATTTCAAAGGAAGCCCACAGGATCAATAGTTGTCCAAATGGTTCAAATCTTATACCAAATCTAAGCTCATCGAGTTAGGGTTGTAACAAAAAAAATGAATCTTAATTCCAATATCGAGAGAAAAAGTTATAATCTAAAGAGTACAAGATTTTGAAATATAGGTTTTTGTTTGAGCAACTTTCGAAATATAGAGTACAGGTTTTGAAATGTAAGTTTCTGTTTGAGCAAGTTTCGAAATATAGAGTACATGTTTCTAAATGTAAGTTTCTATTTGAGTAAGTTTCAAAATATAGAGTACAGGTTTCGAAATATAAGTTTTTGTTTGATTAAGTTTCGAAATACACAGATTATGTTTCAAAATTTTTAGCTCGAATAGTTGACCAAACTCACACAAAACTGAAAACCCACGAACGACAAACACCCACAAACATAACCCTAACCCCTAAGTTGTCATTCCTTGAATAAAAGATGGGAAAAACAAGCCCCATAGAGACCAAAACAAGACTCAATGACACCATTGAAGGAAATCCACAAGATTTGAGAAAAACAAAGAACTAAATCTATTTAAGGGTTAGGCGACCATTTGCATTCCAACCCTAGCCTTCTTTTAAATTCAGCCAATTTCCTCTCTCTCTCTCTCTCTCTCTTTCTCTTTCGTGGTTCATCCGATTCCTTCCTTCCCGTGTGCGAATTCTCTCTCTCTCTCTCTCTCTCTCTCTCTCGTCTCTTAACTTCTCCTTATATTCCTTCGATCTCTCTTTCCCTTTCTTCTTTTCATTCGAGTGCATCAGATTCCTGCACTCCAAGGGCATCCATTTTCATTTCTCATGGCAAGAACAAAGAATCCGAGCAAGGACAAACGCAAAGGCAAGGAACTGACATCTTCAAGTCATTCACCACCTCCTCCTAAGCCCCAAGTTCATCCCTTCATTTCAGCAAGCCAACAAGAGAGGTATTCTACATATTTTGATTCCAGAGAGATTATGGAAGGACGTTATTTGGATATAGGTTTTTTAGAATCTAACGGTTTTCCATACATTGAAACTCTTAAGGAATTTGGTTGGTGGAATTTTTTTACTATCCATAGGAGTATCTATGAGGACTTAGTCAAGGCTTTTTATTCAAATGCCAACAATACGTATCATAAACATCAATCAGATAAGAAATTCAAGACCAATATAGGGGATACGAACTTTGAAATTACTACTCTTGTGATCCATAACAAGTTTTGAATTCCGTTGGATGGTGAAGATTATGCTTCTTGGACCCAAGATTATGTTAAGGCAAGTCAAGAAGTCATTGGAGATGATACACTCACCACTAGAATCACTAACACAAACCTGATGGACTTGAACACTAGGCTCTTACATCTTATTTGTTGCCAAATGATATATCCTAGAAATGGCAATTTTTCATTTCTCACCAGAATCGAATTATGGTTGCTATAATGTATCAAGGCTAAGAGAAGGCCAAATTTATGTCTTTTGATGATAAACTTGATGATAGAATCATTTAATGGGAAAAATAGATCTTTTCCCTATGGTATGGCTGTTAGTGAATTATTGGACAAAGATGTGGGTAATTTGGAAAATGAGAGAAAAACCTATCTAACCCCATTTCAACATATTAGTGGAAACACAGCCATTAGAATTGGATATCACAAGGTAAATGAAATTTGGGTAAAGTCTAAGAAGGCAGAAAATAATGAGAAAAAGAAGAGGAAAACATCTAGAGGACCATCAATAGAATCTCTAGATGAGACAGTAGTTCAGTGGCTAGCAGCTCTCAAGATGGACATTACAAGGGTAGACAATAGCTTTTCAGAATTTAGGGAAGAAGTCAAAGCTGATTTGCAGTGCATTCATCAGCAGCAGTAGGAGATGTCATCTCAGTTGGGCTGTCTTGTGCAGATGATGCTCACCCAGTTTCCTCCTCCTCCTACTCCATTAGCATCTCTGTCGTTTGCTTCTCCTCATCCATCAGATCCATCTTCTCCCTCATCTATTTCCCCTGATCCTTAGATGTTGCTTTTATCAGACATTTATTTCTATGGATGTTTTTTTTTTGGTATCTCAACTTAATGATTATTCTTAGAGATATTTCATATGTTGTATGCATGTCTTTTAACTTTAAATCATGACTGGTGGATACTCTATTTATGCAAGTTATGGGATATTACTCCTCATCTATTTCATTGTTATGTACATGCAATGGTTTCCTATCTTGTTTTCCAATCCTTTTGAAGCCTTATCTTAAGGGGGAGATTGATATATATATATATATTATTATGACAAAAAGGGGAGAAACATTTAGTTAAAATGGAAATTGATTTTCTCAACTTAATGTGTTTTGTCATCGTCAAAAAGGGGGAGATTGATATCTTAGTCTTATGATCAGATAGTTTTGATAATGACAAATAATGTAATTAATGTATTAAATGTACTCTATGTGTTCTAAAATCAATTTCATGAAGTTTCGTAAAAAGAAATGAAGTTGGGCTATTTTGAGTCAAAGGGTTTATTTGAGTCAAAGTCTCAAATTAAATTTGTAAATTGGTTCAATCCTAAAGAAAAACAAGTGGACAAGATTTCAAGTTTATTATACAAGATTGGTCGACTAATAGGTTGCATATTTTTTTCCTTTTAAAGCTTGACCTGGTCGACTAATTTATAGGATTTGTCGACCAACAGTATGCCTTTTAATGTCTTGGTTGACTAAGCTATAAGCTTGGTCGACTAACAGTGTATATGTTATGACTTGGTCGACTAACTCTTTAAGTCTGTCGACAGAGGAACAGCCTTGGTTGACTAAGTGTCATGCCTATTTTTGTCTTGGTTGACTAAATACCCTATTGTTTTTATGACTTGGTCGACTAGCCTATTTTGTTTGTCGACCAAACTTATTATTTTATCTGATTCTGTCGACTAACTATTTTCATCTGTCGACTAAGTCTCTTTTGCAAAATTCATAATAGCTAGTTTTTGCTGCATTAAATGCTCGGCCAACCACCCCAATGGCTCGATTGTTGGATTCTTCCGCCATCAACTATATATATGTGGTTGAAGTCATGTTGAAGTTTTTAGAGAACATTTATTACCATCACCTACCGAGCATTCACTTTGTATTCGCACATTCAATTTGTACTCTCTCTTGTTTTTCATTTCGAGGCTTTGCATTCTACTGTTTTATTCATTAACACCCTCGCATTTATTGTAGAGAGGGTTTGTACTAAGAGTTTTTAACTCTTAGATTTATTTTCGTTGTATTCGTTATAGCTTACCTAGCGTAAGCTAGAGGGCCCATTCGAGTGGGAGGTTTGTAAAATTCCTAGTTGCGGACTAGAGGACCTACTCGGCTTGAGTAGGGGGTTGATAGTAAATTCATTTCAAAATCCTTAGTGGGAAGCTAAGGTAGTGGACTAGGCTTGGAAAACTGAACCACTATAAATCATCGTCTCTTGTGTTTGTGCCCTCTATTGATTTATCCTTTTCAGTATCTCTATATACCCTACTTGATTTGTATATTTAACCTCTCATTGATAAAGATTTCATATTCATTATTCTCAAGACGAGATTGTCTTTACACGGTTGATACCTCATGGTGTCATTTTAAGGTCTTGAGGTTTAACGAATCCGTGGTTTTCACAGACAACATCTCTATTTATCAGAAGTTTTTTTTTAAATCAAGAATTATTTTTTATACCAATTCGCCCTCCCTCTTGGTGTGTGCCATAGCATTTCTATACTATCATTAGAAGTTATCCCTATATCTAATAGCTCCACTAGAGCTCAATTCCCTACTTCGAGGATAATTTCTCTCTTCCCAAGCGGCCTACTCTCCTTGAGATCTTGCAAGCAAACACAGGAAAAGGGCTCTTACATTACACATCTCTTGTTTTTCTTTTGAAAAATCAATCGAGTAATATGCTGTGTTTTTCAAGTTAGTCTATTATGAGCTTTTGGCTAAAATATTTGAATTGACTATTAAGGATTTCTTAGTCAAGTAACCTATGCATGCTTTCTATTTATAAAAAGTTAATCGAGTAAAGTTTGTTGTCAATCGACTATATGTGCTTATAAAAGTCAAGTATCTCTTTAGGTTAGTGGAGTATGGTTTGGACTATCCCTGGCTAAGTTTATGTGCTTTAAAGTCAATCTAGTATCATTTGTTTATACTCGAGTATACATTCTTGTTAGTTGAGTAAGTCTGGCGTGATAGTCAAGTGCTAAATGCATAATATCTGTGGCTTATGAGTTAATTGAGTAATGTTTAGTCATACTCAAGTAAGCTCTACATATAATCAATTACATGAATTATTCAATCGATTGGAGTATTGTATTAGTTGAGTATCTCTTTTAGCCAATCAAGTAATCGTCATCTGATTTTGAAAATTATAGTCGTTAGGCACATTCAATACTTGACAATTTCTACTTTTCAGAACAATTAGTGCATTTCAGACAACATGGGCATTCTTGAATGATTAAATAAATGTTGTTTAATGTTGTTAGAGACAAAAAGTGACAGTTATGAGACAAATGGAACATTCAATTTGAATTCTGCCATGTCAGCTAACATTTAATGCAAGAAATCTATAAATAGAAGTGGAAGCAGCTTGAAAAAGGTTGTTGAACTACTTGCACAATTCATACCAACTTCTATGAGCTTTAAGAATTCTTCCTTTGCTCTAATCCTGCTTCTCATGTACTTCTATCTAAAATCTTTATGTAAGAAATTCTTAGAGAATGTGCTTCATTCTAAAATCTTGTAACTCTATTGTTAAGAGAAGAGCATCTATGCTCACTATTTTATTCATCATTCTCTTTAGTTTATCTTTTCACAATCATTTGTGAACTTATAAAAGGGTATGCCTTAGCTTTTAAAAGGTAGTGGTTGTGGCTTAGCCTATTTGAAAAGCCAAGTTGTAAAGGTTATACCTTAAGTTAACTATTCTATCAAAAAGAATGCAACACACGGGATATATAGTGGTTCAGCTATTCCTACTCCACTACCTTGGCTCCTCACCAAGAATTTTGTCTAGCCAACTTACTTGGGTAGCTTTTAAAACAAACTTAGCTACAAACCTTTACAAACAATGGCCTTTTCAAACAGAATCAACCACAACCAATGACTTTTACAAGATCAGGCATAACTTTTACAAGATCACAGTAAAAATGTGAATGAGGGATACAAGAGAAGGTATAGAATGAATTGAAATTACATACTTTTCTCTTGTGTTTACAATGAGAGGACAAGATTGAAAGATATATGCTCAATCTCTCTTTCTCTTTTTCCTTTGGATGCTTATGGTAGATCACTTGTTGAAGGCGTTTTAGAATGCTTAAGATATCGAAATTTCAACAACCTTTTGTTCTTCAAGCTTTAGCCCCTTTATATAGTGTTGTGCCATTTAATGTTTCTGCTGAACTGTCTATCAAGGTTAGAGAATGTTCTTTGTGTCTTAACTGCAACTTTTTGTCTCCATAACATCTCAAAATTTAGTTAGAAACATCAAAATCTATGTACAACTTGTCTGAGAAGCATTTAATATTTTAAAATTAAAGACATATCGCATTTAATGCTTTTGTAATGGCTATATTTTTCAAATTCTGACAAATGTTACTCGATTACAAAGTAGTGTTTAATCAACTAAGTTTAATCTTTACTCAAGCATATATGTTTTGTAATCCACTATTATTGTGGCTTACTCAATTAGAAACTGTCTTTTACTCAATTAAATTTTTTACACAGAAAAATTCAGTACATACTTGATTAGAAAGTTATACTTACTCGATTAACAATTTTAGTACTCAATTAAATTAATGGTCCAGAAACTTGGCATATTTTTTATAGATATTTACTCGATTAAAATGTTTATTTACTTGAGTACGCATGATTCATTACTCGATTAATAATTCAAGTACTCGATTACAAAGATGATCTAGAGACTAACAAAATTCTAAAGGACATACTCGATTACAAAAACTAAATACTAGATTAAGTTTGCATCACAATAAACTTGTATTATTTACTCGAATACAAAGGCCTATTTAGTTGAGTACAATTGATCTCTACTCGAATTTACTAAGATTTGTAATCGATTACAAACATGATACACTCGATTACAATAACATGCTTACATTGAATTTAAGTCTTTTCTTGACAAGAAAATTACTCGAGTATATAAGACTTTTACTCGAATAGAAACATTAAATCACAGAATTACTTGATTACATGAAGCTTATTACTTGATTATAAGAACCAATTTATATAATTGTATAGCAATGGCATTCACCAAAAAGGGGGGGAGGGGTGAATTGGTGTATTTAAAAAAAAGATTATTAATATGAAAAACTTTTTCAAAGATAGATTAAAGAATGGTAGAAAAGATGGTTTTAGCTCTAGAATGGCAATGGTAAATAATGAGATAAAAACAACACACAAGGAATACAATAGTTTATAGTGGTTCGACCAATATGGCTTACGTCCACTCCCTTAGTTACCCACTAAGGTATTCGCATTCAATTCGATTAACAACAACCCCCTACTTTAGCCAAATAGGTCATCTAGTCCTCGACTAGGTAGAATACAACCTCCTATCACTTGGATAAGCCCTCAAACTTACGACCTTGGAAGAGAAAAATACAATGATAAATGAAATAGAAATTCGAAGAGCTTATGCCCTTAGTTACACGTTCTCTCGAAATAAAACTATGAGGCTGAGAATAAGTTTGAACAAAATAAAGATCAAAGCCTCGGTACAGTAGAGAATGAGAGAATAGAGAATTTAAAGCGCGATGTATTTTGAATGCTCGGTAGGTAAGACTTGAATGTTCTTCAGCAGCTTTAAATGCTCCTTCAACCTCTTATTTATAGATGATGGTCCTTGAAGACAAAAAATAGAGTGGTTGATGGTAGTTCGACAAGCATTTAATACGGACAAAACTAGCCATTATTTGTTTTAGAGTAACAAACTGTCGATAGACAAAATAGCTTAGTCAACAAATTTATAGTGTGTAATAGAACATAGTCAATAGTTTGAACTTTCTGTCAACAGAGTTGAAAACCAAATTCTATTAGTCGACACCATGGAAAGCTTAGTCGACAAAATGAGACTAATGAAGAATTTTTTACAAAAATGACTTACTGTTAGTTGACAAAAGCAAGCCTTTCTATCGATAGTTTATCATTGTTTGTCAACAAAATGCTAGATTTTTTAAAGAAACCTCTTTTAGCTTGGTTCTCTTGAAGACTCATGTTTCTTTGATATACTTGAAGCATCATTTCTCATGTTTGGAGAAAAATTTAAGTATTCATGCTTTGTTTTTTCCAATCTCCTAAAAACATGATTTAATATTTCTTGATCATGTAAACAATATAACATTATAGAAATTGATTTTTGAGACACTCAGAATCAAGTATTTTGAGTTTGAATTATTTTTGGCATAAAACTTGTTATTATCAAAACACTTCTTACAAGAGTAAAATATCACCAATAATCTGACTTGATTAGAGATATTACTTTATTACTCGATTAACATAGAATAGTACTCGATTGAAAACTTGACCTACTCGATTAATATATATATATATATATATTATATATCTTACTTGATTATTTTTAACCTTAACACATGTTTTGGTCATCATCATTTACTAGAATTTTTCTATTTCCTCATCAAATCAAAATTTTAATGATTTAATAGATTACTCAACATTTATAAATATATTAATATATTTATTTATAATTTTATAATTATATTATTTAACATAAAATTATCAAAATTTAAATTATTATAATAATAATAATATAATTAAATTAAATATATTTAATACTATTATATATTAATTTAATTATTTAACATAATATAATATATGTATATATAATAAACTGAAATAACAAATTAACTTTAAGCAAAATATCAAGTGTTGGCGAGCCCAAACTTGAGCTCGAGTTAATCAACAAGCGCTCGAGCTCATGTCAAGTTCGAACTGAGTTTGAAGTCAATGAAACTCGATTTGACTCAATTCGATTGTAACCCTAACAAGAAATCTCATGTCAAAAAATAAGTCATTGTTGTTTATCCTCTTCCCTCTTCTCATTTAAAAAACATCATTTTATCCAAAAAAAAAACATTAATTGTTCTCTTTCCTTTGCACTCAAACTATTCTCATATATATATATATACACCTCTTATGTCAACTTTATTATTATTTTTGGCACTACACTATTTCAAGCTTATAACGCATTTCTTCAAAACCTGTCATCTGTTTACAAACTTGTTTCAAACATATCATATCAAACATCATTATAGTATTTCTACATAAACTCCAACACATGTTTTCCAAAAAAAATCTTTAGTTTCAAAAGCAAAAATATCATACCTACATTTAGATCTACACAAAATCATAAATGCTCTCGCTGAGTCTTCATATTTTGAAATTACTGCATAATTTTTTTATTGTCAATTGTATCAAATGTTTCATTTTCAATATAAATAACCAAACAATCATTCATCTATTGATTATCAATTCGACTGCGCACACGATTTTTAACGAGATTCATGGTTGAAGCTCTTTCAACAGTTATAGTAGCAACATAAAGAATTAAAACTAACTTCACAAGTATATACACCAATGGATATACAATATTTTTTTCGTTTGAATTAATTTCTTTACAAGACCACCAATCCCATTAACTTTCAAAAATTCATTATCAGACTGCACATCAATTATATAAGTCTCCAATTGATTCTTAAGTGCCATAAGATTATTTTTAGAAAAATTTGATGAATAAAACTAAGTAAAACGAATCAACTTATCCTTGTCAAAACCATGAAAAGAATTATTTGAATTCAAACATACCACACAAAGAAGTAACTCAATATTTGCCTCTGTAAAATGACTGAACTCATGAAGTTATTTGTCCATCACCCAATAAAAAGTTCAGTTCTATAATGATGCATATTAATATGATGTTCAGCATTACAACTTGAGCACTTCAAAACAACATAAACATTATCTATGCTTGGAATTTCAATATCATATTTTTCACAAAAAGATAAAAGCTCATCAAGAAACAATTCTCATCCATCATCCCTTATTATTTGTAAGCGTTGTTTTGATAATTTAACCAATGTCATGGCATTTACAATATCTTTATCTTTTCTTTGCAATGCTCGTGACAACTCACTTGTAATGCTCAAGACATTTTTCATCAAATATAAGTTGAATACAAACTTAAAAGATTGAATTAAACTCAATAAATCACAAGTTTTACTGTTTTGCTCTCAACTTATACCATCTTCCTCAATAATTTCTAGTACATCAATAATAGAGAAAAATAAAACAATCAACTTTATCAATATACCATAATGTGATTCCCACCATGGTTGATGATTTTCGACAATCAAAGTCAACCACTCGAGATGACAGAATCTCCATAACCCTAAGCTTAAACTTTCGATCAAACTCAAATCGTGTGTATATACATATATATCATAGATTTATATTAAAAATAATTATTGATAAAATTAAAAGACTTATTTTTTTGTAGATTGAGTCCAGTTTCATGATAAAAATACAATCAAATATAAGATTAAACAGTTGAATTTTACAAAATTAACGATTTATAGATATATTTTTGAGAGAGAATGAAAAGGAGAAAGAGATTGTGTAGAAGGGCGATCCAGATTTTGGGTAGGGAGAGACTGGTAATGGGGGGAAATTTAAATTCATTATAAGTATAATATACATAATTTTAAATTTTGTCTAGGCATTGGAAGATTAAAACTCATATAAAAAATATTAATATATGTCGACGTTCGGAATTGGTTGATCTTGATTCGTCGGCCCGCACTAGTGTAATGAATTCGAGAGGAAGAGAATGGGTTATCTGGTGCGATATGTTGACCCGCCGGCTAGTCCCTGCAATATACTCTGATGCTCAAGTAAGTGAATGGGTAAGTAAAATTGCAGAGTATCCGTAGGCTGGCTTGAAAAAGCATACCTTGGCTCTCGGAAGAGCTGGTGGATATATGGGAGGAGGAGATGTCTTCCTGCATGTGTTGTACGTTTGCAGGTGACTAGACAGAATACCTGGCGCTGACGGGAACACCCATGCAGCAGCAAGGTGCCGACGGAACCCTCATTAATGTGGATATGATCTGTCATTAATGAGGATGGGATTTATGGTGAACGCGCGAAAATCCAGACGCGACTGTAATGATGTTTGTTGCAAAAGGCCGGGATAGGACGAGCATGGGCTGACCAGATGGGCCGAGCGACTGGGGCTAGGTTGGGCCTGCCCCTAGCCCACTAATATTCTCTGGCGTATGACCTTCTCGTTGTACGAGCTGATCGACCAGGTCAACGAGCTGTTAGAGTCGCTGGGAGCTTACTCGAAATGTAGTTGGGAGCTCGCTCGGATAGGCCGGCGAGCTAGAGGTATTTCTGGGAGCTTACTTGACCCCGCGATCTAGGTTCGGGCTCCAACAATGTGTGAGATAGCTTTAACGAGCTCAACTCGACGTCTACTGGACCTTATGCGATTGGGTCGGCCCGCTGAATTGAGCCCAGCCCATAAGGGGTAGAGTAGGAAATACCCGTAACATTAAACCCCCCAACTCGCAGTGCGATCTTCGGACTGGGAGTTAACGCGTGCCAACAATCCCAACAGTCGATACACCTTTCAACTTTTCGCCCAATCGCTTCACATCACATCGTTTCATGCAGCACGTCTTGTCTGCGGCTCATTTAATGCGCACGTTTCCCATAATCGCTTAATCATCATGCCCGTGGGCCCCACGCTTTCGCACACCACCATTGGATCTAGGGCAGCTCGTCGGTCTTTTCATCCAGCGGTGGCGTGCCTTGGACTATAAAAGGGAGAGGGGTTCCTTTTCCCCCCCTTTTTATCGTATTATTTCAAAAATACTCCTAGCTTTTGCAACCTCCTTCCTCTCGACTCCAAGACTCCATTGCTGACGGTTCCGAAGTTTCTTTGCCTTTCGCCTTCGCTTTCCAACTAGTTCCCTTCCCTGACTCTTACATCAATCGATCAAGAACAGTAAGTTTCTCGCATTCCTTTAATCTATCTCGTCTCTGCTCCTATTCGTCTCCATGCCCTGCCTCTTGGCGATGGTTGTGCATCTCATAGGACTAGCTTTTATTTATTGTAGGAGGTTTAATAGGCTTAGAAACTCAGCTTCCTTTCTTTCGAGTCATACCCTGTTGCAAAGCGCATGACCTAATCGGTAGAAAGTGTTCCTAGGAACTCCGGTTCGTGAGGGCCAATTCGTTCTCAGCGACCTGATGTGTTTTTTCTTTTTATCTTTTCATTGTAGATGTCTACATTAGGTCAAAAGTGTCGCAACCACAGGGTAGAGAACGATGACACCTCTAGCTCTTCGGAGCATAGAGAAAAAATGTTGCCGATCACTGCTCAAGACGTGGCTTCGTCTGATTCCGAGGTCGCTAAAAGAGTTCCTTAGCGTGCCGCCCCTACAGTTGCCCAGCGAGCTGCCGAGGAGCGCATAACTAGCGAGATATTCAAGCGTTATCCCTCAAAGCTGATGGTTGGTGAGCTGACGTCGTGTGCTTCCACGTACTGCCTCCCCTGCAGCACTTGTCTGATGGTCCCTTCTCCTGGTGACCACACAACTTTTCTTCCTATGGGGTTCATCGTCATCAGCCCCCAACACTTAGAATTTGGTTTTAGGTTTCCACTCCAGCCCTACCTCATAGACATTTTGAACGATCTTAAGCTCGCTCCTTTCAACCTGACCCCTAACTCATACGCCCAGATAACCTCCCTTGCCCTTCTTTTCAAAAAGAACAAACTTCCTCTTCCAACCCCCAGAATATTGAGGTACCTTTACTCTTTCAAAGGAACCAAGGACGGACTGTACTATATTGCAGCTCGTTCCTCGGATTGCAAGAAAGTCTTGCCTCAAGGGAAAGCCAATGGCAGGTCCAATGTAGGGGACTATAAGTCCCAATGGTTCTACCTTTCCTGTTCTTCTCTTCAAGACCTTAAAAACTTCGGCTTCGTTCTTGCGCCGAGTAAGTAGTTCGTCAGCCCACACTTGTAGCAGCAATCCATTTGTTATTATTTTTGATTCACTGGTGTCTTTCCAATTTTACAGACATCGCCAGGGGGCAGCCTAAGCTAACTATCTTTGAGGTGCAAGATCTTCAAGCGGCTTCTGAAGCGAAGACTGACGAAGACGACTGTGAGTTCTGCGACTCTCTGTTCTACGACTACCAGCTTACTCCTTTCGGCATTAAAGAAATCAGGAAAAATGACATTAGAGTACGTGGCCAAAGGGAGATAAGGTCAATCTTTGACGAGGCTAATTTTGATGGGAGCCCAGTCAGGGAGAGCAGAGCTCGTGGGGAAGTCACGGTTGCAACCTTACCAACGTTATCAAAAGCGATGAGGCTCCAGCTCAAACGATCCGGTTCTCTAGCGATCTCGAGAGTACCTAAGGTCGTTCGCGCATCCTCTTCTCCTGCAAAAGTTAAAGGGGCGAGAGCTTATATTGAAGCGACCGGCTTGAGTCGTGACCTTGTTAGTCTGCCTAGTTCTGACCCTGTACCTACTGCTGTGGCTCCCGCAAATCCAGTTCCCGCAGGTACCTCCTTGCAGCCGGGGGCGGCCATAGCTACCGCGAGTCGCGGGAAGTTCGTGACTCACAAGGAGGCTCCCGAGAGTAAAAGGAAGGCTCCTCTGACCTCGCAAGTTGCTCAGTAAGTCCAGGCTGACAGGAGGAAGAAGACAAACACCTTTGCAGGGCCGAGCGCACCTGAGTTCGCGGCCGGTGAGACGTACTTCGCTCCTCTCCTCGATAACTTGGATAGGGTCTTGGTAATTATACCAAGAACCTGGACAGGAGGGAAATATCGAGCGAGACACTTGACGACTACGTTGCTCGCCACGGACTTCTGGTAAGGTTCTTTTCCTTCTCTCGTACTTCTTTATTTTATCTCTTTCGAGTGTGCTGACTTTTCAAGTCTTGTAGGCTTCCCTGGGCGTTTTCAAGTAGAAAGAAGAAAGAGCTCACACTGCAAAAGAGAAAGAGAAGCTCGAGACTGCCGTCGAGGCGCTGAAGAAAGACAAGAAGAAACTGGAGGAGAATCTGGCTTTCATGACCAACGAATCCAGGAAATACTGGAACATGGCTGAGGGTATGCAGGATCGGGTCAAGGAGGCCAAGAGAGCCAAGCGAGAGGCGGAGGACGAGCTGGGATGCGAGAAAAGAATGTATGAGTTGAGCTTCTCCTAGGCGACTTCAAAGATAAATAAGGCTGAGGCAGAGCTGGCTATAGTGTGTGGTGCTTTGGAGCAGTCTAGGCAGGAGGTCGAGCAGTTGAAGGTCGACGTCGAGGTTTGGGTTGCGAAGGAGCACGAGGAGGTCGAGTCTGATATCTGTAGTGCGTTTTTTTTCACCTTGTAGAAAGCGCACCCAGACCTTGACTTCTCCTGCTTCGGCGAGGAAGCGGTGGAGGCGGTGAAGAAATTTGCTACTGATATCGTGAGCTCTAGAGTCGCTGCAACCTCGTCCAAACCCGATCAGACCGTGGTCGATCTTTCTGCTTAAAAAATCGACGATCCTGCTCCCCAAGATGCCGTAGCCCCCAACTCAAACCCTCTAGGCCATTAGACTTTCTTCTTTTTTTTTTTTTTCTTTATTCTTGTATTCGAAAGCAATACATTTTTCTTATTTAGTCGAATTTCTGCTTCTTTGTCATTTGTTGCGAACTGAAAACATAACACAAAGACCGCGCATATGCTTTAATCTAGTTAATTCAAGAATATTTTAGTTCACAACTAATAAGTCTCAAAACTCGAACAACTTTGGATAATATATTAAGTAAGATATCGTTAGTTCGAGTTGTATGTCCGGCAGGTCATGATCTAAGCTATCATACGGTAAATCGATGAATGTTAAATTAATTCGCATTTCGCCATCAAGTTATACACCCAGGTAGATCATAATTTGATCCCAACTAACGTATCATGACTTTTAAAGGCATAGCGTGGTCAAGATGAACACTCTGGTAGGTCACAGTCCATGACTTTTGTCAAGATAAGGGAACCCCAGCTAGTGAGCTATGACTTATAAGTCTTTAGTCGAGGTGATGGCTTAACAGGCGCCGAACCATGACACTCTGGTCAAGATGAATGGGCTCTAGTTCGCTGACCCGACCTAAGGTGAGTACTAAGATGAATGCTCAGATAAGCTGCAAACCATGGCACATTGGCCAAGTTGAATGGCCCCAGCTCGCAAACCATAGCCTTTTAACCCCAGACTATCTTCTGACTCTTACTTTTAAAAAACAAAATGTGGATGTAAAAGAATTTAGCAAATGTGAAAGACACATTAATATCGTATAAACAGAATGCTCAATTTAAGAAAGCGATGTCGACGAAAGCGAGACGTCAATTGACGACTAAAAATACAATAAAGAGAAAATGTTTGCTTATAAAAAATATGGTCTCAAATGCTCTGCGTTCCAAGCTCGTGGGAGAACTGCTTTGTCCATGTCGGCCAAGTGATATGCCCCGTTATCGAGGCTTTCATTTATAGTGTATGTATAATACCCCATATTTTCGTGAAGATGCCACGTATTTTAAGTTTAAAATATCAAAAAATATGTTTGAAACGGCAAGAAGTGACCGAATTGGTCGTAGGGAGTGCCCTAGAGCTTAGATACCTAAGGACAAAGGTATATTTTTTTATGAGCGTCTCGAGGCGAGATTTATGACGCTGAAAGAAATCAAATCAGAGACGATTTTCGGTTAAGTAAGTTGTAGCCTAAAAAGATAAAATGATGGTAAAGGGCTTCCGAAAAATCGTATATATTGAGTAATTTTGAGTTATTAATTTTGAGATTTTAAATATCTCGATAAATTTGATGTTTGAGGGTGTAATTGTAATTAGAGAATTATCCAAATGAAATAAAGATGAAATTATAAGCTCATGTGGTAAAATATTAAAGTTGAGAACTTGAAATAAGGGCTAAAATATCATTTGGAAAAAGTTTGGGGTTTTAGCTTGGATTTCAAAAGTTAAATTCATTCTAACTTTGGATTTGAAAAGCCATTCAATTATAGGTTTGAGTATTTGGAGTCCATGGCTAAGATTGTGACAAGTGGCATAATATGATTGGTTGAAGAAATCTATAAATAGGCACCATGGGTTGTTTTCAAATCATTCCAAGCAAGTTTGAGAGTTGAGGAGCTTTCTCTAGAGAGAGAGGAGGAAGTTCAGCAAGAAGGTGGGAAGAAATCGAAGGAGAAGTCGGGGAGAACGAGCCTCGTCGAAGTTACGAGCCTTCATCGGAATTCGCCAAAATCAGTCAGAAAAAAAGCGAGGTAAATCCATTTTTTTATAATCCTGTAGAGGGGGAAGAGAGGGTCGCGTAGGTTCAAACAGGGGTCGAATCGGAGTTCAAACAAGGGAGATATGGCCGAAATACGAAAACGACACAATGTTATCCGAATCTGGTAGGCAGCGCGTGAGATGCACGTGCCGGATGTGGCTGCGCGTGAAGGCGTGTGGGCCACCTTCCCGGGACGTGTGAGAGCGCGTGAGAGGTCCTTTTTCCATGAAAAGTTTCAGTGATGCCCCTACTTTAATGCCCCTCAACCATATGTAAAAATTTTGAAGTTAGGTTTACCAAAACGTGTGTTTTCTGCAGAAACCTAGGCCGTTTGTTGTGAAATTATACTGTCCAAGAGATAAACCAACAAGGTGAGACTCCTACACTCCAAATCCTATTTTTTATTCTCTTATGAGAGACTTCTATTGCTTGAGACGTGTTTCGTGAAGCTTTTATACGTAAACTCTTGTTATTCTTTTACGTGAAATCATGTTGCATATATGAAATGTATTTTTTTGAAAAATATATACTATTGACTTTTTAACTATTGCATTTATAAAATTCGTGTGGCCATACTGTTGTACCTATTTGTTGTTGGCCGAGGGAAAAAGTCGGATATCCCCCGAGAGGTGCTATGCGTGCGCCATCGAGAAAGCTCTCGTGGGGAAGATCGTGAGCCTAAGGAACAACGGATGTGATGCTTGCATGAGTACTATGAGGTCAGACCAAAGTGACATGTTTAGAGACCTCCCGAGAGGCGTTATGCGTGCACCATTGAGAAAGCTCTCGTTGGAAGAGGCTAACGTGTTGACGAGACACTTCGGAGTAGTTCTCATTGTCTTCTCATACATTTTATACTTGATCATGCATTGATATGAACTGTTCTTTGGAGTTTCTCACTAGAAGATTCATCTTCTAATTGGACTATGTCCCTGAAATATTCAAACGTTCCAGGTTCGACAAGCGGCTCTAAGGGAAAAGAGGTAGTTAAAGAATAAGTTTAATTTGTTGTCTGTAGCATGTTTAGAATATCTTTATTTATGTGCGAGCTTATGTATGTCTTGAATATGTTTAAGACGTCCAGTTATAACTTACGAGAGATGATGTCCTTGTAATACTTTTTGTAGACGTCTTGAACAATTTTATGATAAATAAAGCATTATAGTTGTGAACCACATCAGGTTCGATCTAGCTTCCGCATTTGAAATTTTAACGCCTGTCTTAGCTATTCGATTATTGGGTTTGTTAAGCTGAGAAGGTAAAAACTAGGGTTTTTGGGATATTGTGTGATATATGACTGTTATTGTGATATGAAAATTTTTATATTCTCGAAATCCTAAATTATGACACGCTCAAGAAATTTGGGGTGTTACAGTTGGTATCAGAGCGAACCTAAGGAAAAGTTCGCATGTGGCTAGTTGAGTAAAGCCACCGTAAGTTTTGGGAATTAGGATTTTTGAAATATTTAGTGGCATACTCTTGTTGCTTATTCAATTTGAATTGAACTATGCCGTGATGATTTAATAGATCGCCATGTCTTTTTGCTAGATGGTGAATACAAGAAGGAACAGGCGTGAGAGAGGCAATGGTGAAGAAAGCAACACCAACCCGTACCTAGAAGATGGTGTGGGAGGTCAAGAGATGCACGAGCTGACCTCGGCGAAGGCCGGATTGATAGGATCGAGAGAATCCTAGAAGGCATGGCTGAGCAAATTTTGGAGTTACAGCCCGAGCAAAGAAGAGTAGATTCCTTAGAGAGGTATCTACGACAGAACCCGCCAGTGTTTCGAGGAAAACCGGCAAATAACCCCAATCAGTGAATACTGGTTGGACTAGACCGAGAAGATCTTACAAAGATTGGGAATCTTGAATGAGGACAAGGTTGAGTATGCGACCTATATGCTGGAAGAGGAAGCTTCCCAATGGTGGAGGTCTATGCAGCGAGCGATACCTAATTAGACAGGATCTCAAGGGTCGGCAAAAGACGTAGAATTGCGGGAGGTACCCCAGATGTCGTGGGAATGATTTAAGGAACTGTTCAACAGGAAATTCTTTCCCACTTGCTGGAAGTTGGTTGGTTAGAGCTCGAGAGTTTATGAACTTACGCCAAGAGCCAAATATGTTTGTGGCCCAATACGAGGATGAATTTTTGCAATTAATCAAGTATATGCCGCTGTACGAGATGGACGATGTGGAAAAGGGGCGAAAATTCTTACAAGGCTTACGAATCGAATTTCAACAGCTGATAAGCCTGGTCCATGTGGAGTCTTATGCAGACATGGTTTTCAAAGCTATGAGGGCCGAGGAGAATATGACGTGGGTGGCAGAACTAAAGGCCACAACTGTTCAAACTGGAGGACAATCAGAGAAATCCCACTCGACTATGGGATCTCAGGATGGGAAGATCATGAAAAAGGGTAAGGCGTGCTTTAAATGCAAGAAGATGCACCCGAGCAAGAGGTGCGATGGCCAAAGCATTGTCTGTTACACCCGTGGACAGCCTGGGCATACTTCCAGAAATTGCTCGAAGGGAATGATCCAAGAAGGTAAGGCCATAGCAGCAACATCAGTGAATGTGATTTGCTACAATTGCAACTAGCACAGGCACATCTCGAGGAATTGCCCGAAGAAGAAAGAACAGCCGCTAAGGATTGAAGAGGGAAAGGGGACCAGACAGGGGCAAGTCTATGACTTGACCAAGGAGGACATAGAGGCGAATCCTACAGTTATCCAAGGTACTCTCTTCATTTTGGATACTCCTATGCATGCATTGATAGATCTAGGGTCTACTCATTCTTTTATATCGCATGCTTTGGCTGGGAGTTTGAGAGTAGAAACCGAGTCTATGGGGTGTCTTATGGTGATTTCGACACCTATGGGTAAAAGTATGAAGTCCTCAGAAATGATGAGGGGCTGTGAAATGAGCCTGAGTAATGTTCGATTCCAGGCTGATCTGATTCTGTTAGAAGTATATGACTTCGACGTAATCTTAGGGATGGACTTCTTGTCCAAGTACGACGCCAATATAAACTGTCGTAGGAAGATAATGACCATAAGAAAACCCGAGGGAGGGTGGGTTAAATTTCGGGGACAATGCGAACCCGAGATTGGAAAGATGATTTTAGCAATAAAGGCAACGAAGTTGCTAAGCCGAGGAGCTCATGGATTCATAGCTTATGCTCAATTAGAAGAAAGAGAGGTACCGAAACTCAATGAGGTGCGAGTAGTACGAGAATATGAGGATGTGTTTCCAGAAGAATTGACAGGACTACCTCAATCTCGGGAAATCGAGTTCTCAATTGAGTTAGTGCCAGGAACCCAGTCAATATCAATTCCGCCATACCGAATGGCTCTGACGGAGATGAAAGAATTGAAGAGTCAGCTATAGGAGTTGACTGATAAGGGGTTCATTAAGCCAAGCACGTCACCATGGGGCGCACCAGTGCCATTTGTAAAGAAGAAAGACGGGAGTCTAAGAATGTGCATTGACTACCGTTAACTAAATAAGGCCACTGTAAAGAACAAGTATCCGCTCCCAAGGATAGACGAGTTGTTTGATCAACTGCAGGGAGCAAAGGTGTTCTCAAAGATTGATTTGAGATCTGGGTATTATCAGTTGAGAATTAAACCAAATGATGTTTCAAAGACGGCATTTCGGTCAAGGTATGGTCATTTTGAGTATTTTGTAATGCCATTCGGATTAACTAACGCTCTAGCAGCGTTTATGGATCTTATGAATAGGGTGTTCAAGCCTTACTTAGATCAGTTTGTGATCGTCTTCATAGATGATATATTGGTGTATTCTTCAAATAAGAGTGATCACGAGGAGCGCTAGAGAATAGTGCTAGGAACCCTCAGGAAACACCAATTGTATGTCAAGTTCTCGAAGTGCGAGTTCTGGCTATCCCAAGTGGCGTTTCTTGGGCATGTGATCTCAGCCGAAGGAATCTTAGTGGATCCAGCCAAGATTGAGGTTGTTCGAGGATAGAAGCAGCCGACGTGCGTGATCGAAGTGTGAAACTTTTTGGGATTGGCAGGCTACTATTGAAGATTCATGGAAGGGTTTTCGAAGATAGATGCACCTATGACGAATCTCATTCGGAAAGAGGTCAAGCTCAAATGGACTGCAAAGTGTAAGAAAATATTACAAAAAAATCAGCATTTAACGGCGGTTTTTTTTGCATTTAGCGGTGGTTTTGAAAACCGCCGCTAAGTCAGCCGTCGCGGAACGTTTATCGGCAGTTTTTTGCAACCGTTGGAATAACCGCCGCTAATTTTAAATTTTACGGCGGTTTCTATAATATTTAGCAGCAGTTTTGAAACCGCCACTAAAATTAAAATTTTATTTTTTTAATTTTTTTTAAAATTTTATTTTTAAAAATTAAAAAAAAATTAATTTTAGCGGCGGTTTCAAAACCGCCGCGAAAATTAATAAAAAAATTAATTTTTTTAATTTTAATTTTTTTAATTTTAGCGGCAGTTTCAAAACTACCGCTAAAATTAATAAAAAAAATTATTTTTTTAATTTTAGCGACGGTTTCAAAACCGCCGCTAAAATAAAAAATTTAATTTTTTAATTACCTGCGCGAGCCAGCCTAGCACGCGCTCGGCTGCTCGACCCGTGCCCGCCCGACCACTCGACCCGCGCCCGCGAGCCCTGCCCTCGCCCAACCCTTACACGCCACGTGGTCATCTGTGCGCGCGCCACGTGGCGATGTTGGAAATTAAATCCCAGCACCTTTCCCCTCCCCATGTTTCGAACCCAGAACCCTCACTGTGCACACGCGCGCGCGAACCACTTGATCTGCGAAACACTCATTGACATATATATATTATATACATTAGCAAAATTATATTTTATATATTTTAAAAACAAATATATAAAAGAATAATAGAAAATTAAAAATCTATATTAAAATTTCATAATTCTAAAAATAAGTTTCTAACAACTAATTTTATATTTATTAAAATAAGTTTATTTAAATTTCAAAATTATATTTTAGAATTATATTTATAAATAGATTTTTAACATTTAATAAGTTTATTTATAAATAAATTTCAGAATTATATTTTATATTTTTTAATACATATTAAAAACATTTATTAATTGATTATTTTTAAAAGAATAATAGAATAAATTAAAAATAAATTAATTGAGTTAAATTCAATAAATTATCAAAAAATATTAAATTAGATTTTTTTAAATTAGATTTTTAATTAATTTTGCTATTAATTTATATGCAATTTTAAATTTATTTTTAAGATTTTATATTTAATTTTATTAATTTAATTTTTAATTATTTTCTTAAGCTAAATTTAATTTTTTTAATGAAAATAATAAATTTTAATATTTAAGATTTTTATTTAATTTTAATTATATGACAATTATAAATATAAATTAAAACTTTTAAATATGAGTAAGAATAAGTTTTTTCAATAATAAAAAAATTTTAAAAAAATTAATTTTGATTTCTTTCATAGTCTTAAAGATATGTTGAGATCCTGTGCTCTTGATTTTGGAGGAAATTGGGAGGAGCATCTGCTATTGGTAGAATTCGCGTACAACAATAGTTATCATGGTATCATTGGGATGGTTACTTATAAGGCTTTGTATGGAAGAAACTGTAGGTCGCCTATTTGTTGGACCGAAGTAGGGGAACGACAGATGTTGGGGCCCGAGCTTGTGTAACAAACTACCGATAAGATTTGAATAATCCAAGAGAGGATTCGAGCTACAGAAAGCCGACAAAAATCCTATGCTGATCAAAGAAGAAGGGATCTAGAGTTAAAGGTAGGAGATCTAGTGTATCTCAAAGTGTCACCCCAACATTTGGTGACGTGTGGAAGTAGTAAAGGAAAGAATCGGACCTTTGGCCTATCGATTGGAGCTTCCGCCTAGCTTGTCCGGGATTCATAATGTGTTCCGCGTCTCCTAACTTCGAAGGCATGTGCCAGATCCAACCCTCGGAGTTCAGGTGGAGACAATTGAGCTAAGGAATTACTTAACCTACCCAGAGTCACCTAGAGCAATTTTAGATCGCCGGACTCAAGTGTTGTGAAATAAAGAGATCCCGTTAGTAAAGGTTCAGTGGGGAAAGCACTCGGATAACGAGGTAACGTGGGAACTTGAGGAAACAATTAGGAAGAAATATCCTCATCTGTTCAAGGAAATGGAAATAGAGTAGGAAATTTTTATATTTTTTTCCAAGAATTGTATTTCAGAATGCAATAATTATTTAACCTTCAATAATGTTGAGTATGTTTCAAATTTCGTGAACGAAATTCTTTTAAGAGAGGAAGAATATAATATCCTATATTTTCGTGAAGATTTCATGTATTTTAAGTGAGTTTAAAATATCGAAAAGTATGCTTGAAATGACAACAAGTGACCGAATTAGTTGTAGGGAGTGCCTTGGAGGTTAGATACCTAAGGACAAAGGTATATTTTTTGATGAGCGTCTCGAGACAAGATTTATGACGTTAAAAGAAATCAAATCAGAGACTGTTTTCGGTTAAGCTAAGTTGTAGCCTAAAAAAACCGAATGATGGTAAGGGACTTTCGAAAAATCATATATATTGAGTAATTTTGAGTTATTAATTTTGGAATTTTAAGTATCTTGATAAATTTGATGTTTGAAGGTGTAATTGTAATTAGAGAATTATCCAAATGAAATAAAGATGAAATTATAAACTCATGTGGTAAAATATTAAAGTTGAGAACTTGAAATAAGGGCCAAAATGTCATTTGAAAGAAGTTTGAGTTTTAGCTTGGATTTCAAAAGTTAAATTCATTCTAACTTTGGTTTTAAAAATCCATTCAATTATAGGTTTGAGTATTTGGAGTCCATGGCTAAGATTGTGACAAGTGACATAATGTGATTGGTTAAATAAATCTATAAATAGGCACCATGGGTTGTTCTCAAATCATTCCAAGCAAGTTTGAGAGTTGAGGCACTCTAAGAGGAGGAACTTTCTTTAGAGAGAGGAGGAAGTTCGGCAAGAAGGCGAGAAGAAATCGAAGGAGAAGCCGAGGAGAACGAGCCTCGTCGGAATTATAAGCCTTCGCCAGAGTTTATCAAAATCAGTCAGAAAAAAAACGAGGTAAGTCCATTTTTTTTTTTATAATCCTGTAGAGGGAGAAGAGAATGTCGCGTAGAATCAAACGGGGGTCGAATCGAAATTAAAATGAGGGAGATATGGCCGAAATACGAAAACGACGCAATGTTGTCCAATCTGGTAGGTAGCGCGTGAGATACACGCGCCGGAAGCGGCTGCGCGTGAAGGCGTGTGGGCCACCTTCCCGAGGCGCGTGAGAGGTCCTTTTTCCATGAAATTTTTCAGTTATGCCCTTACTTTAATGCCCCTCAACCCTATGTAAAAATATCAAAACGTGTGTTTTCTGCAAAAACCTAGGCCATTTGCTGTGAAATTATACTGTACAAGAGATAAACCAACAAGGTGAGACTCCTATACTCCAAATTCTATTTTTTATTCACTTATGAGAGACTTCTATTGCATGAGACGTGTTTCGTGATGTTTTTATACGTAAACTCTTGTTATTCTCTTACGTGAAATCATGTTGCATATATGAAATGTATTTTTCTGAAAAATATATGCTATTGACTTTTTAACTGTTGCATTTATAAGATTCGTGTGGCCATACTGTTGTACCTATTTGTTGTTGGCCGGGGGCAAAAGTCGAATATCCCCCGAGAGGTGCTATGCGTGCGCCATCGAGAAAGCTCTCGTGGGGAAGACCGTGAGCCTAAGGAACAACGGATGTGGTGCTTGCATGAATGCTATGAGGTCAGGCCAAAGTGACATGGTTAGAGACCTTCCGAGAGGCGCTATGTGTGCGCCATTGAGAAAGCTCTCGTTGGAGGAGGCTAACGTGTTGACAATGCATTTCAGAGTAGTTCTCATTGTCTTCTCATACATTTTATACTTGATCATGCATTGATATGAACTGTTCTTTGGAGTTTCTCACTAGAAGATTCATCTTTTAATTAGACTATGTCCTTGGAATATTCAAACGTTCCAGGTTCGACAAGCGGCTCTAAGAGAAAAGAAGTAGCTGAAGAATAAGTTTAATCTGTTGTCTGTAGCATGTTTAGAATATCTTTATTTATGTGCGAGCTTATGTATGTCTTGGATATGTTTAAGACGTTCAGTTATCACTTACAAGAGATGATGTCCTTGTAATACCTTTTGTAGACGTCTTGAACAATTTTATAATAAATAAAGCATTACGGTTGTGAACCACATCAAGTTCGATCTAGCTTCCACATTTGAAATTTTAACGCTTGTCTTATTTATTCGATTATTGGATTTGTTAAGCTAAGAAGGTAAAAATTATGGTTTTGGGGATATTGTGTGATGTATGACTATTATTGTGATATGAAAATTTTTATATTCCTTAAATCCTAACTTATAACACGCTCAAGAAATTTGAGGTGTTACAATAGGGGCCTTCCCAGTTTGGGCCCAATGTTCCGTCGCAAGCCTTGTGAGCTCCAGGAAGAACAAGGCGCAACACAAGATCACCAACACTGTAGCTCCGAACCTGAACCCTCCTGTTGTAATAACTTGCTACCTGTTGTTGATAGGCCGCCATTTTTATGCGAGCTAGCTCCCTTGTCTCCTCAAGTAAGTCAAGATTCGCGGCCAGTAGGCGGTCGTTGTTCTCTGTATCGAATGTGGCTCTCTGTTGACTGGTTACTGCGTGTTCTACTGGGATCATCGCCTCAGATCCATATACCAAAGAGAAGGGAGTTTCTCCCGTAGTAGTGCGAGCTGTAGTCTAGTAGGCCTAGAGCACGATTTGTAGTTCGTCCACCCAGGCTCCTTTTCTGGCTTCCAACTTGGTCTTTAATATCTGCTTGATTATTTTGTTGATAGCTTCAACTTAACCGTTGGTTTATGGGTGGTCCACGGCTGTGAAGCTCTTCTTGATCCCTAGTGATTCACAAAATTGGATGAACTATTCGCTAGTAAATTGGGTTCCATTGTCCGTGACTATCTGTTGAGCAACTCCGAACATGCAGATGATATTGCTCCATACAAAATTTTCTACCTTCGCCGTGGATATCTGTGCAAGCTCCTTCGTTTCTGCCCACTTGGTAAAGTAATCTACAACTACTATAGCATGCTTGCACTCGCCGCAAGTTGTTGGAAGCGGCTTGATCAAGTCGATGCCCCAAATGGTGAAGGGCCAAAGGCTGCTCATTTATTGCAGGTAGGTGGGGGAAACTCGCGGTATTTTTGCAAACTTTTGACATGCGTCGCATTTCTTCACCATATTTATAGCGTCCCACTTCATGGTAGGCCAGTAGAGACCCTAGCAAAATGCCTTTTGAGCCAAAGATACTCCCTCAGCATGATTGCCACAGTGTCCGACATGGATTTCTGTGAGAACCACTTGGCAATTAGGCCCATCGATGCATCTAAGTAATGGGGCTGAAATCCCCTTTTTGTATAACATATCGTCGTGAATACAGTATCTGGCTGTCCGAGCTCGAGTACGTCGTGCTTCTAACTTGTCACTTGGCAACTTTCCATTTTGCAAATACTCAACGATGGGCCTCATCCATGAATCCGGCCTTAGCTCGATTGCTAATGTCTCATTTTGCCCCTCTGTGCTTGGTATAGCTAGGAACTCCACGGGGATGACCCCCAATGAGTCTGCATCTCCTACTAACGCCAAGCAAGCAAGGGCATCGGCGTGAGAGTTCTGACTTCATGGGACTTGATTCAATTTGCACTCCTCGAAGCAGAAAAATAATTCCTTAACAGTCTGAAGATATGCTACCATCTTTGGGCACTTTGCCTGATACTCCATTTGTATCTGACAGACTACAAGCTAGGAGTCACTGAAAATTGCTAATCGCTCTACCTTGACTTCTCTTGCCAAGCACAAGCTAGCCAGCAGCACTTCGTACTCGGCTTCATTATTGGTCGCTCTGAATCTGAACCTCAACGCATAAGGAATCTTGTGTCCCTTCGAGCTTATTAAGAGTACGCCAGCTTCGGATCCATGCTCGCTGGAGGAACCATCTACAAATATCTCCCAAACTGGAAATACTGAGGAGGCAGACTCCTCCATCGATCTTGTGAATTATGCGACGAAATCTGCCAGCACTTGCCCTTTAATGGCCGACCTTAGCTTGTACTCTATATTGAATTGGGCGAGCTCAATGGCCTACTTGAGTAGACGATCGGATGAGTTAGGCTTCTACAGGATCTGCTTCAGTGGATGTTTAGTCAGTACGCAATCTGATGAGCGTGGAAATAGGGACGTAGCTTCCTTGATGCGACTACTAGGGAAAAGGTGAGCTTCTCTATGGGGGTGTATCTTGTTTCGGCATCAAGTAGTCTGTGACTCACATAATATACTGGGTACTACACCCAGTCTTCTTCTCGCACTAGTGCTGCGCTGACAATATACTTAGACACTCCCAAGTAGACAATCAACTCCTCCCCTTCCTTTGGCTTAGACATGAGGGGAGCCCGTCCCATACATTCCTTCAGTTGCTGGAAAGCGTTATCACATTCCTCCGTCCACACGAAGCTCTTTGCTTGCTTCAAGACATCAAATAATGGAATGGACTTATCAGATGCCTTGGAGACAAACCTACTGAGGGCAGCGATTTGGCCATTAAGGCTTTGCACGTCTTTCATCTTGGTAGGTGATCGCATGTCAAGCAAAGCTCGAATTTTCTCAGAGTTGGCCTCGATCCTCCTTTCACTTACCATGAACCCTAAAAACTTTCCAGAAGCCACACTGAATGAGCATTTGAGCGGATTCAATTTCATCTGGTACGTTCTCAGAATCTGGAATGCTTCTTCTAGGTTGTTGATGTGGTTGGCGACCTGTCTGGACTTCACCAGCATATCATCAACATATACCTCCATGATTTTTCTGATCAGATTTCCGAATATCATGTTAACTAGCCGTTGGTACGTTGCTCATGCATTCCTTAGTCCAAAAGGCATTACCTTCTAGCAATATAGCCTCCGATCCATCACAAATGATGCATGTTCCTTCTCGTTGAAGTTCATAGGGATCTGGTTGTACCCTGAATAGGCATCCATAAAGCTCAGAAGCTGGTGGCCAGCCATTGTATCCACGAATTGGTCAATTCTAGATAGAGGAAAACTGTCTTTAGGGTAAATCTTGTTCAGATCTGTAAAGTCGACACAGGTCCTCCACTTTTCATTCTTTTTCTTCACTAGGACTGGGTTCGCCACCCAGGTTAGGTAATGGGCTTCCCTGATGAATTTGATGGCCAAGAGTTTGTCTACCTCTTCTTTCAGGGTCGCATGACGCTCAGCCATCATGGGTCTCCTCTTTTGGCAAACCGCTTATAGTTGGGATCGATATTGAGTCAATGCAACATTATATCCGGGTTTATTCCCACCATATCTTCGTGGTTCCATACGAATACATCCAAATTTACTTTAAGAAATTTAGTCAGTTGGGACTTTACCTCAAGGGAGAGGTCTTTGCCCACTTGGAGGCACCTCCCAGTATCGAGGTTGCTGACTACAATATCTTCCAGTTCGTCTGCTGAGCTGGCAACCCGGTCACAATCCACGTCACGAGGGTCCAGATTGTGGCTGATTCCTCTGCTACTGACAACCAGAACTTCCCCTCCAGAGACCATATTGACCTTTTTTCCTTTAAGCCCTATCTTTAGTGCTTCCTCATAGTAGCGTCTCGCCGAATACTGCTCGCCTCTTACGCATCCGATCCCATTTGGAGTAGGGAACTTGACTGTCAAGGCTTTGGTTGAGACAATTATGTTCAGGTCGTTCATAACGGGCCTCCCCATGACGACGTTATATGCGAAGGGGTCATTGATGACAAGGAAATCCGCCATCGTTGTAGCCTGAAGATCCAATTCTCCAACCGTGAACGGCAGCCTAATACGCCCCTTCGGAATTACTGCCTCGCCGATGAAACCATACAGTGGTTCTGGGGATACTATTAGTTGGTCCGACCCTAGTTCCATCTGGTCAAAACAACCTCTGTACATGACGTTTATCGAACTGCCCATATCCACCATGATCCTTCGTACCTCCATATTGCCAATCCGAGCTCGGACCATGAGGGCATCGTTGTGCGGCCAGTGCACATCTCTGGAATCATCCTTGGTGAAAGCGATATTGTATGAAACCACTCTAGCTTTCTTGGAGGGCTCTTTTTGGCCGCTATTCCCAACGAGCAAAAGGTGATCAGCTTCCCGAATATACCGTTCGTGGGATCTGTTAAAAGTCCCTGCAATATGAGGCTCTCCATGAATGGTAAAGATGGTTCTTACCGTAGGTGTTTGGTTCGGCTCAAGAGCTTGACGAGGACTTGGTTGAGCTGGCTGTTTGGACTGTTGATCTCTTGGGTGCACCACATAGTCACGCAGGCGACCCCCCTGATTAACTCTTCAATCGCATCCTTTAGCGCCGAACACTCGAATGTGGTGTGTCTTGCCTCATTGTGATAGGCGCAGAACTTGTTCTTGTTTCTGTATTTCTCGGGAGTCCTTAAAGGGTTAAGCCTTCCAAAGTCTTCCTTGTTCCGTTCTATGGCAAAGATCTTGTCCTAAGAGTCAGACAGGACGTTATAACTTTCATACTGATCTTGGCGCACGGGTCGCTCCACTCGTTGCTCATATCTTGCCTTCTTGGCAGCCTGGTCGTTGGTGCTCTGTCCGTGGCCTTCCTTTCGGGTGTCTCCTTCACCTCTCTTATTTTGGCTAGTGACATCTCCCCCTTTTTTCTGATCACTTGGCTTTTTTAAGCCGAAAGCTTTCTCCCATCGAACCTCCATCGCAGCACGCTCATAGAACTCGCTTAGGTCTCTTACGGGGGACTTGTAAGTGCTTTCGTAGAGCTTCTCATCCTTTCGAAACCCGGCGGAGATTGCGGTCAAGATACTCACATCGGAAGGTCTTTCCACATTATTTACCTCACGTTTGAACCTTTCTATATAATCTTTCAAAGATTCGCCACACCGTTGGAATACCGTAACAAGGTGACACGTTGGGGCGAGCTGCCTACGGAACGACCTATACTGGTCTATAAATTTCTTCTAGCACTCCTCCTAACTGCAAATACTGCGGGGGTGGAGCCTTCTTAACCATGCCCGGGGTATGTCTCCCAAGGTCGCAGGGAAAACCCGGCATTTTGCTAATAGGCTGAAAGTTTGCAGGTCTATCTAAACATTAAAGGCATCCAGGTGGTCATATGAGTTACTGTCCCCATTGTACTGAGGAATACTAGGGATCTTGAATCTGTGGAGGAGAGGCTCTAGCTCGAGTTCTTTGGAAAATGGGGTCCTCTCTTCATGGCCTTCCCTCTAGTTATGTGCCTCATGTCTTGCCTCTAGCTGTTAGATCCTCAACAGTAATTCTTCCACTACGGGGTCCTAGTTTTCAGATCGCCCCGTGAGGGGTTGTTTTTCCCGTGCGGGGTCTTGCTATGAGGGATGGCGGTCCCCCGGAGGAGGTCACCTCCTATTCTCACGATCATGAGAGTTGTGATGGGCAGCGTAACTAAGGCTGACTCCGACCGAGCATTCCCTCGGCGTGGATCCCCACGTCGTCGACTTCCTTCATGAACGTCTTCATAGCGACCTCTGCAAGGGCTCGCACTGACCATTTGTTTGGTGAGATGCACCTCTGGTTCCCCATCATGGTGCTGCCGTTCTTCCGACCTTCGAGAGCATAGGTTAGAGGAGTGGACCGATCCAGCTCGCCGCATATCTTTCCCGACTTCTCTTTCGTCTGGAGGAGGCCTTCCACCTGGAGGTCGAGAGGCCCCTAAGGATGGCATGACCCCCGCTTGCACCTATGTTGTCTGGACTTGCGTTTGGGCCAACACCCTAACTGCATCAGCGAGCTGCATGACAGTGTTCTCCAGTGCTTCTTGACGCTGCTGCCAGACCTGCGTCGTTTCTATCCCGGGGGTGGAGCTATAGGCAGATAAGAACACCATGCGGGGACTCTAGGAATGGATCCAACCAAAAGATGCATGGAAGCGGATGCCACCGTGCCCCCAACTTGTGGAGTTTCCGGCAACTGGTTAGCATGATTCACAGGTTGGTTGGTCATCACTTCGGAACCCCTTGTATTTCTCGTTTTCGGCTTTGATGTTGACCAGAGCAAGCCCTCATTTTAGCGCCAAAATGTCGACATTCGGAATTGGTCGACCTTGATTCGTCGGCCCGTACTGGTGTAATGAATCTGAGAGAGAGATAATGGGTTATCTGGTGCGATCTGTTAACCCGCCGGCTAGTCCCTGCAATATACTCCGATGCTCAAGTAAGTGAACGGGTAAGTAAAATTACAGAGTATTCGTAAGCTGGCCTAAAAAAACATACATTGGCTCTCGGAAGAGCTGGTGGATATATGGGAGGAAGAGAAGTCCTCCCGCATGTGCTGTACGTCTACATGTGACGAGACAGAATACCTGACGTCGGCCGGAACGCCCATGCAGTAGCAAAGTGCCGACAGAACTCTTATTAATGTAGATAGGATCTGTCATTAATAAGGATAAGATCTATGGTGAACGCGCGAAAATCCAGACGCGACTGTAATGATGTTTGTTGCAAAAAGCCAGGATGAAACGGGTATGGGCCGACCAGATGGGTCGAGAGACTGAGGCTAAGTTAGGCCTGCCCCCCTAACCCACTAATATTCTCTGACATATGACCTTCTCGTTATACAAGCTGATCGGCCAAGTCGACGAGCTGTTAGAGTCGTTGGGAGCTCACTCAAAGTATAATTGGGAGCTCACTCGGATAGGCCGGCGAGCTAGAGGCATTTTCGAGAGCTCGCTTGATCCCGCGATTCGAGATTGGGCTCCAATAATGTGTGAGATAGTTTCAACGAGCTCAACTCGAGATCTACTGGACCTTATGCGATTGGGCCGACCCACTAAATTGAGCCCAACCCATAAGGGGTAGAGCGAAAAATACTCGTAACAATATATATATTTACATTAAAAAATATTAATCTATATAATTAGCAGGCATAGGTTTTTAAAAATTATATATATGCACCGTAAAAGCAATTACTTTCTGAGATGAATAAAACAAATAATTTTTTTTTTTAACTTTTAATATGCCTATTTATTTATTTATTTATTTATTTTCTTTAACAACAAAAAGAAAGTGCAGAACACACTTCCAGCAAGCAACTACATTCTGCTGTAAAAACAAATCCAAAAATGCAAAATTAATTGAAGGATACAATTAGGGGAAAGGCTGGGCACCACAAACAAACCCTCTTATCCAATTTAATCAATCAAAAAAGGCAAACAAACAAACGCCCCTTTGAGATTAAAGCATATCATCAATCAAAAGTGTTTTAACTAACAAATGTCATAACGCTCATGCATACCATTTATTGAGAAGTTCTAAGAGGAGAACAGCTGCAGAATCCTTGGCTTTCTTCACACTGGGCATTGGCTCCCCCACGCATTCATCCGTCCATCCCTTATCTGTTGTCTTCACCCGCACTGCAAATGTAAACCTTTTCGCATGCGCAGGCCCACCCTCGTTCACGCACCTACACACACATATATATATTACACAAATACATGCAATAAAAACAAAACCCATTGCATAATCCCCACCAAACACATTTAATCTATCTTACCGGTAAAGTGGCATTGGCCAGTTTCTACGCAAGCAGATATCGTTCAAGGTCTGTCTGGTGAATGTTTGCCCCCCATTTTTCTTCTTCTCCTCCTCGCTATGCCGCTGCTTCTCCTTAGCTTCAGTCATTTCCCTCTCTTTTAATGCAACGAGGGCATTCCTGGCAGCCAATTTCTGTGCCATTTTCTTTTGCGGATTCTGAGCAATCCCAATCTGAACCCCATCAATGAATACTTCAACAGTAGCTAAATTGCCATTTCGAGTGGCCTTGTACTCCAGCCCTTCAGCCTGTTGCTGGCACCGCTCTTGTAGTTCCCGCACTGGATGCATTGGCAATGTTTCTGGAGTGACCATTGGATGCAGCAAGGGCTGGAAAACCTGAAAAGACATACCGAACCGAACATCAACAGAAGGGAAAAAGTAGGCCGTCAACAAGAGAAAAACATTTATTTATTAAACAAAAAAGAAAAAAACCCGGTTCAGTTCAGAAAGTAACCTTCCATACAACTGCGGTATCACGTCCACTGTCCAAAAAGATAGCGCCAGCAATAGATTCAACAATGTCACCAAGAACCTTTGGAGCTTTGCAATCCCCCAAACCAAAGGAGTTAAATCCTGGTTTGTCCAATTCATCTTGAACTTCCCTCACAAAATCTCGAATCTGTAAACCAAAAAAGTTGATCAGAAAGGGAAATAAAAATAAACTCAGTTAGAACAAGCCCTACAACTCTTCATGCCACCAAACTGAGGTGAAGTTACAAAACCTGTTTTTCGAGGGCACTTGATCCATGCCTGAGGTGCGAGTGAAGCTTATGTTTAACAGCAACTCGTGCAAAATTTTCATTGTTCACAGCAGCAGCCCGCAAGTCAGTCAAGCGGCCAGGAGGCAGATCTGTGTATGCAAAGAACAAATGCCTGGTAATGAGATGATCCAAGACTGCATCACCAACAAACTCCAACCGCTGGTAACAGGATACTCCAGGTGATGGTCGCGAAGCATGAGTGATAGCTTCAACTAACAAGCCCCTATCTTCAAACTTCATGTTTAATGATCCTTCTAAAGCATCAAAATCGACACTCCTAAGTACGGTCTCCGGGATACTAGTAGCCCTGGTTGTGCACTCAAATTCCATAGCATCAAAATCCACTGCAATCCCAATCCATTTCATGAGATGGTTTGCAGCATTCTTCCTGCCTTCAACATAATACACACCAATGAGTGCCTCAACGACATCTGCTAGTGTCTTGCTAGAGAGGACTCGATAAGAACTGGAATCACTCTCAAGCTCACCATCTTCCATTTCATCATCTTCATACCCATCATCACCTCGAACTTCTCCAATTGCAGTCCCAGAAAATGTTCGTTCACTATCAAATAAGGATGACTCTGTCTCTCTGATATCTTCATCAAAGACAGGCAGTACCCCAGGGGCAGCCCATCTGGATGGTGCAAATCGATCTGCTTGGATATATGATTGGAGTCCCTCATTTAATGCATACTGATATAAGACCATGTTACTTACCATTTGTTGTCTCATTCTAGTGAGCTGCCCCTCGTGTTTCTGTGGATATTTAAGAAAAAGGAATCGGCTAACAACCCATTTGAGGTAAGCGTCTCCCAGAAGTTCTGCTCTTTCATAGCAAAAAGTCTCTTGGCAGGAAGCAGCAGTCAAGGCTTCCAAGACCTGTAAATTGAGGTTGCATTAATTGATAAAAAAACAATTAAAAAAAATTCGATGATCTAGGACAAAGACAATACCTTTGAGGCAGGAACAGGGTAATTAATTATATGCTTTAGCTGAATGGCAAGCAACATACTTTCAACCCTCCTCATGATTGATGGCAATCTCTGGGCACCTCGAACAAGTGCTCCAGGAAGAGGATGTACAAAACATAGCTCCGGAGGGAGAAAAACATAATATGTTTTATCAAGTGCCTCCTCAGATTCACATTCATGCACTGAAAAAACTAACTTGTGCAGTTACTTCCAGAAGCAGCAACACAGTGAATTCAACAAGTAGTTCGTTACAGAGGAGAGAATAATGAATAAATGATTGAAGATAAAGGAATACCTTCTGAATGTTCAAATCGAGGGGAAAGGAGATTCTTGCAATATGAAACACCACGTCCTCTTATGAGAGGTTGTTGCTTATAGATCAACTCAACTCCATACCTGTTATAATGAGAACCGACTAGCCAAATGCACCTTTATTGTACATGAGGAGTTAAAAACCTCCCCCAGTCTTGAAGGAACCATTAACTACTGACAGTGGGATTGGCACAATTATGCAAAATCTCAATAGAGATGACATACTCCACATCACCAAGTAGTTAAATGCTACCCTCTCAGAATGAGATCAGCTTCTCCCTCCTTCAGGCACAATAAGAAAGGTGCATTAGTGCTATCCGGTTCTTGCATTAAAACAAATAGACTGTTAGCAGCTGGTAGAAAAGGTCTTCTCTCTCTCTACTAGAAATAATGAAAATGAGGGTAACACAATAGAAGTAAAATAATTTGATATTTGAATTAGACTGATACTTTTGCTTGTAGTAATCAGCATATGAACTGTACTCCAAAGGACCAAGGTAGCCCTCTTTCCTAGGGAATGAGTTCTCTGCAGTCATATCATAGCGTACAGATTCTACATAAAACCTCTTCCCAGAATGAGCGGCTGTTACAATTCTCCCCACCAGATCTTCCGCACTTGTATAAGAATCCGCCATCATGAGTTTGCCTTTATTCAAATTAAATTGACTTGCCAAGTCAATAGCATCACGGTTAGGTACCAATCCAGATGCTTTCACAACGTCAAATTGTGCTACGGCTCCTCTAATGCCATAAGTTGGATGTGGTTTCTGCCCAAAAGCAATGCCATGACGCAATTTTCCAAATCCATACTCCCTTCGGTCTCCACCTAGTGTTCGTTCATTGGTGCCAAGGTAAACATCAGGCCGAGCTCTCTGAAGGGGATTGTTCCATGCATTTGTCTTAGTAATATTTTCAACCAGATCCCAGTCAATTCCTATCAGTGGATCAACAGATTTATCGCCAACCACAGGGACAAACAAGTATGCCTTTGCAGCATCCCAAGGAGTAGTGGATGGTTCAACATTCACATCCAGTACAATACTCATTAATCTTACATGGAAGCTCTTAAGTAATGCCAACTGCATAAAAGAAAAGATCAGGGTTTGTCCAAGCTGAGCTGGTAAAAAAGTAAACAATCATAACATTTATACTTTGACTTCTTCTTAATAAAGGTAAAGGATCAATCAACCTGAGTTTCTGTAATTTCAATTAGCCCCCGGAAGACAATAGATGCTTTTGTTATCATGGTTCGAGCGATAAAGAGGTCCATTGACATCGATAACACCTGCCAATAAAAAATCCAGACAGAACATTATGCTTGTTCTAGCAATCTTAAAATAATGACAACATACCTCTGCATCCAGCTCATTGCCAAAAAGTACCGCAAACTCTGATACTCTGGTTAAGAATGGATCTTTTGAGGAGCCAACATCCATACAGTCAATACCATACATGTAGAGATGAAACAACTTCGAGTCATTACATGAATCCCTCCCAGATAAAATCCATTCTCCCTACAAAATAAAACAAGAGGTAAGGTATTGCGTATTTAGAACCAGCTTGCATCAAGTAACTTAGAAAAATACTAGTGAATGCTCACTAGTTTCTATGGGTATCAAGTAGTGAAGATCATCAGTTACATGACTCACCATACATAAGCACAGTTGATAAAGTTTTGTTAATAGAAAATGCAAGGGTAAATTACACAGACCTCTCCTAGATTAAGTGAGAATCCAGACAAAGCTTTCTAAGGTGTAAAATTTACACCATCATCCCTCTAATCTGCTTGCATGTAACAGTAACAGATTCCCCCATCTCAAATATGCAATTACTAACAATCACGATAAAATGTTCATAATACCTATTAATTTTGTAAAACACCTGTTGTATGCTCATATAAGAAAATTAAAGTTAAAAGTCAATTCTCAATCTGGGATCCCAAAACCCACCACCTCTACTTATCCCAACAATTAAACCACTTTTCATCCACAGGCTCTACCCATCCACGCATACTTGCCATTAGCACAATGTCATCTGTCCTTACCATACCCACTACCAAACCCAATTACTACCCATCTGTTCCAGGAGATCCATCCACTCCACCAGCCCTACACACCTGCCTGCATGATATGCTCCAAAAGCACCAAAAGAACTCCACATCACCAAAACTCTGTCCTCCCAACCTTCCAAGTATGATAGTGTACTCCACAAACCCTAAAAGCTGGTCAAAACAGACAAGTGCTTATAGGATTTTGTGCTGTTGTAAAATCCCTATTAACTAAAAGGAAAGTGTTATCAAATGGTAATAAGGCAAACTCTGTTGTATGGTAGGATATGTCAGGCAGTAAAACCCCATCATGAGCAAAATATGGAGTTATTTTCAAATTTTGAAACCATCTTAAATAAAAATTACAAAAATAAGACTTAGACTAAAGTATTTCCCACACTAAAACTACTCACAACACTTGTTAAAAGATTTACAAAAATCTAAATCTCACACTCATCCTCAGCCTACAAGATTTGATAAGAGAGAAGCAAAACCACTTTTGCAGTTTCCAGATAAACACCAAAACCACTTTAGTGGTTTTTCCTGAAGGCAAGAACCCAACAAATTCAAAACCAATTTATTTTGCGGTTATAGATAAACTCTACAATCACATTAGTGGCTTTTTCTAAAAAAAAAAAAGAATGAACCTCTTGTGTAGTTTATTCATTGTCGAATAAACCACAGAAACAGTTTATTCTATGTTGGAAAAACTCCAAAAGCAGTTTCTTCAATAGTGGAAGTGGTTTCAACAATGAAATTATTTCTTCAATAAGAATAAACCACTCTTTGAAGCTAAAACAGCCTTAGATCTTCTATCTTTAGTCTTTAAACAGCATTACAGTTTTTTCATTTTCCTCTTCTGCCCTGCCACCTTGATTCTTATTTGACAGGTCTGTGTGAGTCAGTTTTTAGTATGAGCAATACTTTTATTTGGGTTTTATTTTGTAAACAGTCCAAAATAAGAGAGCAATTGAGATGTTAGGATGGATGAGCACCCATAGAATGATTCTTGAGCTTATTTAGCCTAAAACTTTGTGAAGTTTATAGAAAAAATATTACAAAAAAAGAAAAACCATGGCTACGGGCAGAAAGAAAGAGCCGCACACAACAAACAAGTGAGACTGAAAGTGTTGCAGGAACGGAACTTTGGAGATTTTTATCCCATCCATGAACAAAACAAATTAGATTTTTTTTTTTTTTTTGGGTCTGATTGAATATAAGTTTGGGAAAAATAGGCAAAAAAGGAGCTACCAGGACCCAGAAACCGAGTCAAGAACAGCTGCAAAGTTGGGTTTTTCCTTCATAAAGGTAATTGTTTACTGTTGCACTTCTGGCTGAATTATGAGGTTGTTACCTATGAATATATCTTGAAATTTTTGTGAGAATGATGCATGCTTTTGTTATTCAAGCATTAACTTATATCATGATGAAAATAAATATATAAGAGTATGCTTCTATGTGGCCTTATGTGATTTCAAAAAGTGGTCCCACTATATGGCCTAGCATGGCCTGTGTTGATTCTGCAACAATGGTCAGGGCCTAGGGGCCTAAGTAATTATTTGTGCCAATCGTGGTGGTTTGAATAGTGTTACCTCTTGAATATATTGATGTATATTTGCCTATGAGATACCCAAAAATGAGCGTGAAGCATAGAAAATAAGTTTTTGTTTATCTGTCTCAGCAAAAACTTCTATTTAGTGCTACAATTCATGTTGAGCATTCCATGTGTTAAGACTTGGATGTAGGTACCAGAAAAGCAAAGAGCATGCGATCCCCTGAGACATGCCACAGCCTGCTTCTATGGTCTAAGTTTGAGATTGGCATGTTGTATTGTTAAACTATCTTTTAGAGGCCTTGTGACCTTAATAATGTTATAACTTAATGTGTATTAGACATACTGTGATATTAATTTGTTATAATTAGAATGTATTTAGAATCATATTCCACGTAAACTAGGATGACACCCGATTAGGGTTAGGGAAACCCTAATTGAATTGAGAAAGCCCTAACTTAGAGGTAACTGAAATAGGGTTGTGAAACTTGACATAACAAACTGTAGTTTTTGACAGAAAAACAACATAGCATCATTCGAAATTGTAGGAATTCTCAGAATTCTTGTATATTTACAGCACATATTTAGAGTCATATTTAAGGTGAGTCTTGACACCTTCATAAGGAAACACACCTTCGCTATTAAGTAAACATAAACAATTAGGAAACTAACTAATCAGGCAGCTAATTGATACAGAAAAAACAGCTAACTGTACATTTTATGCCTACATTAGGAAACATAATTTTCTGCATTCAATGGTGAGCCAATTAGCTGAGTAAGTCTTCCATTTCCTCTATTCCAACACTCCCCCTCAAGCTGATGAGTGGATATCTTTTATTCCCAGCCTGCCAATAATCTCTTGAAACCTAGAAGTGGATAATCCTTTGGTTAGAACATCAGCCAATTGATTCTCTGATGTCACATGAGGAATAGTAATGAGTCCACTATCAATTTTCTCTTTGATGAAATGTCTACCCACTGCTACATGCTTCATTTGATCATGTTGTACTGAATTGTGTGCTATACTAATAACTGATTTGTTATCATAATATAGGTTCATTGATCTACTTTCAATCATCAAATCCTTTAGAATTATTTTGATCCACAAAAGCTCACAAACACCTAGAGCCATAGCGCAAAATTCTCCTTTTGCACTTGATCTGGCTACCACATTTTTCTTCTTGCTCCTTCAAGTAACCAAATTTCCTTCTATGAAAGTGCAGTAGCCTGTAGTTGACCTCTTGTCTATAAGAAATCATGCATAATCAGCATTGGTGTATGCCTTTACTGTCAAGTTACTTCCTTTTTTAAACAAAATTCCTTTTCCTGTAATAACTTTCAAGTACCTGAGAATTCTCTAAATTGCTTGTAGATGTTCCCCCTCAAAATCATGCATGAACTGACTAACTACTCCCACAACATAAGCAATGTCAAGTTTGGTGTGTATGAGATAAATCAATCTTTCTACTAGCCCTTTATCAATGATTATTCCCTCTTTGCTTTCTTGGTTCATTCTATGGTTCGGATCAATAAGTGTACTCACTGGT
The DNA here is from genome assembly GCF_014633365.1 of Diospyros lotus. Taxonomy (NCBI): domain Eukaryota; kingdom Viridiplantae; phylum Streptophyta; class Magnoliopsida; order Ericales; family Ebenaceae; genus Diospyros; species Diospyros lotus. Next base: position 25,839,508 of record NC_068342.1, read on the forward strand.
TTGCATCCAAGGGTACTTGTTTCCTTGAACAGATCAAGAATATACTTTTGTTGGCATCTAAATATCCATTGTCTAGAATATACTACTTCAATTCCGAGGAAGTATTTCAGTTTCCCCAGCTCTTTCATTTCAAATTCTTGAGCCAATTGTGTTTTCATCCTCAATTTTTCTTTCTCATCACTCCCAGTAACTATAATATCATCTACATATACCAATTGGACTGTAATCTTTTCCTTACATGAGTGTTTCACAAATAAAGTAAGGTCACACTGCTTATTCCCAAATAGCTTCATAGCCTTAATGAATCTCCCAAACCAAGCTCGCAAAGATTATTTTAGCCCATAAAAGGCTTTCTTTAGTCTGCAAACTTTGTCAAGACCATATTTTCCATCAAAACGGGGTGGAGGCTCCATGTACACCTCTTCTTCTAAGTCTCCATAAAGGAATGCATTTTTTTACATCATATTGTTGGATTTCCCAGTCAAAATGAACTGCTAGAGAAAATAGGATTCTCACTGTGTTCATTTTTGCCACTGGTGCATAAGTCTCTTGGTAATCCACCCCATAGGTTTGTATGTAGCCTTTTGCAATTAACATTGCCTTGTAGCGTTCAATAATTCCATCTTCCTTAAATTTAACAATGTAGACCATTTTGCAACCAACTACTTTCTTTTTCTTGGGATGCACCACCATCTCCCATGTTTCATTCTTGTCCAAAGCTCTCATTTCCTCCTCCATGGCATATGTCCAGTTCTTGTCCCTTAAAGCATCATATACTGTTTTCGGTATTTCAATTGAATTCAAGGTGGAGAGAAAGCTTTTGTGCCAGGAGGATAGTCTATGTAAGGAGATGAAATGGGCTATAGGAGGTCGGGTACACTTTTATGTTACTTTTCTCCAAGCAATAGGTAGATAGAGATCACAATTTGAGTTAGCATCACAAACAATAGTGTTGTTAGTTGCAGAATTGAACAAATTCAAAGTGTTTATATTACCTAGGCTTGGAGTTGATTCTTGGACTTGCTTGAGTGGCTATGAGGGTTGTACTTTTCTTGAATATTGCTTCAGTGTCTTTAAAGGATTATGGATTTGCACCTATTCATGGACATTGGCAGTGTCATTGATAGGTTCAAGAGCATTTGCAGTGCCATTGGCAAGTTCAATGGCATTGGCAGGATCAAGGACATTTGCCGTGTCATTGGCATGTGGTTCAATGTCATTAGCAGGCTCAAGGACATTCATAGTGTCACTGGCAACTTTAATGTTGTCAATGTCAATTGATGCAATGTCCTTTGTAGCAGTGATATCTGCCATATCTGCAACCTGTTCAATTGTCTTAGGAATGATAACAATGGGAAAGGGTTTAGATGATGATTTTTATCAAGAAGTTTGCATTGAGTTTGAGAAAGGGGATGGAACTTGAGCACATATCCTCGTTTCTGGACTGCTCCCCCTAAAGATGGGTGTGAGGAGATTTGTAGAAAGGTTACTCATGAAATGTGACATCACCAAAAACATAGGCGCACCAACTAGAAGGATCATAACATTTGCAACACTTTTGGGTAGAAGAACAACCAACAAAGATGCACTTCTTTGCCCAAGGGGTCCAATTTAGATCTATGAGTTTTGTGAATATGCAAGAAAGCAACACAACCAAATACTTTTGGGGACAAATTTCTAATAAACACAATGTCTAGAAAATGGTTGGACAAAATATGTATAGGACTATGATTGGCCAGGACTTTAGAAGAAAGATGATTTATAAGATAAGTAGTTGTTATAGTTGCTTCCCCCCATAGGAATTTTGGAGCATTGGAATGAAAAAGAAGACGAACGACTTCTAGGAGATGACGGTTTTTCTGTTCTGCCACCCCATTTTACTGTGGGGTTTCAACACAGGAAGATTCATGAATAATACATTCCTTGATAAAAAAGGAAGAGAGACTCTAATTGAAATAATTCCTGGCATTATCTGAGCGAAACCATTTTATTTTGTCCCTAAATTGAGTAAAAAACAATTTTTGAAATTAAGCAATGAACTAACTTCAGATTTGTCTTTCATTAAAAACAACCAAGTAGCCCTAATGTTGTCATCAATAAAAGAGACAAACTACCCAGCTCCATGAATATTAGGAATCTTTGCTAGCCCCCCAATATCAGAATGTATCAAAGTAAAAGGCAAACTGCATTCCATTGAATTGATAGGGAAGGAAGTACGACAGTGTTTAGCAAATTAACACACTTCACATTGAAAATCTGACACAACTAGATCTAACAACAATGGAAACATATGTTTTAAGAGAGGAAAAAGTGGATGACCAAGACGAAGATGATGTGCCCAGGCCATTTGTATATTAGATGTGACTACAAGGGCTTGAGAGAAAAGAGATTGGTTTCCCTTTATTCGACCCTCAAGGTAGTACAACCCATCACGCTCTCTAGAAAATCCAATCACCTTCCTCGAGACTTGATCATGAAACACACAATGAGAGTCAAAGAATGTTAGTTTCCAATGGAGTTCTCGAATAATTTTTTGGATAGAGATAATATTAGTTGAAAGGCTAGGGATATGAAGGACATTTGTAAGAGATATGGACGGGGTAAAATGAAAACTTCCTTGTCCAGCAATGTCAGTGGAAGAGCCATAAGCTATAGTAATTTTGTGATTTCCTTGGGTGGGTTGGTTTGTATGAATCAAAGAGAGAGATATCATAAGTTATATGATCAGTAACCTCGGAATCTATAACCCATCTACCCATTTTAGTATGTGATGCTTTAAAAGAATCAGTCATAAGACATGTAGAAATTCTCTTTTTGGGAGAATAATACGATGTGTATATTCCCCTGGGAATGCCACAAATATCTAGATTTTAGAAATTAGATTCCTACTTTGTAGGACTAGATCACAACAACCTTAAATACAAAAAAAATTTAATAAAAAATAATTAAGAAAGATAAGATGTAACAACAATATAAATCAAGATAAATCACGGAGGATAAATCAGCAAATAACGAGCTCAGCAACTTAGCAGCTCAGCAGCTCAACCCTCAATTAGCTCGGCCATTAGCTTGGCAGCTTGGCCTTCCATCAGCTCGACAACTCGGCCTAACAGCTTCTGATCTACACTCCTCCTCAAGCTGGGCTTAATATATTATTCAAACCAAGCTTGGTACTTAACTCATCAAATACTCTTCTTTGTAATGGCTTAGTCAGAATATCTACGACCTGGCTGTTTGTAGAAGTGTAGCTTAGCTAAAAAATTCTTTCTTCTAATTTCTCTTTGATGAAGTGCCTGTTAATTTCTACATGTTTTGCTCGATCATGGTAGACAGGATTTTTGACAATACTAATAGCCGATTGGTTGTCACATAATACTAGTATTGGTTGTGCCATAGTCACCTGTAACTCTTGTAGCAACCTTTTTAGCCACATACACTCGAACCCATGAGCCATAACTCTAAACTCAGCTTCTACGCTACTCCTAGAAACCACTGATTGTTTCTTACTACGCCAAGTAACTAAATTTCCCCAAACAAATGAGCAATATCCCGAGATTGACCTTCTATCAGAAATTGAATATGCCCAATCAGCATCACTGTAGATTTTCACCCCTCAGTTCGTTGTTTCCCTGAACATTAGCCCTTTGCCTGGAGTCAACTTTAGAAACTCAGAATCCAATATATAGCCTCTAAGTGTCTTTCTCTAGAATCATTCATGAATTGGCTTACCACACTTACGAGAAAACCTATATATGGTCTAGTATGGGACAAGTATATAAGTTTTCCCACCAATCTTTGATATCTCCCTTTATCCACTAGAGCACTTTATTTGCCAACATCTAGTTTTGAAGTGGTTTCCATTGGTGTATCAACTGGTTTGCATCCCAACATACCTATTTCAGTAAAAAGATCTAGGGTATATTTTCATTGAGAAACTGAAATTCCTTCTTTGGACTTTGCTACTTCCATGCCTAGAAGTATCTTAGGTTTCCTAGATCTTTGATTTCAAATTCTCTCACCAGGACTTCTTTAAGATCCTTGATTTCAAAAATATCATCTCCCATAACAATTATATCATCAACATACACAATAAGAAGGGATATTTTACCTTCCAAAGAATGCTTGATGAATAAGGTATGGTCTGCTTGAGATTGGCTATATCCATATTTCTAGACTGTCTTTGTAAATTTCTCAAATCAAGCTCTAGGAGATTGTTTGAGCCCATAAAGAGATCTCTTTAGTTTGCATACCTTGTTTCTTGTGAGGTTAGTTTCAAATTCGTGAGGAATTTCCATATATACTTCTTCTTTGAGATCTCCATTTAGAAAAACATTCTTCACATCTAATTGGTAAAGTGGCCAATCCAAGTTTACAGCTAGGGATAGCAAGACTCTGATAGTATTCAATTTTGACACCGGAGCAAAAGTTTCTTGGTAATCTATACCATAAGATTGAGTAAACCCTTTTGCAACTAGGTGGGCCTTAAATCTATCAATTCTTCCATCTTCTTTGTATTTGACTATAAATAGCCATTTGCAGCCCACAAGATGTTTTTCAGGGGGTAATTCTATAATCTCCCAAGTCCCATTCTTTTTCAAGGCCTTCATTTCCTCAAGAATTGTCTCCTTCCACTTAGGATATTGAAAGGCCTCCAGAATAGTTCTAAGAACCTGCACCTTACTGATATTTGATACAAATGTTCTGAAATTAGGTATGAGACCTTTGTAAGAAATGTAATTGTGAATGGGATATTGAGTGCATGATCATACTCCCTTTCTCAATGCTATAGGCCAATGTTAATCTTCATGCATAGCTAAAATTTCAGAATTCTCACCAGCAGTCATGGTATTCTCCTTCTATAACAATTCCAAATCCGAGTTCGGATCAGACTCTTGATCAGTCCTAAGACATGCCGGTTCCTCACTTTCTTTTTGTTTAGACTTTTTTCTAGAATAAACTTGAAGTTCATGAGGATAAGAAGGATTATGAACAATAGGAGGTGAACTGAAAGATGACTAATCTACTTCTGACTCCTCAAATTGAAGGCTGAGAGGAGAAGATAGATTTGTAGGGTTTGTAGGTGGATGAATTTCAGGTTGTTGATTTTCAAGCTGCTATTGGTATTCTCAAAACTAATATTCTTAATGATTGTTTGGTGTATTCTCCTCCTGAATATTATATTTGGGACAATAGGGCTGGTCTTCAAAAAAGGTTATATCCATTCAGGTGATCAAGTGAAGAATCTCTTGACTTGGAGAGTAACATTTGTAACCTCTTTGGTGGGGAGAGTAGCCAAAATATATACATTTTATGTACTTCGGGTCAAGTTTGCTGTAAAATTGAGGGTGAATGTGAACAAAAGAGGTGCAGCCAAAAATCTTGAGAGAAAGTTGAGAAAAAACCCGAGTGTGGGGAAAAGAAGCAAGGAGAAGTCGACTTGGAGTGTGATGTTTAAGGATTCGTGAAGGCATTCTATTTAAAAGATAGGTGGTCGTAAGAATAGCCTCACCCCAAAAATATTTAGGAACATGGACGGAGAACAATAAGGATCTAGCCACTTCCAATAGATATCTATTTTTGCGTTCTACAACCCCGTTTTGTTGAGGTGTGTCTACACAAGAACTTTGATGAATAATGCCTTGTTGTGACAAATAAGTGCCTAGAATGGTATTGAAGTATTCTTTGACATTATCTGTTCTTAGAACTTGAATTTTAGCATTAAATTGCCTTTGCACTATGGAATGGAATGTTTGAAAAATGTGGCTAACTTCAGACTTTTCTTTCATGAGAAAGACCCAAGTAAGACGGGTATTGTCATCAATAAAGAAAATAAACCATCGAGTCCTGGTAACATTTTTTACTCTAGAAGGCCCCCACACATCACTATGGATCAAAGAAAACAGATAGGATGGAGTGTAAATTTGACTTGGGTAATTAGTCCGAACATGCTTAGAATACTGACAAATTTTACATTGAAACGTGTAAATCTGAATTCTTAAACAAAGAGAGAAACAATTTCTGAAGGTAAGCAAAGTTTGGATGTCCTAATTTATGATGTCACAATATAATTACACTCTTATTTGAATGAAAAGTAGAGAAACAAACAGGTGGAATAGAGTAGCAATTGCTGGAATTTATTTCAGTTTTTGAATAAGTCCTTTTAAGAACGTAGAGCCCCGAATATGCCTCAACACTGCCAATTATCTTCCCCGAAGTTCGATCCTGAAATTCACACACATCTTTTGAGAATTTTGCAACACAATCCATATCAATAGTAAGTTTATTAATAGATAAGAGGTTGCAGTCTAGATTAGGCACAAAAAGTACAGCATGTAGCGTGAAACTAGTGGACAAAACAACCGATCCAATACCTGCCACCTTTGATAATGAGCCATCGGCAATCCTTCCCTTCCAATCTTTGTCACATGGCTGAAAATTGGTTAACAGTTCACTATTTCCAGTAATGTGGTAAGAAGCTCTTGAGTCAACAATCCATAGAGTAGATAGCTTACTTTTAGCGGTAAAAACATGTAGAGGGTTACCTTTGTGGGCTATAGAACCTACTGCTATTGTAGAGGCATGAAGCTGTGTTTTACCAAAAGTATTTTGCAACCACTCCATCTATTCTTTGTTGAATAAGCTCAGATTTAAGGGCAGTAACAGTGTCTTCGGTGGCTGTTAGGTTACCCCTACTCCGCCTTTCACATGTTGGTTTCCAATCCGGAGGCTTGCCATGGATATCCCAGCATGTATCCTTTGTGTGACCAGTCTTGTGACAATGGTCACACCAAGGACGACCCTTCTTTTACTTGATATTTGTTGGGTTGCCTCCTCAGGTAAATAGGGCAAAGTGTTCCAGGCTTGGATTTGAAGGCTTTAACATCAGTTTTAGCCTACTTTCTTCTTTACGAACCTCAGCAAACGCCTCCCTGATATTTGGTAGAGGTTTTGTGCCAAGAATCCTATCTCTCACGCCATTTAGATTTTTATTTAAACCAACCAAAAACTTATACAGCTGCTTCTTCTCCACTATTTTCTTGTATTGTGTTGAATCTTCAATGCACTTCTATTGAATAGTGTCACACTTACCCAGTTGAAGCCAAAACTTATTCAAGGAATTGAAGTATTGAGTGACTTGAGACTCACCTTGCCTAGATCATCAAGAATACTCTCTATCTCAAACAACTTGGAGGTATTCTCAATATGGGAGTAGGCTTCCCTAGCAGCCTCCCAAATTCTTGCGTTGTGTCGTATAACAGGAAATTCTCACCTATCTCATTGTTCATTGAATTAATCAACCAAGACATCACCATGTTGTTCTCGGCCTTCCAAATTCGGTGCTTTGATTCCCCCTCCTTCGGTTTGCTGGCAACTCCAGTTAGATAATCATCTTTTCATTTTTCACATATAAACATCATCAACGATTGTGACCATTGAATATAGTTTTGGCCATTCAGTTTGCGACCAGTGATAGTAAACGGATTGATGTTATCCGTGCCTATAGAATTGGTGGTTTGGAAAGGAATAATCTCGAATGAGTAACTGCTTTTGCTGGCCATGATGTAAGTCGATCAGGTTCGACAGCTATAGAAGGGATGGATTAATGAGGCGGCGGATAAAGGCTAGGGTTAACAAAGAGAAGGGAGAAAAGAATTATGTTATGATACCAAGCAGAAATCCTCTTTTTGGAAGAATAATACACTGTGTATATTCCCTTGGAAATGCCACAAATATATACACAATGGATCATAAGAATTCTTCTAGATTTAAGAGATTAAATTCGTACTTTGTAGGACTAGATTACAACAACCTTAAATACAAACAAATTTAATCAAAAATAATTAAGAAAGATAAGATGTAACAGCAATATAAATCAAGATAAATCACAGAGGATAAATCAGCAAATAACGAGCTCAGCAATAGCTTGACCATTAGCTCAGCAGCTCGGCCCTCTATCAGCTCGGCCATCAACTTAGCAGCTCAGCCTTCCATCAGCTCGGCAGCTCAACCTAACAACTTCTGATCTACAAGACACATACCACTTTTGGCAAGAGAACAAGAACCTGAAGATTTATTAAGAGATTCAAGAAGGTGTCTCAATCTTCCTATGTCTTCTTTGTTGAATTTTGTAGACTCCTCCTTGTCTGGCTATGCAGTGTCGATTAGTGACTGCTCTTTGTTGGCCGAATTAGCTTGGTTGTTTCCTTGGCCCTTGAATCCTCCTATCCATGCCAAAACTTGGGCCTTACCATGTAGTTTAAAACAGTTCTCATGAGTGTGGCGAGGTTTGTTGCAGTAGGTGCACCACAATCCATCTTTGCTAGATTGTTTTCTTGATTCTGCTAGACTCAAATAATTTATAATTGTTTCTTTTATTCCTTCCTTCTCCAGGTCTACGAGAGATCATTGTTGCAGCCCCTTGTATACAAGGTTCTATAAGGGTAAAAGTGTTTTCAAAGACACATTTGAGATTCAGATATATCAGCTAAAGATCATAGATAAAGACGTGCCCAACAACACATTCAAGTCAAGGTATGTGTTTTATGAATTTCTTCTTACGTCCTTTGGACTAACAAATGCCCTTGTATCAGAAATGGATATGATAAACAAGGTATGTTGGCCCTATATAGACAGATGTAATATTTTTTTTGTGACAATATTTTGTTCTATTCATGAAGCTGAGAATATCACACTGAACTCCAAAGAGTGGTGTTCTATACATTGAAGGAGCATCAACTACATGCCAAGTTCTCAAAATGCAAGTTTTAGTAGACAAGCATCGTCTCTCCTAGGGCACATGATGTTGTACGATGGAGTGTCAGTCAATTCAAGAAAAGTAAAGGCAATACAGAATCGGGAGCAACCTAAGAATGTGCTAAAATTATGAGCTTCTTGGTTGGAGTTACCATAGAAGGTTCATGGGAAGGATTTTCTCAAACTGTAGCACCCTTGACTAAATTGACTAAAAAAAATGTTAGCATGGAAGTGATCACTCCTAGCCATAGTTATTAAAGGCGCAAGGCGAGACACATGCCCAACAAAGGAAAGGCGCACCGAGAAAAAAGTATAATTAAATAAAATATAAGCAAATTAAAAGAATAAAAACAAAATATAATATTGTAACAAGTATTCATCATCAAATTCAAACATAAACAATTCATAATCAAACAAAAAATTTCAAGAAAATAAACACATCAATAATAACATCCAACATCAATCATAAGATGATCTTGATCAAAAACAATATATTCTTATTGTTGTAAAAGGAAAATATTGAAAAAAAAAAAAGAAAAGAAAAGAAAAGAAAAGAAAAGTTTAAAAAAATTCGACAACACTCCCCCCTAATAATAGTGATAATTTTAATTTTAAAGTGAAAAAAATAAATAAAAAAAAAAAAGAGCGAGAGAGAGAGGGGGGAGGCAAAACCAAATAGAAGAAAAAAAGAAAAAGAGGGACGAGAAGAGAAAAAAAGAAAAAACATATCTATTTCAGTGGTAGTTGACCCTTTTCTGCTGCCAATGGGCTAATCTTGTTAGAAGAGTAAGTGTAAACTGCCCTTTGGTGTTACGAGAAGGAAGAGAGGCTTTTAGGGCCGCCTCACCTTGGGGGCTCAGAGGCGTGCGCAAGGGCTGGCACCCCTTGCACGTTGTGCTTGAGGCATGCCTTTCACAACTATGCTCCTGGCTCAAGGCAACTTGAGAGGCATGACCTAGAGCTTGTAACAATGATTTTTTACTTTAAGCTATTGAGGCCTTGTATATATGTGAAGACATTTGAGGTGACCACTAATCATACGAGGTTGAAGTTCTTGTTCTCCAAGAAGAGAAAAATATGTGATCATGTTGACATTTAAACTTCCTAATGGATTTGATCTGCACTATTTTGTGACATTTTGTAAGGCCAATGTGGTGGCTGAAGCATTGGGTAGGAAGAGTCCTATGATTACGGCTAGTACGCTAGCCAAGGAAAGGTCCTTGTAGGAGGGATTTAGTGAGATGATGAGAGGAGCAAGTCCGAAAGGACCTATGTGTCATGACCCAATCCCACCTTGGGCCACGAACCAGGCAACAATTGCTCATCAAACCCTGGCACTACAACAGGCCTGAGACTGCATATTCATGGGACACGGGATGCACAAATATTAAGTCAAGTAATCATCTCCTTGACTAACTCACTAGGGATTAAATGCGTACATAATGGAAGCATAAAAATGCAAATAACTCAGTGTTTAACTGTTGGTGAGACTTGTCCTCCTATCCACACCATACAAACACATATATATACAAGGGGGCAAGTTTTGTACCATATGCATTAGGATCAACAACCCCTAACAATCATCAAACTAAAAACCTACAGACATGCAATAATATGAATGACACTATAACTCATAAGATACCTATTGACGCCATGTGTAGTGCGTGTGTAAAAAAAAACACATCAAAATGAACCCTTAAAAGAACCAACTTCAATGGCCGAAGCTTGGCCTTCAAGAAGATACAAAAACATGACTGTTTTGCTAAGAAAACCCAAATAGGTTGCTGAAATTTGTATTGAAAAAAACTTGATTACAACTCCTAACTTCTAGGTATATTTATAGTATTTGGCTAATCCAAATCCATCTAATATTTGTAAACAAAATCCAACTAGAATCCTAATAGAAATAAATTCTAAGAAAAAGTCAACTAGAATCTTAATAGAAATAAAACCCTAATCAAACATGAAATAGAATCCTAAATCAAGTAGAATCCTAAAATATATGAAATATTAAAATACTATTTACTACTATTTCAGTGCTGCTGTTCCAACGCTATTGTTCCGGTTTAGTCAAGTCGACCTTGGGCTGGGTCTTGATTGGTGATCACATCATTTACCTCCACTTGAGAAAAAATTCGACTTCAAATTTTGATCCGGGTTGGACAAATCCACGTCCGACAAGTACAAAGAGATATTAGCCACATTGAATGTTTGGAAATACTCATATGAATAGGCAAATCCATAACATAAGCATTATCATTGGTCTTCTTTGTAATCTTGTAAGAACCATATTTCTTTGACTTGAACTTTTTTTTATTTCTTGCTGGAATTCATTCATTCTTCAAGAATATCATGACTTCATCTTCAACCTAAAATACCTTGTGCTTTCTATGCTTGTCAGTTGTCTCCTTGTACTTCTTATTTGTGCAATTTTTGCTTGACATCTTCCTGAACCGCTTGAACTTTTCTGCTAAGGGAACATGAGCAAAGACATTCCTTCCCCTCTTAACCCTATCTTTGTTGGCATGGGTCCAACCATCATCGTGTTTATTGCCATCTGCCTTCACTGTATTATTACTGTTAGATTGAGGACATTGAACATTCTATCTTGAGTGTTTTTCTAATCTGATAAATTTTATCACAAGTCCTTCTCTTTTCATCAGCTTTCTTGATTTTGACTCCTCAACAGCTTCCGAATTCATCTGTAGATTTTTCTTGCCTAGAGAAGGATTCTTTTGCAACTGTTTCGAATAGAGTCTTATTCCATGACTACCGACAGTGACTCCATCACTTAAAATATTGATGCTTGAATCCTCCTTTGGTCTAAGCACTTGATTAGCTATAGTAGCAACTGCTACATCATTCTTAGTTTTGGAATCTAATTTCAGATTAATACCAAAAGCAGTTGCACTACCCGAGTTAACTAGCCTGGGAGATCCAACACCCCTATCCACAAAGAGACCCCTCTGACCATCTTGCTTTTGTAAACACAAAGGTGAATATGTTCTTATTGCCTTCGATTCAACCATCTCAGAGCCTGAATAAACTGTAGAAGGATCTGCTACCATGGCCTCCATCTCCTTTACAGTCACAAGCTGATCGGAAGAAACACCACCATCCTTGAATTGCGAAGCAATGCCTGAGCCCTTAGGATTGAAAAATACCCTAGTATGAGTCAATAACCTTGGAGTTTCTGTCATGTTAGTAGCATAAATCAGACCTGAGTTTGCAAACGTTGAGGTTGCTGGGACAACATAATGTTTAAGATCAAGCTCCAAACTCATCAAAAAGCCATTCTTTCATTTATACTCATTGTTTCCCCAATCATTGTGTTGTTGCGCATTCCTCCTAACCCCTTTACCACTAAGGTTGGCTATCATATGACCAAGATCATCCTCATCGTCGCTATCATCCATCATTAGTCTTCTAGGATTAATGAGGACAAGATTAATGGCTGGTCTTCCCAGTTTGATTCACACCCTTAGTCCGGTTCCGATTATTCTTAACTCGTTGTAAAACACCCAATTGGTTGCAGATTCACTCCAATTGTTGTTGCATTGTACAAGTTATTTCCCGTTGTTCTTCGATTGCTCTCCAAACCGTGGGCAGCCTTCGATCACCGTCACGAGGCTGGTTACTACCGTTACCTTCAAGATTGGCCATCTGATTGGTTGATGAATCGCTCTGATACCACCTGACGCAGCATATAATGCGTGTATGAAAAAAAACATACCAAAATAAACCCTTGAAAGAACAAAATTCAATGGCCGAAGCTTGGCCTTCAAGAAGATGCAAAAATATGACTGTTTTGCTAAGAAAACCCAAATAGGTTGCTGAAATTTGTATTGAAAACTTGATTACAACTCCTAACTTCTAGGTATATTTATAGTGTTTGACTAATCCAAATCCATCTAATATTTGCAAACAAAATCCAACTAAAATCCTAATAAAAATAAATCCAAAGTAAAAGTCAACTAGAATCCTGATAGAAATAAAACTCTAATCAAACATGAAATAGAATCCTAAAATATATGAAGTATTAAAATACTATTTACTACTATTTCAGTGCTACTGTTCCGGCGCTACTGTTCCGGTTTAGTTGGGTCGACCTTGGGTCAGGTCTTGATTGGTGACTGCATCACCTACATATTGAACTTTTAGCCAAAACAAAAGACCAGTCCAACCAGCATGCAGATAACACTCTTGATAAAGCTAACAGGAATAGGTTAGTTTCATATCCTTCCTATACCCTTCCTATACGGAGATGAACTCTGCTCTCCAAAATCATGGCTTCCTTGTTACAGCCCTCCAGCGATACACCCATGATGATAAAAAAAAAATTGGTTCTACTAGGAGCCAAGCGGAGGTGTCCTTGCCACTCTCATAGTGAAGAAAACACACTGCTACAAATATGCACTATCAGCCAGATACAATTCTCCAGAACTGTAATATCAGTTTCTTTTGTTTTCACAAATGATTTTTTGCTCCTTTTCTATTGATTATTATTATTTTTTTATATCCAACATCTAGCATAGACAACTTGCTAGTTTCCTAAAATAAATGGCATGCTCAAGGAACTAACCTGGAGAATATTAGCTACACCTTCAGGATAAAACTCCCTGTGCCTGGCAGTCCCAGGGAGTGGATCTCCTTCATCATTTTGGTCAACTTTTTCTCCTCCTCCTGTATTTCCCTTGTCTGGCAAGAGCATGTCAGTAAATGCCCCCATCTCATGGAGTTTCTTGCAAGCAGCCAAGCAAACAGCCTAAAAATTAAGAAAACCAGTGACATGTTTGCCTTGAAGGAGAACTATGAAGCTTCACATCATTAACGTGAGAAGTGCATGCCTGTCGTGCAAGATGCATTGAACTGCAAACAGGACCCTCAAGTTTCTCAAATGGTGCATTACAGGGGAGCTGGAGCCTGCATGAATATTCAGTGGGACCACCTGGCTTCTCATGGCGCTCCATAATAAACTCAGGACGAAGAATTGAGTATCTGAAAACAGATGCAACAACTTAATCTACATCCCTAAATGACAAAAGTTAAAATAAAAAAGATAACAGTCATAAAGATTGAAACTGCACCTGTCACTGGGTAGCTGAGAACAATAGAAGTGAATGAGTCCCACAGCAGAATTCAAGCTCACAACAGCACCTGTAGACTCCACCTGATACATTGTACCTGGTGTTGTATCCACCGACACTAACCTTGTTGTGCCCTTAAGATGGCTAAGGTCAGTTCTCTCTATTGCTTCTTTTCTCAAAGTTTCTTCACTATTTCTAGCATTTCTCAAAAATGCTTCATGCGATAAATTTCCCCTATAAAAGTCATTCAAAGGGATAAAATACATTGATTATTTATATCTGAAACTAGTTGGCATTTTATACTTATCACCAAGTGGAGTTTAGTGCAGTTATGGAACCAAATTATGATTGATACCATACCTCTCAACCATCAAAATGTAATCCGACCCAGGCTTTCTAGCACGACCCCTAGATTGAATATATGCTAAAACAGTTTTTGCAAGGTCAAAGCGGATAACCACATTGCATTGCCGTATATCAAGACCTTCCTCAGCAACACTAGTGGCAACCAGCAAAGTCACCTGAAATCCAAATAGCAAGTTTCAACAAGACAATGGCACATACAACTTATCTTAGAAAGAAGCTCTTTTTTTTTTACATACACGACCATCTCGGAATTTGTCAATCGTGTCTTGCATTTGGCATGTCCGCATTTCTTGACTATTGTTGTGCCCAATCAAACTTGCGGACTTGACAAAACTAAGGGATGGAAGCTCTGCAAAAACCTGCATATTAACAGAACATAACAATCTACAAGTGACAAACATGAAACAAAAACTAATTTTCATGGAAAAAATGGCATGCAGTCAAAGTTAAACCTTTGGAAGAACTAAGGCAGCCACAACTCGCTCAACAAAGATAATTGCACGGAAGTCCTCTGTATGCTGATATTTTAGAAGTACTTTAATCAAAGACTGCACCTTTGGTGTAACCTTGCCATCAGCTACTGCAGCTCCTATAATCACATCTACATGCTCTCCACCAGAGACAACTAGTAACATAATAACAAACACATAAGATATTCCAGAGTAAAGCCCATAACAACTAACAAAGATATTAAGAAAAGGGAAAAAATAAAGGTAGCAAACTTTTTTGCAGTTTTTTTTTTTGGCTTGGTCGTCTGCAAATTGACAAGCTTGCAATGCATAGTATTGATGCCTTGGTGCATCCTCCAATAAAACAATGTTCTTTGTGCATGCTTGGGGAGCAGACAAGAAGAAAAGGGAAAAAAGAGGGAAGCCCCTCAAAAGATATTCCATGTCAAAACAAACGAGAGCAGCAAAGTTATGAGGTCCAGCAGTGAATTCACATAATATCAGTCACTAAATTCATGAGATGAAACAAATGTTTATGGTCCTAAAATGACGAGTTTTAGCAAATGAGAACAACAATTAATCAGTAAAATATTTCATTGGACCACTATTATATCATATCTGACAATTTGATCAAAACTTTTTCTTTTGTTGGAAAACTTCATATAAGAATGAGCAATTTAGTTGAGCCCCTTATTAAGTAAGCCTCTCTTGAAAAAAGGGTGAGGCTATTTTATTGTTGTGGAGAGTGATAAGAGAGTTGTTGAACAAACTCACGTCACACACTTGCACTCAACCCTCAAGAAATACACTGAACACTCATGGTAAAGGCAGAACAAGAATAGGAACAAAAAACAACACACACACACACAAGGGACAACGGATTTATCTTGGTTTGGATCACCTTTAAACTGGTGAATCCTACGTCCAGACTGATCAGAGGGCTTATATCTTGAAACAATAGGAATGATACAATGCACTGCACTCACAGCTCTATGATTGAGCTATCCTCACTAAGATTACAAAGACTAAGGATTTTTTCTCTAGTAGTACACAATCACAAGATACAATGAAAAACAAGAGAAATAAAAGACTTACCCCGACCCTCTATTATAGATCATAGAGGCGGGAGTTATAAGGAGAAAATACCTAACTAACAGGTAGTTACCTTATTTGGTAGTTACTGTTACAAACGCCTAACTACTCCTAGACACCAGTCTTCAACGACTTATTCTCTTATGTCCTTTATATTCTTCCAAGCCATAAGACTAATCTTAGGCAAATTCTAACAAATTCTCCACCATTTGCATAACATTAGTCTTCATCAAAATAGATACCTACTCTCTTTAACACATGACTTAATCTTCTGTTCAAGTATCCTAGACTACTTGAAGTAGCTCCAAACAGTGCTTCAGCTTTGCCATAGTGACTGCCTTTGTGAACATATCTGTAGCATTCTCATCACCTGCAACTTTTATCAATTTTACCTCTTTTTTATCTAATATTCCCCTGATAAAATGGTGACGAACATAAATATGCTTAGTCCTTTCATGGTGTGCTTGGTTCTTGGACAAGTGTATGGTACTTTGACTATCACACATCAAAGTGGCATCCACTAGTGTCCCAAGAAGCTCACTAGCTAATCCTTTTAGCCATATAGCTTCCTTAATAGCCTCCGAAACAACTATGTATTCTACCTCAGTTGTTGATAAAGCCACCACATGTTGGAGGCTTGCTTTTCAACTGATTGTGGAGTTCCACAATTTGAAAAGACAACCGGTTGTGGACCTCCTCTTATCCAGATCAGCTACATAATTAGCATCTGAATAACCTATAATACTTGTTGTTTCTCCTATTTTAGCTCCACCATAAGACAAAACCATGTCATTAGATCCCTTCAGATACCTAAATACCCATTTAATAGCATTCCAGTGTGTTTTACCTGGATTTGCCATGAATCTACTCACAACATTCATTGCATGGGCCAAATCAGGTCTAGTGCACACCATACTATACACAAGGCTGCCCACAACACTACAAAATGGTATGACACTCATCTCATTTTAACTTTCCTCACCCTTAGGTGATTGATCTAAGGATAACTTTAAGTGTTGTGCAAATGGCACACTTACAGCCTTTGCATCTACCATACCAAACTTCCTAATTAGTTTCTCTAGGTAGGATTTCTGAGATAGGTACAGCTTCCTCTGTTGCTTATTTCTAGTGATTTCAATCCCTAATATTTTCCTAGCTTCCCCTAACTCCTTCATTTCAAACTCTGATTTTAATATCAACTTTAATTGCTGAATTTCCTTATCAGATTGACCTACTATCAGCATGTCATCCACGTAGAGGAGTAGATAAGTGAAATACTAGATGAAACATGTTTGAAATATACACAACAATCATATGAACTTCTAACATATCCCTATTTTAGCATAACCGTATCAAACTTCCTATACCATTGTCTTGGGGATTACTTAAGTCCATAAAGAGATTTCCTAAGTAAACATACATGTTCCACCTTTCCTCTAGATTCAAAACCTTTAAGTTGTTCCATTAAGATCCTTTCATCTAAATCACCATGAAGAAATGTTGTGGTTACATCCATTTGTTCCAAATTTAGGTTTAGGTGTGTTGTCATGGCAAGCAACACTCGAATAGAGGTATGTCTCACAACTGATGAGAATACCTCATTGAAATCTATATCCCGAACTTCTAGCCACCAACCTAGCCTTATACCTAGGTTTGGATTATTTCCAACCCCTTCTTTTATCTTATATAGCCATTTACAGCCAACAATTCGCTGTCCTTGAGGCCCTATCAATCAGCACCCAAGTCTGATTCTTTCTCAAGGACTCAATTTCGAACTTCATGGCATCCATCCACTTTTGGGATTCTTTTGATTTCACTGCATCTTCGAATGACACTAGCCCTATAACCTCTTATGCACTTGTTAGTGCATAAGAAACAAGGTCTAAAAATCCATATCTAACTAGTGGTCTACATATTAGTGATATGCCCCACAAGCCAATTATATTTTATGTAAAGGATCATACTTTTTATTGTGATTCTTTTTATTCAATCAATTGCTATTTCAAAGGCATTATATTTTATTTGTCATTAATGATTGTCATCATTATTTATTGCAATCTATACTTGAGAAAGTCCATAGATCAAATAGGCTCATAGAATATGGTCGTGCATAGAGATGACAATCATGAAATATATTCCTTATAAGCCTTGATCTTAAATGTTCCTAATCATAGAGTTATTAGGAATTGACACTAATAACTCGGATAGACTAGCACATATAATGCATGCTCAATCGGGAGAATGTCTTATTTCATGGACATTGGTGTGAGGACACTAGTGCATATATGTGGGTGCTTATTAGAAGAATAAGTACATTGAACTGACCCGCTACAGAATTCCTAATGGTTATTGTTCAATGTCAAATTAGAATTCTTGTGTTGCAAGGCTTAATGCATATTTTAGTCCATGGACTAATAAAAAAAATGGCTTTAAGGATATCAACTAAATTGTGCTTACTATTCATCCCTAGACAAAATAATTTTATACACTTTTACTCCCTGGCTTAACTGACGTTAACTGAGACGTTATCTTTGCCTCGTCACGTTGCCACGTCATTGACACGTCACTCCTCAACACTGCCACGTCACCACGACTTAATGCATTTTCTAGTCCCTGAACTAATAAAAAAATGGCTTCAAGGATATCAACTAAATTGTGTTCACTATTCATCCCTAGACAAAATAATTTTATACACTTTTAGTCCTTGGTTTAACTGAGGTTAATTGAGACGTTAACTTTACCTTGTTACGCTGCCACGTCACTATCACATCACTCATAATATCCACGTCCGATGTCCATATTTCTATAAAAAAAAAAAAAAAAAAACGTCTACACACCCAGCCATGGCTGCCGGTAGCCATGGGGAGCCCTTTTTCCCTCCTTTCCCGCTCTCCTCGTTCTAAACCGCTCTTGCCTCTGCACCCGTCGTCGATTCAACCATTATCGGTCGCCTCAGAAAGACTGGGGGTCGAGGACCCTAAACCCAGCAATCGGGGAATGGCTAAGGGTCGGGGACCAAGGTTCTGGGGTTCCCCGACCCCCAACAGCTGACGGCCATGGCGGCCAATCACCAGACCACTAGGTTCCCGGTCTCAGCCACAGCTAGGTCAAGGAACCCAACCTCCCCATGGCCATGGTCGGGGAGCTCAACTGTAGAGACGTTTTTTTTTTTTTTTTTTTATATATATAAAAATATGGACAATAGAAGTGGATATTATGAGTGACGTGGTAGTGACGTGGCAGCGTGATGAGACAAAGTTAACGTCTCAGTTAAGCCAGGGACTAAAAGTGTATAAAATTATTGTGTCCTGGGATGAATAATGAGGATAATTTAGTTGATATCCTTAAAGCCATTTTTTTATTATAGTCCAGGGACTAAAAAATGCATTAAGCCGTGATGACATGGTAGTGACGTGGCAGCGTGACAAGGCAAAGTTAACGTCTCAGGTAACGTTGGTTAAGTCAGGGACTAAAAGTGTATAAAAAAATTTTGTTCAGGGATGAATAGTGAGCACATTTTAGTTGATATCCTTAAAGCCATTTTTTTTATTAGTTTAAGGACTAAAAAATGTATTAAGCCTGTGTTGCAATTATGCAAACTGGTCCATAGACTTGAGACATCATGGTAGTCTTATATTTGATTGGTTACGCCTTGGTGCTGTTTGGATTCTAAAGGAATTGTTAACAAACTGTCACTGGGCATGGCCTTGTCACATATGAAGGCTTATGAATGTCAATAAAGAATTTGTCACTTATCATACAGATAAGAGGATGTCCAATGCATTCCAATAATTTCATGACTCTAGAAATCCTTGGCCAAGATGAAGTGAAAATCAAAAGGTGCGTTGATTTCACCTATCAAGTCATAAATTTGGAATGGAAACATGGTTATTGAATAGTTAGGATTCGACATAAAACCATACCCTAAATTCAATCGGAACATTGACTGATGAAAGGATTTTACTGCATGGTAATTGCAATTGAAAAGGTCCGCGTTTTTTCATCATTAGCTAGGTATTCATGGCATGTTGCTAGACGTTAACCATGATATGTAAGGATTTTAGAATTAATTTGATTAATTCTAAAACTATTAATTAAAGAGTTTAATAAAGAAACCCATGAAATGTGTTTGAATTAAACCAATAAGTTGGGCCCTAAAGTAGCCCAATAGAGTTGGGTCCTACATCTAGTCTAATGGTAGACCTAAGGGGTCACACACTTGGATCGAGCCCAGTTCACAACGAGCCCAGTTCACAATTAAAGGAGAGAACTAGCCCAATATGATTTGGGTTCGGCCCTAAAACGTTTAGGGTTTTGTCATGGCATGATTAGGGTTTTGTGCTCTATAAATATGCCACTTATAAACATGGAAAAGTAGAAGAAAATTTTTGTTCTCTCAAAACGTCCAAGGTTGCTAGCACAACTTGGGATATCATGGAAATGGTCGATTGTGTGGACTGACTTAGAGGAGTTCGCGTTTGCGTCTCTACGGATCGAAAACAGACGGGATCAAAGGCTACACGGTTGCAATTTCCCAACACTACAACTCCTCCTTTGCCTATCCCTAGCCACATTATACCTTTGGGTATCCGGCTAGTCACCTACATTGGAGTCACCGTCACTCTCCTCCTCACTCTCCTCTTGATGAGCAGAATCCTGTTCATGAGGAGTTTCTAAGTCATTTTCAAGAATTCCACCTTGAACCTCAACATCTATTGACTTGAATTTTTCTTCTAAGTCTGGATGGTCATCAACATTAACCCCCTTTATCGTAGACCCTTCATCAAATGTCACATCCCTTGTAACAATGGTCCTCGGCCCTTCAATTTCTAGGTTCCATAGTTTATAACATTTTACACCAGTGGGATAACCTATAAACAGAAACTTCTTTGCCCTAGGTTCCAGTTTGCCTTCCTTCACATAAGCATAGGCCAAGCAACCAAATACTCTAAGGTGATCTAGGTTTGGTTTGTGACCTGTCCATTTTTCATAGGGTGTTTTAAACTCAATAGCAGCAAGTGGGGATCTATTGATCACATGTGCTACAATTGACATTGCTTTCCCCCAAAATGACTTAGGCAAATTTGCATGGAATAGTATACATCTCACTCTTTCCAATAGAGTCCTATTCATCCTCTCAGCCAAACCATTTTTGTTTTGGACTTCCACGGATGGTTAAATGTCTCATTATCCCACTCTCATTGCACATTTGAGCAAATTTCTTATTGCAGAATTCTAAACCATTATCGGTCCTAATGGTTTTAATGGTTCTCCCCTTTTGGTTTTCTACCATAATCTTCCATGTCTTAAAGCCCTCAAATGTATGATGCTTTGACTTTAAGACATACCCATACCATCCTTGAATCATCATCAGTGATAGAAAGGAAAATATCTAGAGCCTCCATGAGTTAGGGTTTGAGATGGTCCCCAAAGATCTGAGTGTATGCAATCTAATGGTGCCTTCAAGGAGTGAATAGCCTTCCTACTAAATTTGACTTTGGCAGCTTTGCCATATATGCAGGACTCACATTTATCGAGTCCTGCAACCTGACCTTGACCTAGGATGCCTTGTTTTGCTAGCTCTTTTAGCCCTTATTCACTAAGGTGTGACATTCTTAGATGCCACAATCTAGCCTGCATGTGAGCTTTGTTTCCCACCACTATAGCTTCCCCACTTAAAGTGGTGGTTTGCAGAATGTATATACCATTGTACAACATGGCTCTCATGAATACCAAGGACCCTCTAGAAACTCTCAAGACTCCACCATCACCCTTAAAGTTATAGCCATTCCTGTCTGGTTCACCAAGAGATTAAATTTCTCTTTAATTCTGGAACGTGCTTAACTGCTGACAGTGTTCTACATAAGCCATCATGCATCTTAAGTCTTATATCACCTATCCCTAGCACCTTACATTCATGGTCATTTCCTAGTAGGACTTTTCCTCCATTGATTTCTTGATAGTTTAGGAAACAATGCCTCTTTGGTGTCATGTGGTATGAACAACCAGAATCCATTATCCATACCTCATTTTCAGCCTTCTCTGAAACCACAAGAGCATCAACACTATCATATCCGAACTCACATATACTAACTCCACCATCAGAATTACATCTATCTTGAAAATCCTTTTTCTTCTTAGGACAATTTTTCTTAATGTGACCCTTCTCGTGACAATAATAACATTTAATTGATTTCTTTCCAAGTCTAGACCTAGATCTTAGCCTACCCCTTCCCCTAGGGTCTCTTCTATCTGAATTTTACAGTAAGGACATCTCCCGAAGAGTTTTTCCCTTCTACCTTGTTCTACAATTCTTTAGAATTAAGGGCCCCTATTACATCATCTAATGATAGGGTGTCTTTGTAGAAGAAGTATTCTCTATATTTTCTTATTCTGCAAGTTGTTGTGTTAATTTAGCTAATAATTGTATGTATTGTGGCGGTGTAGTTAGGAGGTTATCTTGTTGAGTATAAATATAAACTCAGCATAGCTTTTGTAATACTTTTTTGATTCAATTTGAGTTTATTTAGTGAATTATGAGAGTTTCTTCTCTCTCGATTGTGCCCTAGCCTACCATTCTTGTTTGCCCTAGCATATTGTTTCATGGTATCAAAGCCACTGACGCAAGTCATGAATTTGAATCCTGATCTTAGTGCCACCTCTTCTCTTCCACCTAGCTCATCCTCTTCTTTATCATCTGCATCGCAGTTGGATTTTGCTGTGGTTGCAAAGGCATTTAGTTTTATTCCAATAAAATTGGATTCCAACAATTATATCTTTTGGAAGGGGCAAGTTCTAGCTACGATCAGAGCTTTTGATTTACTATCGTTCCTTAACAAGATTCCACCTCCACCGAAGTACATAGCAAATCCTAATAATAGAGAATCTAGAGCTCAGACAGTAAACTTGGAGTACCTTAATTGGCTGCGATCGGACTAGTTGCTTCTAGGCTGACTCTTTTTGACAATTGACAAAGAGGTCAGGTGATTCATTGTGAATCATTTGCCAAGGTATGGTCTTCACTTGAAAGTTTATATTCACGACAAACAATTGCTAAATCCTTTCAACTAAAGCAGCAACTAAGATCAATTAAGAAGGATTCTTTGTTTATTAATGACTATATTCTTAAGCTCAAAACGATTGGACATTCTCTAGCCGCAATAGGTCAGCCTTTGGATGATAGGTGAGCCTTTGGATGATTATATTCTTAAGCTCAAAACAATTGGACATTCTCTAGCCGGAATAGGTGAGCCTTTTGCAATCCTTAACGGATTAGGCATAGTTCTGAAAGGCGCGAGGCGCAAAGGGTCCTGGAGCCTGAGGCGCGAGGCGCAAAGGGTCCTGGAGCCTGAGGCGCGAGGCGCACGAGGCGAGGCGCGCCTTTGCGAAGCGAGGCGCACCTTTTAGAAAAAAAACTAAAAATCTTGTAAAATCATAAAAAACTATCAAATTATCAATAATAACACATGCATATCATTAATGTTTCATTATCTTCAAATTCTAAACTAACAACATCAAAGTTAATTCATTCATCATACAATTTCTAAACTAGAAACATCATCAAAGTTCAAACTTAAAGTCTCAAACTCAAACAAGTACCAACCATCGTGCAAAGTTCTAAACAAACATATAAACACTACAAGTCCACAATCAATAAAGAAGTTTTAATCATCATCATCATCATACCCTTCACCAAATTGAAAATCATCATCTTACGGTGCCATATTTTGCTCATCCCTGATTCCCTGTTATTTTTCTTCTTTTGCATGTACTCTCCAATCTCTTGTTTTGTTGATGGAGGACATTTTGGAATAGCTTTAGTATTCTCCACAATCAATAAACACTACAAGTCCACAATCAAGAAAATGCTTTCATTTTGAAAAATGCTATTTTTCTAGGTCTGGAAGATTAGCGCATTTTTTCTAAGTCTGGAAGATTAGGGCATTATAAGGAGACATATAAAAAAATGTTTTCATTTTGAAAAACTAACTCCCGGTATTTTGATAGTTAATATTCATTGTTGTTAAAATGATTTTTAATGAATTTTTCAAGAAATAGTATGTATGTATTTTGGGGGTGGTAAAATCGCTAAATCCTGAATTTGTACTAAAATCAAAATTCTATTTTCTTATTGTTATGGATTTTGATTTTTTAGATATTTTTATTGAATCCAAATGGGGGGTACTTTCTTATTTACATTTATGTATTAAAGTAAATGGAAGGTAAAATATAAATAAAAGAAAATGTGGACATTTACTTAAACTAAAGAAATGTAAATAAGTAGTGATGTATACATGCTGAAACTGAGAAGAGGGGATGCTGGAGAGGAGAGAAAAAAGTGATGCAGGCAGGATGCAGGCGCAATTTTCATGAGGCGCGCCTAGGCGCGCCTCAGCGCCTCACCTTACAAGGCGGCGCGCCTTGCAGAAACCGCCTCGCCTCAGCCCAGGCGAGGCGCCAAACTGGCGCCTTAAGGCGCCTTGCGCCTAGGCGCGCCTTTAATAACTATGGGATTAGGTCATGATTATGAAACAATGGTGAACCTAATTAATTACCAAATGGATGAAATAGATCTTGAGAAAGTGCAGTACTTGTTGTTAATGCACAAACAAAGACTAGCCTCTAAGAATTTACCACAATCGACAATTAATTTTGATTCATTTACACTTTCATCTATGCAAGTCAATATGACTACATATATAGAAAGAGGTGCTAGTAATTTTGTGAACAATAGAGATGGTTTGGGTCAAAGAGGAGGTGGTTATATGAATAGAGGTGGAAGAGGATGAGGCAAATAGTCTGGTAGGCGGATTTATTGCCAATTGTGTGGCAAGCCAATTACAGTCTCTACCATGTTACCATGTTTTAGGATGTCTACAAAGGGCTCATATGATCTAGGTAAGGAATGAAGCAAGACCAATGCCTTGTCTTTATCTTCATATTTTACCTCTATGTTTTCAAGATCTAAGCAAAGGTTGTTAAACTCATCTATATGATCTTGAAGCTTTTGGCCATCATTCATTTTGAAAGTGAAAAATCTTGCCTTTATGTATAAGCGACTAGATAGTGACTTTGTCATGTACAGGCTCTCCAACTTGAGCCAAATCTCCGTAGCCGTCTTCATTTTGGAAACCCTCAACACCTTGTCGCCAAGACTAAGGATCAACGTGTTGCAGGCCTTCTTTAGGATCTCCTTCTTCTGTTCTAGTGTATATGTCTTAGGCATCTTGGCTTCTCCCTCTAATGCTTCCTCAAGGCCAAGATTGTCAAGGAGGGCACGCATCTTCATCTTCCATAGGGCAAAGTCATTTTGCCCGTCAAACTTCTCAATGTCATGTCTTGAGGTGGATGAAGATGACGCCATAGTTTTGAATTGAGTCGTGTCTCTTTACCTTGAGTAAATTCTTGACTTCTTGAATGTGGAGAACAAGGCTCTAATACCAAATTGTTGAACAAACTCACGTCACACACTCGCACTCAACCCTCAAGAAAGACACTTAACACTCACGGTAAAGACAGAACAAGAATAAGAACAAAATACAACAACAACACACACAAGGGACATCAAATTTATCCTGGTTTGAATCACCTTTGAACTGGTGAATCCTACATCCAAACTGATCACAGGGCTTATGGCTTTCACTATCTTGAAACAATAGGAACGATACAATGCATTGCACTCACAGCTCTATGACCAAGCTATCCTCACTGAGATTACAAAGACTAAGGCTTTTCTCTCTAGCAATACACAATCACAAGATATAATGAAAAACCCGACCCTCTATTTATAGACCATAGAGGTGAGAGTTACAAGGAGAAAATACCTAACTAACCAGTAGTTACCTTATTTGGTAGTTACCGTTACAAACACCTAACTACCCTTAGATAACGATCTTCAACGGCTTATTCTCTCTTGTCCTTTATATTCTTCCGAGCCATAAGACTAATCTTAGGCAAACTCTAACAAGAGTGAAAAGATCCTTGGAGCTGGCAGCAAATGAAATGCTGTAGATTTGCAGAGTTCTAGAAAGTGTCATCCACCCCATTGAAACTAGGACTCAAAGATGTATCTATACTAGAGAATGGAAGTTGGCGGTTTGTTGTGAAGAGAATAGAGAAGGTAAGCATTTGGTAATGGCAAGAGACCAGGTTGGAGAGATGTACTTTGTTTATACTGCCCAAGCTAGGATTGGAGGTTTGAGAGAATTTGCCTTCAATCCCAAAATCCTCATCACTTGTGGAGCTGGAAACAAACAAGGTAATGCCACCTATTTGGAAGTAGCAAAGGTGACTTCTTGGTCAAAGCTAAAACTGAAGGTTATATATGGGGGGTGAGTTAGATTTGATGGCATTCATTACAGCACAAACCCATCTCCTCTCAGCTGTGAGACCAACCCAGCAAGCATCCCCCTGTTGCTTCTTGTTGATTAATCCTCCCCTGCTTCCTTCATTTCTGATTTGTCTCATTGTTATTGAATTGTGTTATTGTCATTTTAAAAGCTCAGTTCTCGGCTGGTAGTGGTCTTTTGATATTGGTTTGTGGGTTTAATAGGTACTGAAACAGGAATTGTTTCACTTTGGTCAGGTTGTGATATATGTATATATGTGTACGTGCGCGTAGTGCATTAGTTTGTTTGTGACATATTTGTGTATGTGTGAAAAAAGCTTGGACTTTGGGGGAATTACATACATATATACTAAATATATACATATATCATCCTCAAGGATTCGAAATGTTGCGTTGGACTACAATAATTATAAGTAGCAGTAGAGTTTCAATGGAGCAGGGTGTTTGTGAAGTAGCAGTAGAAGTGTTCCATGTAACAGTGGAGTTCAAGTGTTCTTTTGCTTTATTCCAATTTTTATCCCAGCCAATTTTTCAGGCCTGAGCGTCAGGAGAAGATGAAATGAGGGAGATGATGAAAAGATAAACTCAGCATTAATCTATAAAATGAGTTGTTCTGTGCTTTATATCAGGGGCAAAAATATCCAGACGGTGCAAACTTTTAATCCCACCCAAGTGGGATTATTTTATACTTGGGGGGAAGGTGGGACAAATTTATCCCACTTTGGCGGGATAAATATGTCAAAGTCCTTATGCTTGTCTCGAACAAGATAGGTTTAAATCCTTATGCTTGTCTTGAACAAGATAGGTTTACGGTCCAAACGAATTGAATAGATTCGATTTTGAATTTCTACTATGTTGAATTAAGAGATAGGGAGTCCAGTGGGCCGAGAATGGTGCAAGATAAGGATCCAAAATCTTAAGGAAGTTAGAAGTTAGAGATAAAGGATAATTCAGTTTAAATTATATTCCTAAAATTTAGAGATAGCTAGTTTGTATTTTAAATAAACTTCGATATCTTGTAAATAGAGTAGACTTCTATAGGAGGTAGATGTCTTGTACTCATATGCATAGTTGTTAAATCGAGATTCGAATCGAGAATCGAAATTCTTATTTTATGAATCATGAATCGAGAATCGAATCGAATCGTAAGATTCGGTACACATTCTCAATTTCAACTATAAATAATATATATCCATAGAAAATAAATAATGTACCCACCATGATCAATTCTTTTAAATATAAATAGATAAATAAACTTCTAAATATATTTGCTAAGTTTAAAATTATACCAAAAGGCAAAAGTATATTCATGTTGGCTTTAAATTCAAATTACACCAAACCAAACCACTTTCAAAATAACAAGTTAGAAAAAAAAAAAAAAAAACCTACAATTATAAGGTTACTAATAAACTCCATTGTCCATAATCTTCACTAGTTATCAATAATCTTCATCTTCAAGTTCAAGAGCATCACCATCTTCATCATTTTCATCATCTTCTTTGTTTTCAAAGATAGCCAAATAGAACAAATATTTGATTAAAGCGCACATGCAGACAAAGTCGCACAAATTGGACGAATCGTGCTATTCATGCGATTCACGGTCGATTCGTCCGATTCATAGTTGATTTTAAGGGATTTTCGATTCACCCTATAAATTCAACTCGACTTCTATATGAATCGAGCCAAATCGTACGATTCGAATCGTGAATCGTACAATTCTAAGGGATTTTAGATTCACCCTATAGATTCGACTCGATTTCTATATGAATCAAGTCGAATCGTATGATTCGAATCGTGAATCGTAAGATTCTAACAATGCTCATATGTATATACGTACATCCTATGCACGAATGAAGTAGAAGAGAATTTCCTTTCTCCTAAATATTTTTTACATGGTATTAGAGCAAGATTTTTTTTCCTATTATCAAACCCTAAGGGATTAGCCGCAGCATAATCCAACCTCCTTTTACCCGTATCTGCCAATCTTGCTGTGATTCACAATGATAGGCAGAAGCAGTCAACCCTCCGAGATCATTCCCCTACCAAACAGCAACCCTGGAACCATTGACAACAACATGTTCACCATTATAGGGCACAAACTAAATGGTCAGAACTATTTGCAATGATCACAATCAGTGTTGATGTTTATATGCGACAAGGGAAAAGATAATTACTTAACAGGAGCCACAACCAAACCGAGAGAAGCAAAACCAGGATTCAAAGCATGGAAGTCCAAAAATAATATGGTGATATCTTGGCTCATCAACTCTATGACAAATGAAATAGGTGAAAATTTTCTTCTTTATGACTCCGCACAAGAGATTTGGATGGCTGCTAGGGAAGTCTACTCACATATTGAGAATACCTCTGAATTATTTGAGATAGAGAGCATACTTGATGATCTAAAGTAAGGAGATTTTCATGTTACACAATATTTTAAGTCCCTAAACAAGTATTGACTTCAATTGGATAAGTATGACACTATCCAATGGAGGTGTACAGATGATTCAGCAAGGTATAAGCAGATTGTGGAAAAGAAGAGACTATACAAGTTTCACATAGGTTTGAACAAAAACCTAGATGGAGTAAGAGGGAGAATCCTTGGTACAAAGCCTCTGCCAAGTCTTAGAGAAGCATTTCCAGAAGTTCGAAGGGAGGAAAGCTGGATGAAAGTCATGTTGAAGCCTACAAACCCGACCTTGGAGCAATAAGCTTTAATCACCTGGGGAAGCCATCAAACTTCAGCTAAACTAAAGAAGGGGCATCTTGGTGTGACCACTGTCCCAAGACATGCCACACTAAGGACACTTGCTAGGAAATCCATGGGAAGCCACCTGATTGGAAGTCCGCCCATGAAAGGAAGAGTAGAGGTACCTTACTCTCCACAGAGGAAACCACAACAGCCCCATCACCCAACCTATTTAGCAAAGAACAAATGGAATGGCTTCAAAATATGTTTGGCAAGACACAAATTTCTCAGTCTCCTACATTGGCATCCGGTTCTATAGCCCATAAAGGTAACAACTTCCATGCCTTGACTGCTAAGAGTAATTTTTCTGTTGTATGGGTTGTTGATTTAGGGGCTTCAAATCATATGACTAGAGATACTAATCTACTAACTAGATTTCAACCATGCAAGCAAGATTGGATAGTAAGAATTCATGATGGCTCACTATCAAAGGTGGTTGGAATAGGTTTATTGACTATATCTACAAACCTTACCTTAAATTTTGTACTCTTGGTGCCAAATCTAGACTGCAACCTATTATCAGTTAGTAAGTTGCTTGTTGAACATGATTGTGTGGTTAAATTCTCACAAAATTAGTGTGAATTTCAGGATCGGATTTTGGGGAAGACGATTGGCAGTACTGAGACATGTTCGAGACTCTACATCCTTTAAGGGACTACTTCCAGCAATAAGCTTGCTCATTTCAACAATGGTTCCCCTATTAAACTCTCTGTTTGTCTCTCTAATTTTCATTTTAACAATAATAGTGCAATTATGTTATGGCACTATAGACTAGGACATCCTCATTTTGTTTACCTCCGAAAATTGTTTCCCTCATTATATGAGAATCAAGACCCACATATGTTGCAATGTGAAATCTATCAATTCTCTAAAGATGTTCAAAACACTTATCATAGTCAGACCTATACTCCATCTTACCCTTTTTCTTTGATTCATAGTGATGTGTGGGGGCCTTCGAGGATTAAAAACATTACAAGGGCTCGTTGTTCATATCCTTTATTGATGAACATACTAGCTTCACTTGGGTGTTTCTTATGAAAGATAAATCTGAAGTTGGTCCTATTTTCCAAACCTTTCTTTCAATGGTACAACATCAATTTAATGCCAAAATTCAGATCCTAGGGACTGATGATGGCAAAGAATACTTCAATTATATTCTTTGCCATTATCTCTCCCAACAAAGTATTATACATCAAAGTTCATGTGTTGATACCCCTCAACAAAATGGGGTTACTGATCGGAAGAACCGACACCTATTAGAAGTGGCAAGATCCTTATTGTTTTCTACTAATGTTCCTGTAGAAATAGAAGTAGTTTTGGATATAGAATATTCTTTGTATTTTTAGAAGCTATGTATATTCTGTGTATATTCCTCTTTCCTCTTGTGTTATTCTCTTCCTCTATAAGGAGAAAAGAGAATCAACATATTATGATATATAAGAAATAGAGAAGTACCTAGTTTATATGGTACCAAAGCAGGAATTAAGGATTAAATCACAGTCGTCCACTGTGAAACCCTAACTTCTCCTATTCCTCTGCTATACCCAACATCTGCCGCCACCCTTACACCGGTTGCCAGTCATCGCTCAATCCTCAGGCCACCGCCGCCGCCCTTACACTGACCGCCGCCTCTGTGATCCGACATCCCTATCACTGCCGCCACCACGGTCGCCGATGTTCACCAGTGGGATTCCCAACTTTGGAACGGTCGCGGCCTCCTAGCCCCTTGCGAAGGTCGGCCTCCATTCGCCGGACCTGTTGCTGCTCTTGTTGCCTCAGCATCGCGAATCAAAAGCTGCCTCTGTCCGTGCATCAGATCCGCTCCCATCCACCGTTCAGCACCATCCCTGGTCACCGTTCGTGAGCCGCCCCTGGTCGCGCATCAGAGTCGCTTCCATCCTCTGAAGCACCTAGATCCAAGCGCCCAGACAAGTGGTGAACCCGATGTGAATCACTACTGGTGCGCCCAGATACGTGGGTCACTTCTGGTGCGCCCAGATCTGTGAGTCACTACTAGGACCAGATCCGTGGGTTACTGGTGTGTCCAGATCTGATTGTTCTGTTGCCACCACGCAGTGCAATATCCTGATCTAATTGTTCATCCACCATGACCGATTCTAAATCTTCAGTCACTCTGACCCAACAATCCCAGTCCTCTCAAGACCAATTTTGAGTTTCCCGAATCTCCTCCGACTCACATCCGGTACAAATTACGACCATTCATCTCAATGGTACCAATTTCCTATGTTGGTCGCAATTTGTTCGTAAGTACATTCGAGGTCAGGGAAAGATTGGTTATTTAACTGGCGCCACATTAGCCCCAGACAGTAAAGACCCACTGTATGACATGTGGGATGCTGAGAATTCAATGGTGATGAAGTGGCTTGTAAACTCCATGGAGGAAGAGAAAAGTTTGAATTATATGTGTTTCTCTACAGCAAAGGAACTATAGGATGAAGTCACTGCCATGTATTCCGATTTGGGGAATCAATCGCAAATCTACGAGCTCAACTTGAAGCTTGGTGAGATTCGACAAGGTAGTGATATTATCACCATATACTTTAATTCTTTAAAGCGTATATGGCAGGACTTGGATCTCTTCAACACATATGAGTGGAAAAACACAGACGATTGCAAACATTATCAGAAAATGGTCGATGTTAATCGGGTATTTAAGTTTCTCACTAGACTCAATGTTGAGTATGATGAAGTTCGTGGAAGGATCGTTGGTAGAAATCCACTCCCGTCTCTAAGTGAAGCTTTTTCTGAAGTTTGGCGTGAAGAAAGCCGAAAACTGATTATGTTGGGCAAGAAGAAGAGTGGTGAAAGTGGGCTATCTGAAAATATGGCGCTTGTGACTGCTAATGCTAATGCTGGTGGACGGCATATTGTGGGTCAACGAAAGGAGGAAGAAAAGCCTCATGTTTGGTGTGATCATTGCAATAAACCACGCCATACTCGGGAGACCTGTTGAGTACTTCATGGCAAACCAACTAATTGGAAGCCTAGATCAAAGCGATCCCAACCTACTGGTCTGATAATGTTTGCTAAAGCCTAATCTGCGACTGCTAAAGCCTAATCTGTCCCCTACTACACCCAATTGTTCATTGGCCTATTTAAGTAGAAATTCCTTTGCCTTGTCTAGTTCATTTCAATCTGTTCCATGGATCATTGATCTAAGAGCATCTGATCATATGACTGGTTTATCGCATCTATTCAACTCATATATTCCTTGTGCTAGTAATGAAAAAATAAGAATAGCCGATGGTAGTCTTTCACCTATTGCAGGTAAAGGTCTTGTTAAACTCTCGGATAGTATTGATCTTCAATCAGTACTCCATGTTCCTAAACTTGCCTGCAATCTTCTATCTGTTAGTAAACTCTCCAAAGACTCTAACTATCGTGTTATCTTTTTTAAGGAGAAGAGGGCATCTCCTGGCTAACGCAACTATTTAACGCCATCCTTAAATCAAAAAAGATGCCAGATGAGTGGAGGAAGAGTACTTTGGTTCTTATATACAAGAACAAAGGAGATGTTCAAAACTGTGAAAATTATGGAGGAATTAAGTTAATGAGTCATACCATGAAACTCTGGGAGAGAGTAATAGAGCAGAGGCTCAGAAAGAAAACAAAGGTGTCAGAAAATCAGTTTGGTTTCATGCCTGGTAGGTCAACAATGGAAGCTATATATTTACTGAGGCGTCTAATGGAAAGGTATCTAGATCATCAAAAGGACCTACATATGGTGTTTATAGATCTAGAAAAGGCCTATGATAAGGTCCCTAGAGAAGTATTATGGAGGGTTTTAGAGAAGAAATGAGTCAAAATAGCCTATATACAAGCCCTTAAGGACATGTATCATGGTGTAGAGACGAGTCAGAACATGCAGAGGGGATACTGAACCATTTACAACTACAATAGGACTGCATCAAGGTTCTGCACTAAGTCCATAATTATTTGCCCTAGTAATGGATGAACTCACTAAAGATATTCAGACAGATGTGCCATGGTGTATGCTATTTGCAGACGACATAGTGTTGGTGGATGAAACAAAAGAAGGAGTGAACACTAAGCTTGAGTTGCGGAGAAACAATTTAGAATCTAAGGGATTTAAATTAAGTAGAAAGAAAACAGAATATATAGAATGCAAATTTAGTAAAAATGCAAGAGTGGATGATGTTAAAATTAGAAGACCAAATCTTACAAATAAAAGACCATTTTCGATATTTGGGATCAGTGATTCAAAAAGATGGAGAAATTCACGAGGATGTCGCACATAGAATTAAGGCAGGTTGGCTAAAATGGAGAAATGCATCGGGAGTGTTATGTGATGGTAAAATCCCATTAAAATTGAAAGGAAAATTTTATAGGACAGCTATAAGACCAGTCTTGCTGTATGGTTCAGAATGTTGGACAGTCAAATACCAGCATAAGCAAAAGACGAGTGTAGCGGAGATGAGGATGTTAAGATGGATGTGCGGACATACAAGAAAGGATAAAATTAGAAATGAAGTTATTCGTAATAAGGTAGGAGTAGTGCCAATTGAGGAGAAGATGAGAGAGACTAGACTAAGATGGTTTGGTCATGTGAGAAGGAGACTAAGAGATGCTCCTGTGAGGAGAGTTGATGAAATGGAACAATTAGTCACAAAAAGAGGTAGAGGTAGACCCAAGAAGACTTTGGGAGAGACATTAAAATTTGATATGAAATATATGGATCTAAATGAGGATATGACAAAAGACAGAAATACATGGAAGTCTAGAATTCATGTAGCCGACCCCACATAGTGGGATAAAGGCTGGATATGTTGTTTGTTGTATTGCATTTTTCAGGCCCAGAACTCAGGGAAGACGATTGACAGTGCTAGAGAAATAAACGGACTCTACTATTTGAATGGGGATGTCTTGTGCAATAAAAAAGCTCACGAGCTGAATGGTACTAGTTCTACTTCTGTTTCTAATCAAATAATGCAATGGCATCTTAGGCTAGGCCATCCCAGTTTTTCTTACTTGAAATATTTACTTCCTATGTTGTTTAAAGGAGTGGATCCTTCTATGTTTAAATGCGAGAGTTATCATTTATCCAAAGATCATTGTGTTAAATTTCATCCAAAACCCTATTGTCCTTCAAAACCATTCTATTTAATACATAGTGATGTTTGCGGCCCTTCTAAGGTCTCTACTTTGTCTGGCAAAAAATGGTTTGTTACTTTTATTGATGATCATACTCGAGTTTGTTGGATTTACTTACTTGCAAAAAAATCAAATGTGTCTAGAACTTTCAAGGATTTTTTCCATATGATTGAAGCTCAAATTAACACAAAAATATGTATTTTTCGATCTGATAATGGAACTGAATATTTTAATAAATCTTTGAGGGTTTTTTTAAAAGAAAAAGAAAAAAAAAATACAATCTAAGCTTCAATCATATGGAAAAAATATTCAGTTCCATCATGTTTTCTATGAATGTCCCTAAATATCTCTAGGGTGATGCAATTTTAACTACTTCCTATCTCATCAATCGTATGCCCACTTAGTGTTCTACAATTTCAAACTCCCTTACACTCTTTAAAACAACTCTTTCCTCTATGTCGTATATATTCTGAGTTACCCTTAAAAGTTTTTGAATGCACTTGCTTCGTTTATGTTCCTCAAATATTTCATTCCAAATTGGGTCCCACAGCTGAAAAATATGTCTTTCTGGGCTATGCACCAAATAAGAAAGGGTACAAATGCTTTAATCCTGTCACCAAAAAAACTTATATCAGTATGGATGTGTCTTTTCTCGAAATTCAACCCGACTTTACCACAAATCATCTTCAGGGGGAGCATATTGAGAAAGAAGATAATTTTTTGAATTCTAATGTTGAGAAGGATAATTCTTTAAAACTCTATGACCCTCGTCCTACCATGATTGGTACTCCCATCCACTCTGATAAACAAATCAAGGATCTAAATGTTCCAAACGTTGTGGAACAGGGGGTGTGTGGTTCACAGGTGCCTAGCATGATGTGATTAGAACCAGGGAGAGAATTACCACAAACAGATCAAAATATTTCAAAACCGGAGCTTCAGTTTTATACAAGAAAGCAAACCCTGAAAAATACTCCAAATATTCCTCTAACAATTGAATAATCGACGTCTCCGAATGATGGGCCTTCTAACAATATTTCTTCTTCTCATGGTAACTCTAAACTCACTCCCTCAGATTATTCTTCATTTGACGTGTCCGATCTTGATATCCCTATTGCTACTAGGAAAGGAGTGAGATCTTGTACCAAACACCCAATTGCCAAATACCTATCATACCAAAAATTGTCTAATTATCATAAGCCCTTTCTTTCAAATATTTCTAACCTGCATGTCCCAAGAACAATTCAAGATGCCCTTGGTGACCCAGATTGGAAGTTAGCAGTCCAGGAGAAAATGAGTGCTTTTAGAAAGAATGGAATTTGGGAGATTGTGAACAAACCAGAAGGCAAAACAACGGTAGACTGTAAGTGGGTATTTACTATAAAATGTAAGGCAGATGGGAGCATAGAAAAACACAAAGCAAGGCTGGTTGCTAAGGGATTCACCCAAACATACAGCATCAACTATCAAGAAACATTAGCTCCAGTAGCTAAAATAAACTCAATTCGAGTTCTCCTCTCCCTTACAGTGAATTTCGATTAGCCACTTCACCAATTTGATGTAAAGAATGCCTTCCTAAATGGTGATTTAGAATAAGAAGTGTTTATGGATCTCCCACCAGGATTTGAGAAAAGGCTTGGTACAAACAAGGTATGTCGTTTAAAAAAATCCTTGTATGGTCTAAAACAGTCTCCAAGAGCATGGTTTGAAAGATTTGGAAAGGCGGTGAAAAGCTATGGCTATATTCAGAGTCAAGTAGATCACACACTGTTCTTCAAACATGCTAGTGACGGTAAGAAAGCAATCTTAATTGTCTATATGGATGATATAATAATGATTGGTGATAACAAGGGAGAGATTGAAGAGCTTAAGAGGAGATTAGCTCATGAGTTCGAGATCAAGGACTTGGGTCCTCTAAAGTATTTTCTTGGGATGGAGTTTGCAAGATCTAAGGAGGGGATCTTTGTTAACCAATGTAAGTATATTCTGGACTTACTCAATGAAACAAAAATGCTTGGGTGTAAGGTTGCTGAAACTCTCATTGAATCCAACTTAAAACTTCAACCTATTGAGGCCAAGAATATGGTAGAAAGGAAGAAATATCAAAGGCTTGTGGGTAGACTTATCTATCTATCCATACTCGACCAGACATAGCCTTTGTTGTAAGTGTTCTAAGTCAATTTATGCACTCACCTGGTTCACAACATTTTGAAACCACCTACAGAATTCTACGATACTTAAAGGGAACCCCTGAGAAGGGTCTACTTTTTAAAAAATGTGGACACCTTCATATAGAGGCTTATACAGATGCAGACTGGGCAGGCAATGTAACTAACAGAAGATCTACATCAGGGTACTGCACCTTTGTGGGAGGCAATCTTGTTACTTGGAGTAAGAAATAAAATGTGGTGGCTAGAAGCAGTGTTGAACCTGAATTTCGTGCAGTTGCCCATGGTATTTGTGAGGTCATGTGGATAAAGAGGCTTCTATCAGACTTGAGGGTCTCCACTTCCCTACTAGCTAAAGTTTACTGTGATAATAAAGTTGCAATATCTATTGTTCATAATCCAGTTCTCCATGACAGGACAAAGCATGTAGAGATGGATAAACAATTTATCAAGGAAAAAATTGATAATAGAGTAATTTGTATGCCCTACATTCCAACAGTTGACCAAGTGGCTTATATTCTTACAAAAGGATTACACAAAATTCAGTTTGAAAAACTTGTGAGCAAGCTTGCCATGGAAGATATCTTCAAGCCATCTTGAGGGGGAGTGTAGAAATAGAAGTAGTTTTGGATATAGAATATTCTTTGTATTTTTAGAAGCTATGTATATTTTGTGTATATTCCTCTTTCCTTTTGTATTATTCTCTTCCTCTATAAAGAGAAAAGAGAATCAACATATTATGATATATAAGAAATAAAGAAGTACCTAGTTTATAGTTCCCAAACATTTTTGGGGTGAGGCTATCCTTATGGCCACATACCTTATAAATAGAATACCCTCAAGCATCCTAAAACATCAAACTCCTAGTCAACTTCTCCTAACGTCCTTTCCTCACACTCAGATTCTTTCACAAATTCCTCTAAAAATTTTTGGTGGTTGTGCATTTGTTCATGTTCACAACCACCTTAGAAGAAAGCTTGATCCTAAGTCCATCAAAAAGGTTACAAATGCAACTCTCCCAAGCTTCAGAAATTCTTCACCTCTATGGATGTAATCTTTTCTAAACATCATCCATATTATCCCAAATCTAATATTCAAGGAGAGACTGCTCAAAACAATCAAAATAACACTTCAGAATACCGGTTTTGGGATATTCTATCTCTCCCTACTGATAACCAACTCCTTGCCATTAACTAGTAGCCTGAGGAATCAAATTCCAATTCCAAAATCATCCATTCTCCTCCTCCTACCAAGGAATTTCATGTTTATTCTCGGAGACAGTCTAAACATAAGGAAAGTGAGGACCAAACATACCCTAGGACTAATCAAGAAGCTGACCCAAATTTAGATCCAGTGATAATAAGGGGAAGGAATACAGCTACTGCTAAGGATTCTAATACTACTTCTATTGATGATGAGGATTTGCATTGGTCCATTACCTTAAGAAAGGCGAGTAAGATCATGCACACATCCTATACAGAACTATATCTCATACAAGGGTCTCTCACCCAAATTCAGCACATTTGTTTTAAATGTGGATAAAGTGCAGATTCCCAACACTATTCAAGAGGCTTTCCAACATCCTAAATGGAGGGAGGTTGTCCTTGAGGAAATCAAAGCTTTGGAAAAAAAAATGATAATGGGATATCACTGGTTTACCTCCCGAAAAGAATCATATGGACTGCAAATGGGTTTTTACAATAAAATACAGGGAGAATTAAAGGATTGACAGGTTTAAAGCCAGACTAGTAGCAAAGGGATTCACCCAATCCTATGGTATCGATTACCAAGAAACATTTGCCCATGTGACAAAGCTAAATACCATCAGAGTGTATCCCAAATCAAAAATCTCAAAGAAGTACTTGCAAAGGAATTTGAGATTAAAAATCTCAAAATTCTAAGATACTTCTTAGGCATGGAAGTTGCAAGGTCCAAAGAAGGGATTTCAGTCTCCCAAAGAAAGTATATCCTAGATCTCTTAAATGAGATAGGGATGTTGGGTTGCAAACCTATAGATACTCCAATGGAATCTACGACAAAATTAGACAATGGCAAAGAAAGCATGCCAGTTGACAAAGGGAGATATCAAAGGTTGGTGGAAAAACTCCTTTATTTGTCACATACTAGAACGGATATTGGCTTTTATGTGAGCATAAGTCAATTCATGAATGATCCCAAAGAAGAGCATTTGGAAGCAGTTTATTGAATCTTAAGGTACTTAAATATTAACTATAGGCAAGGGATTAATGTTCAGGAAAAAGATAGACTGAGGGATAAAAATCTATAGTGATGTTGATTGGGCCCGATCAATCCTAGATAGAAAATCAACCTCTGGATATTGTCCTTTTGTATGGAGAAATCTAGTTACTTGGCGCAACAAGAAACAATCTGTTGTCTCTAGAAGTAGTGCGCAGGCTGAGCTTAGAGCTATGGCTCAAGGATTTTGTTGAGGAATATGGCTAAGAAGGCTACTTCAAGAACTACAAATACCTATGACCGAGCCAGTACAAGTATTGTGTGATAACCAATCGGCTATTAATATTGCAAAAAATCCGATTCATCATGACCGAACAAAACATGTGGAGATTGACAGGCATTTCATCAAAGAGAAGATAGAAGGGGCATTCAAGTTAAGCTACACTCCCACTAACAGTCAAGTAGCTAACATTCTCACTAAGGCTCTACCAAGAAGAATATTTGATGAGTTAAGCTGCAAACTTGGCCTAAATAATATATTCAGCCCAACTTGAGGGGGAGTGTGGAATTAAGAGATCGGGAGGCGAACAGGCCGAGAATGGTGCAAGATAAGGATCCGAAATCTTAGGGAAGTTAGAGATAAAGGATAATTCAGTTTATGTAATTCAGTTTAAATTATATTCCTAAAATATAGAGATAGTTTGTATTTTAAATAAACTTAGATATCTTGTAAATAGAGTAGACTTCTATAGGAGGTAGATGTCTTGTACTCGTATGTATATACATACATCCCATGCACAAATGAAGTAGTAGAGAATTTCCTTTCTCCTAAATATTTTCTACATACTATTAGGTTGTTAAACCCTTATTATTGCAAATCCCGATAGCTTTCTTTAGGACTTCTAGAGGTTTGAGGGAAGGGATTCTCTTTTCCCTTTCATATTTATCTTAGTCAAACCATTTTTTGAGGTTTGAGGTTGTACCCTTCATACTTCCAACCTCAAAACCCTGGAGCCCTCACTCTTCTAAGCATGCTTGAATAGGGGTGTTTTTAGCAGGATCAGTGGTGCTTTCATGGGCCTAGCCATGCTTGCTATCACCCCTAGTGGAGTGGTCTAGTCCACATGATTTAGGTGGCTTTTCATGAAAAAAAAATAAAAAATTGACTCATCACCAGCTTTTCTTAATTGGTTTCAATGCAATCCTAGCATAGATGGTTATGGAGCCCAACAACAACAGCACCATCACTGTTTGTACTTATGGCCCGTCTGTCGTGAGGGCTTTTCAAACTTCCATTGGAAAGCCACATGGAAAACAAGCCTCCCAAACAGAGTTTCCTTCTTTGTGCAAGGAGCTGCTCTCAAAATCATATTTATTATTTATAATGTGACAAGGCATGAGCAGGTACTGTTTGATTGTTGCTACCTGTGTAGCAGAAGTAGTGAGTAAGTGGACCATGTAGCATTGCCAGGTTTCTTGGAAGGTTTGAAGTTTTATGTTTTCCAACTTGGGAATACAATGGAAATGTTAGCTCAATGGTGGAGTCAATGGGATCTTGGAGGAGCAGTTGCTAGCCCATGACAGAGAGGTCCATGGATGGCTATTCCTATGTCCATTTAGTTTATTTGATGAGAAAGAAACAGGAGAACTTTTGACACTGGAGATTTTAGTTTAGTCTTTTGTTTTTCATATTTGAAGAGCAACTTAATTTCTACTTTATATTCTGGCTGAGAATGGACACTCCTTTTTGTTTGTCCTCCATTGTATAGTTTCTCAAAGACATTGTGATTCTTAATTTAACAGAAAAACATAAGATTCACACCCCTCAACAGAACTCTTTTTGTACATCAATTTACCATCATTGATATTATGCATTGCCAGCAAAATATGCATCCTTCAGATTGAACTTTTGCAGGACAATTCATGCTACAGTAACTTGTTTGCAAAACACAACACCTATGTGCATATACCAAGAACATACCTGATACATAGTAGTAAACTCATAAATAAACTACTTTTAAAGTCACATTTTCAGAAATGGATGAACAACAATAAGAGGACAAAGAAGATATATAATCAAATAGGAAAGTTAATTTTTGCAATTACAGTTCAAGGAATCCATGAAGAAACTCCTGAGACATCTTATACCACCTACGCTAGTTTGCATCCAGAAGCATTTAATTTTACTTAAATAAATAGTATATACAAGTACTCACCATGACTGTCAGGAAGCTCCCCCTCTTCTATTTCATCAAGGTCACTTCTCTCTTGTGTAATGCCATCATATGCAGGCAATTTAGTGTTATTTTCTGAAACAGCTCCTTCTGACAATTGACATTGCAAGAGGTTGACAACTTTACTCAAGTATGATTCTTGAAACTTGACGTCAAGCTGGTAGGTCGCCCTCTCATCATTTTGTAAAGCTGTCAAAAAAGCATGAGCAACCTGCAAAATAAATGAGGCTCAGAAAATCAATCTACTAACAACTGTCTAGTTGATCAAGACATTTTTGGAATATGCTGCACCTTGTATGCACACCACTGTCCTAGTTCACCAAGTGCGTAGTTAATAGCCCTCAACTTCTGGATTAGATTAGCAGCACCATCACTTTCTGTTCTTTCAGACACACCATAAACTTGTCGCAGCTCTTCCTTGCTTCCAGCATCTCTTGCTCCCATAAATTGCCACTTACTTCTTCTAGAACTAGATTGAGCAGCTTCTTCTACTGCCAACTCCATTTGTTTAATTTGTTCGTGTAGGGACCACAAACTAGCAGCTTTGTCATACTCCACCACAATTTCTGAGGGCATCGGGACATGCTTCTCCAGCTCCTTACGATCTTTGATTGTACAAACTACAGAGTCCAGTTTACTTTCAAGATTACGAATCTTTATTGCACAATCCACCTGGCTAGAAACACCTGCATTAATCATGAGCAACAACATGATTGATCAACACATGGAAGCAGCAAAAACACAATGCTATTAGAAATTTAACTAACTTGTCAAAAAGGATATTGAACAATGGAAAACACTACAATAAATTCTTAAAAACAAGCACATTTCAATAATTCCCAGTCTAAAAAGAAAAGTAATGCCAAGAGTTTGGGTGAATACCCTTTAAGTTAACAGGAGATGCTGTCATTCCAAAAACTGATGGCCTTTTCTCCTTAGACGTTGTGTGATAAAACTCGGACATAACTAGAGAATACGGATGTTTCTTCACAGCATGATGACATTCATCCAGGATAAGTAGATTGATAGCTTCCATCTTTATTATGCTGTGTCTCAGAATGTTCAACAGTATTTGAGCAGTCATCACTAGAACCTGCAGCCAAAGCAAAGAGGTAAGGGAGTTGAGATTAGTAAGTACTCATTCACAAAGCCATAGTTTGCAACTGAATGCAAAAACCTTCAATTTTTTTTTAATATTTTTCCCTTTAACCATAGCAACCTAATTTCCCTTAGATCTGGATGAAACTTAGATCTGGATGAAAACCCCCAAGTACTGATTCTGTGAACGAGGAGCTGTTCTGAGCTAGAAACCTACTCTTAGTTCTTACATGCTTGGATTAGCCATGAGATCATTCCATTCTTGGTGAGCTGATTAACAATCAAAAGACAATGGCTGAAGTACTGAGCTTACTGAAAAGAAGAGACATTTTTTAAATTCACTTACAGCTAGAACTCCGAGATTGGTTTTGCATTAGCCAAATTTAAAGAAAATCCCTCAAAATAGACCGTTCCATAGTAAATTGGCTACTACCATATTATTGCCATATTATTGCCATATCAAGTCTGTCCACTAGCCCATATTTACCCATTAAGGATGTTTAATTTGAGAGATGGGATGCATTGAGACAAGAATTAATCCCCAATATTGTACAGTACTAGGACTATTATTCTTAGGACTAAATTTATTTGTTAGCAAAAAGTTGGATTAATCCCATTCAATCTCAACTTTTGTCTGTTTAGCGAAATGAGGTGCAAAATGCCTGTTACCCATCAATGAATAATGACATAAAATATAGACAATAAAGTATAAATACTTTAAAAATGTATTATTTCAAATTAAATTCAATGATGATAATCATCAAATTATTATAATGTAATAAGTAATAATATCATTACAGATCAAATTTATCAGATATGTAACAAAATAACTATAATACATATTATGCATGCATACAAGGCTCAACCAGTAATATATACATGGCTCCGGGAAAGCCAGAGTACATGATTCTGCTCCATTGGATAACTAATGACAAATTACAGTCTATAAATCTAGATATGAGTGCAACCATGTGCCGAAACATTAAGGATACCTGCTTCATTTCAAACTCACGTTGCCACCTCCGAGCATCCCAGAAATCTTGGCCCATTTCACCACAGTAATGGCCTACTTGGTAACCAGTTCGCTCACGAATTACTTCTGCTTGCTGAAATTGTCAAAAGATGCAATGTTAAGCCTATATGTAACATATGATAATGATCAAATAGTGAATCGTATGATAATGACAAAATTATGAATTGCATGCATAAGCTAAACTGTGTAAAACAAATTTTCTGTTGAAAAATCAGAACACAGCCGAAAATAAATATTTACATATATATCGGTCAGAAAAATGAAGATAAGAAATGAGTTCAAATTTTTTCCTTATAATAAAATGTAAAGATCAGTAATTATCTTATTTTTTGTCAACATGAACTGATATGATTTCAACATTATTTGACTGTGCTCTTACCAGTACTGATAGAAGACGGCAAAATTTGTTTATGTTAACTATTTCATTTTTATTCAGAAAGTATATTCAATTATTCATATCTAAATTTCCCAACAATAAACATATAAATTAGAAAATTCACATGCAATCATTTAATTAAATCAATAACAATATATCATGAATCTTAATCCCACTAGATGACCTCAGCTATATGAATTCTAGCTCTCCAATAATCTCTATTCATTGTCACATCTTCTGCAAGGCAATTATATCCCATAAATTTACGGGTTTTTCACCAAGTTTTTTGGTCCTCTACTTCTTTTGTTACAAACCCTTGATGGAGGACGTTGGAAGCAACCTTTGAAGAAACAAAAGAAGTGTCTTAAAATTGGCTCAAGGCCCAAGCATTGATTTGGGATGCTTTTTATGAAGAAAAGCCCTCCCAGAAGCTTTGCTAGGCTTAAGTTTGATCATTTTACATAAGGTTTCCTAAAGTCTCTTCTGATAACTCTAGTTATGTGCTAGGGCTTTATTTATAGTATTTTCCTAGTCCTATTATTAATAGTTTTTGATTTTGGTTACTCTCCTAATAGGAAAAATGAAGGATTTCTATTTTGTTTAGCTTCCTAACAGGAAGAAGAAGGATTTCCAATTTGTTTTTCCAATTAGGAAAAAAAATCCTAATCCTATTATCCTCCTTGTAGGAATAGGATTACTAGAATTCTATAAATACTATTCTAACCTTTCTTTTGCATTAGCGAATGAACAATTTCAGTTTTCTCGAAGCATTGATGCTTTCTTTGAATTCAGTGATGCAATTCTACCCCGAGGTGTGAAGCCTAGAAGATCCCTTTCTCCCCCCCCCCCCCCCCCCCCCCTCTCTCTCTCTCTCTCTTTCCCCCACAATCTTTCAATTCCATTTTCTCATAACCCTACCTCCAGCCCAGTTCTCAGCCCCAAATCTCATCTTCTGAGCCACATTTCACCTCTACATTACCCTACCCAAACCTAGCTTTTCTAAAAATTTTCCTAGCCTTCAAACCATAACCAGGCCTTCAATCACTAGGTATTCTCAGAACACCAAACCTGTCCTACATCAATTTGGTATCAGAACCTTGGACTGAAATATGTCAACTTGTACAGAATACCCTATAAGGGGAAAATTAATCGATTATCAATGCAATGAGATGACGTTCAAGATTATGAAGCAACAACAAGAAAAAGAAGGTAGTGAAATTGATTTAGGTTGGAACAAGAAGAGTTAGATACTGTCATGTC
Organism: Diospyros lotus; assembly: GCF_014633365.1. Taxonomy (NCBI): domain Eukaryota; kingdom Viridiplantae; phylum Streptophyta; class Magnoliopsida; order Ericales; family Ebenaceae; genus Diospyros; species Diospyros lotus. The sequence continues at coordinate 25,883,851 of NC_068342.1, forward strand.
CCTAAGGGTATGGTAGTAATAGATAATAAAATATTTTTTTGTTTGTACTTGTTGTTAGTTTGGATTCAACCGGTTGTACTTAGAAGTAACCAGCAGTTGTACCTAGAAGGCAGCAGCCTTCTGTTGTACTTGATTTGAATATTTGGCAGCCCTATTGACACCAAATCACTGCTATATGGATCGGTATATATGACTAATCTAGCATAATTCAAGGGCATGAATGAACACATGTGAAATATTTCTGATTCCCCCCCCTCCAAATTCACTCTCTCTCTCTCTCTCTCTCTCTCTCTCTCTCTCTCTCTCTCTCTCTTTCCCTCCCTCACTTTCTGTTCTTCTGACTATCCCTACAGTTCTGCTAAATTCCCCCCTCATTCTTCCCCAAATTCTCCCCATTTGGTGAGAGAACCCTGTCAGATCAACGGGATCTGCCAGATACATCACTTCTTTCTGTTATTAGAAGGATACTTGCAGTCCCTAAAATAGAAAAAGAAGATTAGAAGCACACTTCAATTTTTCTGCTAGTTTTTTCATAGATCAAGCTAAGAAGTTTAATATTGATGGAGGCATAGTTATCAAAGGTGTAAGGCACACTAAGGCACAAAGGGGTCCTCGAGCCCAAGGCGCAAGGTGCAAGGTGGGGCGTGCATCAGGCAAAGGCGAGGTGCATAGAGAAAAAAATATAATTTAATAAAATATAGGCAAATTAAAAAAATAAAAAATATATAATAAATTAACAAGTGTTCATCATCAAATTCAAACATAAACAATTCATAATCAAACAAAAAAAAAAATCAAATAAACACAACACTAATAACATCCAACATCAATCATAAGATGATCTTGATCGCATCTAAATTATGTTGGTCACTTCCAAAGGTCTTCCTTTTCTTCATATTCTTCTTCAAAATCAATATCTTCCTCCTCATCTCTAAGTGTTTGAAGAGTACTAATCTTTAACTAAGAAGAAGATTATAAAATTTTGATTATAAAAAGAAACTTGAAAATTAAAATGTATAATTTTGAAAAAATAAAAATAAAAACTCAAGAGGAACTAATACCCATAGTTGTAAAAGGCAAAATATTGAAGAAAAAAAAAAAAGAAACGGTGAAAAAAAAACCCGACAACATTTCCCCTTAATAATAGTGATAATCTTTAATTTTTAAGAAGAAAAAATCAAAGAGAGAGAGGGAGGGAGAATCGAGATAGAAGAAAAAAAAGAAAGAGGGGGACCATTTTTGGTGATAGCTGGTCCTTTTCCATCACCGGCCGACCAATCTTGTCGGAAGAAGAAGTTTAAATTGCTCTCTGGTGTCGCAAGAAGGAAGAGAGGCTTTTAGGGCTTTGAGTCTGTCTCCATTAGGTATTTAGGGTTGTGTTTTTTACTTTTTTTTAAAAAATATATATATTAAAGATATGAGAGGTGTGCCTCCTACGTGCCTCCCACCTCTGCTAAGGAGCGTGCCTCAATAGATTAGGCACATGCTCTTTAAGGCCGCCTTGCCTTGGGGGGCCTAAGGCACAGGGGCTGGCGCCCCTTGCGCATGAGGTGCGCCTTTCACAACTATGGATGGAGGACATTGTATAATGTTGTTTCAACACCCACTTTTGAACCTCAAACTTCGGGTTGAATCCCATCCTAAAACATACAAAGTTGATAGGATTGACGGCAGTACAATTCTGGTAACTCAAAGATGCCTTCTTACCTTTTATATTGGTAATTATGAGGTTTCTATATGGAGTGATGTGATCCCTATGAAAGTTACCCCACATACTTCTTGGTTGATCATGGCTTTATGATCGGGATGTGCACGATTTGGTAGAAAGAACACTTACACATTCACTTGTACTGAAAAACCATAATTTTGAAGCCTATGACCACAACTGACATGGGAAAATTCAAAGCACCAGCCCCTAAACCTGCTGGAAAAGACAACTTATGGGATCATTGGAACAAGCAAAGGGGCAAAGGAACCTTTGATGCTGATGCCATTAATGAACCAGTTGCAGATTCAACAGCTGAGAAGCAGCAGATGAAAAAGTAGGTAAAAATTTTGAGGAAGTTTCTGAACTTGCAGACAAAAGGCCAATTCATGGAATCACCGCAATAGATGAAGAGAACAAAGAAATTTCTGGTGATCACACAACTAATATGGCAAGTCTCACAAATAATGAGAAAAAAACATACAGTTCTACAACCAGCATCTAAAGGACATGTTGCAGAAGACTTGAACTTGAAAGAACAAGTTGTGACGTACCTAGGGTTTCCCAAGGATGTAGAATGGAATTATGGAAGAATTAGGGAGTCAAATAATAGAAAGGGAGCGAGAAAACAGGAGGAGGGGGAATTCAGAAGAATGGAGTGAGAATTAGGAGAATTAAGAGAGAGAAAAGAATTCAAATTCATTCATAAGCTACCATTCTCTACTTATAGGCTGTTACATCCTTTCAGTTAGTAACTAAATAAAGGTACAATATTACAACAGCCTAAGGTACAACCAAAAAAATACATGCAATAGAACAATTACTCCTATGCCCTTGGGGTCATGACAATTCCCCCCCCCCCCCCAAAAAAAAAAAGAGGTTTCTTGTCCCCAAGAAACTTGTTACAATCGTGCCTTCTTCGTCACCCAATTCCCGCTGGTTCTTCTTCTTCATTTTTGTCCTCTGCTCCTTCCATGTTCAATAACTGACATCGGTGGCCGGGATTGAATTTATCTCCACACTTATAACATAATCCTAACTTCCTTCTCCGATCCATGGTAGATGATTTAGCTGCATTAGGGTTTGGATCAACCTTAGATTTCACATTTACTTTATTCCCTTCTAATGGTTGATAGAATGAAGACTGAATTTCTGTTGCGATCATGTATTGAAAATTGCTTTCAATGTAAGCTCCTATAGCTTTGCCTTCTTAGCAGCCTGCTTAACAGTAGCAGGCTGCATTGTTTTTACAATTGGCCTTAGTTCATCCTTAAGGCCACTAAAGAAGTTAGAAACAAAATAGTGCTCTGTTAAAACAGGCTGGGAATTCAACATTAGAGATCTTAGTTCTTCAAACCAAATCTGATACTCCGTCATAGATCCGTCTTGCTAAAGCTTGTTAAATTCTTCAACCATGTCGGTCATTGTTGTCACAACCCTAGGGTTTGGCTAGGGTTTAGAAAGGAATTTGGAAGAATTAGGGAGAAAAATAAAGAAGAATTGGACGGAGAGACAGAACTGAACAGAGATAATTGAGGGAGAAGAGAAGGAGGAACGCTAGGCATCACCTAACAACTAATCTAAAGCATATTCTAGAATAACAGCTCCCCTGTACAGCTAACCTAATTACAAAATATCTCCTAACAACAATTGTAACTCAATTATAGCTTTGTCCCTATAATACCCCTAGGGTCATGACAATTCCCCCTTCTTGAAAGTTTCTTGGGGTTTCTTGTCCCCAAGAAACTTATTACAACCGAACAGTTGTTTCTTCATCCAATGCCCATCTTAACTCACTGGTTCCTTCTTCGCCTTTTCTTGTTCTTATCTCGTATTGCCCTTTTCTTTTGCTTTCTCTTTTCTTTTTCCTCAACATTAACAGTACTCTGACTTGCTGCAACACCAAGTTCAGCTATCCACCTCTTTGCTATTGTCATTGAAAATGGTTCCAAATGAGCTGTCAGTCCTACAACCCTATCATTTCCAATCATATAAAGAAATTCAAACTTCTTTGCAGGCAAAAATCTGATGTGACACTGCAGCTCTCCCCGCTTCACAACCTCTTCTCCATCATCTTTAGTAGAGACCTCCTCAAGTGGAGAGACTTTTACTTTCTGATTACTGGGGTACACCAAAGGCACACTTTCAACAGATTTTTCTTCCAATAGAACCTCAATCTATCATTCAACAATTGCCTTTTCTTTCTTGTCATTCTGAATTACCTAATTCAATTCAGGTTGTTCCTCATTCCTTGCAGCTACCACTCCCATTTTTAGGACCTCATCAGCCTCATACTTCTCATCAGCTACGTGAGCACTATCTTCCTCTTCTTCTTCTTCCTCCATATCACCCTAGTGTTTGGTCTTATCAATTGGTTCTTCCTCATAGTTGGGTTGATCTTGTTACAGAACCCCAAAAACATCACCATGGAGCGGACAACCATACTCATCAACAGGGGGAATAAGAGCATTCAGCCCGAGAATTTTCAAATGCAGATAAGAAGGGGGTGGACCATATCTCTGCATGTTGATAAGCCATAAGGGAGGCGCACCTTTAGGCATCCCAACATGTGACAGCATCCCAGGCTTCATTTCCCTTAACTTTACCTATAACTCTTTTCCTTCAAAATACATATCACCGTGTGTTGTCAGCTTAGGCTTAGTTTGATATTTGAAAAATGCATCATAGAGAACTTGATAATCAATATCCATCTTTCCCATCTTTGGTTGCATCCTTTCCCTTTGTTTCTGTTTGAGTTTCTTACTATCCTCCCCTTCAATATGAGCCTGTCTAATTTTCTCAATGCCTCGTTTCCCCTAATATTCCTCCACCATTCCCTTATGTTTCAGCTTATTGAATTCCTCAATGGCATCCGTCCTTGTCTTATCCCTGAACCAATTGCAGAGACCATTTACGAATTCTGGCCTATTCCATTCCACCCTTCCTAGGCTCCAATTCTGCAACGTCGTCCAAATAAGCTGCAGTCATGTTCACTTTCTCCCTTTCAGCTACTCGGTATTGATAGAACACCCATTCACATCGTTGGATCCACCACTGAGGTCTATCTCTTTCAAACGAGGGAATGTCCATTCATGACCCAGGAGGATTGGAGTGGTTGCCTCCAATTCCTCGGGTTAGATTGTCTTCTTCCACCTCCACCCTATCCCCTACTACTTCCATCTAATCGTTAGGCCTCTACCTCACCTTCAGCGCTGTTAGGATTGGCACTGATGAAGCCTAAGAAGGAAAGTCCATCGAGAGGCTAGCATTAGGCTATCGAGCAAACATGATCAAGGTTGCACTCACCTGCTGGCTGATTTGCTAGCTTAATCCAGCAATTTCCTCTCGGAGCCCGCCAACGGCTCAATCCAAATTGGCCACATACTCCGATCGGCTCTAGTTGATCTCTTTTTGAGCTTGTCGAACCCCCATCTCTAAGGTCTCCAAGCGATCATCCACCTGCTCTTGGTTCTGGTGTATCCCCAATTCGATAGCATCCAATCACGACTCCATCCTCATTCTTTCTGCCTTGACCATGAATCAACAAGCCCTCAATCCAATTATAGAACCGAGGATTGCCAGAATGAGCTCCACTGAATCACCTTAGTTACCTGCAACGACCTAGATCTAAATTTCGACACCTCAGATCCTAGTCCTCTTCCTGGATTACACTGTCAGTTGTCTCAATATCCACTTCCATTGCGCCCTCTAATTTGCCTTTCCATTCCACTTGATATCCCATCGGAACTCTTTCGGCCTGCATTGTCTTCACTCGCGAGCCGAAGTTGGCTATGCTCAGCTTCGCCTTTCAAATCCGATTCAATTCCGATTAATTGAATCGACGATGGACCTCAATCAATTGGATATGTTGTAGATTTTTGAAAATCGCTTGCAACCAACTTCCGAGAATAGTCTTGCTCTGCAATCGCCTATCCTGATACCGTCACGATCTGTCTCTGATATTTTCAGAGTTAGATCGAAATTAACTGCTTCCTTCCACTACTCGAATCCTAACTCGCCTCAATCGCAATTCAACAGCCCAAGGACCATTGGCTCTGAATTCACCTCTGATCCACTTCCTGAATCACGTCTTCCTTCTCACCCAATCACCACCAGACTTCACCTAACACACAATTCAGTAGCCTCGAGAATCAATTGGATCCGAGAAGCTATTAGATCTATTACAGCTTCCTAAAATCACCTTCAAAACTCAAGTTGAATCGGATTACGGAATCAACCTCTCTTACAATTTACCAAAAATCGTTGGCAATGTTCCTTCTTGCTTCGATCACCTGAATTTGCTTCAATTATCAGTCGAATTTTACTCACCTGAAGCACCGAAAATCACCTAGCTCGTCGGAATTAGATGCGCTAAATCACCATGGCTAACTGCTAAAACTTCTGGAATCACGACCAGAACCATCAAAATTACTTGACAGAGAGAACCGTCAAGGAACGAACAGCTCTGATACCAATGTCACGACCCTAGGGTTTGGCTAGGGTTTAGAAAGAAATTTGGAAGAATTTAGGAAAGAAGTAGAGAAGAATTGGAGGAAGAGACAGAACTGAACAGAGATAATTGAGGGAGAAGAGAAGAAGGAACGAGAGAGAGAGAGAGAGTTAAAAGAATTAGGAGAGAGAACATAATTACAATTCATTCATCAACATAACATCCATCCTCCTACAAGTAGCCTTTTATAGGCATCAACTACAACTAATCTGAAGCATATTATAGAATAACAGCTCTCCTGTGCAGCTAACTGAATTACAAAATATTTCCTAACAACAATTGTAACTCAATTACAGCTTTGCCCCTCTAATACCCCTCGGGTTGTGACAGTTGTCTTCTCTCCAAACCGATCACATAGATCCTTCACAAACTCAGTCCAATTGGCCTCATGCCTACTCATCCCTTCCAACCTTGATACCACTAATCAGCAATATCATTTAGATAGGTTGCTGCGAGGTAACCCTTTGTCCTTCTAGTATATTGTAATGCTAAAAAAATCGCACACATCTACGGATCACTATCTTGGTTTTGATTCTTCAAAAACTAGTATCTCCAAACTTGGCATGGGAGTATAATGGGTGGTTTGAGAAGAACCTCTTACCTGGACTACTGGCTCTTCAATCAATAATTCCTCAATTGTAGCTCAAGGAGGAATCTCATCACCATGCAAGAAGGGATCAAAAGCCTCGATGGAAACTCCACCCTAGAAACTCGAGGAAGAAGTCCGTCACTAGGTAGGACTGGATTGGAAACAGACCTCGGTGGGAAACTTGTTGGTGAACAAAATTGAGGCAGTAATGTGAACAGCATGTGGAACATGCTATCCATTCTCTGACCATATTGATCCATCGTCTCTCGGTGCCTATCCAATTCCCTCTACATACTCTCTCGAGATGCAGCAAGATCCTCCCGCATGTTCTCCCTTAAGGCCGAGATGTCCTCTCTATTGCGGGTCACAGCCTCCTGAATCTGTAACATCCCCATTTCCAGCACCTCCATCCTCAACTCAGCTGTTTCATCCTTGTGCCTTCCGCCATTTTACTTCCTCCAAAGAATCGTTACTGATTTGCTTCCAAATTTTAATCGAACCTCAAAATTCATTGCCGACCTACTTCCAAGGATTGCATGAGATCAACAATTGTCGGGTCTTTTTTGATCTCTACTATAGCTTCCTAAGAGTTTGATCGAAACTATTACAAAAAATTGAAGTCACCGGAATCACTGCTAGAAGTTGTCGATTCTATTGCAGTCTAGGGATTTGCTGAGAACCAACCAAACTCTTAAGATCTGATTTACCATGAACAATCCCTTGAGAATCGAACAACAGATCTTATCCTCTAGAATGAGAATTGATCGTTGCACCAATCAGCAACCTAGGATCAGTTGCTCTAAATGAATCACTATGGATTGTGCCTAGATCGCAAATCAACTATGAATCTTATTATCCTAGGACTATGCGGAATGACCCTTAGATGGAATATGCCTCTCTCAACACTCTCAAATCCACCCAGCAATTATAGGAATTGAAAAACAGAAAATATAAGCAATCAAACAGAATGAAAATAAGAACAAGAAACAGAAAGCAAACCACACAACGCAAAGATTTATCCTGGTTCGGTTTCCTTTGAGGAAACCTACATCCAGCCTTCAAAGAGCCCTCCCAGCAGTCTTATTAAGAAGAAGAACGATCAATACAGCAGTAGAATCCCTCCTTCTAACTATCCCGAGTACACCCCAACAGCTTTCCAAGATTACAAAACTTTAACGAAAGGAAACGCCTAGCTTTTCTCTCAGAACAATGCACTTGTTACATAGAAACAGAAGAATAGAATCTAACTTAACTGGCTACCCCTTGCCCTATTTATAGAATGATAGGGCTGACATGACAATGACAAGAATTGGATAATTACAGTTTCACCCCACAACTATTACTAATTACACATGGGATACAACTATCTTTCTAAGCCTCCAATAGCCAATTATATCACTGCATGCCTTCACCGATCTTCTAGGATATACTCGAGACAACATTTCAACAAATCTGCTTCCAAATTCACGATTGACTACTCTAGATCCACCTCCTATGCTGGTCGATTCTAATGCAGCCAATAAAATCCATTGAAATCCTCACCTCTAGCTCAACTTCCAGAGAATCGAATGGATCTGCTTCGCTAGGATCACTTTTGATCAGCAATTTGTTGATGTTCAGCAATCGCATAGGAAATTGTTTCTTGCAGTCGCCTTCCTGATTTGCTTTAGTAGCTAAGGACTACCTGACTTCACAAGCCGGAATTCGCCTTCAAATTCTGAACCTAACTACTATGAGTTTGCTGGAATCATAGTCGAGGATTGATCGGCTTTGATACCAAATGTGACATTCCTAGGGTTTTCTAAGTTTGTAGAATGGAATTATGGAAGAATTCGAGAGTGAAAGAATAGAAAAGGAAGGAGAAAACAGAAGTAGGAGGGGGAATTCAAAAGAATGGAGGGAGAATTAGGAGAATTAAGAGAGAAAAATAATTCAAATTCATTCATAAGCTACCATTCTCTACTTCTTTAGCCTATTTATAAGCTATTACATCCTTTCAGTTAGTAACTAATTGAAGGTACAATATTACAACAACCTAAGGTACAACAAAGAAAAATACATGCAATAGAACAATTACTTCCATGCCCTTGCATGACACAAGTTTACACAAACAGGCCAGGCATTTTATAGTGCCCCGCAACTTTAGAGAAAATGCTTGTTGGACGGAACACTAAACACGCAGATTTTTCTTTTGCATGATGGCTTTCTTTTCAAGGGGTCTTGTCTTGGCTTGCCTAATAGACCTTATGTGAAGAGACCATTAGAGAACCATAACCTGGTGGATTTTCAAGCTTGCACCCAAGTTTTCTCAAGCCAAGGAGAAATCGAGGAGGTTGGAAGCAACCTCTAAAGACATAAGAAGCATCTTAAAATTGGTTCTAAAGCCCAAACATTGATTTAAGATGCTTTTTATGAAGAAAAGCCCTCCTAGAAGCTTTGTTAGGCTTAATTTTGATCATTTTACATGAGATTTCCTAAAGTCTTTTTGATAACTCTAATTATGTGTTAGGGTTTTATTTTTATAGTATTTTCTCAGATTTATTATTAATAGTTTTAGATTTTGATTAGTTTCCGAATAGGAAAATGAAGGATTTCCATTTTGTTTAGTTTCCTAGAAGGAAAAGGCTCTCTCTCTCCAACCAAAACAACAAATCTTTCAATTTCATCTTGTTTCCGTAACCCTACTTCCAGCTCTGTTCTAGGCCCCCAAATATCATCTTTTGAGCCATATTTTGCCTCTAAAGTGCCTATCAAACCATTACCAATTCAAATCCTAGCTTTTCTACAATTTTTCCTAAACTTCTAAAGCTAAATAAGCCACCAATCATTAGAAATTCTCAGAATACAGATCTGTCCCACAGCAATGCTTCAATTCATCCACTCAACCAACAGATGCATTTACTGGTCTTCTCATAGTTATCAAAGGCGCGCCTAGGCGCGAGGCGCCTTAAGGCGCCAGTTTGGCGCCTCGCCTTGGCCAAGGCGAGGCAGTTTTGGCGAGGCCCTCGCCTTGCGCGCCTAGGCGCTAGGGCGTGAGGCGCGCCTAGGCGTGCCTCATGAAACTGAGGTTTTCTACTTAAATCTTGCAGCCCAATCGCGCTTGCCTCTCCTCCCGACTGCATCCAGCCGCGCTTGCCTCTCCTCTCCAGCTCGCTGCTCGCTCCTCACTCCTCCCGACTATAGCATCTACCGGGCTTGCCTCTCCTCCCAACTCGCTGCTCGCTGGCCCTCGCTGCTCGCTCGCCCTCCCTGCTCGCTCACCCTCACCCGATCTTCCATTCTTCCTCTTCCTCTCTAGCCCTAGCCGCGCAGCCGCGCCTGCCTCCTCTCTTCCTCTTCTCTCCAGCTCGCCCTCGCCCGATCTTCTTCTTCCTCTCCTCTCCAACTGCGATCCCCTCCTCTCTTTCTCTCCAGCCCCAGCCCGATCCTCCTCTTCCTCTCTGCCGCGCCTGCCTCCTCTCTTCCTCTCCTCTCCAGCTCGCTACTTGCTCGATCTTCCTCTCCAGTCTCCAGCCGCGCCCTTTCTTCTATTCTCCTCTGCTGAGTCTGCCCACGCCACGGTCTTCTCCTCTCTTCCTCGCCTCTTCTCATCTGCTCTTGAGCTCTTCAAGTTGAAGCTGCTAAGGGCCTAAAGCTGCCGCCGCTGCTGCCCACATCTTCTCCTATATTCATAATTTCATATTGTAAGTTCTTTAGTTGTATTTTATTTGTTTATTTCTTGCATTTTTGCTTAATTTATTTTGCTAGCAGCTGGTTGCTGAAATTTGCTTTTAAGTCTTTATAATTTATTTATATAATTAGGAGAATTTTGATGAAATTGGAACTGTGTTGCAACAGCCCAATAAATGTCGTCAACCACTTCCAAAACGGACCCGACATGGAATTATTTTGAAGCTGATCCTAATGATAGAAATACCACCGCATGTAAATTTTGTCGTAAAGTAACAAAAGGTGGTATATTTCGGGCGAAACAACATCTTGTGGGCGGTTTTAGGAATACTAAAGCTTGTCCAAAATGTCCTCCATCAGTAAAAGAAGAGATTGGAGAGTACATGCAAAAGAAGAAAAATAACAGGGATGAGCGAAATATAGCATCGTTAGATGATGATATTCAATTTGGTGAAGGGTATGATGATGATGATGATGAGCCGCTGCCTCAAAGTAGAAAAAGACCCAATGTATCTACCGGAAGTGGAAGCGGAAGCGGTACTGGTAGTATTGGTAGTGTTAAAGGGCCAACACAAAAAGGTCCACTTGATGTTTTTCTTAAAGACCCAGAAGTTAATGTGTTGAAAAGCAAGGGCAAAGGAAAGCAAACAAGGTTGGGTGAGCATGATTTTGCAAAAAAAGAGTTAAGAGCTCGAGTTTGTAGAAGCTTTGCACGTTGGATGTATGATGCAGGCATTCCATTCAATGCAGTGACATATGACAGTTTTAAAGTATTTATAGAAGCAGTTGGTCAGTATGGTCCGGGTGTGAAGCCGCCTAGTTACCATGAAGTCAGGGTTCCCCTTCTCAAACAAGAGGTGGAAGCCACTCGTGAAATGATGAAAGATCATGAAGAGGCGTGGGCCAAATATGGATGTTCCATTTTGTCAGATGGCTGGAAAGACAAGAGGGAAAGGACATTGATTAACTTTTTAGTCAATTCTCCTAAAGGAAGTATGTTCTTGGAGTCTGTTGATGGTTCTAGCTATTCAAAGACTGGGGAAAAGATGTTTCAATTATTAAGTAAATGTGTGGAAAAGATTGGAGTAAGAAATGTGGTGCAAGTGGTCACCGATAGTGCTTCAAACAATGTTTTAGCAGGTATGAAATTCATTTTTGTAATTTGTATTATGTTTATAAATAGAACAATTTGAATATTCATTAGATATTTATTATTTACTAATATCTTGTTAATTTCACTCTAAATAATAACAGGAAGATTTTTGGAGGCAAAATATCCTACGTTGTTTTGGACACCATGTGCAGCGCACTGTTTGGATTTAATGTTGGAAGATATTTTCAAGTTACCTAATATGAAGAAGACATTTGAGAGAGCTGTTATGGTGAATAGCTATATCTATACTCGTTCGGGTCTAGTAAACATGCTTAGAAGGTTTACTGACAAGAAAGAGTTGTTGAGGCCTGCAAAAACACGGTTTGCAACTGCCTTTATCACTTTGGACAGGATGCATAGTCTGAAAAGCAACCTTAGAAGGATGTTTACCTCCGAGGAGTGGATGACAAGCAAGTGGGTAAAAGAAGCGGGGGCTAAAAAGGTTGTAGAAGTGATTTTGATGCCTTCATTTTGGAACAATGTTGTATTTGCTTTAAAGGTGGTTGGTCCATTGGTGCGTGTATTGCGCTTAGTGGATGGTGAGAAGAAGCCTGCTATGGGATACATATATGAGGCCATGGATAGGGCCAAAGAAGCGATTGCTAACTCTTTTAATGGGGATGAAAAGAAGTATGCACCCATTTTTCAGATTATTGATAATCGATGGGATGTTCAGCTTCATCGCCCCTTGCACGCAGCTGGTTGGTACTTGAACCCAGAATATTTCTACAAGGCTGAACGTATAGATCCAGAGATCATGACTGGCTTATATGAATGCATTAGAAAGTTAAATCCAAATATAAAGGTTCAAGACCAAATTGATGCTGAGCTTTCGATGTATAACAATGCAGATGAGTTCTTTGGAAACTATATGGCTATTAGAAAGAGAGCTGAGAAATCACCAGGTACACATATATATATTACATTATATATATAATCATTCTAGATAATAGATAATAACTAACCCATGAATTTTATTGGACAGCTGAATGGTGGGCTTCATATGGAATGTCAACACCCACGTTGCAAAAATTTGCAATTAAAATTCTTAGCTTGACTTGTAGTTCATCTGGGTGTGAACGTAATTGGAGTGTGTTTGAAAATGTAAGTGCATTGTACATATACACTTACAATTTTTATTAGTAGTTGGTTTGTTTCATGTAACTTATTCTTAGTATGTTTTTGCATAAATTGTTGCAGCTTCATACTAAACGGAGAAACAGGCTTGATCAACTTCGTTTAAACGACTTGGTGTTTGTGAAATACAATAGAGCATTGAGGCGTCGATATCAAATGCGTGATACCATTGACCCTATCATATTGACCGACATTGATGAAAGCAATGAATGGTTGACTGGAAAACTTGATGAGGAGAATGATAAAGATGATGAAATTGTTTTTCCAGATGACATTGGGGATGGGTTGACATGGAGTAATGTTGCTGCGGCTGCAGGAGTTGGAGAGTCTAGTTATCAATTTAGAACTAAACAAACTCGATCACAATTGGGATCAACTTCGGTTTCGACTTCAAAGCGGCGAGTAACTCAAGAGATTGAAGAGGAGGAAAGTGAGGCAGGGACCGAAGATGATGAAGACTTGGAAGAGGGAGAAGAATTGAGAGATGAAGAAGAAGATGAAGGGGTGATTGAAGGGGATGATGAAGATATTGACCTTGATGTTGATGATCTCCTTGATGATGATTGATTAAAAAACTTTTTTATATTGATTGTGGACTTGTAGTGTTTATGTGTTTGTTTAGAACTTTGCATTATAATTGGTACTTGGTAAAGTTTAAGACTTTAAGTTTGAACTTTGATGATGTTTCTAGTTTAGAATTTGCATGATGAATGAATTAACTTTGATGTTGTTAGTTTATAGAATTTGAAGATAATGAATCATGAATGATATGAATGTGTTATTATTGATAATTTGATAGTTGTTTATGATTTTACAAGATTTTGAGTTTTTTTCCTAAAAGGTGCGCCTCGCTTCGCAAAGGCGCGCCTCGCCTCGTGCGCCTCGCGCCTCAGGCTCCAGGACCTTTTGCGCCTCGCGCCTTTCAGAACTATGGGTCTTCTTCTTACATATCCAAACCATCCTAATCATCTTGATGCAGGAGCAGTTTTTTTGTTATTAATGTTGTTATTTTATTTTTATTAGTTTAATCATGCTTATTATTTAAGTTCTTAGGTTTTAAATACTCTTTTTATTTATTACTTTAGTAAGTAGTCATGTGACTAGCATGTGGCTATTAAAATAGATAGATTCATAAGATTAGATGGATTCCTTTGTGATCAAGGGTTAGGAGTTATTATAGCCGTAACCTAGTATAGATGGTCTTTTAAGAGACTTTGTAGGCAGCCATTTTATTCTATTTCAGTCCAGATTTGATCTTACACTGTTTTTGCACAATTTTTGCTTTTGTTTTTTCCAATTCTTCTTCCCATACTGTTTGGTATAAGAGCGAAAAGATCCTATCATTGTGTTAGGATTTTCCAGTTTGACCATGGTTGGACATGCTAGAGGACGCGGACAACGCAATCAAGGCCAAGAAAGAGAACTGGCTGCAATGTGGCATATGATTGAAGATTTGTAGCAAGTTGTGCTTGTTTTACAGTGATAGAAATGTGTGGAAACCCATGTGGAGATTCCGGAAGGCGACCGCAGCCCTTTTGGCATGCCAGAAGGTGGTCTTAAGGGAGGACTTGACAATGGAGAAGATGAAAAAACCTTTCATGATGCTGGAACCTCAGATTTTGTGGCACAAGGCAGATTGGAAGAGCAATTGGTACTAGCAATTGATTACCCCGGTGGGCAGAAGCTGAAGCTGAGCATGGAGAAGACATGTTTATGATGAATAGGACAAAGATGAGGAGAAAGATTGACTTATTACCCATCCAAGGTGAAAGTCTTGTTTTTCAGCAGGTTTTATATACTACTATGGTAGTATAAAAAAAAAAATTGGAGAAAAATAGAATCTGAAACTGAGCATGAAGATGATATTCAAGAACCCATTTATGATGAATATGTTGAAGATGAGGAGGAGGAAATTAACTTATTACCTATACAAGGCAAAAAAAACTTGTCATCCAGCAAGTTTATCTACTCCTAAGGTGGTAGAACAAGAAGATTTGAGCAGACATGGAATATTTTGCACCAAGGTAACTGTTGAAGAAAAAGTTTGTAATGTTATTATTGATAATGGTATTATGGAGAATACTGTATCAAAAGAAGCAGTTGACAAGTTAAAACTTGCCATGGAAAAACATCCCCAACCTTACAAAGTCTCATGGATCCAGAAGGATAATGAGATACCAGTCACTTCTCAATGTTTTGTTCAATTTAACATGGGTGATGTCTACAAGCATGAGGTGTGGTGTGATATCTTATATCTTACCAATAGATGCTTGGGCTTATAATTGATATCAAATTTCCTCCCATGCTAGTGTAACATACTTAATTCAGATTCTGAAAATTCAGTTCTTTCATGCTGATCCTCATCATAGAAATTTTGCTATTGATGTAGATGAATCACTCATCTATTATGACTTTGGTATGATGGAAGAGATTATGTCTTTCACATGGGAGGGAATGTTGGAACTGTTTTATTGAATTTATGAGAAAGATGCAAAACAAGCTGAAAGGAGCATGTCTCATGGAGAAACATCACCAGAAGTGGATGATTTTTCTTTTGTGGATCCTCCTCCAAACTACTTGGACTTACATAAACTGTATGATCCTGGGGGAGGTGAGCAATTCAATATCAATGCAGCTGGTCCAAAGAAATGAAATTGTGCTGTTATAGTGAGACACGGATATTCTTGGGAGTTGAAAACTCCTGAACGTAGTGTCACAATCCTAGGGTTTAGAATGGAATTTGGAGGAAATCGAGAGAGAATTAGACTGAAAGAGAGGGAAATACAGCAAGAATAGGGAGACATTGCAGTCCGAACAGAGAAAGAAGAAGAATCAGATGGGTCGGGAGAGAGATCAAAACAATTGAGAAAGAAAATCAGAATTCAATTCATTCAACATTGCCCTATTCTCTCCTACTACAGCCTATTTATAGGCTGTGACATCCTTTCAATTAGTAACAAACTGAAGGTACAATACTACAGCAGCCTAAGGTACAATCTGAGGAAAATACATGTATGAAACAATTACTTCTATAGCCCTGGGGTCGTGACACGTAGTTGGAGTCTGCATGGGATAATTAATGTGAATGACTAGAAACTGAAAAGGATTGTCATTGGCATAGATGCCAAAGAGTGGAATCCACACTTCAATACTCACTTAACATCTAATGGTTACACTAATTATTCCCAAGAGATCCTTCAGAAAGGCAAGGTCCAGCACAATACAGCGTTGCAGAAGGGACCAAGTCTACGTTTTTATGATGATGCCCCATTAATTGGTTCCATTGGGAGGCTGGATCACCAAAAAGGTGTTGATATAATAGCAAAGGCAGTTCCTTGGATGATGGGCCAGGATGTGCAACTGGCTGGGATCACCAAAAAGGTGTTGAGCACAAGGAGGGCTAATTTGGAACAGATGCTCAGGCAATTTGGGACTCAACATCACAAAAAACATCAAGTATGGATTGGATTCTCAGGGAAGACAACTCATTGGATAATTACTAGTCCTGATATTCTCCTGATGCCTCCCAGATTTGAGGCTGGTGGACTGAACCAGCTTTATGCAATGAGTTATGGGACTGTTTAAGTTGTTCATGCTGGGCGTGGACTACAAGATAATGGGCAGCCTTTTGATCCTTTTGATGAGTCAAGCCTTGGGTGGACACTTGATAGGGCAGACTCCACTAAGTTAATCCATGCAACGGGGAATTGCTTGCTAACATATCAAGAATATAGGAAGAGTTGCAAAGAATTGATCAAAACAGTAATGATCAATACAACAAGGTATTATCGTTTCTTTTCAACTGGGGAGATCAATGCAGGAGCAGTTTTTTTGTTATTAATGTTTTTATTTTATTTTTATTTGTTTAATTAAGCCTAGTATTTAAGTTATTAGGTTTTAAATATTTTTTTTATTTATTAGCTTCAGTAAGTACTAAGTAGTCATGTGACTAGCATGTGACTATTAAAATAGATAGATACCTAAGATTAGATGGATTCCTTTGTGATCAAGGATTAGGATTATTATAGTGGTAACCTTGTGTAAATGGTCTTTTAAGAGACTTTGTAGGCAGCCATTTTATTCTATTTCAACATTAAGGATTTCTTAAACCCTAATTTCATATCTTCGTTCGAGATTTGATCTTACACTGTTTTCATACAATATTAGCCCTTGTTTTTGTTGATTCTTCCTCCCATAATGCATCACATCTCTTGTGCATCTTCAACGGGCATCACTCTGACCTTATTATGGGTAATCTTGTGTCTAATCTTGTTTTTTTCTTTTATGGTCACACATTCATTGCAACATTCTTATTTCTATTAAACTCATATTTTGCACATATTGATACTTAATTACTTTAACATTCTAAGCCATACAATAAAAATGGTCTTATATCAGTTCAATATACTTTCCTTTGTAGTTTTAAAGGGAATTTATGATGACAGATAATGCTAGATGCATTTCCCCACTTTAGCTATAATGCCTTGATTTTGTAAATGGCATCCCAAATATTCTCACCTTCTTTTTGAACAATAGATCTGAGACATTTAAATTAATATTTTCTAGTAATGACTTGATATTGAAGACTCACCACAATATTCATGCTTTTTTATTTTTACTAAACTTACATTCTATATATTCAACCCATCCCACCTAATGAGATTAAGGCTTGTGATTGTTGTTGTCATTGTTGCTTACATTCTATTTATTTGGTTTAGACATGCTCAACTTAGAGCCTTTGAATTTCTAAAATGTTCCTCCATTATTTAAGCTTAATGTTCATGTCATCTTTTAACCCATCTACCATGAATCTCCTTTAAAATCTCGTTTAAAAGAATTACATGCCCAAAAAAAAAAAAAAACAAGAAACATAGTCTCTCATAAATAATATAAACAACAACATATCCAGCCTTTATCCCACTATGTGGGGTCGGCTACATGAATTCTAGACTTCCATGTATTTCTGTATTTTGTCATATCCTCATTTAGATCCATATATTTCATATCAAATTTTAATGTCTCTCCCAAAGTCTTCTTGGGTCTACCTCTACCTCTTTTTGTGACTAATTACATCAACTCTCCTCACAGGAGCATCTCTTAGTCTCCTTCTCACATGACCAAACCATCTTAGTCTAGTTTCTCTCATCTTCTCCTCAATTGGCACTACTCCTACCTTATTACGAATAACTTCATTTCTAATTTTATCCTTTCTTGTATGTCTGCACATCCATCTTAACATCCTCATCTCCGCTACACTCGTCTTTTGCTCATGCTGGTATTTGACTGCCCAACATTCTGAACCATACAGCAAGACTGGTCTTATAGCTGTCCTATAAAATTTTCCTTTCAATTTTAATGGGATTTTACCATCACATAACACCCCCGATGCATTTCTCCATTTTAGCCAACCTGCCTTAATTCTATGTGCGACATCCTCGTGAATTTCTCCATCTTTTTGAATCACTGATCCCAAATATCGAAAATGGTCTTTTATTTGTAAGATTTGGTCTTCTAATTTTATTATAACATCATCCATTCTTGCATTTTTACTAAATTTGCATTCCATATATTCTGTTTTCTTTCTACTTAATTTAAATCCCTTAGATTCTAAATTGTTTCTCCACAACTCAAGCTTAGTGTTCACTCCTCCTTTTGTTTCATCCACCAACACTATGTCGTCTGCAAATAGCATACACCATGGCACATCTGTCTGAATATCTTTAGTGAGTTCATCCATACTAGGGCAAATAAGTATGAACTTAGTGCAGAACCTTGATGCAGTCCTATTGTAGTTGTAAATGGTTCAGTATCCCCTCCGCATGTTCTGACCCTTGTCTCTACACCATGATACATATCCTTAAGGGCTTGTATATAGGCTATTTTGACTCCTTTCTTCTCTAAAACCCTCCATAATACTTCTCTAGGGACCCTATCATAGGCCTTTTCTAGATCTATAAACACCATATGCAGGTCCTTCTGATGATCTCGATATCTTTCCATTAGACGCCTCAGTAAATATATAGCTTCCATTATTGACCTACCAAGCATGAAACCAAACTGATTTTCTGACACCTTTGTTTCCTTTCTGAGCCTCTGCTCTATTACTCTCTCCCAGAGTTTCATGGTATGACTCATTAACTTAATTCCTCTATAATTTTCACAGTTTTGAAGATCTCCTTTGTTCTTGTATATAGGAACCAAAGTACTCTTCCTACACTCATCTGGCATCTTTTTTGATTTAAGGATGGCGTTAAATAGTTGCGTTAGCCAGGAGATGCCCTCTTCTCCCATGCATTTCCATGCTTCTATTGGTATATTATCTAGTCCCACTGCCTTATGATTTTTCATCTTTTTTAATGCTTGCCTTATTTCATTTGCCTTATGATTTTCCCTTCGTAGCTCATAAATAATATAATCATTGCAAAATTCTAAGGGACCAAGAGATATAGAAAGCTGCTGATCATATTATCAAACTGATATGTATTTTATCATTTAGTTGAGACTGTCAGAGAAAGCAGAAAAACATTGGAAAATACCCAAAGGGAAGGAGTCCCTTCAAGATGTAAAACACAATTAATATTACTAGATGATTTGACTCGAAAAGTTTATGAGTCTTGAATTTCTAGCTTTGTGGAAATTTATTTCAGTTATGTGTGTGTACTAGTATTTGTTATTCAATGGCAGAGTATGGGAAGCCTAGATGCCCCAAGGCAAGAAGGGGGCATAATGTTCTGTTTCTATCCTAGTGGTTGTCTACTCCCTCCCCCAAGTAAAACAAAATAGGAAGAAAAAAAAAAAATCTATGCTACCTTGGTTGCCCTTTTTACATTTTGTCTTATATTTTTAACTCATTTTTAAAATGCATTGAATGTCAAAAATTCTCTTTCCAATCCTAGAGGATATCCATTTTGTCATGACCCTAGGGTTTAGCTAGAGTCTAGGAAGGAATTTGGATAAGAGTTTGAGGAAGATAGAATAAGAAGAGGGCAAGGAAGAACATAACAGAATTGAGGGAGAGAGAGAAAAGTCATGGAAGAGTATGGAGAGAGGGAATTGAGATTCAAATCATTCATTAAGCTCTCTTTCTCTAACTACTAAAGCCTATTTACAGGCTTATAATTAAAGATGCTAACAACAACAACATAAAATGCAACTAATGCAATTAATAAAGAAAACACGACATGTATTACTAATATATCCTTGGGGTCGTGACAATCCCCACCCCTTCAAATAATTCTTATCCCCAAGAATTGATAGTTGTTGACCCCATTCCTTAGCCGATTTCAGCCTTAGCAATCTGGTTTCTTCTTCGCCTTTTCTTGTGCTTATCTCGTATCTTCCTTTTCTTTTGCCTTTTTTGTGTCTTTTTCTTCAAAAACATTAGTCCTATGACTTGCTACAACAGCAAGTCCAGCCATCTCCCTCATTCTGATTTCCATTGAGAATGTTCCAGTTGATCCGTTATAGCTGCAACCATATCATTTCCAATCATAAAAAGGAATTCCAACTTCGTTGCAGGCCAAAATTTGATTTGGCGTTGCAGCTCTCCAACTAAAAGAGGAATAAACAAAACAGCAAGAGTTTTGTTCCCCTCAACAAAAATTTCTTCCAAGCACAAGCAGCCTCCGTTAATCTCTAACCAACCTTGAATTGTACTCCAATGGCCATTCACTTTAATTAAAGCACCAATTCCCTCACCATTGTAATCTTCAGACTCCGAGGTTGGTATAGTCATATCCTCTCCCTTCTTCACAACCTCTTCTCCTTCCTTATCTTCAATAGAGACTTCCTGGACCTCCATGTCAACTATCCCCTTCTCCAATATCCGAACTTCTAAACCTTGTGGCAGCAACCTCCTTTACCTCATCTTTTGAACCACATGGTTGTTCTCCTGCTTACTTAGTTTCAATTGCTCCTTTTCTACTAGAATTAACACCTGTAAATGATTTACACCCTTTGAAGTAACAGCAAGACTATCACTCACAGCAACTGCAGGATTGTGCAAGTCCTCAGCCTCCTGCTTCTTCCTTTGGAACAAATCCTCATTGTGTGGCTGTCTTTCATCATTGGCATGGAACCTATCAGCAACGTCATCCTCATCTTCCGAAGCTACTCCATCAGCTTCCTACAAATATAAGCTGTGGTTTTCACTAATATCCATGTCCAATCTCTCTTTATTGCTAGAGTTTTTAGTTATAATTGGCCAGTCCAGCTCCAAATTTTCCTCAGATTCCTGCTGGTCATAATTTGCAGCCTTAGAGGCTCCTTCAATCTGTTTGTTGCTCTCCGTAGATTCATTAGGCTGCAGCCCATGCTTCCTAAAGATGGCTTCCAATGTGAGTTCCTGCAACTTTGCTTTTCTGGCAGCCTCTTTCACAATTGCAGGCATCATCATTTTGACCATTAACCTCAGTTTGTCTTTCAACCCATTAACAAATCTTGATACAAAATAGTGTTCCATCAAAGCTGGTTAATCACTCCACAATAGGGACCTTAACTCCTCAAATCTATCCCAATAATCTATCACCGATCCCTCCTGACTTAATTTGTTGAACTCCTCAGTCACCTTAATCATGTTCTTCTTCTTCCCAAATTGGTCTTTTAAATTTCCAACAAGATTAGTCTCCCTAGCCTTCCCTTCTCTAGGCATTGGGGCATGATGGGGAGTGAGGGAAGATGAACCTTTTACCTGAATTTTCGGTTTCAAGGCTGGCAGTTCCTCTGTCTCTTGCAAGCCATAGGTCATAGGGAGGGTGCCATGTTTGGGCAAAATTGGATCAACAACTACTCAGGGAAGAAAATTCGGTGACAGCATGTTGAACATGATGTTGATCCGCTGGCCATGATGCTCCATCATCTTCTGATGCCTTTCCAAGTCTCTTTGCACTCTTTCTTGAGAGGCAGCTAGTCCCCAACACATGTTTGCTTTGCTGGCTGCATTATCCTCCCAGTTGTGGGTCATTGCCTTCTGTGTTGCCTTATATTCCCTAGCTTCAGAACTCCACCTCTTAAAATGATCAACAGCCTCATAAAATTAATTTTCCATAGGAGGTTGTTCTGTACAATCAATCTCTGATTCAGACACAACCTCCAAAATTCAACTATTGCTGCTGCCTTCGATAATCACTTGATCTGAAATGCAACAATCAAGAATCAATCAATCAGCTTCCAGAGTCTCCTTCAAAAATCGAGTCGTACACTGCTAGTAACCACCTTAATCGCCACCAAGAACAATCTTCAGGTTCGATTCTTCTTCGTTGAACTTCTTGAATTTGCCGGAATTTCAAGAATCACTGCCCAATCCATAGACCTACAGTGGTTTGACCATCCCAATTCCGAGCTGCAAAGCTTGAGTAACAATGCAATAGCTAAGAATCAACTGCTACAATTCCCCTTCTAATAATCTGCTTCGCCTACTATTTCCGAACCTGGTTCAGCTACAAATTTGCCTCCTATACTGGTCGATTATGTTGCAGCCCATAAAATCACTCGCGGAATTCTCCTCTAGACCGTTTCCAATCGTGCCTTCCTTCACAACTCGATCACATGCAGTGACCTAGATCTAAATTTCCGCTTCCGACCACTCCTGCCTTTCGCCTCAATCACATGCAGCGAGTTTGCTAGAATCAAACTGATTTAAGGCTAGCCCCAGCAGAGTCGGCACCCAATCACCATCCAACGTCTTGCTTTTGAAAGCAACTTCCACTACGTAACTCTTCCTTACCTGATTTGATTTCGTCACTGAGAGCAATAGTCTATGACCGCATGCAGATCACGATCCTCCTGTTCCGCGTTCGATTCACAGCGGATTCAAGATTGCTCAGACTTGACCACAATTGTTGTAGCCTCCGATCGCTCCAATCTGCTTCTCTTTGATGCCTTAGTCTACTTCAATTGTGCCTTAACTACTCGCCCACTGGTTATATGATTTCACATGGGGTTGAAGTTGACGAAGAGAAAGTGAAAGTAATTAAGGAGTGGCCCGTACCTACTAGTGTTTCAGAGGTGAGGAGTTTCCATGGGCTAGCATCTTTTTATAGAAAATTTGTGAATAATTTCAGCACTATTCTTGCTCCATTGACTGAATGTATCATGAAAAGGGGTGAATTTAGGTGGAATGAGGCTGCCCAAAGAAGTTTTGAGCTGATCAAGGAGAAATTATCCTCCACTCCTATTTTAGCTCTCCCTGATTTTTCAAAGAATTTTGAAGTGGAGTGTGATGCTTCGGGAGTTGGAATCGGGGCTATTCTTATGCAAAAAAGGCGTCCCATAGCCTATTTTAGTGAAAAGTTAAGTGGAGGAAGTTTGAATTATTCCACATATGACAAGGAGTTCTATGCATTGATTAGAGCTTTGGAGACTTGGCAACATTACTTACTACCCAAAGAGTTTGTCATTCACACGGACCATGAATCTTTGAAGCACTTAAAGGGGCAAAACAAGCTGAGCCGAAGGCATGCCAAATGGGTAGAGTTCTTAGAAGCCTTTCCCTATGTCATCAAGTACAAAAAGGGGAATTCAAATATAGTGGCAGATGCATTATCACGGAGGTATGCTCTAATCACCATGATAAATGCTAAACTAATAGGGTTTAAATTGATTAAAAATTAGTATGTGGATGATCCAACATTTGCTTCTACTTACTTGGCTTGTGAGAAAGGGGCTGTTAATGGTTACTACAGGCATGAAGGGTACTTGTTTAGATCTGGAAGACTTTGTATTCCTAATGGGTCTATAAGGGAACTCTTGGTGAGGGAAGCGCATGGGGGAGGTTTAGCTGGTCATTTCGGTGAGAAGAAGACTTTGGAGCTGATTAAAGAACACTTATATTGGCCGGGAATGATTAGAGATGTGCATCGAGTGTTAGAAAGGTGTGTAGCTTGTAAGAAGGCGAAAAGCAAGGAAGCTGCTCATGGGTTATACATGCCATTACCTGTTCCGAATCAACCTTGGGTTGATGTGAGTATGGATTTTGTGCTTGGACTGCCAAGAACGCAAAGAGGAAATGATTCAACCATAGTGGTCGTTGATAGGTTCTCAAAAATGTCTCACTTTTTGCCTTGTCACAAAACTGATAATGCTTCTCATGTAGCGAATTTATTCTTTCGAGACATTGTAAGATTGCATGGAATACCAAGGAGTATAGTGTCTGATCGAGACACAAAATTCTTGAGTTACTTTTGGAAGACATTGTGGAAGAAACTTGGCACAAGGTTGCTCTTTAGTACCGCTTGTCATCCTCAAACCGATGGACAAACCGAAGTGGTAAACCATACACTTTCTTCTTTACTTAGAGCCGTTGTTAATAAAAATCTGAAGAATTGGGATGAGTACTTGGCTTTTGTTGAGTTTGCATATAACAGGAGTGTGCATAGTGCAACCAAACATTCTCCATTCGAAGTGGTTTATGGATTTAATCCCATTACACCACTTGATTTAGCACCACTTCCGCTTAATGAGCGAGCATATTTGGATGGAGAAAGGAAGGCTGACTTGATCAAGAAATTGCATGAAAGTGTGAAACAACAAATAGAGAAGCGAAATGCAACCTATGAGAAAGTGACAAATAGAGGAAGAAAGCAAGTTCGATTTACTCTAGGTGATCTTGTGTGGATTCATCTTCGAAAAGAGCGATTTCCAAGCAAACAGAGGTCTAAACTTATGCCACGAGCAGATGGTCCTTTCAAAGTATTAGAAAAGGTGAATGACAATGGATACAAAATTGACTTACCAGGTGAATATCAAGTATCAGCTACATTCAATGTAAGGGATTTAACACCTTATTTGGAGGACACCGAAGAGTTGGATTTGAGGGCAAATCTTATTCAACAAGGGGATGATGATGTGAACGGTAAAAAAACAAAGACAAGGGTTGTCCAAGAGCATGTGAGTTTTGGGCCAATTACTTGTTCAAGGGCTAAAGAATTTCAAACAGAGCTTGAGTTATTTATTGGGAAGACTCCAGCCCATTTAGAAGAGTTAGAATTCAAAGTGAAGGAGTTAAAGCCCAAATTAATCACATTGCTTGTTTACTTGGAAGCCTAGGACCAAAATTGCAACCTAGGCACTCCATGATCAAGCCCAAGCAATCAGCCCATCTGTCAGGCCCAAGTCTTTCCAACAAGCTCAAATCTCATAACTGATGTCATGGATGATGTCACCCTTCATTTGTCCTTTATGTTTAACTGTTTGAGAGTGTTTTGTCTTTATGTATCATTGTATTTTATCATCATGATTTCATTTGTCAAAAGTGGCATGATGATGTTTTTCTTTATACTTTTGGTTTGTCTTTTATCATCATTAGCCCCATTTTGTCAAAAGAGACAATCATGATTGCCTTTGTCAAAGTGTCATGATGATGTTTTACTTTATATTTTTGGTTTGTCTTTTATCATTATTAGCCCTTTTTTTGTCAAAAGAGGCAATGATGTTGTTTGCCTTTAATTATTAGGTTTGTCTTTAAAACTAGTATTTATATGTGTGATCCTGTAATGTGTTGGCATGAACATTTTTATGAAGAGAGTGCAAGAGCATTTTTATCTTAATTCCTATCTAAGCAATTCATTTGTTTAGTGGCAAATTTACTTGATTCTATCACTCTTCATTCTTCTATCTTAGAGTGTGACGAATCAAAACTAGTATTTTCTTGTTTGTGGCGAATTTTCTTATCAAACAAGGGGTGCTAGTATTTCTTTTGTATTTTGGGCACATCCCTTTCTCTAACTACTGAAGCCTATTTATAAGCTTACAATTGAAGATACTAACAACAACAACAACATAAAATACAACTAATAAAGAAAACACATGACATGTATTACTAATATATCCTTGGAGTTTGTTAGGGTCGTGACACATTTCTCTTTCCCTTTCACTCTGCACATTTGTTTAGTACTTTCCACAAAGCTAGAAATTCCCTATATTCAAGTAACATTTAAGGAAGCTGTTACATTCACTTTGATAGCCAATAACACAAAAAAAATAAAAACTAAAAAATTTAAATGTCTTCAACAGTATATGCATTGAATAGTTGTGGGGTACGACAATTATTCACTATGAGAATAACACCACAACCTGAATTCCACATTCCATTAGGTGGGTATGTTATATAATTCTCTCTCTCTCCAATTATGTCTACAATGATTATATCCTTTGTAAGGCCATCACATCTTATATATAAAGTTTCTTGCCAAGTTTTCTTCGTTTTTCTAACTCTTTTGCTACAAACTTCTTCCATTCCCCTCACAGTTGGATATATTGATCTTCTTCTCACATGTCAAAACCATCTTAATCATGCTTCACATATCTTATCTTCAATAGGAGTTAATTGAACCCTATATAACAAATAATCTCATTTCTAATTCTATCCTTTCTTGTATAGCCACACATCTACCCTAACACCCTCATCTTAATTTCACTTACATTATGGGGCAATTATCCATTAACATTTAAAACTTTCACTGCTTTAGCAACCAATATCTAACATAAGAATCAAGGATGTGCCGTATCTGTATTACTGCAATTGTTATTAAAATTTGGAGCCACCTGAAAAAGAACTTGTCATGCTTATTTAGCTAGCTACTCATATGAACCGTTTCAGTTGATGAAAGAAAAGAAGTAAATAAGTCTTAATTGCACAAGAGTTCAAAATAAGCCAGATAGCATTCTTTGTGTTCATAAAAGATGACATTTTAATGAAAACTGACAGCCAAGAAGTCTTTAATCTTCCCCCAACCCACCCAAAAAAAAAAAAAAAATCCAAATACCAGTTGCAATTTTGTACATGTAATATGAATGTAAGGCATAAATTATTTGCCAACTGTAGTAGAGCATAACACAGTCCAAAGAAAGTATTACCTGATAAACAAGAGGCACTTTAGGAACCAGAAACACCGACAGCATCTTCCTGTTTTGTCTGTGCAAATCACTGCAAACACTTTTGATAAGGAGCACCGCGATGAGGGTCTTTCCTGCCCCCGTTTCGAGAAAAGCTATCGTATTTTTCTGCTTGGCCTGTTCAAGAACATCCAACTGGTATTGCCGTGCCTGCTCCTTTGGAAGTCTCTCCTTGGCCTCTTCAGGTTTCTTCTCTACCTTTCCACTGCATTCGTGCTTTCGCTCAGAGGGTCCCTTCCCATCTCTGTGTTTTTGAGCTTCCCAAGTACCCATGCGGAAAACCATCTCATTTGAACCAGGGCCCTCCCTCTCCCAGTATCCCCTGCTTTCCCTCCAATCCCTATCCCTACAATCTCTTTTGCTGTTTCCATTGCATTCTATCCTCCTGGTCTGATCTCTGTCCCTCCTGTCCATATCCTCCCGACCACGAGGCCTTTTCCTACCTGAAGACCTTTCCCTCTCCCTCAGGTGGTAATGCCCTCCTCTTTGCAAGTGCCTTCCATTTTTGTAATCAAAACCACTTAGGCGAGCTCTTTTATTGTACTTTCCTTCACTGTCGTTGTCATCAAAATCACTATAAGGATCAGTGCCCCGATGTTCAAGCTTACGGGCTCCATTTCTCTCAGGCTGCTGGATGAACGATATTTTGCCACTGCAATTGTCATTGGTTTCATGATGTTTGCAAATCTCAAAAACTGCATTGCTCCCCCTTGACCTCATAATATTGTTGTAGGCATTACCATTGCTACCATTGTTAGCATCATCAGGCTTGTCCCCATTGCCATTCAAGCAATCTGCAGTTTGGCACACCGGAATAGAGTGCTCAGGCACTCGCATCAAGCAAGCAGCAGCCTCCTTGTCCCCACTGCCAAACTTGACAGGTTGAACAGGAACACACTGATCCAGTACTCCTGCACTGTTACAGTTGCTGTTGAGGTCCAGAGGCATACCGGAACCATTCTTGATGCTGTCCAGAATCTGATCGATTTCCCCAAAAAAACAAGGATCAGGGGCAACCACCTGGTTGGAGGTACCATCCACAGGCCCCGGAACAGTACCCTCATCGAAACTGACAAAAGCATCAATGAAATCACAGGAGATATCCTCACAGGCATCCAACCAGTAAGAGGGCTCCCGTACATCGTCCTCCTCCAGCAAAGGGTTAACACTTGCTGAAACCCTAGCCTCATCACCCATCACTACTCCCCTTTTTTTCCCTTTATTGGGTACGATAATACAACACAACTAGTTCACACACAGCAACAAGAACATCAGAGGCTAACTCACGGTTAACATTAAAGACGAAAACAGTGATATTCTTAAATGGATTATAAATAAGAAAAAAAGCTAAGTAGAAACAAAATCGAAAAAGAAGTTCCCTCTATCGAGCTGCAGAACAGGAGGGCGGAGACGAGAAGAAAGAAAGCATCACGCTAGATGCTAAGGGTGCCGTCGGCTAGATGAAACGATCTCCACCGGAAGCTGAGGGAGGAGGCGATCTCTCTCCCTCTCTCTCTGTCTAGCAAAAGGGGGGTGGAGTTTGCAGATTAGCGAGGGATAGACCGTACGAAGCACGCAAATAGTTTAGCCCTAGGGAACCAAATTGTGTGATTCGAAGATTCCACGCACGATCTATCAAACGCGATTCTGCCCTCTTCGCCCCCACCGAAAAAAGAAAGATAAACTCGCTCGCTCTTCTTGCCTCTTTCCCTTTATTTTCGGCTTTTTGTCCTTTCTATTTCCAGTTTACACCCTCTTCTTCTTCTTCTACGGCCACGCGTCTCTCTTCTCCCTCTGATCAGCCTCTGCTCACACCTGCGCTTTTTCTTTGCACCCAGAGAGAGAAGACGCACTCGCCTTCGCAAGGATGGCTGCGGAGGCAACTTTATGCGGGAGATGAGATCGGACTACCCTATGAAGCTAATTCCGTAATTTGCCCCTACCCCCAACCGCAGGAGCATCCACTCAAGATTCTTTCTATCGAATGCGAATGTCAGTCACTTGCAACGATATATTTTTTTAATGTACATGTTAATCTTTTTATCAAATGTGATAGCTTATAACGACATGTTCTTTTAATACACATATTAATTTTTTTTATTAAATACTAATAGTGGTCGTTTGTAAGGATATAGTCTTTTAAAGGGCGTTTTATTGTAAATATGAAACTTATATAAAAATAAATAAATTCTAGATAATTAAATTACTTATAAATTATTTACGTAAAAATTATCAATTAAATATATTTAATTGAATTAATTTTTAACTTAAAAATTATCAAAACTGGACAAAACAGCATACAACGAACCAGAATCAATACAAGAGTTATAGTTGTAATTGTCGAACGGAACGATGAATGAGAATGAGATTAAGACTCAAAAAAGAAAGAAGATAACGGGACAAATGTCTGATTTTTGCAAGAGAATGGAGAAGAGATTCAAGGGTCAAGCTTATGGGTTTGGTTCTATTCCAAATAAAGTGTTAATAAAATAACACTTGTAGATTTGGGAAACGTGCAAGTTACTTGGAAAATACAAAACTATCATTACCATGAAAAGATATTTTTTAGCATTTAGAAAAAATCAAGTCACGTGAACAAAAGTTTGAAAATAAATTGTCTATTAAAAAAAGGTAATCAAATACCCAAAAAAATTGAATTTGGGTGGAAAATATACATTTTTCATGAAAATTTTGGCCCCATCAAACACACCTTAATACATATGTTAACCTTTTTTATTGAATGCGTGTGTTAGTCGCTTGTAACGATATATTCTTTTAATGCATATATTAAGTGCATTTATTAATGTGGATAATATTACTTGTCATTTTCACCTTTAATGCACTTGTCACATATGCCTATAAATTTTATTTTTATCATGCATGTCAAACACTAGTTGATAGGCTTTCAACACATATAAAGTGCTCTTATTGATTTTACCTTTTAATATGCACGTTAAATACACATAGTAGCAAGGGTGACTTGGTGGCACACATTTGTCATAAAACATTTGTCATAAAAATCATTATCATTCTTATAAATGAACTATACTATTTTAATTTATAAAAATTAGATAATTAATCATTTGTATCTACATGGTAACTTACGCGGAGCATAGAATGTATTTTCATTAGTTAATTTTTAAGTAAAATATTTTGTAATAAAAAAAAATAGAAGGAAAAGGAGAATCACTTTTAAACCCTTTAGATTATTTGCGATAAAACCATGTGTAGTTTTAAAAATAATTTTTAAAGTTGTTTAATTTTATTTTATTTTATTTTTTTTCTATTTTTACACTTCTTACTTCCAAGTCATACACCCAATTTCATAATTTTCCCCTACCCCACTCATAAGAGTTTTTCTAGAAGACTGATGATTATTTTCATTGAACATATCTGTTAAGTGTGTGTCTATCTATAAGGGCAAGTTGTAGTTTTATATCTGTTTATTTTAAATTTTAACATGCTTATTTAGGGCATTTGTTGACATGGATAACATTACACTTGTCAATTTCACTTTAACACAGATCCAAGATGTGCTTGTTAATTTCACTTTTATCATACATGAACACATGTCGAGGCACTTAAGACACATGCATAGTTCCCCTTTCAATTTCACCTTTAACATCCACGCCAAACACACAATAATGGCAATGATGTGTTGGCGCACACGCTTTGCATGCACATTCATCACAAAAATATTTATTCTTCTTATAAATAAAATATAATTTTTCAATTTATAAAAATTAGATATTGAACTATTCCCAACGATTTTAACCAATAGAATACATAACATATGGCAACAAGGGGTGACTGGTTAACGTAATTTGCTCCTACCCCCAACTACAAGAGCATTTCTAGAAGCCTACTTAAGATTTTTTCTATCGAATGCAAATGTTGGTCACTTGTAACAATATGTTCTTTTAATCTATATGTTAATCTTTTTATCAAATGTGTACGTCAGTCGCTTGTAAGGATATACTTTTTTAATGCACATGTTGATCTTTTTATTAAAGACATAAAAAGATGTAAGGCCCGCTTCTGAATATTCTCGCTACCATAGGATATTCGAAAGAAAGTCATTATAGTGATGATATAAAACAAAACTGAACTAAAATAAACAACTCATTTCATTTCTAGCAATGAAAACTTAAATAAGGTTTAGATACATTTCCAATATCTCATGACTCTAGACTCAATGGCCATACAAAATAATAAGAGGCTCAAAGACCAATAACATAATAAATTCGTATTATTACAAATCTCACCAAATCACTAACTAGGATCTTTAAAATTAGGACGCGTCTCCGTACACCACTATCCCTGGCCTACAGTCCTACTAGACTCACCCCTAATAACAGTCTTTCCTTTACTTGGAATGATAAAGAAGATCAAGTGAGCCACAAGGCTCAGCAAATTCGAGAAACAATGGACAATATATATAGAATCCAAGAACAAGATGACATCAATAAGAGTAATCAAGGACTCCACAATTATATACAAGATTCATAATTCATGAATTTATCAATTCAACTTAATATATCATGTCACCGTGTATCATTATACAAATGCACATAAACTTTCAATATCATTATCAATTCTCACAGGCTCGCAAGCCATCATTCAACACATGCAAGAGTGCATCATTTCATTATCAATATCAATCTCCCCGGCTCTCAAGTCATCAATCAATGCATGCAAAATTTCATAATTTCAATAAAACTTCACAATAAATATGGAGCCAAGCTGTCGGGCTATGGCCACCTTGTCCAGCTCCAGATGCTCTAGGGTACCCTTTCCCTCCGCGAAAAAATATTAGGTGCGCAAAGATAAATAATACTATGCCTTATAATATGATTTTACTGAATGTGTGTGAAACATGTCGTGCATTCACTTTCACATATATATAAACATTATGAATTTTATCTCACAAGCTGTGGCCATACTTATATATATTTTATGCCCATCTCACAATACTAGATAGTTGTTCACTCATATCAAGTGTTATTTTAATCAAATGAAAACCAAATTATTTTCATTCTTATACATATGGGAAGTTTCAAAAACATTAAAAGAATCTCCTAAAGTGAATTTCAAAATTAGCCTTGAAATTACTAGTCAAAATAAATCTAAAATTCTTCTAAGACGAAGGACCAACTAGAACATATTTTTGTAAATGTCTTTATTTTGAAAAACTAACTATCGGTATTTTGATAACTAACATTCATTATTATAAGAATGATTTTTAGTGAATTTTTCAAGAAACATAAGCTATGTATTTCAAGGGTGGTAAAATCGCAAGTTCTTGCGTTTATACTTGTCGACGTTTGAAATTGGTCGATCGTGATTCGTCAGCCCACACTAATGTAATGAATTCGAAATGGAGAATGATGTGTGGTATGATTTTGTTTGTTGATCTGTCGACCGGTCGGCCCCTGCAAAATACTTCGACGCTTAAGTAAGAAAGCGAGAGAGAAGATGCTGAGTATCAACAAATTGGCAAAGAGAGAGCATACCATGGCTCTGGGGAGAGCAGGCGATATATAGGAGGATGAGATGTCCTCCTGCATGTGTCGTACATCTACTGGTGATGGGATAAAATATCCGGCGTCGGCTGAGGCACCCAGATTACGGCATGGTGCCGACGGGACCCTCATTGATATGGATGGGATCCGCTATTAATGAGGATGAGATCTGAGGCGGGGGCGTGGAAATCCAGAAGTGGCTACAATGATGTTGTTGTAGGCGGGTATAGGGCCAGGATGGGACTGGCATGGGCCAGAAAAATAAGCCGAGAATGTGGGCCAGGTTGGGTCTGGGCCGCCCGACCAGAATAATCCCTAGCCCACAACTGTTATCTGGTTACTCTGCGGCCTTCTTGTTACTCGAACTGATCAGTTAGGCCAACGAGTTAGAAGTGTCGCTTGGAGCTCGCCAAAAGTATCGCTGGGAGCTCGCTCGAAGTATTGTTGGGAGCTCGCTTGTTTAAAGCACGCTTGGTCCCGTGATGTGAGCTCGGGCTCCAGCGATATGTGAGCTTGCTCCGACTACCTCAGTTTGGAGCCTACTGGGCTTTAGGCGATTAGGTCAGCCTGCTGGGTCGAGCCCAGCCCATGAGAAGTAGTGCGAGAAATACCCGTAACAATACTAAAACCAAAATTCTATTTTTTTTATTATTATGGATTTTATTTTTTTTATTTTTTTATTGAAACCAAATAGGGGGTACTTTCTTATTTACATTTATGTATTAAAGTAAATGACAGGTGAAATCTAAATTAAAAAAAATGAAAACATTTACTTAAGTTAAAGGAATGTAAATGGATGGGGTGTGAGAAAAGAGCTCGCAATCAAAGGCTTATGGGAAGAGCTCTAGACAAGCTCGCTGGCAAAGGCTTAAGAAAAGAGCTCAGGAGAGCTTATGGTCAAAGCTTACGGAAAGAGCTCGCAGTCAAAGGTTTATGGGACGAGCTTGCTGTCGAAGGTTTACGAAAAAAGCTTGGGAGAAGAGCTCGCGATCAAGGCCTACGGACAGAGCTCGGAAAAGGTTCGAGGTCATGAGTTCGCAAAAAGAGTTCGCGAAAAGGACAAGCGAAAAAAGCTTGGAACGAGTTTGCGGCCAAGGCTTCAGCAAGAGCTCGCGCCAAGAGCTTGAGGAATGAACTCGCGGTTAAGGCTAATGGCCAGATATACATCGGTTATTTAAAACATAGGGTATCTATACCAAGCTATTCGTTGTGTATATAATATATACATGTGAGGGTTTATTCAAGACCAGGGAGTATATCCACGATTTGTCTACCTCTTATAAGGGTTATTTGAGCGAGCTTTTTATTCGTACATATGCATACAACCGATAGCTCAATATAGAGGCCAACAGAACCTCTATATCTAAACTAAAACCAAACATATGTCATTCGCAAAAAATAGATCTAGGGTAAAGCAATCCCCATTCGAAACATCAAAGGGACCTTAATGTACTTAGTAAGGAGATTCAAAAGAAAATGATGTTGTAATCGGAGAAGAAGAAATTATGCACAAAATAGATATATATATATACATATACACATTCACAGTCATCACAGTAAGACAAAATGAATACATAAATCGCATCAGTTTGCTCGCACAAGGATATAAGAGGATGTATAAGAGAACTTGCACTACAAATCAAAGGGAAGTGCAAGAAGAACTTGCAGAACAATAAAGAAGAAAGTAAGAAATCAAGGAAGTGAAATACAGAATGTATAAACGAGCTTGCACTGAAAATAAAGAGGGAGTGCAAGAAGAACTTGCCTGATGACTTCGCTATGCAGAAAAATCCTCCCTTCCTGAAGCTGCTATCATCCCAGACGAAAATACGAGCAACCAGGAGGAAAGAGAAGAAATAAGAAGAAGTGTCAGATGGGAAAGGAAAGTACGCACAAGAGAAAGGTCGTCGATGCAGACGCAACACGAATAGGGAAATGCACAGTCTGCACCTACAACTTGGTCGAAATGACCTAATTACCCTTCACCTTTACAATGGTTAAAAGGAAGACCAAGGGCACTATTGACATTTGCTGGCCCATTTAATTTATTATGATTTTCTCTTAAAAGTTTCAAATTTCATTTCTCAATTGGGCTCAGTCTCACTAACCCAAATAAATTTTCATCATCCAAGCCCATTCATAATATAATTAAAAATTCTGAACACATCTCAATGACCCAATTTATTTGGACTTTCCCCACATTTTTGTATCCCATTTAGATGGCCTACCAAATTCTCATTTCCACTTACTCTTCATTCCATAAGCAAAGAAAAATATTTTCAACCCACAATTAATTAAAGCAAAAATTTTTGAACTCGAAATAAAATACTCGAAAACGTCTAGACCCCCTAATGGGTCATTACAAAAGATCACTTGTACAGATATGTTTTTTTAGAGTACATTTGATTGCAAACATGGAACTTACATAGAAAATATGGATGTGTTTCTAGGATGGCAACCCCCAAAAAGAAGAAGATCTGAGACCAGTTATAAAGTCACATGACAAGGACGTCATGTGCTCAAGGGGGGAGAATGTAATACCTCAAGAGCCCAAGGTTAGGTTCAAGAAGGGACTTTAGAAAAGCTAGTATATATATCAAGGATACTAAAGAAGGAAACAATACCAGCTAGATATCTTTTGTGATGAATGTGGATAAAGAACTCTCGGGTTAAGCGTGTTTGAGCTAGAGTAACTCAAGGATGGGTGACCCCTGAGAAGTTCACGTAGGCCCATCAGGGTAAGTTGATACAATCCTTTCTATCATTCGATGTAAGATGTTACAAATGCACTTGTTGAATATGCCTATCAATTTCTTTTTTATCATGCATGTCAAACACTAGTCAATAGGTTTTCAACACATATAAAGTGCCCCTCTTGGTTTTACTTTTAACATGATGCTAAATACACATAATAGTAAGGGTGACTAGGTGGCACACATTTGTCATAAAAATTAGATAATGAATCATTCGTATCTAAATGGTAACTTGTGCGATGCATAGAATGTATTTTCATTAGTTAATTTTTAAGTAAAACATTTTGCAATAAAAAAATAGAAGGAAAAGGAATACCACGACCCTTTAGGTTATTTGTGATAAGACCACGTGTAGTTTTCAAAATAGTTTTTGAAGGTGCTTATGATTTTATTTTACTTTATCTATTTTTACACTTCTTACTTCCAAGGCTTATGCCCAATTTCATAATTTTCCCCTACCCCACTCACAAGAGTTTTTCTAAAAGGCTAATGATTCTTTTTATTGAACATATGTGTCAAGCGTGCGTCTATCTATAAGGGCAAGTTGTAATTTTATATGTGGTGGTTTTAAATTTTAACTTGCATATTTAGTGCATTTGTTGATATAGATAACATTACACCTGTCAATCTCACCTTCAACACACATGCAAGATGTGCATGTTAATTTCACTTTTATCATACATGAACACATGTCAAGGCACTTAAAACACATGCATGGTTCCTCTTTTAGTTTCACCTTGAACATCCACGCCAAACACACAATAATGGTGATGATGTGTTGGCACACATGCTTTGGCGTGCACATTCATCACAAAAATATTTATACTTCTTATAAATGAAATATAGTTTTTCAATTTATAAAAACTAGATACTGAAGTATTCGCAACTAGATTTTAACCTATAGAATCCATAACATATGGCAACAAGGGGTGACTTGTTAATGTAATTTGCCTTTACCCCCAACTGCAAGAGCATTTCTAGAAGCCCACTTAAGATTTTTTCTATCAAATGCGAATGTCAGTTGCTTGTAACGATATGTTCTTTTAAGGTACATGTTAATCTTTTTATCAAATGCGTACGTCGGTCACTTGTAAGGATATGTTCTTTTAATGCACATGTTAGGTGCATTTATTGATGTGGATAATATTAATTGTCACTTTCACCTTTAATGCACTTGCCAAATATGCTATCAATTTCGTTTTTATTTATCATGCATGTCAAACATTGGTTCATGTCTTTCAACACATATAAAGTGCCCTTGTTGCTTTTACTTTTAACATGCACGCTAAATACACGTGGTAGCAAGGGTGACTTATTGGCACACATTTGTCATAAAAATCATTATCATTGCTATAAATGAACTATAATATTTCAATTTATAAAAATTAGATAATGAATTATTCACATCTAGATGGTAACTTGTGCGATGCACAAAATGTATTTTCACTAGTTAATTTTTAAGTAAAATATTTTAAAATAAAAAATAGAAGGAAAAGGAAAATTACATTTAAACCATTTAAATTATTTGTGATAAGACCACATGCAGTTTAAAAATAATTTTTGAAGGTGCTTATGATTTTATTTTTATTTATTTTTACACTTCTTACTTCCAAGGCCCATATAAATTTTGGTAATTTTCCCCTACCCTCCCCTACTCGCAAGAGCTTTTCTACAAGGCTAATGATTAATCTTTTTACTGAACATATGTGTCAGGTGCTTATCTATCTATAAGGGTAAGTTGTAGTTTTATATTTGTTGATTTTAAATTTTAACCTGAACGTTTAGCACATTTATCAATATGGATAACATTACACTTGTCAATTTCACCTTCAACACACATACCGAGGCACTTAAAACACATGCATAGTTCCTCTTTTAGTTTTACCTTTAACATCCACGCAAAACACATATAGTAATGGTGATAACTTGTTGGCACATGCGCTTTGACATGCACATTCATCACAAAAATATTTATCCTTCCTATAAATGAAATATAAATTTTCAATTTATATAAACTAGATACTAAACTGTTTGTAATTAGATGTTAACTTGTGGAATACATAACATATGGAAACAAGGGGTGACTTGTTTACATTGCATGATTTACTGTGCACATTCATCAAAAAAATCATTATTCTTCCATCAAATGAAAGATAATTTTTCAATTTATAAAAACTAGATGATGAATTTTTTTCATCTAAATGGTAAAATGTGTGATGCACGTGACAACAACAAGGGTGACCTTGTTGGCACATGTGCTATGGCTTATACATTTGTAATAAAAATCATTATCCTTTCTATAAACAAGTTATAATTTTCAATTTATAAGAACTAGATGGTGAACCAATCATGACTAGATGGTAACCTTTACCATGCATAAGATGTATTTTCATTAATTAATTTAAAGTAATAGAATTTGTAATAAAAGGATAGAAATAAAGGCAAATTGCATTTAAGTTTAGGTTATTTGTTGTATGTAATGACCCGAATTTAAATACTCTTGTGTCATGTCTAAAGGATTGAGTTAGTTATACTTGATGTTTAAAATGTTATTTTGGTGATAATTTCCTAAGTGTTGAATAAGGGTTAAGTGTGTAAGCTAAGTGACTAAGCTAGATTTTTAGTGTTGTAACTGAATGTATGTGAAAATTGTAGCTTAGATATCCGAATGTAAGCTAGGATATTTGAATGAGAGCTTAGGCATTTGGATGTGTGAGTCTTAGGCATCATTCAGATGAGTTTTGTGAATTTTA
Organism: Diospyros lotus; assembly: GCF_014633365.1. Lineage (NCBI taxonomy): Eukaryota > Viridiplantae > Streptophyta > Magnoliopsida > Ericales > Ebenaceae > Diospyros > Diospyros lotus. Next base: position 25,921,535 of record NC_068342.1, read on the forward strand.
GTGAAGGGATTCGAATGCTATAGGGAGCCATTCGAATGGGGTGTGGAGCATTCGAATAAGGGGCCAAGTAATTCGAATGGCCTATGTTCTTGTGTGTGTGTTATCTTTGCAACTCGATTTTGATCATGATTCAGTTCGAATCTCTTAAAACTCAAAACATGAAAATTGTAGATCTTTCTTTTATCGTTCCATTTCATCTTGAATCACCTCAATCTGAGTTCAGACGAGAGAGTTATACCCAAAGTTCAAACGAGTGTTGGAGTTGTCCAGAATCCAATTTTGTAAATTAAACCCTCACATTCAAATGACCACCCTTTCATTAGAATGAGCTAAGCAAAAATTGAGAAATTCATTCATATGAGGCCACTGTTGCATTTGAATGACCTTCCAATTTCTTCAGCAATTCACCCAACTATTTAAAATTCATTCGAATGCCCCACTGTATCATTCAAATGTCACTCTCATAACTTGAAATTTCTCTCTAATTCATTCAAATATGAGTCATCCCATTTGAATGTCTTTTGTATTTTCTCAATTCCTCTATCAAATGCTTCAGAACTCATTCAAATGTGCCCAGTTCATTCGAATACCTTCCATGCAGTAGCCTATATATATATATATAATCCGAATGTCTTAAGCTAAATTCAAATGTCTCCCTTAGTGATTTACAAATATATACATATATATATCACCTGAACTGCCATTGATTCAAGAAACATATAGAAGATTCTAGATTGGGAAATAATAAAGGGATTTAAGAAAATAAAAAAAATGATAAACATGACGTATAGAGAAAATATAAAAGAGAGAATTTGTGAGGAAAACATCACAAAAACATAGTAGATAAACTCGAGCTCTCTCTTTCATAAGCTTTTCAAACCCTTTTCTCCTCTCCAACCTCAAGTGGAACACTACCATACCCAAGAGGTTTCTAGCTGCAATTGAGCGTCACAATAAGCTTAAGAAGGCAAGTTCTCTTCCTTCCTTCCCATTCTTTGAATTATAATTTACTGTAAAAGTGGTGTTGGGTTCTGGGAACTTTGAATAGAACTTTGATATATGCACTTGAGGGTGATGAAAGGAGAATTGTAAGAGTGGTTTGGGAACTTAAGGGTGTTGTTGAGGTTGAATACAAGAGAAATAAACAAAAGCTACTACATAAACAAGGGTGTGAGTTTTATACGGTTGGTTCTTATGCATTAATGGATTACAACTTGGGGAATGTTTTGACAGCTATGTGGGGCTTGTTCTTCCCCACTTTCCTTAAGGAGTGGTGAATTTGTTAATATTTTTCATGGGAAGCTTGTCCTTTCTCCATGCTCTGCCAACGTTTTAGATATTTAACAATTTACTCTGATTTACTCTTGAAGCCTAAGAGTGAAGCCTTCCATATCCTCAATATGATTTATTGTCAATAATAGTCACAACATGAAATGGGAATAATTTTCTTAAATTCACCTATTACTCCCAGCTATGGCATGTATATTTGGAGCCCCATTACTGCTTCGCACGTTCAAAGATATTCTTTCTTACTTTTCATGTTCCTGTGAGTTAAGTGTGAAACTTCCCTACTTCTAGTGCTATACAATCACTGTGATGTCCATGATTATGAGATGAGAATAATGACAATTGAGAATGTTACTCCTTATCATGACATGTTTTGATAGTGTGGTAATTGTGCATCATGGGCATGGACTGGCATGAATATTATCACCATGTAGCATGAGTAGACACGAGCATAGCATATGCCACTGTATCACGTGCATTTGTATGTGGTCATCCTACATGTTGCATATGCATCGACAAGATCAGATATGGTTATGCGCGCTGCGGTTGTGCACTGCCAGGATATATCCCCCAAAACCAATAGGCATTAGCCTGACTGGGGTTATGCTCCTGCGGTAATGACTGAGGGACGCACCTAGAGGTGACGACCCTGGGCAAGATTATATATATATATATGTGTATGACTATAGCCAAGTATATGAGATAGGACCTACGGTCCACAGATTATCACAGTTTCTCTTGTTACAAGTATCAGCTACAAGCCGGTATGTATTATGATGCATTTTATATTGTTATGTGAGGCCATTGGCCAATTATGTGTTTATCGGTTTTCCTGTGTGTTATGCATGACATTATTATCATGGTGGGTGTGTGGTCCATGTGTTGTAATCTACCATCCACATCTAGATACTTTTTAGATACCACTCACCTTACCTCTATCACATTACTATTTTCCATGTTTTTCCTTTCTATTTTTTATACTTGCTGAGGTTTGTAGCTCACCTTGTACTCTTCACCATTCCAAGTAAAAGTAAAGAAATTGCTAGCAAGGGGTCGAGCAAGACGGATGCGTAGTAAGATGTGTGCGTGAGTTTACTCTCAAACCAACGATCTTGGAAAAATGTGCGGCTAAAGATTGCATAGGTTTTATCTTGTAACATGTAACCTAACTTAGGATTGACTTTGTAACCCCTAAAGGTTTCTATTTACATTTTGGGTTTGGTGGCTTATGCGTGGTGTATGTATAGATATTATATATTTGTTGGTGGTTGTCGGATCTTTTCTTGATTCACAATGCGCCCTCTTCTACGTCACCCGGGGATTAGGGTAGCTTGGGAGAGGGGGTGTTACATTGTAAGATTACATGTGGTTTAAAAATAGCTTTGAAGGTCGGGTAATTTCATAATTTAGCCCATCTAGTCCTGCAAGCTCTTTTGTAGAAAAGTTCATGATTATTTTTACTAAACACATGTGCTGGGCACATGTGCCAAGTGCTTATAGGGTAAGTTATAAATTTATTTTTGTCAATTTTAAATTTTAATGTGCATACCAAGCGTATTTGTTGATATGGATAACATTATACGTATTCCTTTTACCTTTAACACATATACAAGATGCACACGTTAATTTCACTTTTATCATGCATGTCAAGCACATGTTGATAGACTTAAAACACATGTAAAGTACCCTCTATGGATTTCACTTTTAATATGCACATCAAATGCACGTGACAACAAGGATGATGCATTGGCACACGCGTGTTAGCGTGCACATTCATCATAAAAATCAGTATTATAAGGGCCCACTCTCGAATATTCCCGCTAGCATAGGATATTTGAAAGGAGGTTATCACAGAGATGATATAAAACAAACCATAATAAAACAAACAACTCAATTCATTACTAGCAGCGAAAACTAAATTAAGGTTCAGTTACACTTCAAATATCTCATAAGTTTGGGGCTCGAAGGCCATACAAAATAATTAAGAGGCTTTAATATTAACTAACAAAATAAAAATCATTTCATCCCAAGCCTCACCAAAATGCTAACAGGATCTTCTAGTTAGGATGCGTCTCCGTACTCCACTATCCTTGGGTCTTAGTCCCACTGGACTCGCCCCCGATGACGGCCTTCCCTTTACCTGGAATGGCAAGGAAGATCAAGTGAGCCACAAGGCTCAGCAAGTTCGAGAAGCAACGAATGGAGAATAGGAATCAAGAATATGATGACAACAAAAGAGTAATCAAGAAATTGACAGTTTTATACAAGATTCATAATTTATGACTTTATGAATTTCAATTTAAATGCATCATGTCACCATATATTACTATACAAAAGTGCATATAAAATTTAGTGTCAGAATCAAATCTCATAGGCTTGCAAGCCATCAATCCACATATGCTAAAGTGCATTCATGTAAATATAAATTCATAAATAATATGGAACCAACTTGTCGGGCTATGGCCACCTCGTCCTGCGCCAGGTGCCCTAGGGTACCCTTTCCTTTATCGTAAAATAATAGGTGCGCAAAGATAAATAATACAAAGTATCATAACATACACATGTTGAACGTGTACGGAACATATCATGCATTCCTTTCCACATATATATAGAATTCACGAAATTTCATCTCACAAATTATTGCCATGCTTATACAAATAATTTCTACCCATTCACATTATTGGGTAGCTTTTCGCTCACATTAAGCGTGCACACGCTACAATAATTTATTCAAGAATTCATTAAATCAATTACTAAGATTTACAATTTGCTGGGTGCGTAACAAGTATTCATATATATATATATGCATATATATATTTATACATATACCTTGAGCTATTAAAATTTAGAACATCACCAACCATATAAGATATTTTCTATTATAATTATATATATATATATATATGAATATGTGGATAAGGATAAGGTGCAAAGCAGGGGCGATCCAATGGGCTTTTAATATATTTGAATGGCTTAGAATATATATATGGGCCTTGAATATTTATATGGGTGGGCTTGAATATGTATATATAAATGCAGTCTAATAGTTTATATGAGTTTGCTTGGAACATCTAATAGCTTATCTTGGACGTGTGTAGATATATATATATATATATATAGAATTATAAATGGGTTTGATTGGAGCATCTAGTGGGTGTGCGAATGTGTTTACATATATATATATATATTTTATGTACTTGCGTGCTTCACCTAATTGTATGTATATATAGATATATGGCTTCCAAATGTGAACAGTGGCTGGACTTCACTTCTTTAGCGTGGGTGCTAATATATGTATATATTTATATATATATAAGTGAATGTAAATGGTTTCCAGTGGCTTGGATGTGTATATATATATATATATATATAAATGTAGATGAGTTGTTTGGAGTAGAGCATTGGCTTGGACTTGTATACATATATATATATATATATAAATGTAAATGGGTTGCTTGGAGCAGGGCATTGGCTTTATTTATATAGTGCGAGAGAGTGAAAGAGAGAGAGATAAAAAGAGAGAGCTTCCATTTGCAGATTCTTTATCACGCATGCACACATATATGCATATATTTGAGGGAGGTTGACTATAACATGGGCAAGCGGACAAGGGGCATGCGTATATATATGTAAATGGTCACTATGATGTTGCTGGGACTATAATTTACAGTGGGTGTGTATATATACATATATATATATATATATTTGGGTGGGACTTGAAATTTCAGTGGGCTACAATTTACATTGGGTTATTCCAATCATGTGTATTATATTTGTGTGAAGCGTATATATATATACAAGTGGTCACTGTGATTCGGCTGAGACAGGGCAACCAAATTGGGTGAGTATATATATGTATATATGTAAGTGGGTCTTAGGTTCAGCTGGCTAGAACAGGGGCAACCAATATAGGGGTGATTATAAATATATAAGAGCTGTTAGTCTATAAGAGAGAGAAAGCTTCCATAGCCTCTCTGCTAAGCATTTATATACATATATGTATGAGTGTAAATGGAAGTGGGTCAGTGAGTGCAGCTGCATATATATATTTACTAACTCATAAATAGGGAGTAGCAAAATTAAACAAAACTTCGCTGTAATTAGGGAGAAAATGCCATTCATAGGAACACAATGGATTAATAATACAGAAACAATTTAGAGGACTAAGGGAATTACACTAATAATGAAATAGGAGTGCAAAAGAACTTGCAACAAAGCATCAGCAAAAAGATCAGAGAGAAACTTGCCTAAAGATGATGCTAGCGAGAGAACTCCACCAACGCAATGAAAGGCAGCGCACAATGAATTGAACAGAAACACAAGGAGGATGTGAAGTATTATGATGATGCTGATGGGATGAGGAAAGAAATGGAAAAGTGAAGAAAAGAGAGAGATGATATGCACTAGAATTAGAAGATTTGTACACAAAGAAGACTGCAAATTTCTGTGTACAGATTGCATGCCAATGCTAAGAAAATTTTACCAAAATGACATTCTTATCATATAATAGACAAAAATGCCTAGGGGTTTTATTGGCAAATGCTAATTTAATTTATTTTCTTCTCTTTTTTTTTTTCACATAACACAATTTAAATCTCCTCTACTATTGGGCCCAAGCCCAAGCCCAACAATTTATTTAACCCACTTGGTAAACCCATGAACTCAATTAACTATTCAAATGGAGTCCAAAATATTTATTTCCCAAATTCTAAAAATAGGCCATACACTTAAATTCATGATCACATGCATTAAGAAAATTTCATATTAATCTAAAATCATGTTATGCCATCAAAACAATATATAATAAATTGTTAAAATACTTCGACTCACATTTAGAATGCCCTTGAGCTAAAATTAAATATTAAAAACACCTAGACCCAATTTTGGGTCATTACAAGTATTCTTTCTATAAATGAACTATAGTATTTCAATTTATAAAATCGAGATAGTGAACTATTCATGACTAGATGATAACATGCGAGGCGCATGGAATATATTTTCATTAGTTAATGTTAAGTAAAAAATTTTGCAATGAGAAATAGAAATGAAAGGCAAATTGGATCTAGACCTTTTGGGTCATTTGCGATAATACCACACTGGTTTAAAAATGATTTTAAAGGTACTTATGGTTTCATTGTTTGTTTGTTTGGTTGTTTTTTTCATTTTTTTTTTCATAGGAACCAACTTACTCTATTGACATTGTTAAAAAAAAATTCAAGTAAATTAGACTCAACCCTACTGCACCTAAACCATTTGCAACATGACCCCACATTGTTTAAATTTAGCTTTGTAGATCATTTTGGATTCATTTTTAACCAAGACTCCTTTTGTTATCAACACCATTAAAAAGTGTAGGAATGTAACTCTATCTCCATCATTTTTCTGTGGTTGTTTCTAAAAATGAAGTAAAGAAAGATAACAAAAATAGAGATATACCCATCATTCAAGAAAAGAAAGAGAGATAAATAAATTATGTATGTTGTTGAGAAATCACCTGTGTAAATCAACACACAACCAAGAACTACGGTAGTACTAACGATCCAAGAAGTTCGAATAGAACGAAACATAAACGCAAACACAACGCATATACGTGTTCGGATCAAAAGATCCTACTCATGGCAGAGGCTCCGCCTCTAGTCTATCCACTAAAAATATATATACATATTTTCATAGGATTACAACGAGAGAAACAAGACAACAGAAATAAGAACTTCCTCTCGATCTCACGGTCACTCAAGAACAATACATCAATCAGAATACAACGCTCACAATACATCAAATAAATCTCACTCATTCAACCTTACTGAATGACGTGTCTCAGATCTGATTCGATTGCTGCGATCTTCTTCACCGATCGACCGCCTTCATGCGTTTTGTTCTTCTCCTCGCATCGAGTTCTTCTTCGTTCTTGCTAGATCTCTCACTTTCTCTATGTTGTGCGATTAGGGTTTTTGGAGTGCGTTGGTGTGCAAGAGAAAATCCAACCCCCTTGAACAGATTTCCCCCAATCTCATTCATATATATATATATATATATATGCGGGCTAAGGGACAAGGATAGGATTAAAGGGTTTCACAATAAGCTTGGGCATGGGCTTAAAACACCACTGGCCCAACCTAACTCCTGACCTAATACATTTTGAGTCACAAACCCAACATATTTAAGTAGTAGAAAGTCAAAAAGTTCTTGGATTTTTCAAAAGCAAACTCTATTTGATTCTTCAATTTCAAATTTTGTTTAGATTTCCTTCAAATAAAACTTCTCAAACTTTCTTGATCTCTCTCTCTCTCTCTCGAATGATTTTCACCTTTAACATGCATATCAAGCACAAGTGCTAACAAGGGTAACCTATTAGTACATGTACTTGTCATGCACACTTATCACAAAACTCATTATCCTTTATAGAAATGAACCATCATTTTTTTTTATTATTATGCCTTCTATATAAAAATAAGATTTCGAGCTATGCAACTAGATTGTGACTCTTCTTATGCACGAAATGTATTTCCATTAATTAATTTTAAGTAGAAGATTTTGTGAAAAAAATAGATTAAACTGCATTCAAACCCTTCATAGTTTGTGTTATTTGCAATAAGATCACATATGTGGATTAAAAATGACTTTGAAGCGCCGTGTGGTTTCATTTTTTAGCACAATTCTTTTTTGACTTTATTCAAAAAAAATTAGGTAAATTACACTCAAACCCATTGTGTTTGAACTATTTGGAATGAGATCTCATGTTGTTCAAAATTTGCGTCGAAGGTCTTTCTAGTTTCATTTCTTTCATAAATACACCTTTTGTCATCAACATTATTAAAAAAGTGCAATAATGCAATTCTCTCCAACTTTTTCTTGTGGTTGCTTCTAAAGGTGAACCAAACAAAATTGTGAAAAGAAAAATAGACCTATTATTCAAGAGAGAGAGAGAGAGAAAGAGAGAGATTATTCATGTAGGTATTAGTAGAAAGATGAAGAACTCTTGGATTTTTCAAGCAAAACTCTAGTTGATCTTTAAATCCATATTTCCTTTAGATGTTTTTTTTTTTTTGAAATAAAAGCTTCTCAAACTTTCTTAATCTATCTCTTTCTCTCTACAATTTCAAACCTATCTATTTCATCTTTAATGTGCATGTGATGTGTTCCTAATGGTTTCGCCTTTAAAATGCATGCAAGCGTGTGTGCTTACAAGGGTGAATATTCAACATATGCCCTTGGCTTAAATGCTTGTCACAAAAATCATTATCCTTAGTAGTTGAATCGAGAGACAGTTAAACTATACTCGACTAATATATTATGTTAGTCGAATCCTAGTTTGTGCCTCTCAAAATGTCACTCGACTATTATTAAAAGTAGTTGACTTCCTGTTAAGATATAGAGAACTCTTCATTTCTTACTTGACTAATATAAATTATTTCTCAATTCCTAAGATTAGATTTTTGTTTGAACTATTAAACAATACTCAACTAAAATATATTAGTTGACTTCTGATATAACAACAAAGAACAACTCAAAAGTGTAATAAACTAATAAGGAGATAGACTCGACTAATGTGCTTGAATACAGAAGATGTCTTAAGTCCCTGAAATGTCTATACTCAATTACTATACTTTATACTCGACTAAAAGTAGACTTCACTCGACTAATATTTAACAGTACTTGAATAATTATGTGTTGATATTGAATATTTTATTTTGATATATTCTACTCGACTCCTTGATTAAAATAATTGAGTACTTGATGATATTACTTAACTAACTTGTCTTTGTACTTGATTATTGTATGCTAAAAATTGAAAACCCTAAAGTACTAAAAGTATATACTGAAGTAACTCAACATATTACTAAACTATTTGCTTAAGTTACGACTACAAGTATTTCATACTTGAGTAATCTATTTATGCAAATTTAAAATCATTTTATATTACTTCTCTAATTAAACAATTCGATAGATACATTTAATGTTCTAAACATTATGCATCTTCAAGACAAGTTGATGTTAATATACGTATCTACTGATTGAGATTTCTTATCGTTTTGCTATTTGAATATATTTTCTTAAATTTCAAATTTGAAAAAGGAAACAACTAATGTTATTTGATGAAAAAAATCCTATCGGAGAAAATGTTCTCTCTCTCTTTTTTATATATACATACAGGATCTATTAAAGAAAGAAAAAGAAATAGTGAATGAGCAACAATGATACAAACATCCTATCACACGAGCTGAAAGATTTCATCTTTTCTTCCGTTGAAAGTTGTTTCGAGCAACTAAATCTTATTCCTTTAAGTTCAAATATAGCTTTTGAGAGTTTTCTTTGTTCTTATCTTGTATCATTCTTGAGAGAAAACCTTTGTATCCTTAAACATCTTGGTCTATTTTACTATCTATCACTTGTAAAGTGAGGTTTGAGGGTTAGTCCTTAAGCCCAAGCAAAAAAGAAACTAGAGGGTTAAGGTTGCTTCTTGAGAAATATTTGTAGGTTATAGAAGATAATGCTTGCCTCTTCAAAATCACTCAGTTAATGTTTGTTTCAAAATCCTTGGCAAGTGTCAAGGTAATGGATATAGGTCTTGGACTGAACCACTATAAATATGTTGTTTCCTTCTCTTGTGCTTTGATTATGTTGTTTTTTGTTCTTTCACATTTTCATTTGGTTTAAATTATTTTGGGTAAGATTAATTCACCTCCTTTTAACGTAACTTGTTCAACACTTCCTTAGCCTTTACTAATTATGCAAATTAACCTTTCATAACATTTTAAAAACCATTCATGTTTCTCCTTCTACTCTCTCTCTCTACTCCATCCTAAATCATTTTCTTTATTTTTTATTATGAAAGGCAGCGTGTTTCTCTCTCCTTTTTTCCCTTTCTTTGTCTTATCTCTTTCTACCTTTCACTTTAATGGAACCCACACTAGTAGGGTCGTTGAAACCACATTAGGTTTGTTGGTTAAAACCCATTGTGGCTTTTAATAGGTTTCATTGGAATGGGTTCCATCAATTGGAACCCACACTAGTGGACTAAAACCCATTGGTAGTTTAGTTGATTAGAACCTACTATGTGTTATAACAAACCCACTTTCGATGCATGGTAGTTTTTTCTAGTGTTTATTATTATTTTTTTTATAATTTTAGAAGAAAGAGTAGAGAAATAGAATGGCATTTTGAGATTTTTACAAAATTAACAAATGGTACTTAATGACAAAAGAGTATATGCTATGTGGTAGTTAATTTCAAGGGAGATTAGTAATGTTTTTCAAAATACAAGGATGGTAGGTGCCTTTTCACCAAATCACATAGGTGTTGTGTGAAATTTATCTTCTTTGCCTTTTTCAAAATTACCAAAATGCCCTTGCTCACCCGCTCTCACGCGCTAGGCGCGTGTGTGAGGGTGAAGGCTGGCGTGTGCAGCTCACGCGCCACCATCTTTAACCTTTTTCTGGTCGCCGGCGGTTGCTCCGATGGCCACAAAACTAGTACCCCCTTGAGGCCCTCTTAATGTCGATCACAATGGCCTAAAAATTAGGCCGAAACAACACCGAAAATCCTTTCAAAAATCGATTTACAAGTAGCCCTAGGCTGTCCACCTCCCACTCACGGCCAAGCTTCGATTGGCCACCAAATGAACACGAAAATACCTCAAAATGTTCCCAAAATGATCCTTGATGCTTCGCGACCAAAAGCCCTCTATCCCTTGCCTTTGATTCTCCCTAAAACACGAGCTATTTGATGCCAAAAACTCGAAACTTTCGGCCTTTATTTATACTAAAATTTCGATCACCTCATGGCCAATCAATGGCCAAAGCTTAGTCCCCAAGCTTCGTACAGCTGGATACGACCTTCCCCAAGCCACCCTCGGTCGTCCCATCGCCGGAAATGGCAGCACTGTGCGTGGAAGGCGGCGGCCGATTTTCCCTGCTGCGTTCACACCCACCATTTTTGATAATTTACACTTTCACCTCTTACTTTCTTCTAATTCCATTTTAGCCCTTTCCCTTGAGTCCCTGAACATTCTAACTCCATCACAAAGACCCACAAGTCTTGTATTTTTCACTTGACCCTTGAATCTTCTGAAAAATTACCGTTTTGACCTCACTCGAGCAAATTTAGAAAATTACACTTAGGCCCGGCTGGTCAAATTGACCTTAAAAATCCATTTGATTCAACCCGAAATTGCTTAAGGGTTGTTCTACACATTAAATACTAGTCCTTGACACGCTTTGTTAACCTTTTGGACGTCTCCTACGTCAATTCAGTTTTCTCAGCCTGGTTGACAGCTGTGTCGAAAACTGTTCCCGATTTAATTTTTTTCATCACTAAAAATCATAATTTAAATCACTCGTCAATACTATACCATTTTCTTTGGCTATCTAGGGTCCGGGGTACTCTCTCTGACTAATTCGGTCATTCAAAGCTACGTTAGTGTACCCTATAGTCTTATTTTTCTGCAAATTCCATTTATGCCCTTCTTCAAATATTATTTATAACCTCAAACATTTCCCGGGTATTAAAAAAATAGTGAACCTTGCAACCAAATGGTGACTTGTGCGATGCACAAGATGTACTTTGATCATTTAATTTAAGAATGATATTTTGAAAAAAGAAAATAAAGGGTAAATTACATTCAAACCCTCTATGATTTGGGTAATTTTCAATAAGACCATATGTGGTATAAAACTAGCTTTGAAATTAATATAGTTTTAGTTTTTTTCCACGAGGACCCTTTATGGTACTAACGTTTTTAGAAAAAAATGAAGTAAATTACACTCAAACCCACTTTGTGTTCACCATTTGCAATGAGACCCATTTTCTTCATAATTGGCTTTAAAGGTTCTTATGGTTTCATTTTGTTTACAAATGTAGCCCTTTTGTCATTAACACCTTCAAAAAAGTGCATGAATGTAATTATCTCTCAACCTTTTTCTTGTGGTTGTTTCTAAAGATGAGCCAAAGAAGATTACGAAAATAGAGATAGACCCATTGTTTACGTGAGAGAGAGAGAGAGAGAGAGAGAGAGAAATTATTTATGTATGTATATACATATATATATATATATTAGAGTGTGTTTGATTGCACACATTTACCATAGAAAATGTGTAATTATTACAATATTTTCTATGGAAGCAATCAAACACTCTTAACTTTTCTATGGAAAAATGTGTATGCTACAAGCATTTAAAGCATCTTTGCATGAAATTCATTTTCCAATTGGGTGGGGTGGTTTTTGTTTTTTAGGCAAATATTACCTAGAATTAAATTCTAGGTAATGCAATCAAACACACTCTTAGTATAATGATGGAAGACTCTTGGATTTTTTTTTAAAAAAAGCTCTAGTTGATTCTTTAATCATAGATTTTTTTTTTTTCAAATAAAAATCCTCAAATTTAATGTTCATGTGGTTGACACCTATTAGTTTTACCTTTAAAATGTATGCCAAGCGCATACGTTGATAAGGGTGACTAGTGATCACATGCACTTTGCATGGACATTTATCACAAAAATTGTTATCCTTTTTAGAAATAAGCCATAGTATTTTAATTTTGCCTTAGGTAAATTCACACAACACCCTAAGGTTTGGCTAAAAGGCATTGTGTTTTTCAAAATATTACTAATCTCCTTTACCTTTCTTGACTAACAATGCAAATTGAAAATTTTGTTCCATTTTAAAAAGCATTTTCATTTCTCTTTCTCCATTTAGTCATTGCCTATTTTTCCATCTTTAACGAAAAAAGGAAGTAAGTTTATCTCTCTTTCTCCTTTTCTTTTTCTTTGTCTCACAGAAAAGAAACCCACAATAACGAGGTTAAAATCTAGAACGGTTTGTTGGTTGAAATTTACTAGGGGTTGTGATATGTTTGTTGAGTTTCACATATGGGATTTATGTGATTTTTCAAACATTTTGAAATCAAAGTGTGTAACAGTAATACATTCAATCCGATATAACTTAGATTTTTTAGCAATTTGCAACTTGTATTCATCAAATGAAATACTCTTACCTTGTGAAGAATCTGTCCTTAATGTTGGCTTTCATAGTTTGATCGGGGAGGGAGTGGTTTGCCAACCACAATCCCCTTTGCTTTTACCATTTTGCCCTCCACATCAATCACACACACACACACACAAATATATCATACCCAATTTAGACCTTTTGCTTCATTTTCTATTTCTTTTCTCTTTTCTTTATTCAACCCAAATATGAAAATCCCTTTTTGCCATCACCTTTTTCATAAAGCATGCCCATTTTTTGACATTTGCCACTTTTCTTTATTTTTTCCATTTATTTCACTCAATCCACTTAAATATATGGGCTCAAGTCCACTCACTAGCCTAATTCAAAGTGGCCCATTTCCATCATAGGCCCCAATCAAAATCATTCCCATTTAATTAAAACACAACCCATTGATACATGGGTTTTGGCCCAAATGGGCAACCCAATCCATTAAATTAAACACATAATTTACTTACATAAATTTTGTCACATGAAAATATTTCTTAACATTTAATTTAATAGGAAAAAATTTCCAATTCCCATAAATAAAATATTAATAAACTCTTAGACCTATTAATGGGTCGTTATAGGGACCAACTCCAAATGTGCGGCACTAACTAATGTATTTTTTCAATGGATATAAATTTCATACTGTTGAGTGGAGTAATAGTAGGTCCACCAAAAATTTTGGTTTTTGTGTGCCTGGTACAGGAGTTGGATCATCAGAGATCTATTATTATGAAAAAATTATAGATATTATTGAATTGGTATATGTAGGCCTACAAATTAAGAGGATAGTTCTAGTCAAATGTGATTGGTATGATCCAAGTCCTCGGGGAACCGAAATTTATGAAAAGTACGGTATTGTGGAGGTTCGATCGTCCAGAAGGTATAAAAAATATGATCCGTTCATGTTTGCCAAACAAGTTGAACAAGTGTATTACGCATCGTATCCCAATACCTGTCGTGATAAACATGATTGGCTAGTTATTATTAAAATAAAGGCATGAGGTACAATAATTGTTCTAGAGTCCTAGATGGAAGAACCTTTCCCAGAGTACGAGATACTAAAATTGCCTCAAGTAGATCTAACCGATGACCTAACAGGTACTTTACTAGATTTAGGTGGAATAGTTGAAGAAATAGATGTCCCCAATGTCGTTCAACAGGAAAAAGATGATACTGAGGAAGAATTCATATCAGAAGATGACGAGCAAGAGTTATTTTCTGATGACATAGATAGTGATAATGAATTGATGGATGAGTATGTAGAAGAAGATGATTGATTTATTTTTTCATATGTGAATTGACACTAGAATTTTATGATATAATATTTGTTGTATTTTTCAATGTATGTGATATTGTACTTTTATCACTTTTTATTTTCCATGTAATTCTTGAAATAGATGTTAGGACATTTACCTCCCAGAGCAAGTAGGGGTAGTAAGGGTATGGTAGCAGTCGATGCTATGGGGATACACCTTCTCCAGATCCTACTACTGTTGCCTCGAACTCTTCTCTTTCTGTTTCAACACATGTTGTTCCTTTTACTCCCTTCTTTCCCCAATCAATGCACCCACAAGCTTTTATTCCATGACTCAGTTTTCACAACCTTTCGGTGTGATGCCATATCCGATGGAATATACTCCTATTATACCCACAATGCACCCATTTGAGCTTACACCACAACCTACCCCTTATCCATACATATTTATGCCGACACCGCATCCACACCCTTCATCCTCTCCTTCACAGCAGAATGTTAGCCCAACTCAACCTAAACCAACAGATGCAGACCAAGTTGATCATAGAAAAGAATTATCCTGTAATCAGAACTGTGATTAGTGAGTATATTATATAATGTCTAAATTGATTGATCTATTTTGTTACACACAAAAATGCATGTTTTGACTAATTTAATCTCGATTTTATAGTTTTATCCCTGAGGTTGACCCACCAACTATTCTCTCAAAAATTTGGAAGAGACGGTACAATGGACCTTTGGTTCAGTGGGATAAAGTTCTAGAAATAACACAACGAATGTGGCTCGAAGAGTTTACCATTAGTGTAATTCTAATTTTTAATTATCAATTTAATATTTTGTATATATTTATTCTTTTGTGTTTAACTTATTGTAGAAGATTTTCCAGTGGCAAGCTGAAAAGAGTAATTGTATATGGATTACTTAGAATGAGTCAGGTCGATGAAGTTTCAGAAGTAATTTGACCAAAGTTAAAAGCGACGCTGATAAGGGATATTGGATGGATCCATCCGTGAGAAAGGCATTACAAGCAAAGTGGGATGAGGATGAGTACAAGAAAAGATCTGAACAAAATAAAAAGAATCTCACATCCAAGATTAACAGGTCAATGCACACAGGCGGATCCATTCCTTTCACCGAGACTCGAAGAAGGCTGGTAATAACTTTTTCTATATCAATGTTTCTGAATTTTAATAACTTATATAGTGGCTTGTATTTTATCTTATTACTTCATATGTATTTGTCATACAGGCAAAGGAATTAAACCACAAGCCTAACAAATTTGGGGTTGTCAGGAAAACCCACACTTGAAAAAATGATCAAGGACAAGAAGTGTGGGTTGATCATAGATCACAAACTGTCGCGATAATTATATTTACTTATATGTATGTTATTTGATGAATTTTTTATTTAATTATAAACGCCAATATTAATTTTAATTTATATAGGAGGTGTTTGAGAGATTAAACGCCGAGGCATCTGCGCAATCAGTTAAGAGTGATTCATCCTCTTCACCTGTTGTTAATGAGCACCGCATCTTTTATCAGGCTGTCTCTGGTAGGAATAAGAAGGGTTGTATCTACGGCTTCAACTCTCAAGGGAATCAATCTTACCCATCTCCATCCAGTAGCACCTCTAATAGTTCATGTGGATTTGTGATATAAGATTTTGAATAAATGAAACTGCAATTCGCCCAGATAAACGAGGAGAATCAGCAAATGAGATAGACGGTGGCCCTAATGAATGTTGAGAATGTATAGTTATGGTAACAGATGCAAGATATGATGACATGGAGGGATCAGATGAATCAAATGATGTCTAGAGTATTAAGTAAATCAACACCTCCTGAACCGTTGAGAAACTCATCGGGTGGAGATCTGTTTTATAATGATGAGGGTAATGAGGGTGAAGAGGAAGAAAATGATGATGATGATTGTTAATTATTATTTTTTTTTTTTGTAAGTGAGAGATTCATAGAACAAAAACCAACGCCGAACCAGCTACACACCAAGGCCAAGGCATACCCCGGATGGACCAAAAACCAGGGGCATGAACACAACAATGATCACCTTATGGGCCAAAAGATGAGAGAAAAATAAGCTTAAAAAAAAGAGAAAAACATAGGAAAAAGCAAACACTATGTATAAAAAATAAACAAAAGCCTGAGTGTGATAGAAAGCAATAATCCAACTAGGAAGAACAAGCCTACCGTACTAATCACGAGCAGGAAAACTGAAAGTGAAGTGAGTCCCAACTGAAGAGGCAGCATCAAACATAAGGCACCGAAGGGATTGACGTTGAACAAGAGACTCCATGAACACAGAAGCCAGCCTCCAACAGCAAGCAAGCAGCAACTCAATGGGGAGGGAAAACTTGGTCCCTCGGAAGCCACCAAACATGACAAAGAGCATAACTCTAAATAGATGGTTTGAATTAGAGAGTCATCAGATGGGCCTACATAGGGTACTGAATTTGATGAGCCAACTGAGAGGCAAATCTCTCTTGATCACGAAAGCACATGTTATTGCGCTTCCTCCAAATGAAATACACCAAAGCATGAAGCACCAATCTATTCACCACCTGTCACGGGCCGTTGCCAATCCATCTTGTAGCAACCCAAAGTACACCAATATCCCATTAATGCCAAGGCCAATTGAATTTCTTTGATCTGCGGAAGAATGTTAACACTTCTTTGGAATAACGACACTTGAAAAAAAGGCGACTATGCCTCTCTGCATTCATCCTGCAAATGAAACATCTATTCAGAAAATACAAAAAAAAGGTTAATACGATTAAGAGTAGAAAGACATTCTCAAATCACTAACCAAAAAATAAAAAATTGAGTTGGAATACACTTTGACGACCACACGAGCCTATGCTAAGGAACCTGGGGAAGCTGTTCCTGGAAGTCCTTAAGTGCAACCCTGACAGAAAAAACACCGTTTGCAGTTGGGAGCTAAAAAATCTCATCCCAAAGATGAAAGCGAGGAAGGCTAGGAAGGTGATTCCTAATAAGATCGTAAGTTAGATAGTTGAAAAGGTTGGGCCAATTCCAAGAGCCATTCTCAATGAAATCACAGACCTTGGCTAAGGTATGGATGCCTAATTACCGAGGCAATCAGCCAGAGAAATGATCAATAAGCACACCCAAAGGGTGCCATTGATCATGCTAAAGGAACACGCTATGACCGTCCCCAATTCTCCACCCCATTCTAGATCATATAACCCCCCGAAGGGAAAACAACTTGCTCTAGTACCACAGACAAGCGTATGACACTTTAAGGAGCCAGAAATACGCCATTTTAACTAGATAGGTATGCACTCACTTCACTAAGAGAAACTCCCCATTGCCTGAGAGCATGCACCAAATTGGCTTGGCTACAAGGGCTTGATTCCAGACATAGAGAGGCTTGAGACCCAGACCCCCTTTGCACCTTGGGGCAATAGATCTCCCGCCAAGCCACTTTTGCTCTATGGGGGTCAGTGTCATCACCACTCTATAAGAAATTATGAATTGATTGCTCAATCTCATGGACCACTCATTTTGGAAAAATCAACACAGAGTCCCAATACACATAGATAGTGGAAAGAACAGACTGAGCTAATTGAAGGCGACCCCCAAATGAGAGCGGCCTACTCGGCCATGAGCAAACGTTATTCTTAACCTTATCAATGATAGGCTTGCAATCCCCATATGATAACTTGGTGGAAAGAGGCATCCCCAAGTACCGCATAGGCAACACTCATCTCTAGAAACCCGCAATAGTCAAAATATTCTCCCTTAAGGACTCATCTTGACAAGAGACGAAACAATCACTTTTTAAGGCATTGGCCTTAAGGCCAGACACTGATCTGTAATGGCATACTCTATTTCAGATCAGCGATGAGAATCCTATCACAGATCAGCGATAGTGTTTTGGTTATAGGAACCCCATCGTTGATTCCGTCACTAAAACCACTCGTCACTAAATTTTGTGACTAAATTTTAGCGACGCCAATTTTAGTGAAGAATTTTTTTCTTCACTAAATCCGTCACTAAATTTTTTAGTGATGAATTTTCTTATTTTAACAATGGATTCTCTTGTCACTAAATTACTAATTTTTTGTAGTGAGGTGAATTGGGTTTTTAAAAAACTTTTCTTGATTTTAAACACTCTTCGAATAAAATAGTTTAATCTTTTTCAAACCAGAGCTTTACATATTTCCTTGACAAAAAAAAAAGAAGAGAGATATGTATAAGATAAAATCAGTGTTAGAAAACTTATCCTTTGTAAGAGTTAGAAAGATTTTGATGAAATAGTAAAACCAATCTTAAACTTTGCTGAAAAGAAACTTTCCTGAGAGAAGAATGGAGTGCTGAAAAGAAAGAAACAAAAGAATGCAGGACATAGTAAATTTATAGTGGTTCTGCCTCAATCAGCCTACACTCTCTTGACTCCTCACCAAGGATTTAACAATCCACTTAGCTTTTTTAGACTCAGCTATAACCTCAGCTTTTCATAGGTGCAACTATAACCTTCACTTTTCATAGGCTAAGTAGTAACCAATATAATAAGTTTTTAAAGACTCAACCGAAACCACTACCTTTTACAGGATTAGGTGTAAGCTTTTGACTTTTCAAAGGATCAGGCACAACCTCTTACCTTTTAGGGATCAGGCGTAACCGAAACAAAATATAAGATGATTACAATTTAGAACACTTGAGAAGCTTACAAGATTTGAGATCAAATACAAAACATTGGCTTCTCATAATAGAAAAGAGAGATACAAAGAATATATAGAATGTAAGCATTGTTTCTCTCTTTTTTGCGATTAATGATGAAAGCTGAAAGCATTTTCTTGGCTCTAAGTAGACGTAAGAAGTAGTAGAACAATAGTTTTGAAGCTTCAAATTCATCTTCTTTTATAGTTGTTGTCAGAAAAATGAAAAATAGCAAGGATAGCTTTCTTTTTTCATAAAATAATCATTAGAATATTCAAATATCATGTTAAATTATTTATGGAAAATTTAGAGCCATTTTAGAGCCTAAGTGGTTCAATCTGTGTATTAAAAGCACATTTAATGGCTAGTTCAACGACAAGTCTAACAGCATATAAGCTTCAACAGTCATTCACTCAACTAATGAAAATTTTCAATCAATTGAACTCAGAATATAATTAATTGAACTTTTGTCAGCACTCTATTATTCTCTTTAGCTACTCTAGTAAACACATCAGCTACTCAATTATTCATGAGATATAGAGAGCTTGCATAATATACTCGACCATAGCTTACTAATAGTTGATTATCCATCAACTTACACTAGATTGCTCTAAAAAAATACTCTATTTAAACCTTATAATCATTGCTAAATCAAAGATACTCGACTATGGGACCAACATACTCAAAGTAATACAAGGATATACTATTAATGAAAGTGCCCTAGATGTTAGATTTACACTTTGAGATGTAAGTGAGTGGCACTGTTGGTTATTCTTGATTATAGAGGTCATATCTTCATTCATAACTCTCCATCTCATCTTTATGAATGAGGCCCTAGATTTCTTGGTAGACTTCCTACTCTTAAAGGGTTGAGACTGTGTGACTTGGATATCTAGTCTAGGATTCTTAAAGGTATTCCCAATCCTGAGGCTTATCAGAAGGGGACTATGATTAATTGATTAGTGGATTGGCACATGGGCTACTACCATTATTTAGCATGGAGATGCTAATGAGATGTAGTGGTGAGTCACACATCACATTGAGGGGGATGCACATAGTAGACATGTGGATGGGTGTTGGAGAACATCCACTGAATGTGATGCCTGTGACGATCACATGGCTTTGGGATTAATGATTGGTCGCTAGCTCTAGATTGTGTATTTGGTCCTTTGACCAGAGGTGACATAGTATCTTGGCACTAGTGTCAGGGATTTGATGTTGAACAGACCCACCCGGTGCAAGAGGTGGGAATGCGCACTGTGCGGTCTCTCTATAGTGGTGCATGGAGATAGATGTTCGTCAATGGGATCCATTGACTTCCATTGGTTGAAGGATACATCCTGTACGATTTGTGTTGGTGGTGATTGGAAATTCCCTAACCAGGGTAAGCATGAGATTGAAAAGAGTTCCAATGTCAGATTTGCTCTGACATGCTACCTCAATCACACCTGTGTAGATCAAACCCAGCTACCAAGTCCTATGAGTTTAATCAGTCCATAACTCTCACTCGGTTAGGATGTTATACAATGGAAGGACTATAGTGCACTGTAATCAAGGAGCCTTAATAGGTTCATATGAAGTTGACTTCATTGCCATTAGGATCCTAATTCCTAGCTGGAGGATACTCAAGATCTTTTGGGGTGCTTTGAGGATTTGGAGAGATCCTCTTAGTAGGTTGATGGAGATCAACCGACATTAAGGAGTTGACGTGTCTTGATTGCTACATGGCTATGAACCTAGAAAGTTACATGCATACTGAGTAATACCTGGATTACTGATCCATTGCTTTTAGTGTGTTCCTCGTCGCTATTGGTTAATGATGTTGGTTGCTTGAATGTGTTGGACACATTGATCTATGATTTATGGGAGGTTGCTATTGTTTAGCAAGGACCTTGTTTGCATTATTGGAGAAGGGATGGGACAAGATAGAGGTGTGATTAGGAAACTAATTGAGAGAAATTGAAAGAGAGGGTTTGAGAGGAGGAAAGTGAAGCTCACGACTGCTCCCTTCTTTTTCTTTCTCTAGTTCTTATTCTTCCTTTGCCTACCTACTTCTTCATTTTCCATTCTTGCTGCTATTCTTGTTCTTGATCCAAGACTTGGTAGGTACAACTCCCTTTCTTGTTCTCCCATTTAGATCGGGTGTGAGATAACCAAGGAGCAACCAAGAGGGAACCACGGTAGAGCTTCAGGTCACCTCCATTGAGAAGATCCTAGCACAACTTTGTTGGAGGGTTTTGAAGACGTCTTAGGTGTGGACCAACTAGGTCCTCCACACTTGAGGAGGTGGGTTGGTCACCCAACATTGTAGCTGGTTTAAAAGAGCTAATCGAATCAAACGAACAACAAAGAGGCAGGGTCTTTGCTCAAGCTTGCAGCTTGTTCGTGGGAGCTCATTCGGACAACAAGAAGGAGAAGCATCCCTATTCTTATGGAACAGATCTTTGTCTCGGCATAGAGGAGCTCGCGATAGTGTCATCCTAACAGCAGTGTGCTCCTTCGTGACAAGGCCAAGCCTCATGGCAAGGCCTTAACTTCTTGGCATAATGGGCCTTGAAGCATATCCTTACTCTTGGCATGTATATTCCTCGAGGCAGTGTGATCCTAACAACAAAGACAGATCTTGCGATGAAAGCATAATGGGCTTCACGACAAGGATATCATCTTGGCATAAATAAGCCTTGTGGTAGTGTGCCTTGCAGTAATGTAATGCATAAATAGGCCTTACAACAGTGAGATCTTTGCAGCAAAAGCACTCAATTTGGCATCATGGGCCTTGCAGCAAAGAAGTCTTGATTAGTGGTTAAATATGTCAAATACTATCATATTTTTATCCATTTTTTATCTAATGAATATGATAATTTGGCATGTTTATTTATTTTTTTGTAAGGACTTAGTGAAATTGTGCCTAAGCCATGTAAATTACGTAAGTGATCAAAGTCTGGGTGTGTGGAGAGAGAACATCCAGATGTTACTCAGCACATCCGGATGACCATCCAAGGCCATCTGGATATGAAGATGCCGCATCCGAATGCATGAAGACGCATCTGGATAGCCATCCAAGGCCATCCGAATATGAAGATGCTGCATCCGGATGTCCCTCAGCGCATCCAGATACAAATGAAGAAGCTGCCAAGAGAGATATTTGGATACCTCACATCGTATCCGGATATGAAGAGTATATATTCAGATGTCCCTAAACACATCCGGATGCAAGAGAAATCCAAAGAAGATGCATCCGGATATCATACAACATATCCGGATATTAATGAAACCTCATCCGAATGGGTCACTGAAGCATCCAAATATAAGACATAAGACTCTCGCAACACATCCGGATACCCCACAACGTATCCGGATATCAGAGAGAAGATGCAAAGACTAACATTCGGATACCCCACAACGTATCCGGATATTAGTGGAGCCATATCCGGATACTACATTACATATCCGAATACATTATTAATAATTGCACAGAGCACACCTTCGCACGATGGGAACAAATTGAGTACAAATATGCTTTTTCATCTGAAAAGTGAGCATGAGTAGAAAGTCTTTTGTAGAGCATGGGCAGAGGAATGATGAGGAATAATGAGAAATGAAAAAGAACTGTCGAGAGATTTGAAAATTGGGAGTTTCGTTAGAGAAAAAAAAAGATAGAAAGAAATATAAATGGGTTAATGCTCAGTGGAGTGGGGAGACGAATTTTGAGGGAATTGCTCTGAAGTTTTTTTCCAGACAGTGGCCATCATCAAAGTCTCCTTACCAGTTACCTTGAAGCAGAGACTCAGCTACTGTCAATTTGTCTGGTTATTTTATTTTATTTTATTTTCTTTATTTCCCTGCAATGTTCTTTTCTTCCATTTTCGATTAAACAGATTCATCTTGTCTTTGTTCAAGAAACTTCATCTCAAGCATTTTTAGTTACGTAAGTTCATCTGCATCTTTGATTTTCAAAGCTTAGTTCTTGACACTTTAAACACTGCAAATTACAATTGAAGGTTTACATTGTGTAACTTTATGTTTCTTCCATACTATGTAATCCCTTGCATATAATAATAGAGATTTGTGGCTGAGCAATCAAGTGTCATAGATTGTCTAGAATAACCGAATCCCATATGCATTAATAGAAATCTGGTTAACTTAAGTGTTGTGTGTGCATTGAATTTTTGGACTTAAGTTATAAGCATGCGCCTAGCTTAGAGTCTCCATATCATGTATGGAGGTTACTAAAACTGGAGCTGCCATCATTCCTAGATTCAAGTGAATTATTTTCTACATATTGAATGTATCTTAATTTATGGTAGTTATTTAACTTAAAATTTCTCATATCATATATGGAAATTACTAAATCTAGAGCTATCACCATCTTGGAATACGTTTTAATAGCAGAACCTTGCAAATTTGTACAGATTTGTGTTTCAGTTATCTAGCTATTGGGAAATCATGAGATTTGTATTGAATTTACTTTGACTCAAGAGTCTCTACACTTAGTTATCATTTATTTCATTTTTGCAACTCTTAGCTCAATTAAACACATTACTGTTCAAATTCAAAAATTCTGGTAAAATTATTTATGCCCATAGACAATCTCTTAGTGAATCGACCTGGACTCATCCGAAAATTAAATTTTCACTACACGTTCACTCGTACACTGACGAGTATAAACACCTCACTCTTAGTTTTAATAAATAGCGTATTAATTGTTGAGTGATTGTTGTTGGATAACTGACACATGTCGACACCTGATACCCTTTTCATTGCTGGATGACTGACACATGTCGACACTTGATACCCTTGAGATTCGCCCCCCTATAAATACCCCACTACATGAATCAGAAAAGGATTTGGAAATTTTGTAAGCTTTAAACACTAAGAGCATTTCTACTGTTTCTTGTGGGGACTGACTTAAGCATTAAAAGGTCATTACGAGTGAGAATTCCCACGAGCCTTCTAACCATTTTTGTGAGTATCAATAGGGAGACAGAGGACCCTTGCGACACTCTTATCCTTGTGGCAACATCCTTGCAGCAAGACACTATTCTTGCGATAACCTCCTCGCGATAACATCTTCGCGACACTACCAAAACCTTGCAACAACATATGTGCAACAAGACATAAACCTTGCAGCAACCTCCTTGTGGCATTCTCATCCTTGCGGAAAGACAAAAACCTGGCAGAAACCTCCTTGTGGCACCACCCCTTGCGGCAACATCATCCTTGTGCCAACACCACCCTTACGGCAACATCTTCAAAGCACCATCCCTTCCTTGTAGTAACATCCTTGTGGCATGTCCTTACGATACTCTCATTCTAGAGGCAGTCTCATCCTTATGACACTTTCATTCTAGAGGTAATCTCATCCTTGTGGCACTCACATTGAGTTCGGCAATTTCATCCTTGTGGCACTCATCTTCTAGAGGCACTCACATTTAGTTGGGCAATTACATCCTTGTGGCACTCACATTCAGTTAGGCAATTACATTCTCATGGCACTCACATTTTAGAGGCACTCACATCCTTGAGGCAGTCTCATTCTTGTGGACGTTTTGCTCCTTTAGGAAATCATGGTACTTTCAACAAGTCCCATGCTATAAAATCGAATTATTGTATTTTTGGCAACAACAAAGCATATATGATTTCTTATTCTATAAGCCTTGAGCTCTCAAATACTACTAATGTATACTTTGAGTAATTCTTGAAAGATAGAAACTTTAGAGTTCTATTACTCAAATGCATTCAACCTAAACATGAGCAACATTAGGAAGCATTGCTTATAATACTTACATCATTCTGACTATATCTAGATGTTTTGAAATAAAGCCACTTATTCTTATTCAAGTGATTAACTAGCACTTGATTTATCAGCCTAAGAAAAATGGACTTGCAGCAGCTTAACTAAATGTTGAAGTCAACAATCCTATACATATTTGAATCACAACAGCAAGCATACAACTAGCTGATATCAACTATCACATAGGCAATGAAGACTCTATGAATTTAGAACTTAGAAACACTACTTAATCATATACTCAAGAGCAAAGATGATTGATACAAAAATATCAACTAAAGCATATTGCTCTTAGACTCGAGTAAAGCTTTCACAAAACTTGAGTACTCAAGATATTTTTCAATCTTAAGTTTATTATAAGTGCCATGAGGATATAGGACATTTATCCATGACACTAATGCATTATGATACTTAAGATATCCTATGAAATCCTAGTGCAACCTATTGACAAAACAAGCATATGAACAAGAGCAAAAATAACTACAAATAAAATCATAATCTTATCATGAAGGATTAAAACAACTTAGGGTGCGTTCTCTTTGTTGTTTTCAACCTGTTATGGGTTTTTAGTTTTTTAAAACACCAAAAATGAGTTCACTTTGCTATTTTCATAAACGCATTTTTGAAAACAAGAAAAAAAATTGTAAAGGAAACCCAAATTTGTTGTTTTGGGTGTTTTTAGCCAAAACACGTTGAAAACACAAAACATGGAAAATGTTCCCCCCCAATCTCGGGCCCCAATCTCCAGATCACTTCTCTCTCTCATCTCTTCTCTTTCTTCTCTTTTCTTCCATTCCTTCTCTAGCCTCGACTATTGACTGCGCCTGCCATCTCTGTTACAACCATGAGCCACCGTCGACTATGCCTGACACCACCATCGCCATCAGCGTCGTCAATCGCCCCCATTGTTCGATCTTGCTGGTCTTCTTTTTCTCTTCTCTTCCTTCTCTTGTTATTTTTTGGTTATGTTGGTCGATGGACCATTGGGTGTCAGGTGGTTGCCTTAGATCGCCAGAAACCACTGCTCATGGTGGCTGGTGGCAACTGGCAGTGCAATAGGCAGGTATGTCGAATGTTTTAGTTCAGATCTAAGGAGATTTGACCATTGGATCTTATTATTTTTTGGGTATGTTGGTCGATGGGCCCTTGGGTGTCGGGTGGTTGCCTCAAATCTCCATAAACCATTGGCCACAGTGGCTTGTGGTGACTAATAGTGAGTATAGGTGTTGGCCACAAATTGAAAATTAGATCTACGAAAATATAATCATTAAACCTGGCTTATATTTGTGTGAATCTTCGGTCGGTGGTAGTCACCGACGATATAGAAGATGTAGAGCACCATAGAATAGGAGAAGAAAAAAGAAAATGAAAAGAAAAACAAAAGAAACATAAAACAAATTTTCAAAATTACAAGGCAAACGTGTTTTCTAGTTTTCAATTTTAAGAAACAGTTTTTCAAAATGAGAAAAAGAATACGTTTTCATATATCTCAAAATAGACACTCAAAACATAAAACTAAAAATGAATTCAAAACTCAAAACTCAAAACTGTAACACGAAGAGAAAACCACCTTAAATTCTACAAATCAAGACTCAAGTACCCTTAATTGAATATATGATCCTTTACACAAAAGATTTGAAGACTCAAGTACCCTTAATTGAATATATGATCCTTTACACAAAAGATTTGATGTTGACTTGTTTAACACTTAATTATTAGACAACATATATAAAATATATTACTCTAAAGCTTGAGTTAATGCTACCACATAAAGCACTAAGCATATCGCTATATCTATGAAGCACTCATACATGATCTTTAGAATGACCCCAAAGAGAAACATAAAATATTTATCAATAAAGCATATGACTAAAATAAGTTTAGCACATATAAGAGCTTTAATAGATAAATCATTCTAACACATAAACCTATCAAGATCCCTTGACCTTATATGTTCTCAAGACAACCTAAACATATATTCTATCCACATATCTTATCAAGATAAGCTTAACATATGCTTAATCAATATTCTAAACATTTTTTCTCAAATACAAATTATGGAACTATCAAGGAAAACTAGATATACCTCCAAGAAAAAAACTAAAAAGGGATAAAAATAAACTTCACACAAATTGAAGCTATCAAAAACAAGCTTATGAAGACATTAAAGTTTATGACACAGTGCAGTCATCATCAAAACATTCAAGAACATAAACTCAACACAAGTAATCGATATTTTCTCTTGAAAGATAGATAGATACATAATACAAAATTTGGTACACTCTCTCTTTGAAAAGCTCAAGTAAAATGATTTTGGAA
This sequence comes from Diospyros lotus, assembly GCF_014633365.1. NCBI lineage: Eukaryota > Viridiplantae > Streptophyta > Magnoliopsida > Ericales > Ebenaceae > Diospyros > Diospyros lotus. Next base: position 25,948,881 of record NC_068342.1, read on the forward strand.
AGCTCTTGAATTCACGGGAATAGAATGTAGAAGATTAGAAAGCTTGTGTTGTGTGTTGTATGTTGTAACCTTTTTTAGCAGCTATTAACCAATCTTAATCAATTAGAATATATGTTTTATCTCACAACTGCCACTTTTTGTATCTACAAACTTCAAACAATCAGTTAGAAATTCATAAAATATGCATATGATGTTTGAAGATCATTTAATGCACTGTAACAACTATATTTTTTAAAATGTAACAAGTGTTACTCGAGTACAAACTAGGCATTACTTGACTAAATTTGATCTTTACTTAACTATATGCATTTTGTAATCTATTACTTTTGATGCTTACTCAAATACAAAGATACCTTTACTCGATTAATTTTCACTACTAGAAAAAAGCGTTTTTGCAACCGATTTTTTGCAACCGACTTAATCAATCGGTAATTAGCGACTGATTTATGATCGATTTTTAACATTTGCAACCGCATTATTTTTCAACCGATTCAGTGACGTAAAATTCAATTGGTAATTATGTGATCGATTTTTACCACAAAATTTGAGACCAAATTTTTTTTCGGCCGATTTATCAACGGAAACTGTCGTTGCTAATTATCCGATCGATTTTGACCACAAATTTTGTGACTGAATGTTCGGTTGGTGGATTTTCGACCAACTTTGCAACTAAAATACGTTGGTCGGTAATTACGAACCGAATTTGATAATATACGTTCATAAAAAAAAAACCAGTTGTTAAATAATTTATGATGATAATAAAATATTTTACTGTATTGCATCAAATTAATAATTATTTTAAAATGATAATTATATTAAGTAATATTTTACGTTATTGCATAAAATATTAATTCATTATCATTTTTTGCTCCCCCACCCAAAAACATTATAAATAAATAAAGAAAAGTGGGTTTAAATAATGTTCAAATCAAATGCAACATATTTAAGGGTTAGCAACAGATTAAATTTCTAGCAAAAGTTTGCATTCTTTGTTTATATATATATATATATATAAATTTATTATCAATTTTTTTACACTTTGTGGAATAATTTTTGGCCAAAACACTTAGCAATAAATATAAGCTCATTATATTATATATAATATATAAATTCGAGTTGAACCCTAACCGAGCTTAATAGGCCTATTAAACCATAACGGGTTGAATACTATATTATACATATAAAGACGGGTTAAACATTGGCTGGGCTTAATGGGCCTATAAAACCTGTACCAGGTTAATACTATATTATGCATATACAGGTCTGTTAAACCCGTTACAGGTATAATACCTCCGGGTTTAATGTGCCCATTAAACCCGGAACGGGTTTAACCTGCCAAATCAGCCTAGAACAAACAAAATTGGACCTGGAATGCACAAGAAACTTCATGTTTGTTAATAAATACGTCATACACCAATTCAAGTTAATCAAATCAAGACCACAAATCATTTTGTACGTGTATAGTTCATCCATAGGCATGTGTACAAAAATCAGCATTTTGGACAAGAGCTCACTATATATTTTGATTACATATTAGCATAATATACATTTTACATATGAACAAATTACATATACCAACTACACTGCTATACCTATACAAAAACACATGAACAAATTACGAATTACATATACAGTCAAGTATCAACTACTCTGCTATGTCTATACAAATACATGGCAACCTGCATGCGGAGGGTACGCATTTCATGCTCGCTCTAATTTGTCACCCATAGATTCTCGATGTGCCTCATGATGTCATTGATGTACTTAATAACGTACACTCTGCAACTGTTCTTGTATTAGAAATAACCAAATTCTGTCAAACTTCAAATGACAACAACAAACATTTCACTCAATAATAAATTGAATATTCTATTTTAATTCAGTATCCGTCCGGTTGCTGAGGCAGGTTCACCATGCTAGGATCGAGTTGCTCCAATGCCCATTCTTTGTGTGGAGTGGCAGCTGTGGAGATATGGTCATAATATCTACTGTGATTCAGGAGAATGGGTAGGAGTTTCACCAATGGCTTGATGCTATTGGCCCTGGCCCTCCTGCTTTCCTCCTTACTCGCCATGGAGTCGTACAAAACAACCTTCCCCTCTTTCAGGAAAATCATGGCAATGACCTAGTGGGAATTATTCCCCAGATTGCATGGGATTAAGACCTGCATATTTTGAGAATACATTAGTTGGGAGTTAATCCATCAATAAAAATAAGCAAACACTTATGAAGTCCACTGTCCACCAAGGCCTCGTCTCATCACTGACACCACGAATATGATCACATATCCCGTCTGGGACCTTTGCCTTAGCAGACAACACAACACGCTTGCCTACGAATTTCTCAGTCCACCACTTGTTTAGAAGTGCCTGGAGAGGAGGAAAATTAATGTTATATTTGTTGTGGACCAAATATAGATGCATCAAAAAAAATTTAACCTAACATTTGTGTTTAGCACTCACAAATAGTATAGTGGACATGATAGCATATTTTGTATCATATATAGTATGAGACTGTGTATCTCTTAGTCGTCAGACGCAACACAAGTAGCTGTCAATGTGAGTCCCCTCTATCCAGACTTTAGCATCCTCTATTGAATGCAAGTCGTTAGGTAATGGATGGGCAATGTAACCTATGTCACGCCTACAATAACCAATAATTAATTATAAGCTTGAGATTGTATTACCAATGTAAATAGAACAGTAATTAAATTTTTTCTTGACATTTTATACTTACTCGATGTCTTTCTGCGATTGTATGTAGTCAGTGTAACCCTTAGGGGGCTTAAGATCATCGACCCCCTGTTGGTCCAGGTGATGCTCGGCCACTTCAGCCGCTATCTGCATCACCATGCCGCCTACACTGTCCGGGCTAGGAACAGGAACATTCTCTCCTGTCCTAGCTGATGTCAAGGGTGGCACTGTCTTCTTACCCTCCACCGGCGGCGATTTGTTTTCTCCGTCTGCCATGTCCACCACGACATCAACCTTGCTCCTCTTCCGCCGTTGAGTGTATTCAGTGTATGGTGGCCGATGACACTACGATGGTAATCGGTCGCTCGTAATTCGTTCACTGCCCATAACCACTTCCTCCTAAAACTGTACAAATACTATATGTTACATAATAGTACGTATTTCATAATGAAATGTAAATAAAATTCAAGTTAGAGCTTACTCCGGATTGAGATGTCCGGTCCTCCATATCATCATGAGCTAGATCTACCTGATGAGCACCTCGCTGCTCCTTATCACCATCCTCGATGTGTTTTAGGGAATAAGCAGGATGCCTAGATGAGTAAGTAGTGCTGCCTACACCCTACCTGCTTACCTTAGTCTCCTTTATGTCTGCATCATCCGTGAGCTCATTCGACTCATTTCCCCGTCAAACCCATCCAACCGAGTGCTAATTTGCCTAATCTCCCCATCCATCCTATGTAACATCTCCAGTGTGAGGGTCAGCATCTCGGTGATCTGCAAAAAGAAATAAAAAAAATTACAACAGTAAAAAATAATTGCAAACACTTACAAAGAATTACAAATGAAAAAAATAGTTTTATAATAAAAATCATACCCTAGCATATTGTCCAAGGTGGGTACTAGGAAGGGGTTCTACCTCCTGTTGAGACTTTGACTTCCTCTCTTTGTGTTGAGCCTCAGCCTCATCCTCTTCCTCCTCTTCACCCCCATCTCTCACCTTGATGGACCCCCTAATTTCATCCTCATCCCTAGTTGACGTACTTTTGTTCACATCATTGTCATCCCCCTTGCCCCCATTTTTGTACACATCAACGCCAACGGAGTATAGAGGGTTAAAGGTCTACCAAAAATCTGTATCGCACTCTGCTGTAGTGGGCTCGAGTGTCATGCTCGATCCGCGTGCCTGCAAAATATTGAATTATTTGATCGGATATTATATATAACAAAATAAACTAAATTTGAAGTTAAGTTAGACACTTACATCCCTAAGGCATTCATTGTAATTGATTTTGTGAGGCCTTTTGTTGGATAACCACTTTCTACACCTAGGAATGGTGACTACGACGGGTCGTCTTATGGCCCACTTATTCTCCACCGATGGGAATGTCCCAATCAACCACCACTTTAGATAGCAAATAATTTTACAATAGTAAACAAAAACAAACAAAACGTTAGTTATTATATACAAATCATATACAATAATTTGATGTAATATAATACAGAGAGTAAGTAATTATACCTGAAATGCCCAAACAAAACCATAAATGTTGACTTTCCTCCCCACCTCACCATTCAACTTCCTCTCGTAAGTGGCCAGCTGGAGGTAATGTAAACTTTAGCTATAGACGTACGTGCCCCACAAGAACACCTCAAATGCCCCTAGGTCCTCGGCCATAGTCCATACGAAATCCTCCATGGGTGCACGCTCATCGTGGCTAAGTAAGATCATGTTCACCACAGCAATATTACCCAGCTTTAGGACATCCTCTGCATCTAGATCCATGCTACCAAGTACTACTTTAATCTGGGTGACAGTCACCACTCGTTTCTGGGGAATATACGCGCTCGTAAACTACCCGGCTCAATGGGCGTAGCTTGAAATCTTTCTTTGTCAATTGGCCCAAATCGGAGTCCATTGATGAGGATGAACTCTTGTTTGCTATACCTATATAGCATGCTGCCAATCTTGAACCACATCTCATCGTGGTGAGCACCTAAAAATGTAACTTCCCTCACCAGGACTTCATATATCAATTGTGGTGCAGACAAATGATTGAACATAGGGATCTGTAGGAAATGTCCAAGTGGGCCCTGAGTAAATCTTTCCAATACCCCATGATGTCTAAGAGCATCACGAACTTCCGAAAGCTGGTTGATTCCATAGTGTGTAGTGACCCGTGTCCCTTGTGAAATTACCCGTTGAGTGTGAACGTAGGTAAATTGCTCAGACTGATGGTCAGTCATCTGTACGGAAAATAGAAAACCATACAAGAACAGGAATTGGATCATGTAGTAGATTGAAATGGGGTTAATGATTTCACTGAGCTTCACAGGGTGATTAAGCCCGAGAGGCATGTTCCCGGGCTTGATTGTCTTATTAAGCCCGGGAGGTCGGGCTTCCTCACGTCCTTTTGAAGCCTGATCAAGCCCAGGCTTCAACGGCCTTCAACAAGAGTGAGGAAGCCTGGGAATATATGCCCGGGCTTCATTGACCGATTTCTCATCTGGCTTAAAATGCCTATTAAGCCCGGTAGGTCATCGAGCGACCTTCGGCCTTCCTCTCCTTCTCTAGCTAGGAGTCATGCCAGGAAGGCCAATGGGAACTCTCGCCAACGGGGCTTCCTCGTGCTAGGAATCCCCGTCGGCGAGGAAGCCCATCGGCCTACCTTGCGGCTTCCTTTAGCTAGGCAGCCCAATGCATCACGACGAAACCCATCGCGATGAAACACATCCATCCCCTCCACAAAATATCAAACAAATTGAGAGGAGATCTAATCTTTCGATCGTCGGCGGTAAGATTCGGTGGTGACGGCTTCACAGCGATGGTCAGGTTTATAAAGGGAGAGATCGGACTTAGTAGAGACACAAGAGTTCGGGTTTAAGGAGAGTGTCGATGAAGTTTATCCTATTATCATTTTATTTTAAATTATTTAAATACAATTATGGTCACATATCCAAAAAATGGAAGGACATTTAATTACTAACAACGAGAGGCACAAAATTAAAAAAAAAAAAATTAGAATTAGACAACCAATCATTTGTGTTATCAAAATTCTCATATCATCATCTTGATACAATGTTCATTGAACATAATTCACCAGGTTTTTTTGAGAAGTTAATGATCATTTGATTATTTAATATGCTATTATCATCTTGGTGAAATGTACGCTCAATTAACACAGTTAATGGAATTTCCTTGCACCATAGATGATTTAAGCGCTATTGGAAAACAAGGATTTGCAGCAGTAAATTCACAAAAAATAAAAATAAAAACAAAATTGATATTTGGCAGTATACAATTCATCGGGTTTAGTTACCCGTCTAGGGTTTAATTGGGCAATTAAACCTGGTAACGATATTGATCCGAAAAATCATATGTTTCATTATTATATTTCATTATCATACCCTTAATAATATGATACAAGCCCTTAAACCAGGGTTTGTCGATTCATACAAACATCCATATAACATCAAAAACACTGAAAATACCTCAAGGGGAAGCTTGTAACTTAATAATATGATACAAGCACTTGCTGTGTTATACAGTTGTGAGTCTGTTTTCATTTCCTTAACTCTTTGCCAATCCTCCAAAGTTCCCACTTGGTGAGCTGCTTCCCCTCCCTCCCAAGTCCATTTTCCTCAATGAAGCAACAACTCTCCCTAAAATCGCTGATGAGATTCGACGAGGTAAGCCCTTGGATCACCATGGTTCCCAACAAAATCGCCAACAGTTCGATCCACCAAGTCGTCACCAAAGTTCATAGCTGAATTGGAGTTTTTTCATAAATTTTAGGAGTTAATTGATGTTATGAATAATTTGTTGTAGAGGCAGTTAAAATATAAAATTTAAAAAATAATATATCTAATTATTAAACTATATATAATTAGAACTTAATAATATGATTTAAGATTTAAAAAAAGATAAATTTTATTTTTAAATTAAATTGTATGGTTATATGATTATATGATTATAAAAATGTTTTATATGATTATAATTTTATGTGAGATTTTGATTTTTGATCACCATGGTTTATGAGATTTTATGATCACCATGGTTTCATGAGATTTATATAAAAATATTTTATATTTATATAAAAATGGTTGCATAATGTTTTATATTTATGTAAAAACGTATAATCAACATATGTATAACTATTTATACATATGTTGATTATAATTTCATACATATTTTTTAATAAAATTGAAAAAATATTTATACATATGTTGATTATACATTTAATGATTTAAAAAATTTTAATAATTATATTTAAAAATGTTTAATAATTACATTTAATGATTTACCTTATAAATTATTAAGTTTAATGATTAAATTATATTTTCAAAATAATTTAATTAAAACTTAATAATCACATGTAAAACATTGGAGTTAAATGAATTCATATTTACATAAATGAATTCATATGAATTATGAAGAATCATATTAAGAGATGGAACCACTTGATTTAATCATAACCTACAAATTTTAACTTTTTATTTATATTTTACTTTATCGATGATTGAATTGTTATTTTTGTAGTTTTTTTTAAATTATGATGCGCATTTAGACTCCAAATATTTGTTATCGATTATTGTCTTACGAGTAAACTTCATTAAAGACTCACAAGTAGACTCTCAAGTTGGTCGCTATTAAGATTGACTATTGGTTCGTGAGCAACTTAATTGTGAATAGTTTGTTCATGATTTCATTTATTATTTTGTAAAAAATATTATTCAACTTCAAATTATTAAATTTTAAAATATTATAATAATGTTATTAGTAAAAAATATTGGTAATATAAAATATTTGTTCTAATATAGAAATTTATCAACTAATGTATGGAATTAATAGAACAATTATCGTTTTAATTGAGTAATGAAATGCTTAGTTGAGTAACAGGTAATAAGTATTGTGGTTGACTAATTTTTTATTTTAATCAAGTAAGACCTAAATATTTAAGAGATTAATCAAATATCTGTTCTATTTCGAGCTTTGAGCAATGCTTTCAGCTCCAATCGAAGTAAGCGAATAACATTTTTTGAATAAATAAATAGTAAATCAATTAAATGTTATATTAGTTGAGTAACTATATATATATATGGCATTTAATAGATTAATTAAAATGACAAGTTTTTGTACTTGTCAAAAAAAAAAATTATTTGAGTGAAATTATATTCGACTTGAGTATTAAAAAGACATACACGAATAATTGTATATATATCAGTTGAGTAATATATAGTTTATTCGATGAATGTTATATTAAAATTTGTCAGTTATGATTATATTTGGTATAATCATAACTTACAAAATATAACTTTTAATATATATATTATTTTTTGGAATGGAATTCGAATATGGTAATTCCATATTCCATGCATACCGAATTGGTTATAATCGAACCGAACTAAATCACATGTAATAACTCAACGAACCCGATCCACTAACCCCAATTAATCAAAACCTAACTAACCAAAACTCAAACTGTGGAAAGTGAACTAAGCTTAAGAAGTGAATATAGTAATGTGATACATTTGTTTAAAAAATTAATATATTTTGAGAAAATTACTATAAATATTAAAAAATTACATAATATATAAATATCGAAATAGAAATTGAAAATGGGCGGGAAAAGTATTTGACGACTATTTTGTTATAATATATAAATATAGAAATGTGTGATAACATATGATAAATATAAATAGTCTCTACAAAATAATAAATATTATGACAACATGTGATAAATTAGTAACATAAATAATAAAAATATAAAACATATTAAAATTTTCAAAAGAAATATAGATATTAATTATGTCTAAATAACTAATTTAACATAACCTACAAACTAATTATTTTTCAAAATTAAGTAATAACATAAACATATATAAGGGTTTTAAACTAATTAAGGGTTTTATAGTTTAATTGGTGGCTTTATTGAGAGAGAATAAGAGGTAAATTATGAGAAATAAAATAAAAAATTAAATTTATTTTTTAAAAAAATTTACTTGACAGTCTGTATTCCGTAGTATTACTTGATATTTCAAGATTTCTCCCGATTTAAAAAAGTCTCATTTTTCTATAATTTATTTCAATTAAAATTTTTTGTTAATATTTAAAAATTATTAATATAGATTATATCTTGACTCTTCATATCCCAGCATGCTTACACATTCTCCAAACATGTTCCATTTCAGGTAAGTAAAAAAAATAAACAAAACATAATAAAATATGGAAATAGAAACTGAAAATAAGCGGGAAAAAGATTTGATGTCTGTTTTGTTATAATAATATATATACATATATATATAATAATATAGGTTAATTTTATGGAAACAAAAATTAAAAACACGTTTATGAAATTATGTCGTCGGCGACCATCCATGACGGAATCTGACGATCCAAAAATTAAAATCATACCCACATACCCATCAAAAATTAAAATTATCAACCTTCAATTTCACTTTGACACATTTAACTTTTGGGTCACCCACATACCCAAAAATTAAAATCATGTATCGTTGGAATTTACATTAAAATAGGTTTGAATGTAAAATTTAATATGAAAAACTTACCCAAAAATTCAAATCATCAGAACACCAACGGTGTTATTAAAAACAAATATAACTCACCGATTTTAATTACACGCGTCGGGTTTTAATGACCAATTAAGCCTGGTCCGGGTTTACTCGGCACATTTAACAAATAGAACATGCCAGTTTAATTATCCATACCAGGTTTAATTGGTCATTAAATCCCGTAATGGGTTTAATTGGATAATTAAACCCGAAAATCTATTGATGTCAAAAATCCTATGTTTATTTGAAAAAAAATTTATGGGGGGTTTGGGGGGGGTCTCAACGACTCAAAAGGCACGCAATCAACTTAATTTTTGAATAGTACATGTCGACTGGTTTCTGTTATAAAAAAATCTCATATCATCATCTTGGTCATATGACCATTTCTAGTACTATAGTACCATAAAACACTTGATCGTTAAATTATACTTAACTAATCGACTACAAATGTGCCCGATGTAGTGGTTTGTTGTGCAATGTAGGCATAAAGTTTTACTTGTGACGTGTATAGAAATTGAAAAATCTTGACATGAGCTTCCGATTTATTCACAAAAAACTATTACATTAGAATAACAAATCATTAATACTATTTATAAGAATGTCTCCCCCGATTTTTCTTAAAAAACTACTACATTGGAATAACAAATCATTAATACTTAACAAAAAACTATTACATTGAAAAATCTTGACGTTTATGCCCCGGCACATAGCTTGGATGGCAAAGGAAGGGCATTTGATATAGATGGTGTCAATCCAGAAGGTCTATCGCGATTTTCCTCCTCCAATGACATCTTTAGGGGCCGAGCGTTGGGGACCCTTGTGATTGCGGGTCATCCAAAAAAATAAAACAAGGTGGTTTGCCTTCGGTTGGAGGACCCTCCCAGTACAACGCCAGTAACCTTCCCAGTACAAAGCCAGTAATAAAACATCACTTTCCTCAGGCTTCTCGGATACTAAAGCAGGTTCATTCAAAGACTGTGATTTTCCTGCTAGTTTAGATACCAAGCTAGTTCAGATACCAGGCTTCTTGGACTAGGAAGGTTATGAGCATTGAAGGTTACCATATAGTTGGTACCGTATATATAGAAGGTTACGAGCATACCAAATGACGGGCAACCAAACAGACGGACAACCAAACAAACGGACGCCCGAATGTGTTTTCCCAGGTTTCAAATTATATTAATTAGAAGGCTACCATATAGTTGGTACCGTATATATAGAAGGTTTTAAATTATATTATATGTGAGGAAACTCATGTTTCCTCACATTTATGAGTTTTTAATTTATATTTATAAAATTTATAAATATATATAATATAATGAATAGAAAATAACGAACACCTCCACCGTCAATATATTATAAGTTTTATAATATTTATTTATAAATAAATATAATATAATATAATATAATATAATAAAATTAGCTGGATATAAGAGTTTTGGCTGGATAATGCAGATTATATGCCATTATATTAATTATTCACTACCATTATTAATCAGTTAGAATAATTAGATAATTAATATTTTAAATTTATATTGTTATTAAAATGAGACATTATTTAGTTTTCAATGTGACCTTCAAACTTCCTAACAGTCACACATTTTGGGATAATAGTTGGACAACTTCTATGGAATTACATTAATTATTCACTATCATTATTAATTAGATAATTAATAATTAATATTTTAAATTCCTACAGTTATCTTAATATATAAAATAGCAGACTTCCTACACAGTTTTTCTCCAAGAAGTTGCCTCTAAAATTTGCATTAAATTTACATTGGTTTTCCAATGCTATTAATTAATCAAAAATAAATATTTTATGTCATATAATCTCATCAATTAATTTCTCAATCAATCAAAAATAAATATTATTTCTGAACTTAAACTATTAATTAAGTCATAAAAAATCGTCCATTTGTATAAAATCTTATCTTTTTTTATATAATATATTAAATAAATTATAATAGTTTATAAATATTTTTTCCCTCCAAAAATTAATCTGCCAAACTATTTTTTGTCTCTAAAATTTGTATTAAATTTGCAAGGATTTTTCAATACTATTAATTAATCAAAAATAAATATTATTTATGTGAAATAATATTTAACAACTTAAACTATTAATTAAATCATAAAAAATCGTTCATTCGTATAAAATGTTATCTTTAAATCCTATATATCATATATAATAGTGACAATCAATAGTGAATTTTTTTCCTTCAAAACTTGCATCAAATCAAAGGTAGTGATTAATTAATTATTAATTTTAATTTAATAACTATATTATAGTCTTAAAAATATGATACCTTGGGTTTTTTAATGCTAATTAATATTTAAGATATCACATTTTCAAGACTATGAAAGAAATCAAAATCCATATATCATATTTTCAATACTAATGCATGGGTTTTTCGATACTAATTAGGATGTAAGATATCACATTTTCAAGACTATGGAAAAAAAATAATGCATAGTAAAAGAAAAATAAGTCAAAATCTATATTTTTAAAGTTTTGTTATCATTGCAAAAATTAAAGTTTAAGATCAAAAATTAAAAATTTTTAGAGAATTTTTAATTAGCATTGGAAAACCCATACTTCCTCACATTTAGGAGTTTTAATTTATATTTATATTATTATAAATTTATAAATAAATAAATAATATAATAAATAGTTTTACTTTAATAATTAATTAATCATTATATTTAATTTAATGCATGAGTTTAAGAACATTCTCTATTAGCACATTAAATAGCGAATAATTAATTAAATTTAAATTTTGATAAAAAGTTGAGTATTTAAAAAAAAAACTGTATTTATCGATTATGTTATGATTATTTAAAATAATGAGTTTAATTTTTTATTTTTAAATTTTTAAATCTATTTTAATTACATCTTCCATGCATTGCACGGGTTTAACACTAGTTTAAATTATACTAAATTATGTCTTAATTGTTTTGTTTATTCACTTTAACGATTATTTAAATTACTAAATTATTGTAACTACTAAACTAGTGCATTGCACGGGTGATTACCCGCATCGATTGGTTTCTGTTATAAAAAACAAACATAACTCACCAGTTTTAATTACCCTCGTCGAGTTTAAAATGCCAACTAAACCCGTTACGGGTTTAATTGGCACATTAAATCCGGCAATGCTACTGATATCCAAGATGTAATTTTATATTTAATTCCTTTTCTTGGGTTTAATTGGCTAGTTAAACTTGTCCAGAGTTTAATTGTCCTAATAAACCCGAGAATGCTAGTTACTCTAAATAATTTAATTGTGTCAATTGTTTTGGGAAACCGTCGCAAAAATTAGTAAATGTAATCGCGTCGCGTTTGAATGATCAATTAAATCCGATCCTGATTTAAATGGCACATTAAACCCAATAACGATATTAATCTTATTAATTATATTTTTTTTATAATTTTTTTCCTTTGCATGGGGGGGGGGGGAGTTAAATGTTATGCTCAAACAAAATTAAATTATTGTATGAGCATTACATTTCCATTTATTTAAATGTAACACTATTGACCTTAGTAATCATATTTTATTTAATATCATCCTTCTTGGTCATATGTCCATTTTGATCGTTTTATTTTACATATTATATTATCCAGCCCAAATCCCAAATCCCCACTGTCTTCATTTCCAGGCACCCTCTCTCTCTCTCTCCCCCTCTTTCATACTCTCGCCATCTCACTCCCGCATACTCTCGCTGTCGCCGCCTCCAGCCCATTGCCTCCGCCGCTGCTTCCAGAGACACACACTCTCTATCTCTTTCTCATACTCATGCCTTCATCTCCCTCTCTCATACTCTCACCATCGCCGTCACCTGGCAACCTCCATCCATCGCCTCCGCCACTACTTCCATTCCATCAATCTCAAGTCTCGCCTGCGCTGTCTTCCCTCCATCTCCTCTTCCCGTCGTTTAGATCTGGTATATATATTTTTTGTTTCCTTTTAGATAAATATATGGTTTTTATCTGGTTCATGTAAATGTGTATGAACCTGTTTATTTTGTGTTTGTTTTTCCTCAACAGTCTCATTCACGGACAGTTAGGTCGCGCTTGACAGTATGTTTCACATCATCTTAATCTCTATTTTTTTGTTCTTCCATTTTATTTTCCGTCTTCTTATGCATCCAAGCTTTACATTTTATTTTCCATCTTGTTAGATAAATATACTTGTTTGATTGGAGAATTCGAGGCAAGTGCGGTTTATTTAGTTCATTTTAGTTATTTTTCATGCTGTTATTTATGAAATATACTTGTATCATTTTGGTTGTTTTATTTGTCATTAATTCTATCTTTAGTAGGGCAATCAAACTTCAAAATCACATCTTTGTTCAAAATCCCATTGTGTTTTGTAGACCATGGATGTACTTGAGCATAGGAGGTGGATGTACAATAGAACGAGACCTTGAGTCGGGCTATTAGCTGAATTTGTCAATGGGGTTGAGGGCTTCATAAATTATGTTTGCTCTTGACCGCAATTTACACGTGATGGCATGCTCATAAGATGTTCGTGTGTGAGATGTGGTTGCTTGAAATTCCTTGATGTGGACACAGTGAAGTACATTTGTTTCGGAAGGGGTTTATGGCTAACTATCACTACTGGACGTGCCATGGGGAAGAGTCACCCACCCTACAACTCATCAAAATGACATGCAATGACAGAGTTACATTGAGAATTTAAACTAAGATCAGTCGATGGTCATGGATGCAACAGGTCCCTCATTTGGAGCCAATCTTCATGAAGACGAACAAGAGGAGCAACCTAATGCTAGTACTCAAGGATTATATGAAATGTTGGCAGCTACACAAGCACTCTTGTGGGAGGGTTGTTTGACTCATTTAGAGTTGTCAGCATCAGTTAGGCTACTTAGCATTAAGTCTGATTATAACATGTCTCAACAATGCTACAATGGGGTGGTTCAACTTATGAAGAAGATAATGCCTAGAGAAAATCTAATACCGTCAAACTTTTATAGAACAAAGAGGATGGTTTCAAAGCTAGGCCTTGGTTACCAAAAGATTAATTGTTGTATTAATGGGTGCATGTTATACTATAGGTACAATGATGATAAGCAACAGTGCGTGCTTTGTCATGCTTCACGATATGTTCACAGGGCAAGTCGCAAGGGGTATAAGGATGTTGCTAGAAAGCAGATGTGGTATTTGCCTTTGACACCAAGACTTCAAAGGCTATTTGCATCAAATGCTACGACTGCTAAGATGAGGTGGCACCATGAAAACCCTCGAGAGTCCGGTGTACTTTCCCACCCATCTGATGGAGAAGCATGGAAGCACTTTGATAGAATACACCCTCTTTTTGCACGTGATCCACGCAATGTTAGATTGGGATTGTGCGCTAATGGGTTCTCCCCATATAGCCCATTAGGTGGAACATATTCATGCTGGCCTGTAATCATCACCCCTTTCAATCTCCCCCCGTCGATGTGCATGAGACATGAGTATATGTTCTTGACACTAATTATCCCTGGCCCGAACAATCCGAAGAGTAAGATCGATGTGTTCCTACAACCTCTCATAGATGAGTTGAATATGCTTTGGGATGTTGGTGTGACGACGTATGATATCTCATTGAAGGAAAATTTCCAAATGAGGGTTGCACTTATGTGGACCATAAATGACTTCCCCGCATATGGGATGCTATCTAGTTGGATGGTTGCAGGTAAGTTAGTTTGTCCATACTACATGGAAAAATCAAAGGCATTTACAATTAAACATGGTTGAAAGATGTCATTCTTTAACTGTCACTGAATGTTTTTGCCCTTAAATCACCCATTTCAAAGAAATCGAGATGCATTTGTAAAGAATAGGGTTGATAAATCACCACCTCCGAGGTGATTAAGTGAAGATGAAGTTTGGGAGAGACTTAAAAACTTGTCGAAAACAATCGACGCAGGCCCTATGTGTCTACCAGGTTATGGAATTAATCACAACTGGACAAGGCAAAGCATTTTCTGGGAGCTGCCATATTGGAAAACAAATCTAATTCGCCATAACCTAGATGTAATGCACATAGAAAAGACTGTGTTTGATAATGTGTTTAATACAATTATGGATGTCAAAGGAAAGACCAAGGATAATACAAAGGCAATAATGGATTTAAAAGAATATTATAGACGTAGGGAGCTATTGCTAGTGGATAGAGGCAACGGTAAGCTCCTCAAACCCAAGGCACAATACACCCTGAACGTGGAACAAAAGAGAGCTATTGTAAACGGGTTAAACAATTAAGGCTTCCAGATGGGTATTCCTCAAATTTGGCTTAGTGTGTGGACATTCAAAATGCTAAATTGCACAGGATGAAAAGCCATGACTGTCATGTTTTCATGGAACGTCTTCTCCCAATTGCATTGAGGGCATTGCCAGACCCTTTATGGAAGTCCCTTGCAGAGCTTAGCCAATTCTTTAGGGAGATTTGTTCATCAACTCTAAGGCTTGATAAGGTGGAAACGTTGGAGGAGAACATTAAGGTAACCTTGTGCAAACTAGAGTGAATATTCCCACCTAGTTTCTTCAATTCAATGGAGCATCTTCCCATACATTTAGCTTATGAGGCACATGTTGGTGGACTAGTGCAATACCGTTGGATGTATCCCTTTGAGAGGTAACAATAATGATAGTATTGTTCACACCAGTACTAGTATATGTTTTTACTCCTCTCTTTGGTGTTTTATTTTTCCTTTTAAACCCTCAGGTTCTTACACACGTTGAAGAGGAAGGTCACAAATAAGGCTCGAGTGGAAGGATCCATTTGTGAGGCCTACATTGTAGAAGAAATGTTCACATTTTGTAGCCATTATTTTGGAACTGATGTACAATCAAGGCAGACACAAGCACCACAAAATGATGATGGCGCCAAGGTACAATCGAATGCAGATACATTTTCTATCTTCAATCAGTCAAGACGCCCAGCTGACAAACATCGCGAACGTATGTTAACTGATCAAGAACTTCATCGTTCGACACTCTACGTTCTCTTAAATTTTGACGAGGTCCAACCTTACTTGAAGTACGTTATAACACATCTCCACGATTGTTCAATGATCATGATTTAATTAAGACTTAGTATATGAACTTGGTTTCTCTTAATGTTGCAGTACATATGTAGAAAATATAAGAGCGCTTGCACCACACATGGATGCCAAAGAAGTTGATAAAAGGATTGAGGTTGAGTTTCCAAGATGTTCAATGACTATGTAGATCCCTTTCAATTACTAAAAATAAGTGCGTTAGCAGATCAAATTCTACGTTCGTGAATAATGTAATTTGTTTATTAACATGTATTATGTTTAAAACAAAATATGAGTAGGTGCATGATCCAACTAATGAGATACATGATCAACAAATACGTGACATCTCATGGGGACCCTTGAGGATGGTGCAAACATAGCATACTTATTTTGTAAATGGCTATAAGTTTCAAATAGATTTGTGGAGTGAAGGCAAGTCCACAAAAAATTGTGGAGTTTGTACTAGGGGTTCTGTCTACGGACAACTAGAAGACAACTATTATGGGATACTCAAGGAGGTTATCCAATTGGAGTACCCTTGGGTTACCACTTAAAAACTTGGTGCTGTTCAATTGTGAGTGGTTTGATCCGACTCCAGGGCGAGGGACCAGGATAAATAAACAATACGGAATACTTGAGATTCGATTTACTAGAAGGTACAATCAATATGATCCTTTTATACTTGCCTCCCAAGCGCACCAAGTTTACTATGCCCCATATCCATGTCAACAACGTAATTTGGTGGATTAGTCGGTAGTTATTCGAACCAAGGTAAGGAGCACGGTTGATGCCCCAACTTCTGAACAAACAGTGCATGTTTATCTAGAAGATGAGGACGTGCTGTTACAACCTCCTGTAGTTGAAGATGAACAACTCGATAACCTACGAGACAATGTTGAGACTAAAGAAGTTGAAGAGTACTCCATTAATGACACTTTTGTGGTTGAGGATGGGGAGCCTGATAATGAAGAAGAAGATGAGGACGCGGATACAATTGAAGAGGAAGATGAGGATGAGGATATAGATGAAGAAGATGAAGAGGATATAAATGAAGAAGATGACGAGGAGGATATATATGAAGAACATGACGAGGAGGATACACATGAATAATGCATGTTTTGTTAGAATTTTGGTGGAGTGGAATTTCACTCCATGTTCCCTATTTGCAGCCTTATTCAAGTCTTCCTTTGGTATGCATATTTCATATATAAATTTTGTTTACTTTAGTAATTAACACTCTTTTGTGCAATAATGTAGTGACATATTAACATATCCTAAATTCATTGTTCTTGGGACTAATTATACGTTTATTTATCTTGCAGTTTTGGCTTCTTCTTGGGTTGCAACTTTGATTTATACTTTATTTTCATTGTGAGAGGTATGTCTTTTTGTTTGTAAGTGATAGATATGTCTCCAGTGAGTGATGAAAATTTTATCACTCCCTTTGGGTGGTGGGTGATCACTCCGATTTATTTATTTTTGTTGGTTAATATGCACACACACACGCACCCACACATATATATGTATAACTCCATTGTGTGAAAATAGTACCATGAAACACAATTGATCATTTATACTTAACTAATGCACTCGAAATGTGTTTGCCCCGATATAGTGGATTGTTGTGCAATGTAGGCACTATTAACACAGTGAACGTAAATTCCTAGAACCATAGCTCATTTAAGTGCTATTTGAAACCAAGGATTTGTAGGAGTACATTTGAAAAATAAAAATAAAAAATATTATATACAACTCACAGGGTTTAATTACCCGACCCGAGTTTAATGTACCAATTAAACACATTATGGGTTGTTTTGTCCAATTAAACCCAGGAACCCTTTTGATTCGAATAATCATATTTTGAAATTTTTAGACTATATTGTTTAGGGGTTGAGGGGATCCCAAGCACTAAAGAGTCACATAATCAAATTATTGTTTGAGCATTACTGATATTAATAGTGTAATGACCCAAATTTATTTATTTATTATTGTTATTAGTATTGCTATTACTGTTATTATTATTCTCGTTATAATTATTATTAGTATTATTATTAATATTGTTACTTACTGTAATTATTACTGTTATTATAAGTAATACTATTATTATTATAGTAATATTATTATTACTCCTAGTATTATTATTATTTATTGTGGATAGAATTATTATTATTATAACTATTCTTATTATTATCATTAATTAATATCTATAGTTATTATAATATTATGTGTATTGTGTGTAAGAGCTTTAAACAAAGAGGCAGTGTGTGTTTGTGTGTGTATGTCCAAAGCTCCCCAAACGTGGCCGAATGCATCATCTGCTTCCAAGTTCCCAGGCCGCATTATTAGATTTATCGGTAAGACAACGGTGGTGGAGCGCCCACTAGCTGCTGTCTCAACCTTTATATCAGTAAGAGTTAGAGAGAGAGAGGGGGAGACTGAGTTGAACGCCCATCAGCAAGCGAAGAAGAAGAAACGGAGGATTTGCAGGGGAGCTTGAAGGAGTGGCCGTGCTTCTATTTCAGTTCAAGCTGTTCAGGCAAGCCTCCATTTCCCCCCTTCTTTCCCTTCTTTCCCTTGTAGTGTGTGTGCTGTGTTAGAACAACAGTGTAAAACGAAAGTATTACACAATTTAACGAGGTCCACACACCCAATGCAACGTGTATAAAGCCCACAATAGCCAAAACAAAACCCACAGCAACAGATATAAATTCGTAACTATTGCAATATATATAGCAGCAGCAGAAACAATTAGCAGAAACTCAAACCCAGATATCAGAGAGACGCTGGAAGAACTGAAACAGCAAAGGTCGAGGCACGCCTATAGCGCTATCCTGAAGATAGTGACACCTTGCTCTAGTCACTGGCAGGCTCCGGCGACTGTCAACGCAGGATTTAACGGCCAACTCCGGGGAATGGCGACCACGCTCGACCGAATCTAGCAAAACTCTTAGGGCACTTGCTCTTTGTTGGCTGACACACGAGAAGGAAGGATAAAGATCTCTACCTCACAGCGAAGCTCGACCACGCCTTATATAGCTGGGTCGAGGAGGCCGAACAGACGCTTCCATTAAAGCAGCATTGAACGTCAGAGTAAATGCCGACGCTTGGAGAAGACGAAGCGGTCAGAAATAATTTCACAGAATTAAATGGAGACGCTTCGGGAAAGCCACTGGAAGAGGAGAAATAAAAAATAAAAACAAAATAAAATATTTAATTTGTTATTTTCTTTATACAAAAATATATTTATATAACCCGACCCGCCCGTCCGACTGACCGGACAGACGACGCTCGCGTGGGCCAAGGAGTTCACCCGCTCACAAAATCTGGGTGCCTCTTAGGGCCCAAACCCATGTGTGAGGGTGGAGAATAAATACCCACTCTCACTTCTTTACACAACCAATGTAGGACAACCACCCACACACACACTTACACTCACACTAGGAAATACAACAATCCCCCACATGAGTGTAAGTGTGTTAAACCAGACAGACTGACACAACCCCACAGAGAGCAAACAACAAGTTATGCATCAGGGAATGTGTCTTTTGGACTTGAACCTCCCTTAGTGAGTATCTGTCCAACTTATTGAAAAAGTAGTGAGCTCAGCTCTTGAACTACCCTCCTGGTGGTAAATCAAGACAACATATATCACACACAACTCATCTTACACCTTCGAGTTCTATACGATTGTGTCCATTTTAGTTCTGGACAGTATCCTGAATTCATGAGAGCTCTAGAGAACCCAAGCCTTTAGAATAGTTCTCATAGAAGCGACCCACTTCTACTCTCACATAGTTAATCATTAATTAAGAGCACTCTGTTAATGCTCCTCTTATAACAAGATACCAATATTACCTGTACCACCAACAGAATACACACTCTTACTATCGGGACTTGGGAAGGAATTATAAGTTCCTTAGTGTGTAAACTATGAATAATCCCAGCCAGTTTTCCTATTTAACCCAGATCTTGGGATCTCCAGTCAATTGGGTTAAGTTACCACCGGGTAATTCATTTCACAGGCTTTAATCCCATTCCCATCGATGTAGAAGTGACTTGGTTCCTCGTCACTCCTTTTTTCAAAGGATCTGCCAAATTTTCCTTTGCCTTCACATAATCAATGGAAATTATTCCATTAGTGAGCAGCTGCCTTATAGAATTATGCCTACGCCTTATGTGTCTCGACTTCCCATTGTAGACACTATTTTTAGCATGCATTGAAGCATCTAAGTTGTCACAATAGACACATATCGCGTTTACAGGCTTAGGTCACAATGGAACGTCTTCAAGGAAATTTTGAAGCCATTCAGCTTCTTCACTTGCTTTATCCAGAGCGATAAATTTAGACTCCATAGTAGACTGCACAATGCACGTTTGTTTCGAAGACTTCCACTATACAGCGGCTCCATCTAAGGTAAACACATACCCACTGGTTGATTTAGTCTCCAAGCTATCAAAGATCCAATTAGCGTCACTAAACCCTTCCAGTACAAGTGGATACCTCGTGTAATGCAACCCATACTCTAACGTGTACTTCAAGTACTTGAGTATCCTAACCAGAGCATCCCAATGGTCACATCTAGGATTGCTCGTGTATCTTGCCAACCTACCTACCAAGTAGGCAATATCGGGTCTTGTACAATTCATGATGTACATCAAACTTCCGATGACCCTAGCATACTCCAATGGAGATACACCTTTACCATTGTTATTCTTTAGTTTAGAATTTGGATCAAACGGAGTAACAGTGGGCTTACTCTCGAAATGACCAAACCTACGCAACACTTTCTCGATATAGTGTGATTAAGAAAGTATATACCCTTCGGCATTCTTTGTTATTCGAATTCCAAGAATGACATCAGCAAGACCCAAGTCTTTCATATCAAAGTTGGAATTCAACATCCCTTTTGTGGATTCTATGATGCTTTTATCAGTGCCCATTATCAGCATATCATCCACATACATGCACACAATGACACACTCGTGATTTATGGTTTTAACATAAACACGTTTATCACACTCATTTATCTTGAACCCATTTGCAAGCATAATGTGATCAAATTTCTCATGCCATTGCTTTGGTGCCTATTTCAGTTCATAAAAGGACTTTATAAGTTTGCACACTTTTTTTTTATGTCCCTTTATGACAAACCCTTCGGGTTGTTCCATATATACTTCTTCCTCTAAATCTCCATTTAAAAATGCAGTCTTTACATCCATCTGGTGAATTTCCAAATTGTGTAACGTTGCGATTGCGATCAACACCCTTATAGATGTGATTCTCATCACTGGAGAATAGGTATCGAAGAAGTCTTGCCCTTCCTTTTAGCGATAGCCTTTAGCTACTAGACGAGCCTTGTACTTATCAATAGTACCGTCAGCCTTTAGTTTCTTCTTAAATATCCATTTTCACCCAATTGGCTTACTTCCCGGAGGTAAGTTAACCAACACCCATGTCTAGTTTTGCATAATGGACTCCATCTCACTATTGATGGCCTCCTTCCAATACGGAGCATCAGACGATGTCATAGCCTCATTAAAAGTTTGAGGCTTATCTTCTACCATATAGGTTAGGAAATCTGCTCCAAAAGAAGTAGCTTTCTTAGCTCTTTTGCTCCTTCTAGGTTCAACCTCAGTCTCCTAACCAACTTGACCCTCAGAAGAGCTCGCCTCATACTTCCTCTTGGAACCACCGTCACTGTGTCTTTCTTCCTTAAAAGGGAATATGTTCTCAAAGAACTCCACTTCTATAGATTCCATTATTGTGTTATTATTAATATCAAGAATTTCTGATTTTATCACCAGGAACCTATAGGCAGCATTGTGCAGTGCATAGCCAATAAAGACACAATCTATCGTCTTTGGTCCAAGTTTGATCCTCTTCGGTAAAGAACTTGCATCTTAGACAAACACCCCCACACTTTGAGGATTTTATACAAGGGTTGCTTCCCATTCCACACTTCATAAGGAGATTTGTCAGTCTTTTTATGTATTTTTCGATTCAAAACTAAGTTTGCTGTAAGCAAAGCCTCCCTCCACAAGTTGTGGGGTAAACCTGAACTATTAAGCATGCATTTAACCATGTCCTTCAAAGTTCAATTTTTCCTTTCGGCTACACCATTTTGTTGTGGCGTATACAGTGCTGTGGTTTGATGGATTATTCCATTGACCTCGCAAAACTCAGAAAGTGACGATGATTCATATTCACCACCTCTATCTAATCTCAGCACCTTCACTTTCTTACCAAGTTGATTTTCAACTTCTGCCTTATATGTCTTAAAGACATCTAAGGTCTCATCTTTACTATGTAATAAGTATACATAGCAATACTTGCTACAATCATCTATGAATGTGATAAAGTACTTCTTCCCACTTCTAGTAGGAGTACTTTTCATGTCACATAGATCACTGTGAATTAAATCGAGTAACTCACTGTTTCTTTCCACAGACGGAAATGACTTCCTCGTGAACTTTGACTTGACACAAACTTCACATTTATGTCCTTTGTCAATACTGAAGTTAAGCAAAAGTCCTAAATTTACCATTCTTTGGAGAGAACAATAATTGACATGCCCTAACCTCGAGTGCCACACATCACACAACTCAACAGAATAAGCGGAAGCCTTGTTCTTATTCTCATTATTTTTGGGAACCTGGGCTAGTACATTAAGTTTTAACATACCATTAAGTAAATAACCCTGTCCCACATACATACCCCCTTACTAAGAGTGAACTTGTCTCACTCAAACACTAGTTTGAACCTATTTTTATTTAGCAGGGTTCCAGATACCAAGTTCTTTCGGATTTCTAGCATGTGGCACATGTCATTGAGGGTAAGTATCTTCCCAGAGGTCCACTTCAGCAGGACCTTGCCATTTTTGATCACAGGAGATGCAGAAGCATTCCCCATGTACAGCTTCTCAGAGTCGTTAGCACTTTCATATGTGGCGAACATAGCCCTGTCACTGCAGATGTGCTTAGTAGTCCCAGTGTCTATCCACCAGCCCTTGGCATTCAACACCATGCAGACATCTGTGACAACCGCAATCAGGTCGACATCTTCTTCCATCATGTTGGCCTGATTGTTCTTGCGCTGGTTGTTGGCAGTGCTCTGTCCCTTCTTGTGACGACAGTCAATGACCCTATGGCCCGTCTTGCTGCACACCCAGCAGCTGCCTTGGATGCGCTTGGTGAGAGTCTTATTCTTGGGACCCATGTTCACGTTCTTTTTCTTGCCTTGTTGTTTCTTGGGTTGAGGTTTAGAGGCTTCAACCACGTTGGCTCATGCTTCCATCCTGAGAGGAGCTTTATCTCCTTTCCGATTGTCCTCTTCAATGCGAAGTTTGATAGCCAGATCCTCCATGGACAGCTCTTTCCGCTTGTGCTTGAGGTAATTTTTGAAGTGTTTCCACGAGGGTGGTAACTTCTCAATCACAGCGACAACTTGGAAAGGTTCATTTATAACCAACCCCTCACTCAGCAAGTCACTAAAGAGCACTTGCAGTTCTTCCAACTGGTTGACCACCAATTTGGAATCAACCATCTTGTAGTCAAGAAATTTCCTCATGAGGAATTTCTTAGTACCAGCATCTTCCAGTTTGTACTTCTTATCCAAAGCATCCCACAATTCCTTGGCTGTCGGGTAGGTAGTACAATATATGTTGTACAGTGAGTCCGCCAACGCACTTAGTATATAGTTCTGGCACAGGAAGTCCTATTCATCCACGCTTCCTTGGCAGCTACTTCCTTCGCGGTTGGATTCTCCGGGGTAACTGGGCATGCTTCCTTCAGGATATGCACCAGGTTCAGAGTGGTCAGATAAAAGACCATATTTTGTTGCCATCTTTTAAAGTCCTCCCCATTGAACTGCTGTGGCTTCTCAACATGAGTTGCTGGTTTGGTAGCAGCCGGACCAATGACAGCGGCTGGAATAGCAGCAAAGGCCGTAGGGATGTTGGTGTTGGGGGCAGCCATATTCACTTAGGAAAATTTTAAGATGATTTTCCTTTTAACTCACTGTTTTCAGAATGTTAGAATAGCAGTGTAAAATAAAAGTATTACACAATTTAACGAGGCCCACACACCCAATGCAACAATGTGTATAAAGCCCACAATAGCCAAAACAAAACCCACAGCAACAGATATAAATTCGTAACTATTGCAATATATATAGCAGCAGCATAAACAATCAGCAGAAACTCAAACTCGGATATCAGAGAGACGTTGGAAGAACTGAAATAGCAAAGGTCGAGGCATGCCTATAGTGCTGTTCTAAAGACAATGACGCCTTGCTCCGGTCACTCGCAGGCTCCGGCGACTGTCAATGCAGGATTCAACGGCCAACTCCGGGGAACGACGACCACGCTCAATCGGATCTAGCATAACTCTTAGGGCACTTGCTCTCTGTTGGTTGACACACGAGAATGAAGGATGAAGATCTCTACCTCACAGCGAAGCTCGACCACGCCTTATATAGTTGGATTGAGGAGGCTGAACAGACGCTTCCATAAAAGCGACATTGAATGTCAGAGTAAATACCGACGCTTGGAGAAGACGAAGCGACCGAAAATAATTTCACAGAATTAAATGGAGACACTTTGGGAAGCCACTGGAAGAGGAGAAATAAAAAATAAAAATAAAAGAAAATATTTAATTTGTTATTTTCTTTATCCAAAAATATATCTATATAACCCGACCTATCCGTCTGACCAGACCGACGGCGCATGCGTGGGCCAAGGAGTTTGCCCGCTCACAAAATCTGGGTGCCCCTTAGGGCCCAAACCCATGTGTGAGGGAGGAGAATAAATATCCACTCTCACCTCTTTACACAACCAATGTGGGACAACCACCCACACACACTTACACTCACACTAGGAAATACAACATGCTGTGCAGCGAAATAGCCATATATATATATCCGTGTGAGAGCAGGGGGCCTTCCGAGGGCATGCAGGTTCTTCTCCCCTTTCCTGTTGTCTCTCCGATGTCCTCTTAGTTGTAGACTTCTCGGTGATGGAGTGAGGGTAGCAGTTGCTGCAAGTATATATATATATATATATATATGGGGCTGCATATATATAGAAGCAGTGCACAGTTGAGACACTATTCGGTCTCTCTTTCTCGGTTTTATTCTTTAAAACAGTGGTTTTGGTGCCTTCTCAACCTATATAAACTCAAGACCTTGGTTGATGTGCACGTCTAAATATGTAAAAAATATGTATACATTCGGTAAGGCCAGGATGAATTGTTGCTGGAGGTTTAAGTGTCCAGGGCTGTTATATATATATATATAAATAATGTGTATAGTTGCTGTGTAATTATAAGTATGTTTAGACAGAAGTTAAATTATTAAATAATAATTGAAGGGTGGGGATCATCCGTGTGTCCATGTAGGTGCTGTGCAATAATATGTATGTTTAGATATATAATTACACACATATATATATATACATATATATGTTTAACTAGTGTATAGGTGTTGTGTAATTATATATATGTTTAGATAGAAGTTATATTATTAAATAATAATTGAAGGTTGGGGATTAATATTAATTTTGTAAAAGTAAGTAAGTAATACTAGTAATAGACAATATTAAATAAATAATGTGTGGTGTTATTATTAGTATTATCCTACTTTCTTAATAATAATAATAATAACAATAACAGTAATAATATTAGTAATCAATATGTAATATATGTCATAATTCATTAAATTACATATTATAATATAAAGGTGTAACTTAGTAAGGCAATAGAAGCTGTAAATGTACTCAGCGTCTTGATTGTGTTTCTAGAGAGTTTGTTCACCCTCTACCTCTTAAATGGAATGAAGATAGGTACACTCGAGTTAGATATCCGCTAGTGTCTTTAGGGAGTAAGCGTATGATTCATAACACTACTTTCCCTGTTCTAACCTGTTAAACTCATGCGACTCATCCAAGTGCTAAACGTACTCAAGTTGGGTTTATACATTTTGTGTGGTTCATTTTCACTTGAGTGCTTGTTACACGATCATGTTATATTTATCTGTAGTTGGTAGACATGAGCATTTGCATTTGACGTGTGTTTTACTAGCCGGGAGAGGCTTATGGGGGCTTTGTATCCTGTCTGGTCTACTACGCCACTCCTTATTTGTTGCATTTGCACAGTCTTGACGCCAGTTCTTGAGATACAGTTGTACGGTGTCAGGTTTTTCGAACGTAGTTATTCAGAGACGCTTCAGCGTGCCCAGTTTCTATTTTGGACGCTTATGCGTGCCAGCGGGTGTTGGTCGCTTCCACCCTAGCGAGCTTTGACTCGAGTGACAGGTATCGCTTGCCTTTAGGGCAACAACAGGTTTGTGATATGCACTTGGGTGCTAGTGCATTCCTTATTTGGGCCCCAAGATCCTTTATGTGAGCATCATTTTTTTTACAGTTGGTACTTGTATCAGTTTACGAGATTGCTTGGCATGTTATGCATGAGTTTCAGTTTGTTATGTACTTGAAATGCAGGTTTACTCTTAACACCTATTCTATCTATCCTTCCTTTCTTTATGAGCTTGTTGAGTCATTTGGACTCACCTTGTTTTCTCTTTATTCCAAGTAAAGGTAAGGACCCAGTTATGGGCGAGTCTAGCGGTTCCCGACTTCCAGGGTAGGCGGTGTATAAGGCCATGCAGACCCAGCAATTGTCAGCCTGGGGGTTTCTTTTTATGCATTTTGTCGCTTCTGGATTGCATTTTGATTCAGTTTATTGGGTCTGTATGGACTATGTTTTATTTTGTAACCGTTGTGCCAGTATTGTATGTTATGCATGCCTGGGCTATGTAAGCCTAGAGGTCAGCCGTTGTATAGCAGGTTGAGGTTTTGATACTCATGTCATGATGCCAAGTTTCCTTTATCGGCTTTCTCTTGATATTTATCTGTGGCATGCATAATAGGTTATTCTTGATCAGATTGTCTCCATTTTAGTAGGGCACCCGCTCTGGTTCTTTGGGGACCTGGGTGGGGGCCTCATAAGTCGCATGCATGACAGGTTTATCTAGGTTCAAGTTGTCTCTATTTTAATAGGGCATCTGCTCCGGTTCCTTGGGGACTTGGGTGGGGTCCTTACAAATAGCCTTACCGGGTTTAAATGGACATTAAACACGGTAAGGCTATTGAGCTCATTAATCATATTTTATTTAATATTCTTTTATATGATCATATAACGAAAGAAGACTGAATCGTGTTTTGGAAATTCATTTTTTTTTTTACACATTTAACTATTATGCTAAATGTAAATTATTGTATGCTTTGTGTCGTAGGATATGTTAGGTGGTAGACCGTATAAGCGAGGTGGTCGTGTCTAATATAGGGGGCGTTCCTCCCTCGGTACTTCAGTTAGCCGAGGCGAGAGTGGTGATGAGGGTCATCTGTCTGCATTCACTGGTACACCCTCTCCCCCATCTTCTGCCAATTCATTCATTGCAGTGCATGCACCCTCACCCCGAGAAAATATCTTCGTAGGGGATGCTTTTTTGGGTGATGCTGCATTGAATGTTGGCCGAACCACCACCGCCACCCAACATACGTCTACCTCTTCAGGAGGTGTACTATCCACCCCCACACCAACGTCTACATCTTCACATGTACAGCTGCCCACACCAGCATCTACAGACACACGTTAAGTGATCACGCCTAGGGGCACAGACTTGTATGTATTTCTTGTTTCATAAACACGCATAATCCTCTCTTACATATTAGGAAAGAGTTTAATAGCGATGTATGTGTATTTATTTATGCGTATTACTAATTGTTGTGTGTTATAATAGGTTTAGCAATCCTCAATGTGTTCATGAAATTACAAAAATAATTAAGAAAAAGTTTGATCGTCCGACTTACTCATTTGCAAAAATAGACCCAGCTCTAAAGGAGTTATGGTTTGAAGAGTTTAAGGTACTGTGATCAAGTTCTACTTATTAATCTTTCTACATTTTCAATTTTATCATGGCACTACATTTTCAGTTTTATCATAGTTGCTATCACCATAACCATAAATTTGCAGAAACTATACGCATGGGATTCAAAACATGAATATGAAATTCATAGGCATTTCAATAAAAAAGTAAGCGATTAAAAGATATGTTGGCTGTCATTAGAAGGGATCAAAGTAAGAAGCCAGATTGGATTGGTAGAGATATTTTCGAAGAAATGAAGAAATTTTGGAGCATCGAAACTTATAAAGCAAAGTGTGAAAAAGCCAAGAAAAATTGAAGTTCTGAAGTTGGAGGAAATGTTCACACTTGTGATTCCATACCCTTATCTGAGCACAAGAATAGATATGTATAATCACAAAACGTATTTCCTTTTTTCCTTTATTCATTTCACTTGATTATTTTTCTATATAAATATAGTTGTATGAATGACTTTTTTCATTGTAGATTAAAGAACATGGTGTCGAGCCTACTACATCTCATTTATTTGTGATGACCCACACAAAAAAGGGCACATCAGAATTTATTGATAGAAGATCAAAAATTACGTACATAAGTACACATTACTTATCTTGTTGCAATTTTAATATTTATGAAATTGGCTTTCCTACCAATTATTCATTAGCTAACCACAACTTTTACAGGATGAATTTTAGGCATTGTAACAAGCAGCTTCATCTCAAGCACATGAGAAGGACCAAGTCCAAGAGGATGGAAGTGATGATGCCTAACACACACAACAAACTATTGATGATAGCAGTCTTTGGGTGCAGGTTGTTGGAGGTAGAAAAAAGGATCGTGTATATGGCATGGGTTCAGAAGCTCATGTTATCCCCTCTCGCTCTACAGGGCCGCCATCGCCAATAGCCCATGCAGATATGACTCAATTGCGTAATGAGGTGTCTGGGATGGTGCATGCTACTGTAGGGGGCGCCATAGATAATGCTGTAGAGATCATCGTTCAACATGTGTTGTAGCGTATGAGAGATGCAGGATATGGATTAAGTGTTGCTGCTACACTTCCACAGTAGTCATACCAAGAATATTCAGACTTGTCTTTTGTTAGATATGCATGTATATTTTTAGCATAATGTTCTTATAGTTAATGATGAATATTAATGCAAGTGTTATTTTGATTTATGCATAAAATTTTGATAGTTTACCATATCAGTTTTTAATACGAATTTTCTTAAATTTAATTGTGCAATTAAACCTGGGCCAAGTGTAATTGCAGAATTATACCTAGGCCAGGTTTAATTGCTAAATTATACCCGGGTCAGGTTTAATTGCCAAATTATATCCTGTCCAGGTTTAATTGCCAAATTATAGTCAGTCTAGGTTTAATTGCCAAATTAAACCTGATTCACCTTTACATGCCCAATATTTCTCGACAGATTCGCGACAGATTTTCAGTTGGTAAAATTTCTACTATTGATCTCTTTTAAAAATTGACTAATTAATTAGAGATTGAAAAGTCGTCGGTAATTTCAGTCGCAAAATACTACCAGGATATATCGGTCGCTAATTTGGTATTAAATGCATTTCATTAGTTTAGTGACGAAAATATAATCCATCACTCACTTGGTTGGTATTTTTGCGACTAACATGGTATTCAGTCGATAAAAATTACCGACGAGCTGTTTTCCGACCGACACATTCGGTCAAAAATTCTGTCGCGAAATCAGTATTCTCTCAATAAATTGGTCGAAAAATCTGTCGCAAATGGGATTTTTTCTTGTAGTGTTTGAGCAATAGAAATTTTTTTTATCCACTCAATTACAAATCATTATTTACTCAATTAAAAAAGATCCTTACTCTAGTACAAAAATTATTATTCGATTCAATTTTAAGTCTAAAGACCAGGCTTATTTTCAACTTATGTTTACTTGATTACAAAGAATATTTACTCAAGTAAAAAGCGATCTTTACTCGATTACAAAAACAACTTACTTGAGTATGAATTAATCATTATTTGAGTACAAGATCTATAACTCAATTATTTTTAACCCAACAAAAGGATGCATTATAAACTCGAGTACAAAGACTTATTTAATAGAGAATTTTTTTATCTTTATTTGATTATGTTTACATTTGTAATCGATTATTTTTAAGATAGACTAAGCGTTACTCGATTACAAGAAATGTTTGACTTAATTAACTTACACTTGGAAAATTCACTTAAACCTATTTGATCATTGAGATACGTGATTATTTTGAGCTCATTAAAAAAACTTTTGAGTGAATTACTCGATTAAAAACTAGACTTTCTCAAATGCTTTAGATATCATTGATAATTGTTTTAGTCATCATCCTTGAACCAAATTTACTAATTTTCTCATTAAATCAAAACACCAAATTTCTTAACAATCTCCCATTTTTTGATTTATGAGCCTATTTGATGATGATAAAACATTTTTTTTACCATAGAAGCTATTCTTTAAACATATAGAGAGGCTCCCCTTGAATGATTGAGAAGCTCTCCCTAAAAATATTAACCTTTTTTTATATTTGATCCTTTTCTCCCCCTTTTTTGTCATTAACAAGAATAGGCTCCCTAGAATCAATAAAGAGATTGCATAACGATGCTTCCCTTAACATATTGGATATTAGCAAGAAATTTTTCTTTATTTTGTATACTTTAAAATTTGTGAACACAATAAGGAAAAGAAACTTGAAGATTTCATTTAATGTAAATAGGTACATTGAAAGTTTAAAGGGGTACATTATTAAAAAAAAATACATTGTAGATCAAAAACAAAAACATAAGATCCTATTCTATTGATGGTGGTGGAGGATCTTCTTTGCTGGCTGTTTCTTCTTCCATTGTAGTTCTTGAAGACCTTTGAGCAATTGATTTGAGTCTTCTAGTTGAGTACATAGTTGTTTTGGGTTCAACTAGGCCTTCCTCCAATTTTTGTTTCTTATACTCCACCTTATCTATTCTCTCCATTATTTCTTCTTGATTATTGATAAGTCTCAAGATGGAGCTTGTGAGGAATTCAGCTAAGGGCATCCTCATCGTTAGCTAAAGAGATAAGGAGGTAAGAGTTTGAGGATTTTGAGAAGTAGGTTGAGGAGTAGATTGAATGTAACGACCCGTTATTAGGGTCTAGATTTTTAGGGAATTTAAGTATGCTTGGTGTATGTTTGTAGAGTGTAAGAGGGTGAGTTGGTTGCAAGCAACAGCTGTCGATAGATTTTCTCAAAATTGTTGATCGATTGAGGAAGTTGTTGATAGATTACTTTGAATCTATCAACTGATTGATGAAATTGTTGACAAATTGTTTGAGACTGTCGAGCGATTGTTACCTGATTCATCTTCTTAGACCATTTTTAGGTCGGTTAGGTGGTGGTGGAGCTCGATGTGTGCCTCCTAGAAGTCTTTGGCTTGTGTTAGGACATTCCTATAACATCTAAGGGGCTATATAAATAAAGAGAAGAAAAGAGAAAGGGAGGAAGAAGCAACCGGCTAAGAGAAACATAGAGGAAGAAAGGAAGGAAAGAAGAAGAAAAGGAAGAGAAGGAGGAGGCAACAACTGAAGGAAATTCCTCCTCTAGTTTAGGTAAGTTCCTCTTCTTTCTTGTCTTCTCTACAGTTTGAATTCTCTATTTTCTAGTCTCCTTTGGGTTTCTTGAGTTGTGAGCTCTTTAAGGGCCAATCTTGTTGTATTTCTTCCAAAAGCTTGAATAGGGCTTGGTTCTCCTTATATTTCTTCATGGACTGATGCCTAGCCATGTTGGGGTAAGCTCTAGTTCGGTGCATGCATGTCGATTTGTGTGATTTGGGTCCTTCATGTTGCTATTTATATTGTTAGATGTAGGGGCTATCGACCAATTGGGCATGAATGTCGACCGTTTGGTGTTGTAGGGGGAAACCATCAACTGGCTCAAGCAAGCTGTTGACCGTTTACCCCTAAGACACAAACTATTGATCAATGCTTGGGATTTTGTTAACCGATCCTACCTTGTTTGTATTTTACAGCCTTTAATTATGTTAATGTGATGTTGGGGTTTGGGTTTGCATCAAGAAGAGGCTAATGGATGGGAATGAGGTGAAGTGAGCTTAAGGATTATTTCATATTTCTCGATTTGCATTTGTGCTTCAACTTTTCTCTCAAAAGGCTTTGATCTTCATTTGTATTTATTTGTTTCAAGCCTTATATCATTTTGAGAGATCTTGTAAATAAGAGATTCATCTCTTAGATTCTCTCTTATTGTTAAAATTTTATATTTCCTAGCTTGTTGTGATAGAAGACTTGCTCTTTGAAGCAAGGGGTTGTAATACTTAGTTAGGTGCTAGAAGGCTTACTTATATAAGCAAGAGATTTGTAATTTCCTAGTCTTGGACTAGAGGGCCTACTTGGTCAAGTAGGAGGTTATAGTGGATTGGTTTGAAAAATCCTTAGTGAGGAGTTAAAGTAGTGGATTAGGCTTGGGTTAAGCCGAACCACTATAAATCATTTGTGTTCTCTTGTGCTTGTGTTCTTTGTTTATTTATCTTTTCAAGTATCTCTATATTTCTCACTTGATTCATATATTTAACTTTTCATTGAAAAAGATTTCATATTTTTCAATCTTGTGTTCTTCATTGTCAAGACGAGATTGTCTTCATACGGTTGATACCTCATCGTGTCATTTAAAGGTCTTGAGGTTTAATGAAGCCGTGATCTTCATATACGACATCTCCTTTTCATTAAAAGAATTTTTAAAGAAAAAAAAAATTTATATACCAATTCACCCCCTCTCTTGGTGTGTGCCATATCATTTCAATCCTAACAACCAAATGCCAATGTAATAATAATAATAATACCAATGTATGCATACCATCACATTGTGAACCATTATCCACCCACTTTCTAGTTTTATACCAGGTGCGAATTATGAGTTGAAGCTCCCACTATTAGGCAAATGTCTATCGCCTTACTAGGATATCCTTTCCCTTATTTGCATTCATAGCCGCAACGCAAAATAATAGGTGCGTTATGTTTCATATATGAAAATGCCATGCATATGCCATACATCACAATACACATGAATTGAGCACGACCGAATTAAACACCCATTAACATGCTTGGAATTACTCATTTCGCCTTGCACATCATAACCATCCACATCCATTAATCAATCATGATATAAAACCCAACAACGCACACATGATCACATAATATTCTCCCCATCTTCCAAAAATAGCAATCAAGATTATAAGTTGATAGAAGAGCTTATTAGAAGCTTGCATGATGATTCGAGGGTGGATTGGAAGCCTCAAAAGAAGGATTGGGTGACTAGAGGAAAAAATTGATTGATAAATAGGAGGCAATTGTTGACCCTAGAAGACAATGCCATGATCAGTTGACAAATTCGCCCCTATCTGTTGACTATCAAAACCTTATAAAGCCATCAATTGACAAATGAGGCTTAATTTGTTGACCAATAGATCCATTTTCAACGAACGATTGGCAAATAAGAAGAAATTATCAACCGAGAAAGAATGCAATTCCCACCATTAGTCGATAGACACAGCCAAAATGGTTAACAAATACCAATGAAAATGATAAGTTCAAAGCAAAATATGTGCAAGATACACCAAATTCTTGTATGCAACTTAATTCTAACAATAAACTCGCCATTCCTTCGAAAAGATGGAGTGAACCAAAACTCGATTTGGATCTTTAAGAAAAATTTTCAAAAATTTAAGAAAAACTACATGAGTAACAAGCAACTGGATTTAGACCTTTTTTTATCAAAAATATAGGGATTTCAAGGACCTAAAATCCGAGAATGGACAATTCGAAAGACACTGAATGAAGAGAAAAATCAAGCTATACAACTGTAGAGGAAAGGAGAAAAATGAGACCTTGCATGAGAAGCAAAGAAGGATAAGATCTTGCTATATAAAGAAAAAGAATAGGAACTTGCCTTTAGGAACTTTTTGATTAATGAATCGAAAGAAGAAGAAAGCCACGTAACAAGCCGCTGGAACAGCCACCCAATCTCCTTTTAGAAGCTCCAAACTAAGAAGAAGATCCATGGAGATAACAAGAGAAGAAAGATGAAGAAGAAAGAATGAAGTGAAGAAGGGAAGCTTGCACACCAAGCTCCCTAAATCTGCCAAAATGCACATTTTTCCTCTTTTCCCCACAAATAAACATATTGACACACACAAATCCCCTTTAATACCCATTTCCACATAATATCCATCATATATATATATATATATATATACACACACACAATCGGCAACCACCTCTTCCAATTTTAATTTTAGCCCACTAATTTTGACTCTTTCACAAGCGCAAGCATGCACACATACATACTCATGCTTTGGCTCTTCCTCACTTAATTTCTTTGAATTTTCTTTTCTCAACTCTTTTGACTTTTTAACCCTCACTTAATTCTTATTTTAACAATTCATTACGCAGCAATTAACTTTTCTATTTATTTCTTCTTTTTTATTAACTTTTCAACAACTTAAATTTCTATTACCTTGACTTGTCAACTATCATATAAATTCATTTTCCTCTGACTATTTCATACACATAAATTCTATTCATTTTAGGCTTCTCAACATCGCATTAAATATTTTAAACATATAGTTCAAGTAATGTCAAAATATATCACAGAATAATAATGACAAAATAAATTACATCCGATAGCGGGTCATTACATTTACTATTTAAAAGTAGGTGAAAAATCAACTAACTTGGAAAGGAATAATAATTTGCTCGAACTCAAAATTTATAAAAATCTATTCAGATTGAACGTGATTAACCATGGGCTTTGCAAAGGAAACCAGATGAATCAAATGATATTGGGTTAATTAGTGGGAAAACATTTAAAAAGTTGAGAGAATTTAGAATTCAAAGAATCCATTGATTTTTGAAAAATAAAAAAAGATAAAATAAAAATGAGACAAAACTATTTTAGATCGAATTAATTTTCAAGTTAGGCCATGATCAGTTAGAGTCAGGCTTAAAGGCCTGTGAGTAGTCGGAAGCAAGCGCATGAAAATAGAAAAAAAAAAAATTAAAATAAACATGTAGCGTGCTACTGGCTACAACAGCTGCTGCAAGGAGCCCCATGCATTCTATGCATAGAAATAAATAGAAATAAATAAAAGGGCATTAAGGTTTGAGCTGCATAATAAACTCCCTATTCCACTTTCACGAAAGGGGGCCTGCAAACCCCCCCTCCCCATTGGTACCTTATGCCCAACAAACCAAACAATGAAAAAAAGGGACTGCATACATCAAAATGAAGTTAGAAGCTAAGGAGCAAAATGAATCTCATTTAAGCACAAAGCAATGCGACATGATGCGTAATATAGTCTTATATAGCATGTCTGCGTACATGATCTCTCAAACAGATAATGTTGCATTAAAGAAAATGGGTTTTCTATCCATAGTCATGAAACTATTGCTATAGTTTGATTCGGTGTGCTTGGGGCATTATCTCTTTTACTACGGGATGAGAATTGATTTACATTTTGGAACAATCTTGCAAGTTGGCCATTGGTAGAAGCTTTAATTAATATAAAGTGGGTTATCATCATTGGTTCATAAGCAAAAGTTTTATTTTGATTATGAATTTTGAGTTTCCAGCATGCTATTGGGACTCTTTCATTCACATTTTTTTCACAATATATAAAATTTGAAAAAAGATTTTTCTAATATATATAAAAATTTTAAAATATATATATAACAATTCTCATAAATATTCACAAAAAAAAAAAGTATATTTGGCTACTTGTGTTAGTGTCATCCTTTCTGTTAATTTCTTTTGTAAGAGATATTCCCATTTACTTAACATGATATATTCTGATAGAAGAAAAAATTAGGGGATACTGCCATATATGTTATGTTGAATTTGTCATAAATTGGTATTTATATTTCATAAATGGATGCTATATCAATTCTCCAAAAAAGTTATCAAAAATATTCAACATTAATTCTAAACTAAATATCCAAACCGTTCAACCCCCATAAATAGGAAGCAAACTATGTGCTTCAATCAACCAAGTGTTGTTTGATTTCATTCTTAATTAACTAAAAACACTCTGACCCTATCTTTCAATTCTCCCACCTATCAATGTTGAAACGTTAATCCTCTTGTGAAAATGGAATTCTACTGTATATATCTGTTTGCCTAGAGGATTGAAAGCACACCCGTGAGATGAACTGTTTAAGGATTGAAACAAATTAAAGAACCGCACAACAAAAGCCCTTTTGTTTCTTTTAGCGATAAAACATCAGCATAAGAGGAAGAAGGAAATGAAAGGATATGCATATCATATATTGGGTTATGAGAAGTGGGATTTACAGCAGCTCTTGATCAAATGGAATGCCTTCTTCTGGTTCTGGTAACAATAATCCATTCTCGTCGTAGTGAAGGGCTCCAGATTGATGCAGCGGCCTGCACCTGCCCCCCATCAGTATCCTCTTCTTGCACAGTGAAAGTTTTTCCCCATCTTCTTCGTCTTCTTCTTTCTTGTCTGATTCTTTTTCAGTTCGCTTGTCGATAATGGCCGCCTTCTCTCTCCCCATAGACATCTTGCTTGAACTACTACTCTGCTGCTTTCCTTTACCCCCACATCTACTAGCCCCTTTAAAGAATCTGAGGCCACTCCTCTTAAGAAATATGTTTGAGAAAGAAAAGAATCCCTGTTTCGACTCTTCTTTTGATGAGAACTTGTGGCCATGATCAAGACTGCTTCCACCATGCTTCTCTTTCCCATCTCCAATGTTCTCCAAGATTTTCAAGGAATCCTGTTCATCAACCTGCTCATTATCCGCCGAAACCCGAATCTCCTTCTCTTCTATGCAGTAATCTCTCAAAGTCTTCGAAACACTACTACTCTTTCCCCCTCCACGTTGAATGTTCCCATCTTTTGCACGAGTAGTCGGATAGGAGATCTCTGGAGATTTCTCGTTGCCAAGCACATTATTGAAGGCGATAGGACTACCGGTCGCCACTGCTTTCTTTGGCGGCAAAAGGTTTGATCTGGAGTGCCTGGGCCAATATCGCTTGCTGCGATCGGCGGAGCCATCAGTTTCATTGCCGCTGGACGTGCTTCTTCTTCTCTGGTGCATGGCCTTGGATAGTAACTTGGGAATCTTGATTCTTATTTTGGGCTGAGACATAATGGTGAAGTAAGTGAATGATGAGAGCGAAGACGTTCTTGTTCTTGGTAAGTTATTTGCGTTCTTTCTTGAAGTGCTTAGAGCCCTGCATCTATAGGGCTTATCTTCTTCCCTTGTTTTCTGCAGAAAAGACTCCATTTTTGCGCCTCAAAGCCAGAGGAATTAAGTGACTGGAAAATTAATCAACAGAAATGAACTTTTTTATATCAAGTACCAGAGAGAGAGAGAGAGAGAGAGAGAGAGAGAGAGAGAGAAAGAGTCGTAGGAGTTGTTGGTCTCCTATTTTTTGGGTACTGGGAAGATCGCTTTTTTATCCATTTCAAGTAACGTCCATATTTTGGAACTAGATATATAGAATTCGAATTGGAGGGTGGATTACTGATTTCGATTATTCAAGATTAAGGATAATGGAAAAGGTAGGTTCATATTTTTTTTCTTCTATGATTTTGATTCGAACCACTTGTGTCAGTATTTAAATAACTCAATTACGAATTGGAGAAGACCTGTTGAAATCTACCTAATTAATTAACATTTTATTTAGTCCTTGGTACATATATATATATATATATATACATATACATGGACATATCTTACCAAGACCAAGGACTTCTTCATTCTCATCCTTCACCATTATATCTCTGCTCAAGCTGAGCATCAAGATTCCCAAGTTACTATCCGAGGCCATGCACCAGAGAAGAAAAAGCATGTCCAGCGGCAATGAAACTGATGGCTCCGCCGATCGCAGCAAGCAATATTGGCCCAGGCACTACAGATCAAGCCTTTTGCAGCCCAAGAAAGCAGTGGCGACCGGTAGTCCTATCGCCTTCAATAATGTGTTTGGCAACAAGAAATCTCGAGAGATCTCCTATCTGACTACTCATGCAAAAGTTGGGAACATTCAACGTGGAGGGGGAAAGAGTAGTAGTGCTTCGAAGACTTTGAGAGATTACTGCATAGAAGAGAAAGAGATTCGGGTTTCGGTGGATCATGAGCGGTTGACGAACAGGATTCCTTGAAAATCTTGGAGAACATTGGAGATGGGAAAGAGAAGCATAGTGGAATCAGTGGCTTAGGAGGAGGATCAGTGGCCACAAGTTCTCATCAAAAGAAGAGTCGAAAGCGGGATTATCATTATCATCTTTCTCAAACATGTTTCTTAGGAGGAGGATCAGTGGCTTCAGATTCTTTAAAGGGACTAGTTGATGTGAGGATAAAGAAAAGCAGCAGAGAAGTATTTCAAGCAAGATGTCTAGGGGGAGAGAGAAGGCCGCCATTATCGACAAGCGAACTGAAAAAGAATCAGACAAGAAAGAAGAAGACGAAGAAGATGGAGAAAAACTTTCACTGTGCAAGAAGAGGATACTGATGGGGGGCAGGTGCAGGCCGCTGCATCAATCTGGAGCCCTTCACTATGACGAGAATGGATTATTGTTACCAGAACCAGAAGAAGTCATTCCATTTGATCAAGAGTCTGTAAATCCCACTTCTCATAACCCAATATATGATATGCATATCCTTTCATTTCCTTCTTCCTCTTATGCTGATGTTTTATCGCCAAAAGAAACAAAAGGGCTTTTGTTGTGCTGTTCTTTAATTTGTTTCAATCCTTAAATTGT
This sequence comes from Diospyros lotus, assembly GCF_014633365.1. Lineage (NCBI taxonomy): Eukaryota > Viridiplantae > Streptophyta > Magnoliopsida > Ericales > Ebenaceae > Diospyros > Diospyros lotus. The sequence continues at coordinate 25,987,903 of NC_068342.1, forward strand.
TCATATCACGGGTGTGCTTTCAATCCTCTAGGCAAACAAAAATATATAGGAGAATTCCATTTTCACAAGAGGATTAACGTTTCAACATTGATAGGTGGGAGAGTTGAAAGATAGGGTCAGAGTGTTTTTAATTAATCAAGAATGAAATCAAATAACACTTGGTTGATTGGAGCACACAGTTTGCTTCCTATTTATGGGGGTTGAACGGTTTGGATATTTAGTTTAGAATGTTGAATAGTTTTTTATAACATTTTTGGAGAATTGATATAGCATCCATTTATGAAATATAAATACCAATTTATGACAAATTCAACATAACATATATGGCGGCATCCTCTAATTTTTTTTCTTCAATCAGAATATAACATGTTAAGTAAATGGGAATATCCCTTACATAAGAAATTAACAAAAAGGGCTAAAAAACATGCTTTAAAGGGTTGTACCATAAAATTTGATTTCATAAAAAATGCAGTATGTCAAACATGGAATTCAATTCCTAGATGTGACATTTTTTATGGAATTTCCATACTATCAAACACACCCTAACACAAGTAGTCCAATATACTTTTTTTTGAATATTTATGAGAATTTACATAT